>NC_133543.1:79424603-80053603 GCF_048773025.1 Camelus bactrianus
GCCTGCCCCTGGCAAGCTAATGGCAAGGAGGGAAATGTTTTCTGCCAACGGCCAGCTCCTGAGAAGGAGAAGGTGGAAGGGGGAAGGGGTAGGCCTCTCTCCCAAAATCCCCATCAGGGAATGGATGTTGGCAGGAAGCAAGGCCAGTGTTTTAATTTCCTAGGGCTTCAGTAACGGAAGTGCCACAACCTGGGTGGTTTAAACAACAGAAATTTATTATCTCACAGTTCTGGAGTCTAGAAGTCCGAGATCAGGGTGTCGGCGGGGCTGGTTCCTTCTGAGTGTCCTGTGAGGGAAGGAACTGTTCCATTTTGGCTGTAGGTGGCCTGCTTCACATTCACATAGCATTCTCCCTGTATATTGTCTGTGTCCAAATTTCCCCTTTTTATGAGGACACCAGTCATATTGGACTAGGGCCCCACTCTATTCCAGTATATGACCTCATGTTAACTAATTATATCCACAGTGACCCTATTCCCAAGTAAGGTCATGTCCTGGGGAGTATGACTTCAACAGATGAATTTTGCAGGGGACACAGTTTAACTCATAGCCAGTAAGACCAGCTGAACTCTCTCCATGCAGACAGAAACATCTGTAGTGGGCAAGAAGCATTTTCCTCCAAAAGGGGATTTAAAGTGGTAGGCATGGGTGTGTGGAAACAGGCATCCCCTGAGAGGTGGTAAAAAGGAGAGGGACTATGGGAAGGAAAGGAAAGGACTTGACCTGTTTTGGGAGCAAGTGGCAAGAGTTAGAGATGGGCTCAAGACTGCTGAGAGATTGAGTGTTGTCAGTGTCCAGTGGCTGGGAACCAGGAAGACAGAAGATGTCTGGGAGCCAGACACACACAAGGAGACCAGACTACCTCACGCAAACTATTTGTTTGGCATTGGGGGAGCTCTAGTTGGGTGGGAGAGCCACCTTAACTCTTCCTTGCTGTGGCAAGTGGGCTTTATACTGAAGACTGTTTATGATTGCTGCTACACTGACCAGCAGAGAGATTCCAGGCCATCCCCAAAGCTTTGTCATATCCCATCTGACCACTCTTTGGGGGATCCTCAGCTTCTTAAAATTCCCCCTGAAAGAGAGTGAGAAGTCCTTACAAAGGGAGTGCACTATATGGAAGCAACAAGCCAATTCCAATCCCACCCATGCAGTACGTATGTGTAGATAATGTGCCTGTGAGTTTTTGATCAGTGTAACCTAAATAGTTGCATCGCGTTGGACGGCTAGGCAGGGAAACCAAATGCTTAGTGGACAGAGTAAGAATTTTGGAGCTGAATAAACCTGAGTTCAAATCGCAGATCTTCTACATATTTGCCAGCTGACTTTAGGAGAACTGTTTAGTCACTTTTGTAGTTCTTTTTGGTTTTGTATCTGTACAAGGGAGAATAATACCATAATAATAATAATAATACCAGAAATAATGCCCATATGTAAAGCCCCTTGCCCCCTGCCTCCCACCAGTAAACAGCTGTCACTGTTTTTATTGATTCTCTGGGGCCTTACTGAGGGGGTTGCTGAGCCCAGACTATCCCCCTCCACCATAAACAGAGTGGCTCCCTCTTCTCTGCTTTATGTTATCAAGATTCCAAATAAGGTGCCTTTTGAGAAAAGGGATTGCACGACAAGATGTTTGAAAACCACTTGAGCAGGAGATCTCTGAAGTGCTTTCAGCTCTAAAATTCCAAGTTCTGTAGCAGACAGCTTCTCCCATCTCAGTTCTTCATTTGCAAAATGATATTGAGAATGTATTTCAGAGACCTATTGTGAAGGTAAATGAAGAGGTATTTGTGAACATCCAAACAGCGCTGGAGGGCCTGTCTTGTTGCCATTTACGTAGAGTTCCTCCCCCCAGGAAAGCTGGGGCCATGAACTCGGCACCTGAAACAATCAGAGCACCACAGGACAGAACAAAACAAATGCCTGAACATAGTGTAAGTTACCTATGTTAGGTCACTCAGGAAAGTGTAATTCTTTAAACAAGCAATATCATGTCTGCACAAAGTGGTAGCTGTATCCGCATATGCCCTACAAAGGAATAACAAGCTCTTTGTTCATAGTCTCCGTGAAAGTATATGTTATAAGCAGGGAAATAGTAAGCTTCTTAGATTCTTGGATGTAAAGACATAAGTGTAAAATGTATCCCAAACTGCTAATATACCATACCTATGTCTCCGTGAAGTTATATGGCTTATTAAGAGTTTGGGGGCACATAAGTCTCATGTTTATAATAAAGGTAGAGGACGGGTCCAAATCTTTCATTCTGTAGCTGGAAAAGAGACTCAGAAACATTAAGAAACTTACTCATAATTTTCCATCAAGACAGCAGCAGAACAAAGGGTTCTCACAACTGTTTTATTTACTAGACCTCATATGGAACTTTCCATTAATTCTCTTTTTCAAAATTTCAAATAGTACAGATAAGGTTAAAGTTCACCTCTGTCCACCACCTACAATCCTGGGTCCCTGAACCACCCCCTGCTGAGTTACGGTATGGTATGCTCACACTCAATCCAGAATTTTCCCCATGCTTTTATTTATATCTGTGTATATACTCATAAATCCAATATAGTAGTTCATGTATGTTTTTGTAATGTAAATATTGTTATACCATAACTTTTTTATTCAGCAAGGTAGCTTCGAAATATATCTATGGTGTTACATATAGCTCGTTCCTTTTAACTGTTGTATAGTTATCATAGTATGAATATATCACATTTTTTCTATTCTCCTATTTGAAGACATTCAGATTATTTCCCATTTTTTCTAATACAAATAATGTAGCAGTGACTATTCTTGAATAGTCTTTCCTATATACAAATATAAGGATTTCTCCAGAGCAAAAAGAAAGGAATGGAATCATTAGGTACAGATGTTTCAAAAATATGATTATAGGTTAATTTTTACATGAAAATCAGTCAAGTACTTATCCTGACCCCATTTCTGTTAGTATGTGATGAGCTCTTTCTTTGCATCTTGTTTTTTACTGCCATGCCAGTGGTAAATTGACAACTCAAGAGACACCAGTGAAATTGCTTTCTCTTAGCAAGTCCTGTTCGCTTTGAATCATAGACGCTGTTATCAGCATAGCACTATTAGTAAGCTTTTTTGTCCTTTAGAAATGAAACATGATAGAGTAAACAGTAGCATCCAGTGATACGCAGTAGAGTTTTGTTTTCCCCCCTAAATTGTTTTCTGCTCCCTCAGGAAAGAACAGGCAACAGAATGTGTCAGTAGAAATGCAATTTAGGAATTGCACTTGATCTTGTTTTTCAGCCTAATGTTTCTGTTCTTTCATCATAAAGATCAGCTGCATTTTATTTTTTTCCAGTCCCTTAGAATAACATCCAGTTCTAGTCAGCGTGTTTAATGTACTTCTCAATGATGTTCTAGCACAATAAATTTTCGTATCTCGTGCGTGTGTACATATGGTAAAAATTTCTTCAAGTTCTAGCCATGTGGGGGAGGAATATTGCGGTTGCTTTGTTAATGCAGTGTTTGTGTTGGAGCGGTTACGGCCCCGTGCTTTAACTCTCAGCGCTGGGCGTAATGAGATGGCTTTGATGGTGGCGTAAGAGTCTGGTGGGATGGTCACAGCTTCACACTTCAAAGCCGAGCATATGGGGCGAATACTGGGTAGCTTTGTGCTCTTTGGGGATGGTTGGGAGACAATTCTTAACAGCTCTGTTTAATGAAGACATTGGAAAAGAAACGCTCCATCTTTAAAATAATTTTGAATTGCAAAGAGAGAAATTTCCACCACCCCCTCTTCCATAGACTAAGAATAATTTTTCCTAGTCTGCACTTAATTAGAGGCAGTGCAGTATCACAACTACACTGTATTTTCAAATGTCTTCTTTTTCAAAGTACTGTAGCAAGATTAATCGGGCAGTTTTATTTTAGGTATGTGTATGAATTTAGGCGAAAACTTTTAGGGCTATCTGTTTTACCGTCTGAGAGATTTTTATGGCTTCTGGTAGAGGATCTTTTTTTTTTTTCTTCCTTCTCATTAAAAAATACATAAATAAAAAAATCAACTAAACAAAAAAGTTGGCTATATTAAGAGAGCTATACTAAAACTAGAGGATGCTTGTAAGATTTCACGTCTAGCACCCAGTTTAATTTTTAGATTCTGTGCTTTTTTCCCCCTCTGCTGTTTATCGAGTGTGAGGTGATGGGGCTGAAAAATACTCTTTTTTGATTGGTATGCACTTGTGAGAATGTGTCAGTAGCCTTCTTTAGTATCATTAGAGTTCTGGTTTAAAAATAATAATAACAAGCCACACGTTCATACCGCAGGCTGGGGAAATAGAACTTCTCTATTCCTAGAGGAAAGAGAGTGACAGGCTTGAGGGTTTTCCTAGCTGTGCATTTCAACTGCTATCGAAAATGTAAGAAAACCAAGCATATCAGTTACGTTCCTCGAGCTGCTGAAAGGCAATTCTGTCTAACAGTTCAACCTCAACTCCATTTGTACCAGTAGTCCTAAAATGCTTCCGAAAGAAACAAAAACAGAAGGGGAAAGGATACTAAAGACCACTGTAGACATGAAGTGCGTGTTAGTGTTAAGGCAGGTGAATACATTTAATGAAGCAGATTGTTAAATACTGTCTTAAAAAGTGCATATTCTTGATAAAATATTACATTTAAGCCACAGTTACGTCTGTTACAGGCTTAGAAATAAACATTTGTGTTAAGAATATGAAGCTTAAACTTCTCGTCTCATTGAATTGATCCTCCTTTTGCAAAGAGGAATAAAATGTACCAAACTCATAGAAGTCTCTAAAGTTAGGGCTGAAAGTGATAACTAATGTGGGTATAGAAATTACTAAAAATCATTTTCAAGTACATAAGATCAACCATGAAGATTAAATTATATTTTTAAAAATATTGTCATTAAATCAGCTATTTTAGAATATGACTAGTGAAATTGGAAAGATCAGAAGTACTAATAATAGTGGTGGGAAAAACTTGTCAAGAACGGAGGAAAAACTAGAAAATATTGGTCTTTTAATAAAGAGCAATTTAGGAAGCTGCAGTTCTGCTTTGCCTGTTTCAGGACAGCATGATGGCATCGCACTCTGTCAGCACAAGGTGGTTCGGGTGTTTTCCCTGTCTGACACTACTGACTGGCTCAGGTAGCCCACAGCTGCAGGTGGCTCTGACAGCTGGGGGCGGGAGGACCACTCATGAAACATGATGCCGATGATGGAAAATTGATCGTGTGGTTTCTCACCAGGGATGCGTTGTACCCCTGCTGGTCTTAAACCCTGTCCTCATTTTGTTAGCACAGCCTTTACTCTCACATGTAGGTTTGGAGTGGATGTTGCTATTCCAGGTTTTCAGTGTCCAGCATCTGCGAAGTGCTTAGGAACCAAATTCAATGCATTCAAAGTAACAAAGTTGATCGTTCAGGGAATTTGAAACCTAGATGGAGAAAGAAAATCCATGAATAACTATATAGTACAAGTAGATTGGATTTGATGTTCCATCAGTAAAAGCTGTAAAATACTACATGAACACGAAAGGGAGAAATGAATTTCTCAGTGGAGGGTGAGCAGAAGGACAAAGCAGGGATAATCTCAGAACTTCTGGTTTCTTGGGACTCATTGAAAATGGGAAAATTTTCTCCTCTGGAAATGTTTGATTCCACTGTCTGGGGAACAATGGCTTTATAGGAAATGAGCACAGAACTGTTTGCTTTAATTGATAATGCCACTTACCTGAAAACTGTGAGACTTGAGCCTGAAGTCTTCAGAACTTTTATCTTCTTTAAGTGGCCCGTTTGCATGAGATGAGCATTTGAAATTACAGTACAGGGGATGATTTTTCCATAGATTAGTTGTGAAAATAAAATGATACAATTAAAACTACCTGTTTTAAATATGCAATTTATATCACAAATAAAATAGCTTGCAAGTATTCTAACAGAATTTGGGACACTTCTTTGAAATATTTTATTTTCTTCATTGGAGAACAAAAATTCAGTTTGATTCTTTCCACCATGAATTTGTGTCGAAGAGATAATGCAAGAGGAGTGTTGTTAAAATCTATGGGGATTTCTAGTAAGTAGGGACACACCAGTCCAGGAAGGTACTCAGAACTTTCAGAATTCAGAACAGCAGAGTGGGCTTGCAAAAAGGAAAGAATGTGCATAGCCTGGGTACTGTGCACCAGGCATTGTGCTAGATGCATTTCTTAGTTTATCTAATCTTAATCTCTCTATCCATCCTTTACTTTCTTTCTTTGTTCTTTACTTCCTTTATTTTTTTCTCCTTTCCTTGCTTTTTATCTCCTGCTTTTTTCCTTTTGTTTCATTAAAAGTTTTTTAAAGCAAATTCTAAAGATCATATTATTTCACCCCTGCATATTTAATCTATATCTCTAAGCAATATGGACATTTTTCTTTTTTCTTCTATCACCACCATACCATTATCACACCCAACAAAATGATGATTTTTTTTTTTGGTACCATCTAACACCCAGTGTATAATCTGAGCAAATGTCTTTCTGTGATGGGCTCATTTGAATCCAGATCTACACATGGTTCACACATCGAGGTGATTGTTATATCTCTTGTCTCTTTTGAATGAGACCAGTTCCCCACCCCCATTTTCCCCCCTCCTATTCACTGGCTGCAGAGACTACTGGGTTGCCCTATAGAATTCCCACATTCTGGCTGTTTGCTCCCTTGTGGTGTCATTTAATTTGTATCTTTATCCCTCTCATTTCCTACAAACTTTAGGTTAGCTCCAGGGGCTTGATAGGCTTGCAGTTCAATTGTCTTTGACAAAAATTCTTTAAAGGTGGCCTGTGAGCTTTTTCTTTGTCCTATCAGGAAACCACAACATCTGATTATCTCACATCTGGTGATGCAAAAGAGAACTGCCTCTGTTCCTAACTGACTTTTCATGAGGGTTTCATCCACTGATGATATCTGCCTGAAACAATTATTTTCTTAGGGCCTGCCTGCAAAGTGGTGATTTTCTAATTATGTCATCTTTCCCACATTTATTAGTTGTGTTTGTTTCTGGTAAAACAATCTTTGCCTCATCAGTTCAGGCTATCTGGCTACCCTGAAATACAGTTTATCTAGGAAAGGTAGGATAAATTCTTATTTTTATTCCCTCTAATTGCTAGATTTTTAGTTACAGGGTTGGTGCTTTAGAGAAAGCTTTTTTTCTTTTTCTTTTTCATTTTACAGATAGAGAACTTGAGGCTCAGAGATGTCAAATAAATTGTTCAAGATCTCCAAAAGCTATTAAGGAGCAGAAATGGTATTCAAACCAGTATCTTCTGGTCTCAAAAGCATGTGCTATTTCTACTAAACCAAAACTTACCCCTGCCCTTAACCCTTCAATTACTGACAGTGGGGAGTGGCTGCTGCAAGTATCTCCCCCTGCTTTGCCCTTTAGGAACCGGCCTCCAAGAATCCTCCTTTGCAGCATTCTAGGCTTTATAAACTTATGCAATACTCCAGAACGATGGCTCCGAGTAGAGGTGCCGGCCTGGCTGGGCCAAGAACTGGGCAGAGCCAGGAAACCGGTCACACTGTTTCTATTTAGAAGGAGAGGCTTTAGCATCACAGTTTGTGCTTTAGGCTCCTGCGACAGCCAAAGCGTGAGTCACTGCAAGTTATGGTTGGAGCAGATATCAGTGATCCGAACAATTTGGGGAGTTGGCAGATGTTAAGACATTTTAACATTTAACTCTCCTAAACCTTTTTCCGTCTCTTCTGTCACCCCCATCCTCTCCTATTCCAGATTTGAGGGGAGTACTCAGGTAACTGCCTAAACATTGTTTTACAGTTCCTAAACTTCTGTTGGCTGTATGTGTTCCTGGCATCTGCCCCCTCCCCCGAAAGCCCATAGACCTTTAGTATCTTAAAATAGTTAAAGAAGCAGAGACCACTTAGTGAGTTAGGGAGATCTTCTCAGCTGTGTGGTGTCTACGACATCACGGGCTTCTAACGCTGGAGTCTGTGACTCAGAGAAAGCATATTTCCCCAGATTTCATACAACCCAGAGGTACAGAATCTTTTTTAGTGTCCTCCACATTGCACCCTCCCACCATCGTGGCAGTCTGCATTAGAAACATACAAATTGTGGTTGGAGAAGTTCCCTGTGCTTATTGTGGCTGCAGGCCCCGTCTCAGCCTCTGCTGTTCCATGACATGCCTCCAAATAAAGGAGGGCCACACTCCTGCTGTCCCAGGCCAGCACCAGAATTCTCTAAATACCTACATTTTACACATCAGGAAAAAAAATAAAGCAACTATCTGTATCCTTACAGGGGACTGTAATTAGTGCCACGAAAACGTGCTATCAGTTTCAAACAGCAGTCCCCTGAAGCAGTTCTCTAGAAAAAACAGGAAAGTAATTCTATAATCTGCCTTGCAAAGATAAATCAGAGACAGAATCTAGAAATAAAAATGGAAGAGGATGAAGAAATGTTGTCATTCAGAGCAGCCACCATAAAGTTATATTTAAATGCTGGGCTTCCTTACAGAATATCTGGCCCAGTGCTGTACAGTAGAACTTTCTGTGATGATGGAAATGCTCTGTATCAATAAGGAGACCACTAGCTGTGCGTGGTTGTTGAGCACTTGAAATGTAGCTATTGCAACTGAAAAAAATTTTATTGCATTTTATTTTAATTAATTAAAATTAAAATTTAATAGCACACGTAGCTGGGGTTACTGTATTGGACAGTGCAGGTCTGTCCCTTGTAGTCCTAACTTTTTCTTTCTCGTAACAGTATACACAATTTGAAGCTGTTATAAAATTGTTCGAAAGTTGAAAGTTACCAATTTCACCCATCTTATTGATTAATTTTCCTTATGGAATTAGATTTGTAATGACTTTGAAATTCTAGCCTCCCTGTACAAAGACAAACTTTTATTTTGAGACTCACTTCAAGGGAAAATTAATTATGCTCAAACTTTTATTTTTAAAATTTGTATAAATTATATGCTTTAGTGGTGATGGTTCCAATAGTGATGAGAAGGCACTTAATGCCACTCAACATGTAGAAATGGTTAAAATTTTGTGTTAAATATATTTTACCACAGTAAAAACATTATATGCTTTATTTTCTTTCATTGGGCCTGATTTTAACTTAATTTTGTTAAAACTTCCCACTGCCCACAGGCCTTGCCGAGAATCTGGTCGAACGCGTTCCTGGCTGCAGCGTGTTTCTCTTTGGTGAGGCTGACCTGCCTGAGAAGCGCTCTCTTGTCCAGAGAAGGAAACAGCTGGGCTGGTTCACAAGGAGGGATTTCAGTGCTCTTGAACCTGACCTGGGAGTTGCACCTGCTCGGAGATGTGGTTTAACAGGTTTGCAGTGTGGCTTTATTCTATTTTTGTTTCTAAACTTGAGAAGGGAATCCTGAGGTCCCCTTCATTTAGTCCCTCCCACATAATGCAGGAGGGTTACTGCTGGGGCTCCTTCTTGAACCGGTTGAGGGTCTCCTCTTGGCTCTTACTCTTACCCACGCCTTCAATAAGCTGACCAGAGAGGCTGGAAGCCCTTATCAGATATTCAGTGAGAGACCCCAAGAGTGATGTTCAAGATAAATAACCAGCCCTGCAGCGTGGCCAGTGATGATGAGAATGGTTGACACTGGGGCAGGTCCTGGAGGCCTGCCTTTGTACCAGGGGTGAGGTTGGATCCTGGGCTGTGATGGGGATGGTACTTTGGTAGAGCTTACTTTTAGCTGGTAAGAAAGCCTTTCAGTACTTGAACACCCAGTGTGGCCATGCTGATGCTTGGAATTAGCTTGAACTCAGTTCTAGAGGTACCCTGGAGAGAAGCTTTTCTAGACAACCGACTTCTAGAACAGAGAGAATAAACACCGGGAATAATATTCTCCCTTCCCCTGGATCTCCCCAACTCCAGCCTCTCTCTGCTACTCCAGCCCTCCCCCTTGCTTAGGGCTTCCCTTGGGAAAAAGCAGTAGTGCCCCACCCAAAACTCCATCCCCATTCTCTTCCCTTCACCATCCTAGTGCCTTTTGTTTGAGTCTTTTTAGTATCAGATATCTTCTGTGGAGATCATAGATTAAACCATGTTAGGTACCATTTTTGAAGTCAGTAAATATTTTAGCAATTGCTAGAAGGCTAGGTCCCCAAGGAGCAAGAGGTGGGCAACCATAAGAAAGACATTTCCTCACGGCACAGCTTTGCCGCAGTTCCACTTAGGCTTTTGGTTGCTAATCCCTGGTGCAGAGTTCTGCTCTCAAGCCAAAGATACCTGGAATCAAGTAGAGCTGTGTAGTAAAAACAACACAGGCTTTGAGGCTGTGCTCAAATCCTGGCCTTGCTGTTCATTGGCCTTGTGACCTCTGAGTGTTCCTTAGTCTCACTAAGCTTCAGTTCCCGTATCTATAAAATGAACATAATTTTATCTCCTTCATGAGACTGTGAAGTTGAAATAATGTCTATTAAGTGCCAAACACAGTACTAACAGGCCATTTTTTCTTCCTTGTAGAGAAAAGACTTATAAAAAAGCAATTACAAATGTGTTTTAGTATTTAGTTATGGAAAAAAGGAAGAAACTGATTGCTCCCTGCCAATTTGAACCTCTCATATTTTCCCACGATTTGTCTCACAAACGTAGAAGGGTATGTTTGTAACTAAATTTTCAGAAAGCTATTTCCTGGTTTCCAATTTGAGCCCTGCCAAAGACCAAACCTGGTCAGTGCAGTGCCTGGTGACTGGGATTCCAGTCAGTGGGCAGGAATTGGAAGCAGGAATACTGGTATTAGAAGACAGAAGAACTGGCTGTAGTCTAGGTGAGGCAATCCTTTGAAAGCCTTAATTCACATTTCTGCAGTTCTGTGAGAATAAATGGGTTGGTATTTGGGAAAAACTTTAACCTGATATAAAAAGTATATCTGAGTTTAAAGACTAAATGTTCACTTTGTCACTAATCATCTTTAGTCTTCTAAGGACAAACTCGGTTTGCAACTGTTTAAACCAAAGTGAACAGTGCTCCCCCGTCTCACCTCATGATTGTCTAGGGTTGGGATGATCTCATCTATTTTACCTTATTTGATTGAAACGGACAACTCATCGGGATTTCTGATTTCTTCTCTGTTTTCACTCCACACGGAGATCTGTGATTAACATGGAGAATTTTATTAACATCTGAAAATCCTAAGTTTACTTTAATATGCCAAGATTGGCACAAAAATGTCTACAGATAACATTTGAAAGGTCATGTTTGATACTGGTAAGGATGCAGAGACACTCGTGCTACTAATGGTAGCATCAGGTGGGGTAAACTTCTGAGAAGTGAGGCAGTGATGTCTAACAAGAGCTCCAAAAATATATGTAACTGCTTTGCAGAGATTCTAGTTTTAGTGATAGATTTATTCTAAGGAAGTAGATTTATTCCTAAGGAAACAATAAAAGGTCTATGTACTTATGCACAAGTGTGTTTAATCACACATTATTTATAATAGTAAATACTGAAAACAACATAAATGTTCAATATTTGAAAGTGATTAAACTATGGCATACCTAGGTGAAGGGCTATTATGCAAGCAATTAAGTATGAAATTTTGGAAGAATTTTTAAACATAGAAAATACAATACAATGTAGAGAGAATTTGTAGTTTATTAATTAATGCAACAAGTATTTATTAAGTAGCTATTATGTGCCAGGCACTATCATCAGTGGGAAATACAGAATTTATGTGCCTCAAAAAACTTATATTTCCAGTGGGGAAGGGGTGAAGAGAGATACAATAAATAACAAACTTAATAAATAATGAGTTATATAGTATGCTAGAAACAAGTACTACCGCCAAAAAAAAAAGTTGAGCAAGACAGTGGACATCTAGTGAATTGTGATTTCTAAACGGGACAAACCAAAATAGGCCTCATTGTGAAGGCAGCGTTGGAGCAGAGACTGGGAGTGAGGCAGTCAGCCATGCATAGTGGTGGACAAAAGTCCTCAGGTGGAGGGAACAGCCGGGGTCAAGGCCAAAGAGTATAAAGTAGTATAAACAGTATGATCTCAATATTAAAAAATATATATGCATCTATTTGTTTTACTTATCTTATATATTTGCAAGAAAAATGTTTTAAAATTCTTAAATCTTCCAACTTATTTTCATGATTTCTCTAACCTGATCTTGTGATTATTTTCTATCATCTTTCATAAAGGATGATTTGTAAGGTTTCTCAGTGGTCAATTTTATAAAAGCTGAGTTTCAATGCATTAATTCAGATTGCTGATGAAAGATTCAAGATAAGGAAAAAATAGCACAACTTTTTCCCCTTATGTCTTTTTTTTTGCTAATATCTCCTGCCAAGTGGTAGGAACCTTAGTTTGTGCAAAACACATGAAAATTAGAAGATGCCAAGGTTAGGTAGACCATTATTCATCGAGAGACCCTCTCACTTAATAGGCTCAAAGCAGATTCTAATAGAAAGATAAAATGTTTCAAGGAGGAACAATGAATAAGGGATATGGATAAACAATTAGCTTCTAATATTGCACAAACAAGAGTGTAATTCGAGTTTAAGACATACAATCAGCCAAAATCTTAGGTTACCTTACTTGCACAAACTCTCCCTTAAGAAACACTTAAGTAAAGGAGGAGTAAAAGGCTTTGATTTTTTAAAGAAATATCTACTGAAGTAGGATTGTAATAACCCTGTCGTTAGGGTAGAAATGTTATTCGTCTTATTTTTCAATGAATTTAGACTCCAACCATGGTGATTTCTCTTCTTATTTTTAAATTCAATGGCTTTGTATATTTTTCTAACATTTTTAATTTACATCAGTGTTTCTCAACATAGTTTTCCACTCCTCCCATCAAAACAGAAAAGCCTCAGCATATTGTTGCTGTATTTATTTCTCTCCCAAAAAAATTAAATAGAAATGATTGGCGCTATCAACTGAACACTTACAGTTAACTTTCCAGTGACAAATTAATCTACACAGTACCCAAGAGGAAGCAGAATCTATAAGGAAACAGGTTTCTGTTTTGAAGTTCCCTGAGAATATTATAAACAGAAGAGAAAAAAAGTGAACTCAGAAATGATTAACACCCATAGTCAGTGCCAAACACACAAAATCTTTTAAACCAAATTCCTTTTAAAAGTTTGTAGTTGGCCAGCTCATGGGGAACATAAATAAGGACAAAGCAGCAATAATTGATACTTTTAGATCTATAAATAAATACTTTATACATATATATTTTAAAACCCTAAACATTTATGGAGTAAGTTAAACACTGTTGGCTGATATATTGTGTGACTGGCCTGCGTATATGCATCATTGTTTAAAAATACAGGGACAACTCTTTGAACTATAGCCTCATGATGCCTTAGGAATCGTAGATGGAGGTAATTGGTACATCTTGGGATGAGGGACTTCTGTTTAGGTATTTAAATGGGTTACTGAGAGTTGCCTCTGCTTACTTCTCTCTCTGTAAATGAGAAGTAGAGTGTCAGGCACTTTTCCTGACTTTAAATAACTCAGTGTACTTCACACACAAAATTTTACCTCACCTTTGAAAAATAACTTCTAGTTTTAGAATGAGTCCTGTGTTGAGGAACCTGTTTTCATAATTTTTTACATTTGCTTGTGAATCTAGTTGGGATGATGGAAGATGAAAGTCTCGATCTGTAATAAAGTGTGTAACCTGTAATTGAAACATAGAGGACTTCGGCTTTGTCTCTGTGTGAGCTGCTGAAAGGCGCTGTTCTCCTGCAGAAAACTGGGAGCAAACAAGTCCCCTGAGATTCCTCTCACCTGGGCTGCTTCATTCCATGATGATGTTAACTTGGATCTTCTTTAATTTTCTCTCTGAATTACTGTTACTCTGTTTAATTCGGAGTTCAGAAATTGAGGTTCAGAATTCCTTGCAGAGCAGGAAGATGTCATAGTCATTTTACAGAAGGACAGCTGAGCAGAGGCAGTGCCCCTGAAGAGGTGGAACTTGAATTCAGACCCACGGAGAGCCATTCCCGGCCCTATGCTACACGGTATCACTTAGCTTTCTTTCCTGTGGATTTGGCCACATGCATAAGGGTTCTGCATTCTTCACGCCATGGGAACATCGGACTTAGCAATTATGTTTGAGTTTTATGGCTTTAGTCATCAAATGTCCTGTTTCAGCTGCGGTTTCTCTTTAGTACACACTCTAAAAAATTTAAATGTAATGATGACTAATTGCTTTTGGTGTAATAACAACTGTTTATATTTTTGAATCTGAGTTCCGAGTCTTTTTCTTGCTCTATTTGTTACTCTGAAGCTAGGTTTTTTCTTATTTTAACCTTCTTCATATTTTTGCACACAGAAACCTGCATGGTTCCTGGTACTCAGCATGTTTTCAGTAAAAACATGTTTACTGAGGGAGTTGAACATTAGTTCATGAGAATCTCTTTATTCCTTCAAACTGTAATGTAATCCACAAATTTGAAGTTCTCTCTTCATCTATAAAAATGCCAAATATCCCAGAATACCACCTCAGCTCTCTCCTCATGCATCTTTTTAAGCTAGCCATCAAAAAGAGTTTAATATAATAAATAGAACTTATAAATACATCCTTTAGCAACTTCTGACCCCCTAAAATGAAACCCTTTCTGTGGACGAAAATATATAGAATCTTTTCACCTTTTATTGATTGAAGATGATGGTGCCTGGGACTATTTTTGAGATTAATTTTCATCTAAAGGAAAAAAAAATCCATGCATTTCGTCAGTGCTGCTTTTTCATTTTTCTAATGGGCTCTTCGCTATTGTTTTGTCTGAATGCAGTTTTTTATTTGTGTTATTCCAGACGTGGTCCTACCACAAGCATCTTTAAACCAGACATTAATAGCATAGTTCACAGTCATTACTGCCAGTGCTCAAACACAAATATTGCATTTGTGTTTGCAAAAGCTGCACATCAGATGTTAATTAAGTGCATTTGTTTTTTTTATGCTCAAACAATCTGGCATAAAGAGTTTACATCTATATCAGTTCACCATAAGGTCTCTACAATATCTGAATCACCAGCCGTACAGTATATGATAAATACAGTGTTTCCACACAAGAAAATAACAGAATTGTCAGGAAAACATCAGGCCTGTTATATTTCCCTGTGAAATAATAGCAACTGAATCTCAGTTTCTTTTTCTTTTTGATAAAAAAAAAGTATTTAACTGGGAGTAAACACCAATATTTAGAATGATAAATTTTTCATTAAAGAACACATGGAAAGCAAAATCATACCAAAGATTCTTTTGCCTTGTTTTTAGCTTGCTTCAGGGCGTTGTGACAGTTGCATTGGAATAAAATTGGAATTTCAGCTTTGCAGTGAGGAGATTCATGCTGCCGCCAGAGCAGCCGAGTGCCAATCTGCAGGAGGCAGAAGCCGAGCGAAACCGCAAACTGAGAAACAAACTTTCACATCAGGTTTCTAATTTTAGAGCAAAAAATGGAATTACTTTAATTATATGACATTTAACTAGAAATACGATATGCTGGGATTAATTAGCTCCCTTATTTAAAAAATTCTTACTAAGTTTAAATTAACATTAAAAAAATCAAATTCAGCATTTTAAATAAGGTCAGTGGGACTGCTGGATTTAAACGCAGAATTTGGTTCATTAGAATTGGATCACCATATTGGTGTTGGACTTGGGAAGGATTAAATGGAGGAATTAAAAAAGCATGCATTTGAGCAGAAAGCAGTTTTCCTTCCTTCCTTCATTCCTTCCTCCCTCCCTTCCTTCCTTCCTTCCTTCCTTCCCTCCTTCCCTTCTTCCTTTCCTCCTTCTTTTGCAGAAATGAGTCATGGCCTCCTAACCCCTCAGGGAGGAAACTCCTACCTGATTAGGTCAGAAACGTCTCAAATTCATTGACTGCCTCTGTTTTTTCACTGCTTGAATAAGATATGGTGATAAAAAATAAATAATTGTGTAACTAAGGTTTAATAGAAGAATTAAAATATAATAACAAGGGCATATAGAAAAAATGATCATTCTGTGTTGTTTAAATGATTACCTCTTGTTTACAAGAGAATATAAAAGTTACTTCTAATGTTTAATTTTATTTTTCTAAGAAATAATTAACTTTAAAGTATGCTTTTAAAGGAATCTTTTAAGTAGAGTTTTATTTTAATTAAGTACATCAGTGTTGGGATAAGTGTATTTTATGGAATTCGTGCTCTGGGCTTAACATCTCAACTTATTGTATCTTTAATAATTTATCTTAGTGATGAGTTTATTAGCAAGAATGATCAACTTTGGAAATTCTATGAAAAAGGGACAGTTATTGGGCACATGGTGGTAAAAGGTGCCTTAGAATTTGCTGGATGGAGAACTCAGAAAAAGTCCCATGTCTTTAGGGATGGAATGGCCTATGCCATACTGTGGGGAAGAAGAGCCCTGGGTCCATATGAACAAACTTGCCTTGAAAGAGACTTGCTCCCCCATGCTGATAAATTGCATGTGGTTATCTGAATGTTAACTGACATATCTAAGTTCTGGGACAGCAAAGCACGATAGGCTTGATAGGTATTTTGAACAGTACTTAGTGTAACCCCATATATGTATACTCTTCAGCAAAGTCTGAGTGTGGTCCAGATGTTTGTTTGAATAACGATAAAGATGAGGCCACATCTTGGGTCAGAATAGGGTGTGTATATCAGATACGAGGAAATGGGACTGTTTGTAACATTACCTGTTGAGGGGTGGAGGAGAGAGAAGCCATGCCTGGATGCTCTCCATTAATGAATGACATTAACATTGACAAAAAAAAAAAATTTCCAGTTGTACTCTGTGAAATGTTAAAACTGATATAATTCTCAAAGATATTTAGAGCAAGTGATTGGTATATGAGGTTGAGAGAGATATGTATTGACTGTTAGGAAATTTAATTTTTATGAAATCAGCATTAAGGAGAAATCCTGTAATCTGATTCATTCCTGCAGAATTCCCAGTAGGAAGAGGCCCAGCCTCGGGAGTTGAAATGTTTCATTATGTACATGTATGGGAAAAAGATGAAATGTGGTTTCCGTGTGCTGATTTTCTGTAAAACATCTATTAGTATGAGAGTACCCAGACTGGGCAGCAAAGCCCCCAAACCACAGCTGTCTAGGGGGAAGTGAATTCAGCAGGATCTCTCGATGGATACTGACACCATGAGCAATAAGTTTGAAAATAGCAAGAAAAAGCAATAACAGTAAAATAATGTTGAAATAGTAGCTATGGAATTGTCATGCTGAAGATGAGGTCAGCTTTTTATCCCCCAACAATCCCTAGTCAACTTTGCTTTTAGAAATGTAAAGTTCCCCCAAAATGAAGAAACTGCAAACCCAAGCTTTTTATATTGATGCTAATTTAACCGAGTTGTCCATCTTATAATGTAAACTATAATTAGAGCAGGGCTATGTATGTAACACGAGCTGCATTGTCCCCCAGGCAGGGGAAAGCTGGGCATTTGCCCCTGGGCTCTAGGGTAACAGCGCTCTGGAGCAGCAGTGGCAGTCCCTGGGGATGGAAGAAAGAGGTGCCTCCAACGGGTCATACTAAAAAGGTACGTGTAGTGGCTTGAACCCTGCCAAACCCACATCATCATGAGACACAAGAGTCCCTTTGTCCTTCCCAATTCCAAGGCTATTTGTCACTTTTTAGTGACCTCCTTTCCTAACCAAGACTGTTGCTGAGGTTCATTTGGATCAGATCTTAACCTAGCTCAGTGATGACAGGTCTGTGTTTGGGGAGGAAGGGATGGATACAGAGTGTGATTTACTCCTGTCTCCCAGACCCTGAGGTCTGGCACTGAATTCCAGCCCCTGTGGAGATGGCCTTGGAAATGAATGGAAAGCCAAGGCATTTTGCTGCTATTGATATTTAATTCTCAAGTGTGCCTTTTTCTGTTGAATATTTTGGAAAGTCTTGGTTCTTCTTAACCATTCTAGAAGAAACATACGGTACATTTAAAGTAGATAAAACTATCTGCTCGTAGCTCACATAGCTCTGTTATTTAAAAATATATGTGACCTTTAGAAAATTCTGGAGTTGATAATGAGGAATATTTGTATAATTTTAAAATGAAACCAAGTAAAGGAAACTCCTTGGGTTAAAATTGGCTACAGAATAGAATCTTCAAAATGAGGCTTTTGCTTTGCTTGGTTACAATGCTTTTCTAATGATTTAGGCATCGGCGCCAGCCCATATGTGATGAACTGCAACGTTACCATCGACTCTCAAGACTTGGCTCTGGGACAAGAGATTGCTAGTGCCATTCGGGGCTCAAATGTGAATGGACTGAAGGGTGTCCAAACGATGGCTTTTCCTCATGAAGGGAAAATTGAGATAGCTTGCAACGTAGAGAGTTTTGAAGAACAAGAAGTTAAAGAAAGCTCAGAAGACTCTCGATACATGGCTTACAGTGTCCTTGGGGATCATTTTTATTATACATCTCCTCATTACATAGAAGCTCGGGTTAAAAAGTTGGCAAGTGACCAGGGAATTGGCACTATAGGGAGAGCACTGATTGGATTTACACCCCAAGAGTGCAAGGACTGTGCCGAACATGCTATAAAGGAACATATTGGGGAGTTCTGGAAGATACGGGGAGGTGTTTTCATGTGATCTGGTCTCAGGCTTCATTGAAATTTTAAGGAAAAATATCAGCCCTGACAGAGTTTTCTTCTGGCCAGCAAAAATGAGGGGAAGATACAAGAGCCTTGGTTTGACCTGTGTATTGGAAAACTGAAGCACTCTCTGTTCAAAGACAATGGCAGGTGTTTATAGATTGTCTGTAATCACCTTGTGATATTTCTAGTCATTAAAACCTCATGAGAGCTCCTCTCTATCAAGTTTATGCACTTGCAAGCACTGGAGCCCCCCTGGATCAGCTGGGTAAAATGGCCATGGTTGCTGAATCATCTTTAATTATCATGGACAAAACTAAAAACAGACCCTGGTTTTCCTGAACTTTTTATTCCCATGTCCTGTATTCAATTTTCATTTTTTGAGTAATCATTTTTAATATGTACTTTAAGAAAGGTCAAATACCGAGTGATTAAAAAGTGGGGAGAATTATAAAATAAAATTACTCTTTCAGAGCATGATTGTTCTTTCTTGCCTTCCTGTGTTTAGGATGATCTACTGTTCATCCTGGAGGTAACTCCAAAAGCCAGATTTGTCTAATTTTTTTATGTTTATGTGGGGAGGTAGAATGGTGGCGTGGGGCATGACTTCAAGGAATTATATTTATTCTTTTTGGAATTTAAATGGGAAGTCTGAAGATTTAGGGAATATATTGATCTTGAGCAAAGAGAAGGGTATTGGTGGAAGAATTTTATTTGAAAGAAATCAAAATATGTTGCCTCTTTGTGAACTAAAAGAGGCCCTTGTTGATTCTGGCAATTTTGTATAAATCCTTAATGCTTATATTGCTTTAGTACAAAGCACTTTATAGCCATAACGTACAAAGAAATGAGTTTTTACGTAGATTTTCTTTAGCAAGAAAGATTATGGTCTTGTCTAGTAACAGCACATGACATGAATTTATTTTAACTAAGAATAAAAAAGAAATTAAAGTCGGTCTTTTTATAGGATCCAGTGATCTACCCTAATTTTTTTTTACGTACATTTGACTCTTGAATGTGATCACATAAATTTTAATTCAGAATTATGCTTCTTTCGGTGTTTTATTTATGCTGTCAATATAAATACAACAAAGATGGAAAAATGATGGGCCAGGTATGGTTTTCAGGTGTAAGGAAGTTCAGTTGGCTGTGGTGAAGAGAACAGATGCTCTCTAGTTAGACCCAGTGGGTCTGGAAGAGCTGAGAAGCGGTCATGCCTTGTTTTTCTCTTCCTTTGGCAGAGGCCATGTGACCTCGTAGGACGAGTGCTGGACAGTGGATTCTGGCTTAGGTTCTGGTCTTTGCTGTTACCTTTCATGTAGCCATAGTTCCATTGCCTATAAAATAGGGAAAAGAGTTCCCACCCAGACTGTGTCCTGGGGTATTAAATGGAAGTACTTTGTGAGCTGTAATGTAAAAATGAAACGTATTATTGATGCTCTGTTCAGATCTCTTCTAGAGCTTTGCTTCAATTTGGTCATCAGTATTAAACAGATGAGAGAGAGTAAAAAGCACAGGATGTCACTGACTTATTTGGGGTTGTAGCAGGATGTTGTTACCTGGGTTAACTTCTCCAGATTCGTATCACTGCCTTCTAGACTGCCGGTTTTGAGCAAGGCCTGTTTAAAACCAAACATCTGTTTAATGAGTAGAGAGTTTCAGTTTTTGAAGATGAAAAAATAAATTCTGAAGATGGATGGTGGTGATGGTTGTACAATAATGTGAATAGTTAATGCCACTGAACTACACACTTAAAAATGGTTAAAATGGTAAATTTTACGATATGTATATTTTACTACAATTAATTATTAAAAATTATATATTAACTGTATAAAAGTTAAAAAAAACAAAAAACTAAACATCTGATTAAGACAGTTTCACTAAGCCCACACTTTCTAAATATAACTGTCAAACTTCTAATATCCATTAAAGGGTACAATCATATAAAACCTGTTTTTCCCTTTTCAATCTATTATGATGGACTCTGCACTACATAAGAGATTTAGTTAATGGTTTCTAGAGTGGATGAAATTTGGCCTTTGAGTCAGCTGTCTTTTGAAAACAATAACTTACTATTTTTGTTATAAATAATTTTCAAAACCAGCACAATCATACTTCTTACCTCTTGTTTATATTGATTCCCCTGGTCTTTCTATTGCCTTTTCTCTCTTCCCCTTTTCTCTTGCTCAGCCATGGCTCTTTAGAAAACTGGAAACAGCTGTAAGTTGCTGAAGGTTTGTCCTGTGGACGGATATGGTATCATCAGCCCTTTTTATGCACGAGCTGACACGTGTAGCACGGATGGATCTATAACAATAAGAAGGGTTATCAAATTGGGTTGAGAAAATCTGACCCAACGAACTGACAAATACCCTGACTGATATTAACCTTTTCTCATATTGCTCTCTTAGAAACAGACCAACACTTTGTGTAAATGTTTCAGCAGCGTTTTTTTCCATCGGACCTCAAAGTGGACATTGTATGGAGTGTGGGTTCGTGGCTCGTTTAACCTCCATCTCCTGCCAGATGACTTCGCCCATGACTTGTGCCAGTTATAAATGGGACAAAATCTATGCGGACAAATAGAGTTGACATTTTATTAACTCTTTAGTGATTTTTTTGCTCTATCTGCTTTAAACTTCAACCTTTAGTTTCTTAGAAGAGGGACAAGGAAAGCAAAGAGCTAGACTATGAGGGTGATAGGGTTTTTGTTGTTGCTAATATTGGGCAGGAGGAGGGGGGCTGTCATTTGTTTCCAACCTGACTGTGGGCTTCACTCGACAATAAATTAAAACGTCTTTAACATAAGGGGGAGGAGTGGGCTAAGTAAAATATAACTGTAAAATAAAACAAAATGGGGGATGATAGTTTCATTCCTCAACATAATGAAAAGCCTTGCTCTGTAATTGGTTTGTACTGTCTTGGAAGTGGCGTCCGTGGTCCACAAAGGACCACTCTATGAGAGATCTGCAAGGAATTTATCATTCCCTCTGGCTGAGCCAAAGCAGGCTTGATATACAGTTTTGTTTAGTATAAATATTCTCATGTTACTGTTTACTCTGTGGGGATACAAGGATCTCACTGACAGGGTACGTGCTCCACTGCCTTGCTTTTAAAAGGCGTTTATTTGACTCTGTTGTTTGTACTTGCCCAGAAACTTTAGAGAATGGCCCGGGAACTTGTTTGATAAGCATCCAGACCATGCTCCCGGAGTATGTCACGCTCGGGGGTTAGAAAAGCTTATTATTTTAAGCAGGCTGGCACATGGCTTCGAGGGAGCCCATTTTTCATAGGTAAGAACAATTAGGACACTGAGAGCAATCTCTTAGAATGCTCCTTCAAGGTGCAAGGAAGGGTCCTAGTGAACGCGCCTCTGGTTGAACTCAGCCTGACGTTGGATTACTCTGCCACTTCTTTTGAGCTTTTTGCAGCATTTGAAGGTAAATTGGTTTGTTGTGAATTAAGGTGAGAGCCAGAGACCTTAAACATTGGATGAATTTCTCTTTCTAAATGTGTAGCATGCACACAGTCCAGCTATTGTCTGTCAGCTCCACACTGACCCTTCCCTATGCTTCTTTATGCCACTGGGACTCTGCAAACCACATTTCTTCCTTGCCAGCTGGTTCCCCACTAGGCCCTGCATATCTGGGGAGAGGGGTGGGGAAACTTCAGGGCCGAAGGAGAAGAGGGGCTTCCTCTTTCCTGTTCCTTCCTGTTTCTGGCAGCCCCATGATGGCAGTGGCTCTTGACCTTACAGTGGCTCTTGGTTTCAGGCTCCAGCTTTTTGTTGCTGATGCTTTCAGAACTAGCCTCACTGTGCCCCTCAGAAGCGCCAGCAGCGGCTGAGCCCGCGCTCTGCAAGGCCTCTCCACTGAGCTTGGAGGCTCCGAGAACCCCGCCTCCCCGCTTTGTTCCCCCAGCCCCGGGCAGGCGGTGTGCCCCTAGCAGTTATTTATAACCCTGCGTACCACGTTCTCTCCGTGCTCTTTTGGTTCTCCAGCAACTGTTGACCAAATTTTCGCATTATTTCTTTTGAAATGCTTAGTGTGGTTTCTGTCTTCCTGACTGGGTCCTGTCAGAAATAAACCTATCAACAGACCAAATGGAAGGGAGGGAGAATAAGGCAGAAAATAGCCAGTGTGATATGTAGTTCCTAATGAAAACAGCTTGTTGGCGATTACTCGCCTTTTCTGCTCGTTCACGTTGTGTTCTCTTGATCTCATCGTTTTCTCATTGTCACGTTCTGTGTTCCCTTTGACAGCCGTGCTTTTTTGGCTAATAGGGAGTCTGAGTGTTGAACTGGGGTAAGGATGGGAAACGTCACAGTGAAGTGTAAGACGGAGTTTTCCAGCTGAAGGTCTTTCATGTAGTAGTTTATTCCACCATTAAAAATGTAGACTAATGTAATTTCAAAGTTAAAGTCTTTTCAGTCTTTTAATAGTTGCATTTCTTTCCTTTTGTAGCCGTCTTCCCCTGCCAGGTAGATGATGCTTTTGCACTGGGGGGTAGGCTCCCAGCCAGATGTCTTTTCTAAACTTTCTATGTATCATGCTATTAACTTGTTCTTAGGAAACCCCATCTGCAGCCAGTCACTGTTTCCTAACTTCTAAGGTACCTTCATGAAGACCAGCTGCTTTGGGAAAAGCAATATTATTACTGATGTAGTCTAGCAATGACCAATTGTTATAAAACTAGGCTGTATCTAGCAAGTGTAAAGAATTTTTGGTATTTGGTAAGTATTATTTTCTGTTTACCCTAAAATTGTGTTTCATAGTTCATCTTCCATCATGATATCCACTCCACTACTTCACAAGGATAAGGGAAGATGAAATAGGAAGATACAGGAAAGAAGTCTTCAGCAAAGCCTTTTAGCATCATTAATTGTGATTATCTGTCATTGAATTCCAACTTAGTGTCAAGCACTATTATGTGATTTTCACAACAAACCTTTAGAGTAGGTGACTGTAAAGAAATAAAATTCCCCAAGTTCTTATTAGCCCACTAGGTCAACCAAGAGCCTCCTCCCACCATATCCCATATTCTGCAGGGTTATACCACTGCTCTAACCCTAAACAGTGCCCTAGGACCCACATCCTCAGGACTTCAGGACTCTTCTAGGCCTGGTTAGTTTTTGCCTCTAGTTTCTTGCAGTCTGGTTAGAAATTATATATCCAGTTGGTTGCACCTCTCCTTCCATGGCAGTTCCCTAGGATGGCCCACCTCAGAATCCTGAAACTTCTAGACCTTAGACCGCTCTCCACTCTCCGATACTTCTGTACTCTTTCCTCATTTAAAACTTCTTCCAGATCTGTCTTTTACACAAGTATAGTATACTGAATTCCTGCCCACTTCTTCCTTCCTGTGCCTGGAAGATCCATCGGCATCTAGTTTCATAGCTTCCTCCCCATGTCTGTCAGGGCCTCCTCTGCAGGACTGATTCTATGCTGCTAAGCACAACCCTGCCTCCGCAAGTGAGGAAGTGGAGGATGAATCCCCACGTTCCCAGGTTTCTCCCAGATGAATTTCCCCAGATTGAGCCACAAAACTTGCTTCAATTAATTGGGAGATTTTTAGAATCACTCCCACTGTCCTGAAAGAGCCAAAATGGCCATACAGCTCAGAATGGTCCCCATCAGCGTTCAAGTCAGGGAGGAAAATTGCCACCAGGTGGTGCCAGAACTGCAGCTAGGACCGGGGTGAATTTGGATCGTGTAAGCAATACCTCAGAACTCCTCCTGGCTGGCTGACCGTAGAGAGGCACTTGGGTTATTTGTTCTGCTGTGAATTCACGTCCCCACATGTCATGCAGTTATGTTGCTTGGGCTGGATACATTGAGGTGCGACAGGGTTTTATTGATCTCTTGTTTGTCTTGCTGGCTAGACTGTGAAGTCTCAGAGGACAAGGCTTCGTTCACAAGCATTTACTGAGCACCTAGTATATTTTAGCAGGGCAGATTCACTGTGATGCTCATGAAACTCAAACTGCAGGTGCTGTCACTTGCATCAAGCCCTCGGGAGGCCTAGAATGGGCCCTGGTAACCCATTCATAGGGCTGTATGATTTTGTAAAACTTGCAAACATAAGATATTTTAGCCACAATTTGTTGAAACTGCTGTCTTTTCCCAATTACGCTTCTTCATTAAACTGCCCCTCATGACAGGTGGTATTGGCGTGGCCAGGGTCGGCCTTGTGGGCTGGCGGCCTGCGCATAGCACAAGGTCCTGTGCTCGTTCCGTTCTCTGCTGTGACTGCACTTCTGAATAATATTTTATTTGCACTGGGCCCCACAAATTATGTAGCTGGTCCTGGGAGTGGCCAAGGGCATTTCTGGACCCAGTTAAAGGGGAAGTTGAGTTGGGGATAATTAGGATTTAGTGCAATATATTTATGTGGTTCATAGTCACTTCCATGTGTAGTGAAGTTACTGCCAACTCTGCCAGTGGGGGAATGGTTTCCAGGAAGAGTCCTCTCCCCCTGTAATGGCTCACTCAGTGTTGTGACACACAGAGCAGGGCCAGAGGGTTGTCACAAATGAATGTGTCCTCTGGTGCCCAGCACCAGAAATGCGTAAGTTGTGGAGGAAAAAAACAAGAAGCTGAGGCTCAGAGAGGTTGGACAGCTGGTAAGTTGCAAGACCAGGTTTCCATTTAGGTCTGTCCTTTCTAAAGCTCATGCTTTTTACCTGTTGCTCTCTAGTTTCTGGAGCGATGAGTCATTTCCCAGGAAAGGTCTTCTAAGACCTCCAGGTTAGGTTATGGGCTCCATAATGCCTGTCCTTTCTTTCAAAGCTCACTTCACAGTGGTTTAATTGCTAAAGTAAATGTCATCATTATGCTCCACCCTCCATGGAGGAAGCTGTTTTATTCACAGCATAGGGGCTCGGCATGTAGAGTCAGTGAATTAGATCCTTTAGGTCTCATTTTCAGAGGTACCTTCAGAGGCTTCTTGCTTCAAACTCTCTCTCAATTTTCCTTCTGTCCCCACCCCGGGTGGAGGAGGGGTCTGGGAACCACAAAACGTTAGGCTCAGAGTTAACACTGGGGAGTATTAGGGTGGTGGAGCTGGTAATGGAGAGATGTTATCACTTATTCATTCTCACCTTCATATGGCTGCCTGGGACCCATTCTAGGTACCAGGCACCCATTTCCAAGGGGGTGGGGGTACTGGCCACATGCCATAAATGTATCTGTTTCATGGTTTTATATTTTCGTAAACTGAGGCATCTTAAAATGGGGGAACACCTGTATCCAATTTTCCCTGGAATGTACAACTGAGTTCTCTTGTACTCCTCATTTCAGATGAGGTTTTCTGGATGACACCATCTGGGAAATGTCACTTTGATTAAAGTAAATATGCGGCACAGTTAACACTGGGAGCCTATGTGAATTTCCCTAAGTAGCCACATCTTACAGAAGCAGAAGGCAGCCGGCCCTTTGGGTTGGGAGAACTTAAGAGTGTTGCATTCCACGCTTTGGTGTCAGCCGAATGGCAGTGTGTGGCCGACTGAGCTCTGAAGGGTTTTGTGTATTTTTCTTTTCTTACCATTGGGCTTTTTTTTTCCTTTTTCAGTTTATTTTGACACTAAGAAAAAAATATATAAAAATAAAAAACTGAGCTTTGTGATTGCCAAGTTTTTCTTCCAAACTAAGAAAAGAAACCAGTTGTTGAAAAATATGATGAATGGCATCCTTTGTTTTATTTTCAGTGCAGCACATGAGGGCACTGCTGTTGGAATGAGGCCAAATTCCCCAGGCAGAGGGGAACATTAGGCTCAAAGGAGACCTAGTGATTTTGTGCGGAGGGGGTCAGGTTGCTGTGATAGGATTTCCTCTCAGCTCTCGCTGAAAGCAAAGCAGTATCTTTGCTTTCTCACATGCTCAGCCCTCCTATCTTTCAGTC
This sequence comes from Camelus bactrianus, assembly GCF_048773025.1. NCBI lineage: Eukaryota > Metazoa > Chordata > Mammalia > Artiodactyla > Camelidae > Camelus > Camelus bactrianus. The sequence goes on from NC_133543.1 coordinate 79,451,105, forward strand.
ATTCTTTGTGTTTTCAGCACTTGCTACTGACGAGCATGTTGTCTGTTTTTAAGGAAACGCCATTGGTACAATGTGAGTCTTTCAGCCTTTAAGTTGTGGTTTTCACAACTTCCACAGCTACTGACTTATTTGACTGTGGGATCCTGTATGGTTGAGGGCAATAGTCAGTTGTTAATGTGTAAGCAAACCCTGTGATCATTAGCATTACTCCTCCTTCATTGTTGTCTTGTCACCAAGTGGTTTGGGAGAGCCAGGGGACAGAGTCTGAGTTCTTTGCAAGTCAGCCTCAGAGCAGTCCCCTTTGGTTCTCTCTCTGCCACCCTCCCACATGCTGGAATTAAGGGGGAGGGCTGGGTAGAGAGGATCACGCTTTATCCTCAAGGAAGCAAGGGATATGTCTCAGATGCCTTCAGAGCATCCACATGTTTCCTAAGAAATCAAATCTAAAATTACTCTGTGGGTTTGGGTAAACCCTAACTCAGCAGAACCTGTAGCATTTCCCCACTTGAGACGCCCCCTCTGAGAACTGCACGCCCCCAGGCTGGCATAAATTAACTCGTCTGTTACAAATTTCGTTTGCAAGGGTGTCTTCCTCGCTAGAATGTGAGCTCTTTGGGGACACAGACTGTTTTATCCACCTTGATAATACCAGTGCCTGGCGTGAGAAAATCTTTGTTGAATAAATTAATGTACAAATAACTGATTTCAGAGCACTGGTGGAGGATCAGAACCAGTCAACTCTTTAGGCATACGTGGTTTAATCACTCATCAGTAGACTTGAGGTTTTATTGCATGAAGTTGAGTTACATTAAGGAGGTACTTTTAAGGGAAGAGACCAGTTGGAAATTCTGGGGAATAGAAAGCTTGGCTCAGCTTATGTGTTCTGGGGAAACAGGGCAGAGACACCAAAATTCTTCATGAAGACAGGCAATAAAGTGACTCCAGCATGCAGACACCTGACTCTTAACTTCCCACGGAAGCGTCAGCAGAGGGCAGAGCAGTAGTTTGAGTGCCTCACACCTCTTCCTGTTGCCATTGCTCTTAAATTCAGACTGTCTACCAAATGCCCCATGATCTACTTGTACACTCTTTAAGCAAAAATGATGCCAGGTTCTGTTCTGTGGCTACCAGATTGGAGCTTTTCCCCTCCCGGCTTCATTCAGTTAATTGAGCTGTGCTGGAAGGTTCAGTAATTTATTCTATGGAGTCTTTCTGTGCAAACACTGCAGGCTGAGGGAAGGAGACTCAGCTGAATCTCTCAAACACTTGAAATGCAGAATTCATGTTTTGGAAAACACCAGTGAGTCAGTGTCCTTAAATGTCATCAATAAAAGACAGTCTCCATCATCAGCTTTTCATTAACTGAGCTCAGAGTTGCCTCTTTTTATTGCTTTTTACATGTTTACAGTGTCTCATTCTTTCCTTGATTCTGGATTTTCACACCATATGGCCACATCTTTAAGTCATTTTTCAGCTGCTCTATTAAATAGTAAAATGAGATTCAGAACAGATTTCTTTGATTTTAAAATAGCATTTTGGGTGTGTGACTTTTTTTGTGTAAATAAAAAAAGAATTAAAGCGCTCAAAAGCATGAAATTTCAGGTATTCCTACCCAGACAGTGGAAGATGGAGCTTTTTACTGACTAAGAGTAAATATATGTTTATCTCGTGGAATTTCACCTGCAGTATAAATTGATTCATTCATCCCACATATTGAAATCATTTCTACTTCAATAAGACTTAGCTTCTACTATTGCTAATGAACATAGATTGAAAATGAAATTGAAAGTATATCTTTTATAACTATTCAATACCACATTTCTCATTAGAAATGATTGCTATAGCTTATGAGCAAACATACTACTTATCAATAATGCTCTATTGCTACAATTGTGGTTGTGATTTTAATATTTAATAAAATAAAATGTAAGATTTGTTAATGTTTTACTTTTTTTCTGGAAAATATAATGTCAGTTTCTTGAGAAGATGCAAAGGAGAGAGTGTTACTGTTCACTTTTAGATCCCCAGTGTAGAGTTGATCCAAGAGAACTTAAGGCATTGAGCCCTACAATTTAATACAGTTTACTTTTGAAAGAATTAGACATGTAAAGGCTATTAAATATTTACAGCTTGTTTTCTGAGCCAGAAGGGGCATTTTGGAGTAGGCTGATTCGTTTTGTTTTGTTTTTTAAAGAATAGCACTTAAAAAAAAGAAAATTGCTGCATAAACAAATTTTATAATACGAGTAAATTTGCCATTGATCCGGACTTTAGCAGCAGGGCTGTGTCAATCACAATTAATCAGCTTGTGAGTATGTGAGCTGAAATCTTCAACCATCCATTAAAATCTGGATATTGACTTAAAAAATGACTGATCTAGAGTTGATTGTTTAAAGTTAAAACCAGGCACACTCAACATCCAGAAGGTCAATAGTGTCTTAATTGTAATCCAATGGAGTCAATTTTAAGTCATATACAATTTAAGTGGTATACAGAATACACATTTAAGTAGTATACAGTTCACATATTTGATGATGATACTGTTTGCTAAAGAATGATGCTTCAGTTGAGGATAAGTCTATTGATTACTTTTGATATTTTAAAATTTCATTATTTAATATGATACATAGGAAGGTAGCAATTTGGAGTAGCCATTCTAAATAATTCCCATAAAATTCTGCTTTTTTGAGTTACTTAGTATATTCATTGTTTTTATCGCCACCATGAGCAACTTAAACAAAATTTTTAAATGACGGTAATGAAAAAGTAAAAAATTGTTTTTAGACCTGTTTAAAATGTTACTGTCACTTCCATGAGTTCTGCTGTATCTTTTTCATAACATAAATCTCTGGAAGATATAGAAGATACCTCCCAACGTGTCATGTACCATTTGTAGAACATAAAGATTGTCTTTAATAACTAAAATTCAGAGGGCTGCATATTTTCCACAAAGCAAAAATCACCACGTCTCAGCATTTACTAAGCACCTAAAAGTTATTAGTGGTAGAAAATTATATAGACACAGTGCTAAAAGCTTGAAATGAAGAGATGGCACTTACTCAAACAAGTAAAAGAAGGATGAATGATGATGTGCTGTAGAGAGATCAGAGGGACAAGCATTCCCCACACTCCACATTGTCATTTTCAGCCTGAAGGTGAACACAAAGATCCCCTCCTTGAAGGGGATTTGGAAGAGGTGCCAGTGTTCTGGTATCTCCAGGTCATTTCCTGGCAGGAGACAGCTTATTTTTCTTAGAAAAGTGTTTATTCGATAACTATTTATAAAGGACCTACTGTATATCAGGCAGTGTTCTAGGAGATAGAGTTGTGAATGAGACAAGGTCCCTGCCCTCAGGGCAAATAATGCTTTCTAATGAGAGTCTGCAAATAAACACATAAATAGAAAAACTGTCAGCTGATGCTAAGTACCGCACAGAAATAAAAAGCAGAATAAGGAGGATGTGGGGATCTAGGGCATGTTTGCATTTTTGTAAGGGGGTCAGAGAAGGTCTCATTGATAAGATGCCCTCTGAGCAGAGACAGGCAGAAAGAACAGAGTGGACTGGTAAGGAAGAAAGGCAAGGCAGTAGGACAGCTGTACTAAACCAGGCAAAACCCTCCTCTCTAGTTACCTTGTATTCAGCCATCATGTGTGACATGGTATCACAGGTGGGGAGGAGATAACTTACAAGAGTAAAGAGGTCAAAGAGTCCCTAATTGTCTAGTAAATACCATCCTAGAAAAATAATTTTGTCATCTACTATTTATTGAATGCCTTGTACGGCAGGCATTGGGTTGGACATTTTGCAACGGTACAAGTCAAAATTTTTATGATATCCTTTTCTCTGGTAAGAAAACTGATGCTTAACTGAGGTTAAGTGGCTCGCTCAGGCTCACGTAGCTTTGAATGGTGGAACCAGCACGTGACCTTGGGTCAGTCAGACTCCCAAGTTGCTGCCTGTATGTAGTGCCGTTGCCTCCCCAAGAAGGTAAAATGCCTGGGAACATGGCCACATGAATGGATTATTGAAATAGCTCCAAAATGTGACAAATATTAAAGTTCTTAACTGAGCAAAAAAGGCTGAATTGTCTCCTGAGAAAAGTCAATAGCAAATGGCGACCAACTTCCGTTCAGCTTCATTAAAGGCCCAAGATTGTCCACCACAGAGAAATGGAAGTGTGGCTATTATCTTGTAAATTGGGACTCTTTGGGACTCTGATCCACATAATGCATGATTTCTTTCTCCTCTCAAGTGGGAAATACTTGCTTTGGCCATAAAGCTTTTTAATTTTTAAATTAGGTATTAGGTATGCTGGTCCTTCCATGCAGATATACCCAGCTCACTCTTACGAGTAAAAACCACCCGGTTCCTTTAAGCAGACTTGGAAATACATTAAAAATTTGCCAGCTCCCACCTTTTCTACCAGTCTGTCCTCAAATAGATGATATTATTAATAAGATCAATATCCACTACTATTCATCTGGATATATATATATATTTTTAGGGCATCTGTATTTTCAATGATGAAATTTAGGGATTCCTATCCATCTAAGACACATCAGCCAGGGTACTAATTCATCTGAACATCAGTGTATGGAAAGGTGATCTTAACGGTAATTAGAGATACACATACTGCTCTTTATGTCGCTCCTTTCTGTAAGGTTTTGGTCCTACACTTTAAAATAACCTTGCAGAGAAAAAAAAAAAATGATAGCGAAGTGTACATATAATGAGTATCTGTTAAAATAATAGCTCTGGAAAAAACTGAAGTTTAATGCAACACAGGAATTTTCTCTACTTCTTTTGCAGATTTACATTACAGCTGGTTTTAGGTCTTGGCCCAAGTGGCTGTGAGTTCTTGATGTCAATGCCATATGTTTGGGGGAAATATCACTCCAATAGCCATGTAGACCCTCTCTTCATTCATGTGTGCTATGCATTTATTCATTTTAATACTGGATTCTGTGTTTTTCAAGTGAAAAGGTATAGATCAAAAATTGTCTTAGAGTTTTAACTATCTTTGTAATCAAATCGTGGTTAGCTTTGTAGAATGGATAAGATTTTGTAGTAAAGATTCACCAGGGCAAAATGTCCCCATTTTGTATACATGTATAAATGCATTCCACCAAACTTCAAAATACTTTTATCCCCTCTGTGTTGTCTAGTTTGTTTTTGGTAATTTTATTATTTTTAAAATTAATGATTAAAATTCATATATGTTTTATGTTTCTGTCAATAGCTTCTCAAGTAAATATCCCCCTCTCCAATCTATTCCCAGGCAATTTGAAGAAACCCTCAGAGGGTTTCTATGCAAGACCAGTCAAGAATTATGCCTTGGGTTATTTGTCCTTTATTCCTGTCTCACCTAATTTATTATTATTTTTCAACCTCGTTATGTTTCTAAGGGAATTTTGGGCAGAGAGATACTTGCAGGCAGTTGGAGATGCTGATTTCATATGTACAAGTATGGCAGTTAGGAATAAGGGCTGTCTCTAGTAGGAGGAAGGAGCTCTAGTTGTCTTATAGGGAGATGAAGGAAAGCTCATTTCATCGCTTTCCCAGGGTCTACTCTGGCCATTGTGTGGCCAGAAGCATTTTGAAGTCATTGTGTTTGTGTGTGTGCTTCTGAATCCATCCATTAAATACAAATCAAAAATTTATAAATTTATAACATATTTGAGAATACAATGAGAATCTGGAGAGAGAAAAAAAGATGTGTTCCTTAATCTAATCAGAATTGATTAAATTTCATGTGCTTGGTACCAGGATATTTGAAAATTTAAAGAATAGTCCTCGTAGTTTCTGTCTAGGGTCTAGCTCTGGATACGAAGTATGCCCATATGGAGTGATTAGAGAGCAATTTGAAGCAGCGTAAGGACACAAGAGGGAGATAAATGTCTACACGGGGTCTGTAGAGATAAGAAATCATCAGACAGAGACACGGTCAGTTTTTCAGAAAACACAAATTACTGAAAAGGGTGAGACTATTAAAGAATGAGATAACATGATCAAGACCAAAATGGGAAATAAGCCATACCTAAATGACCAAATGTGTGCAGTCAACACTGAAGGTCTAGGAAGTCCCTGGCCTCAGTTTTTGCCCTCAAGGAGCTCATAGCCAAGTAGGGAGAAGAATATGTAAGCCACCTGTTAAAGCACCAGTAAGTGAATGTAGACAATAAGAGTAAAAAATCTTGAGCTGCTAGAGGGAGTCTGGGCAGGCTTCTCGAAGGAGGAGGTAAATAAAATTTGAAGAATAAGGCAGGGACTTTCAACAAAAGGAATACCAGATTTAGTTGGATAGAAGTCTGATCTCTGGTGAGAAACAATATTCCATGTACTTTAAAATCTAGTATCAATTACCTCAAAATTTAACAAAAGACCAACTACTTTGTGAGACCTTGTTGCACAGTTGCTTTGGGACTTCATATTTCTGAAAAATTCTTCAAGTATAATAGAGAAATTATAATTTTCCCCAAATTCCATCTTCCATTGTGTTTAGGTTTTTTCTTTATAACAAAATTTACAGTAAACTATTTTTTTACACACAAAATTGTAAGGAGAAAAAAGACAAAATTTAGTAGAAAACACTCCACATTATTTATATATATTATTATCTTCTAAAGGGAATAATGTAGTTCATTCTTTTAGTACCACCAGGCAAATTAACTCACATAAGTGATGTGATTTTTAAAACCTGGTAGCTTATACAAATAATAGCATATTGTATATACAAATAAGTACCTATGCATACCTGTATGTATATATATGTTTGAAAAGGACACCTTATGTTTGCATGTAGCCACTCTCATCACCTTGTACTGCAGCATCAAAATTTTTTCTTTATACTATTAGTCCTTTGGAAAATACAGTCATCAAAGTAAACAAAAATAGATGGCCCTGACTGTATAATATTATATGGATTTAACATAAATTTCACATTATGTACAATGACACTATTAAATGTGTTAATACAACACATAAAATGACCAATTCTCTTTAAATTTTAATGTTTAGCATATTTGTTTTGATTGTACATGTGGGAGCTGTGAGAACAGCTCTGCAAAAATACTTTGCAAGTTACCATAGCGACTAAATTGTAGTGCTTTATGGTGTTGTCCTTCCCCTGGGTCTTAATTCGGTTGCATGTTTTTTCAATCACAATCTAATAGGTGACGTTTAGATTTTCCTATTCAAAAAAAATTTGTATACACACATATAGATTTATAACTTTACATAAATGTATAATTTGATCATGTTACACACTCTTAAAACCCCCCTTTTTCTCTTTCTCTTCTTGCTGGTCCCATATCCCACTTCTCTTCTTCCTTCCCCATCCCAGTAAGCTACATTAACAAATGGTAAGTATCCTTTCATTTTTCCCTCTGTCTTCATACAATTATACACAGACCTACATATGCACTTAGAAAAATAAAGCAGGTTTTCATGGAAATCCTTCCAAATTAATTGATATACAGTAATTCCTATTTATTCCTTTTAATGACTACTTACTTTATTACTTTAATGGCTACCTATTGTGAATGGGCCATAATTTATTTTTTATCCTATAAATACTCTTTTTTTTAAAATTGAAGTATAGTTGATTTACAATGTTGTGTTAGTTTCTGGTGTACAGCATAGTGATTCAATTATACATACATATGTATGTTCTTTTTCATATCCTTTTTCATTATAGGTTATTACAAGTTATCAAATGTAGTTCCCTGAGCTATACAGTAGGACCTTTTTGTTTATCTACTCTCTTTATAGTAGTTTGTATCTGCTAATCCCAAACTCCTAATTTAGCTGTACCCTCCTTTCTCCTTTGGTAACAGTAAGTTTGTTTTCTATGTCTGTGAGAGTCTTTCTGTTTTAGAAATAAATTCATTTGGATCACTTTTTTAGATTCCCCATATAAGTGATATCATATGATATTAGTGCACTTAGTATGATAATTTCTAGGTCCATTCATGTTGCTGCAAATGACATTATTTTACTCTTTGTTATGGCCAAATAGTATTCCACTGTATGAATATACCACATCTTCTTTATCCAGTCATCTGTTGATGGACATTTAGGTTGCTTCCATGTCTTGGCTATTGTAAATAGTGCTGCTGTGAACATTGAGGTGCATGTATCTTGTTGAATTCAAGTTTTCTCCTGATACATGTCCAGGAGTGGGATTGCTGGATCATATGGTAAGTCTATTTTTAGTTTTTTAAGGACTCTCCATGCTGTTTTCCATAGTGGCTACACCAATTTACATGCCCACCAGCAGCGTAGGAGGGTACCCTTTTCACCACACCCTCTCCAACATTTATTGTGGACTTTTTGATGGTGGCCACTCTGACTGATGTGAGGTGATAACTCATTGTAGTTTTGATTTGCAGTTCTCTGATAATTAGTGATACTGAGCATCTTTTCATGTACATATTGGGCCATAATTTATCTAACCATTTCATTTCTACTTTTTCTGCTATGAATAACAACAATAAACATCATTATATATTTGTCCTCACTTACTGGTGGTGTTTTTATTTATATGGGATAGATTCCAAGAAATTGGGGTTACAGGGTCAAGGAATATATTAAGGATTTTAAATTTTCTAAATTTATAGAAGTTACCATGTTACTTTCCAAAAGGACTGTAATACATTACATTTATACCTTGCACTATTTGTGAGTATCTTTTTCCTGTGTCCCTATCAGCAGCGTGCTATAATTCTCTTTAGTTTTTGCTGCTCTGATATGTGTAAAGTAAAATTTTATTGTTACTTTAATTTGCATTTTCCTATTAGTGAATTTATTGGTTGACAATTTGACAATAAGTGAAAAGAATATATTTATTGAAACATTGTATCTCTTTAAGAACTGCCTATTCATATCTGCACCCATTTATTAGATTCTACTTTTTTAAAAAAATCAGATTGTGAGATATCTTTGTATATTAGAAATATACCCCTTTGTATACCATCTCAATGCAAATATGTTTTTTCTATAGCTATTGTTTCTCTCTTGCCTTTCAGGTTTTTTATGTTATACATAAGTTTTAATTTTTTTTTTTACATAGCCCCTCAAAAATATTTTAAGATAAGATTATCAAATTCCTTTCTCACCTCCCCAAAACAAAATCCTGTTGAAATTCTGATTGAAGTAACATTACATTTATATAATGGACATTTTTATTAAATTAAGTCTTCTCAACCAAGAACCTGGTATGTCCTTCCACCAGCCAGATTTTATTTGACATCTTCCAATAGTGTTATGGTCCTCTTCATACAGGTCCTGTATCTTTCTTAGAAAATTTATCCTACATATTTTATTGCTGTTAGTGTAAATATATTTATCATTTCTAGAAAAGATGTTGATATTTAGATATCTTGCCAATTTTTTTCATTCTAAAGTTTTTTTTTTTAACTTTGCAATCTTCATAGGCTTCTTGGTCATGATTCATATTACTAACAAAAAATACATAATTTTATATATTCTTTTCTAACTTTTATGTCAGATGTTTTATTTTCTTCAAAAACCCCAAGACAGTATTAAATAATAATTAAAGTATTAAATAATAATGTATTAAATAATAATGAAGATGCTAAGTTCCTAAGTTTAATTAAGGTGCTTATAATGTTTGCCCGTTTAGGATTAATATATACTCGTGAGTTTTAATAGTTACTCTGTTGCAGGTTGTTTTCTTCTGTTGCTGTTATTCTTGGTGTTTCTATAATTGGAGATGACTGCTGAATCATATCAAATAACATTTTGGCATTTATTAATATTTTTAATTTTTCTTTTTAAATATGTGGATATAAGGAATTATGTGATAGATTTCTTGCCACTAAACCACTTTGCATTCCTTGAATGAACTGCCCTTAGTTGTATGAACTACTCCATTGGCACATTGATTCTATTTTTGCTAATACTATGTTTAGAATTTTACCTATATTCATAGTGAAATAGATCTATAGTTTCTTTTCTGTGTTATCATCTTTAATAATTTTTGATAATAAAGTTATGCTCTTTTGTGAAGTAAATTTGAGAGCTTTTTATCCTTTGCTTTAGCCTGGAGTAATTTAAATATTTTTGCAACTTTAATTGTTTAAAGATTGGATAAAAGTATATTGCCCTGTTGACTTTTTTCAAAATGATAGCTCTCTCTGTGGTAATTACCATATTTCAGTTTTTAGTTCTTTGGTCGATTTTGGTGATTTATATTCAGTTAGGAAATCATTTCCTCTAGATTTTCAAATTTATTTTTTATGAAGCTACATATAGTATTCTCATAATTTTTAATCTCTTTTCTATCTGTAGTTAAAGTGCATCCTGTTTCACTTTTCTTGTATCTCTCCTTTATGTGTAATCAGGCTTTTGAGTCTTTTTCTTTTAATAACTTTATAGGTCTTTTCAAAGAATGAATATTTTATGATATATTTATTCTCTCCATTTTTTTGTTCTGTTGTATTAATTTTATTTCTTGTCATTATTGATTCTTGCTTCCTAGTGTCCTTAGGTTTATTTTGTGGTTATTTTCCAGTTTTTTGAAAGGGAGCACTTAATTCTTTAATTTTTAACCTTTTTTTCTGTAAAAACAAATAACTTAAGGCTATAAATTTTCCTCTGCAAAGATCTTGCTGTAGCTCATAAGTTTTACTATCTAAACAGTTCTCAATTTCTTTTTACTTCATCTTTGGGGTTTATTTAAATTTTATTTAAAAGAGTATGTTTAGATTTCCAAGTTGCTAAGAAGATTCTAGTCATCTTTTTATTATTTACTTTTAATTTTATTATATTGTGATCATAGAATATGCCGTTAAAATTTCTGCTTAAAACAATCCTTTTCTCTAGAATCCCTTCCTTTCCCTTCCTTTCAGCTCTCCTGTTCTCTTTACCTTTTTATAATGTTTTAGCTATTATTTTTTAATTCAGAAATCATATTCCTTGCATGGAATAAAAATATGTAATGCTTACAATTCCATTTTTGCATTTAGTGGTGATAACACTATCACCACAGGGATATAAAACTAAGTTATGTCCTTGGAAAACTTATGTATTCGTATATATTTGTATAATTTACATTTTATTTTTTTAAATGTGAAAATATTAAAATTGGCTATCTGTGACTATGTACTGTGTTTTATTCAATCTATGATCCATTGGCTCTAGGTTGTATCATTATTATTATTATTATTTTGCCATTAAGAAAGGAAAATTTCTGCCAGTTGGATAGCTGAAAGACTCAATGCTTCTCAGCATTTTGAATTTTAATCTTATACTTAAAGATTGCTTTTTGACTTCTTTAGACATAGATTTTTAATCACATATTACTCTTGCAGATAAAATTAAATGTATAAGTGAAATAAATTAGATGAAGTATTCCCTAAACTTCTTCACATTCACAGTCTGACTTTCCTGAGTCACTTTCAAATTATAGTCATTGATAGTTATACTTTTTTCCCACAAAATACCCTCTGTAATATTAAGATGCAAAATATTTTAAAAGAATGCTTCACTATTGTCTCTGAGATTTTCTCCCAAGCCTCTTGACCCCAGTTCTAGAAGTTTTGATAAACGTGTGCGGTAAATATTGAATCATGTTGTACACCTGAGGCTAATATGTTATGTCAACTGTATCTCAATTTAAAAAAAAAAATAAGGTTGCAGATGGAATTGGGTTGCCAGTCCGCCAACCTTAGAAATACTGAGATTATCCTTGATTATTCATGCGTGTCCTGCCTAAGCACAAAGATCCTTAAATGCAGAAGAGGGAGGCAGAATAGAAAGTGCGAGTCGTGCCGTCAGAAGAACTTGACCAGCCGTTGCTGGCTTGGAAGGTGGAGGAAGAAGCCCCTGAGCCAAGGAAAGAAAGCAGCCTCTCAAGGCTGGGAAAAGAAAGGAAATCCCGCAGAGCATCCCTAAAGGAACTCAGCCCTCCCAGTACCTTGATTTTAGCCCAGGGAGACCCATTTCAGACTTCTGAACCCCCAGATTGTAAGATAAAACATTTGTATTTTAAGGCACTATGTTTATGGATTTGTTCAGCAGCAGTAGAAGACTAATACAATGTGCGAGTGATAATACTATTTCATGAATGACACCTGACAGCAATTTGAAGACATACCTTTATTTCAGAGACATTAAAGTGTGATATACCTTGAAATTGATGAAATATGGTAAATTTATATTAAATAGGTGTCACAGGAAGGGTCCTCTTAGAAATTGTGACTGTGGACTTGGTCTTGTAATAGTCAGAATCCAGTTAGACACCATTTTAATGTCTAAAGTAATTGTGTCACTGCCATATAAGAAAAATATGGAAGGAAGTGGGAGTCCAGCAAGTTCAAAGGCCTTTGGGACTAGGTGGGGAAGATACGTAAATAACTTAAGAGGCAAAAAAAAAAGGTCAGTGAATCAAGTGATATAGCAACTGGGACATGGGCTAAGGGTAACCCTCTTTTAAAGTTCTGGAGCCCCCATTATATACTATAGAGAAGTCTGGAGGCAGCCTATTGTCCCAGACAAGAGTTGGGACAATGTTCACACCTGTGGTCATTGTAATTTTGTAACACAAAATTGTTTCAGACACTATGATTCCGTTGGTTACTAAGAAGCATTAAATCCAGTCATGTGAATTGCTGCCAAAAATAACTAAAATTTTATAAAGATGTAATTTGAAATAATATCTACAGGTTATCAGTAAAAAGTACTACAACTTAATCTGTAAGATTTCTAATGATATATAGTAATTCAGATCACTCACATTTCAGATCTGTGAAAATACTCAAGAATATGACCTAACCAAACAGTGAATGAAGCAGGATGGATAACTCGTTAGGAAAGAGGAAAGAGCAAACAGTGGCGAGCAACAAATCTTGCCACTTCGTTTTATAGTTGGGAGATCCTAATTTTTAGCTTCAGATGAATAGTGTTAAGTACTCTTTATTATTATTATTTTTGTTCAAATGAATATCAAACTTCTCCAGCATTTCTAGTTAACCAGGCATGTGTTTTAACTATTTTCTGGCTACAATCCCCTCTTCAATGGTGGTGTGGACGCTGTTTTGAACAACTCAGATCCCCCTTTCCAGATACCCTCAGTTCCCAGCTTCTGGGATGGCTGGTTGCTGAGGGCTCGAGGATGAGTTTCGCCCAGGAATTGCCCCTAGACAAAGGGAGATGCCTAGCCCAAGGCACGCTTCCCCCCTGGAAAGAGCCTCCATCACAACTGTCTGATGTGACATACAGAGCCCCAGTCTCCTTGCCTCCATCTCAGCAACTCTGAGGAAGGTTCCCAGCTCCCACAGCCCCAGTTGGTTGGCTGAGGCCTCTGTTGCAATTACATTGCCTTTAAACCCCCTCTGCCTCGTCCTCTTCCTTTACCCCTGACAGGTATCCCCAGTAAACCTCTAGCATGCGAATCCCAGAGTCTCAGAGTTTGTTTTCCAAGCAACACAATCCACAGGGGGGCCTTTGGAGCTGAATCCCAGGCCACTGGTTGGCAGGGAGGACCTCCATCACTGGTGTTACATGGAGTACTGGTAGCCCCTGGCGTACAGTTTTGGTGTAATTCATAAACTTTACCTGGTGGTGAGCAAGGAAATTATACGTGCTGACTAGAATGTACTGGTGGAGGAATATCTCAGGCATTTGAGAGTAGTAATTATAAGGATTTTGAAATCAGATTGCTGTTGCTGAGAACCATTGATACATTGGAGCAAAGCAAGTTTGAGGGTAGTTACTCACCAAGTGGGCCTACTTGGAAGCCTATGATGACACGCCCATCTCCTGTAATTGGAAGACAGAAAAGGCTAAGGGTCAGATCCTGAACTTAATTATAAGAGCAATGGAGCATCAACCCAGATTTAATTCTCAACCCTGAGTTTAGGGCCCCAACTGAGAAAGAGTGGGACCCTGAGACTTGGAATGGGGACTTTGTGGGATGATGCACTTGGAAATCATGAATCCCTAAATTCATCTGAACTCTTCAAGCCTGCAGAGGTGGCCCAGTCCTCCCTATCAGAGGCTGGCATTCCCTTCCTTTTCGGCAAAGTCTTCTTTTTTGCAGCACAATATGCACCTCACTTAGAATATACCCTGCCTAGTTACAGGCTAGCAGACCCATAACTCAGTGACTCACAGTGTAACTTGGCTAGAGAAGTGCTCGCCCTGCTAAGGGAAGAGAGGAATTGTACCAAGGAGGTGCCACAGGACCCAGTTAACATGTTTGGGCAGTTGTTCCGCTAACATGTAGCAGAGCCCGAGGGTTCCAGCATCTGTTTGGTCCAAGAGAGACACACAGATTGGAATTATGAGCACGGATGTGGGCAATGGATGGATTTTCTCTATGAAATGATTACACCAGGCCTAGATAATTGGCAAGAACACTTATATTTTCCAGTAAATTTGGGAAGTTTAGCTTCCTTGGCATACCAAATAACTCTTCTAGAATATGTTTCACTTCAACTTTATAGATCTAGTCTTGAAATTTTATTTGAGCAAGCATTAATAAAGTCTTTGGCTCAGATGATTTAGCTAACTTACAAAAAATATTTCACTCTCTGTAATTCACTATGATTTGAATATAGCAGAAGAGATTTCAATTGGCTCTCTCTTTACTCAAATTAAGGTGAGCAGTGCCTTGTTAAATCTTTGTTCTGCTGTCAATCTTTGTACTTACGCATTTGGAGAGGTGCCTTTTAAGACTGAGCAAAGGTTTCAATTGTTATCTGATGGAAAAGTGCATGAGCAAGTGCTCTTTCTTGGCAAAAAGGTCCTTGTGCTGATTACTTGATACTCATGTCCAGTGATAGAGGCTTCCCTGAGCCATTATAAATGCGCTTCATAGATCATTGCAGTCAGTAGAAATTGTTTGCCTGTCATAGGAATTTGCAATTACACTAGGATGTCATCATTTCAGGAAACTATAAAGCAATGAACATGTTTATTATCAGCCACAAAGGAAAAAAATATCCTGAGAACCAGATTTTCTTGGCAGTTTGAAGCATTTATTAGAAAATCTGTAATTTCTTTTTGTAATCCCACACTCAGTGGGCATCCCCTTTAATGGAGATATGTCAAGCTTGGAAAATTATATGGTACATTCTGAACTTGCCTTGCTGGGAAAATAAGACTCATGACTTAATTTATAGGCTTGTTGAGTTCACCATCCTCCTGGCTCCCTGGAAGGGGAATTAAAGTCTCACGATGGCTTAAAGGGATCTGTAGTGCTCTCAGGTGCCCTTAGACACTCAGAATGGAGGGCGCTGAATTTTGACACTGGTATTTCACTCTTAGTAACGTGCAGTGCAGAAAGGTGCTCTGCAAAGTTAGAGACTCTGTGGGAACTTTCTGGGTAACCCCAGTGGGTGGAGAGTGTCTCTGTTTTTCTATATTTCTACTGTGTTCTCAATTTTTTCTTCCTTTTCACCTAGAAACGTACTGGCTCCTAGGTGGTCCTTTCTTCAAATGTGCTCCCAATATGGAGGGAGCAAGAATCATTCATGTGTTAGGGAGATAAGGCCCACCGCCTCTCTAGACCTGGAAATGCACCCGCTGGCCACATTCCAGTTGCTGGCTGTGATGTCCTGGGTCACTCTCCACTGTGCATGCTGGTGACTTCAAATAAACTTCCTGCTTAAGTGGCAGGTATCTGCAGTTTTCATCCAGTAGGCTTTGTACCTACTTTGGCTAATATTTCTTCTTCTAGGTTCACTAGTTCCATCATTATATTTTCTTATCCATTAAACTGAGTAAAATCTGCATACCCTTTTATAACAGAGTCTGACTCCCGTTTTTTGACCTCTGGTTGCTGACATCTTTTAAGCCTCAACTCTCCTTCTCCATCTTGCACCCCACATCTAGACATCCATGATAAGGAAGTCTGGATGCTTTAGTGCTGGAGGGCAGTTCGAAACATGAAAACCTCCTTTGGTACTAGAAGGAAGTTTAAAACATACAGCACCCCCCACCTGTGTGTGGGAACCTCACTTGGCCTCACCCACTCACCACCATAAAAACCCCAACCAGTCCCTTTTCCAAACTCTCTTGAGCCATTTTTGGGTCTGCTGTGGAGCTGCCCTGCTCTTCCCAGAAAGCCTTACATGTGACTATGATGGTCGATTTTTATTTTTTGCATCAACATGGCTAGGCTATAGTATCCATCTAGTTTGTCCAGCATTATTATTGATGTTTCTGTGAAGGTATTTTTAAAAATGAGATTAACAGTTGAATCAGTAGACTTTAGGTAAAGCAGATCACCTTCCATAATGTGGATGGGCATCATCCAATCAGATGACGGTCTTAATAGAAAAAAACTGACTTTTTTTGAAGAAGAAAAATTAGTGTCAGCTCTTCGCTGGGTTTTCAGCCTGTCAGTCCACCTTGCAGACTTTGGACTTGCCAGCCTCCACAATTGTATGATCCTTAAAATAAATAAATCTCTTTTAATATGTATAGATACACATGTATATATGTATATATACACACAAACACACATATATACGCACATACGTCCTATTGGTTCTATTTCTTTGGAGAATCCTAACTAATACAGTGAATAATAATCTTTTTCATATACTTTTGGTGTGTGTGTGGTATTGTAAGTCTTAATACCTGAACCAAACAGTGGGTGGGGTTCACCCTGTACCTATAAGAGTATCCAAAATGTCTTCAGTGGTAGAATATTCTGTTTTTATTTCCCAACCTTCCCTTGTTCAGTTGACTCTTGGCTTGTGTGCAGTTTTGGTAATGGAACAAAGAGAGGCCTAAGTTGGCACTCATGAGGCCAAAATGTTTAGTTAAATTCCATACTTGCATAGGAAACTTTCAGTTCTCTGGACTGTATGTCACTGGATAACAGGTTGTGTCCCTGCCATTTGTCATGGGACATAGGTTGTTAGGATGATGGGGCTGGCAAAGTGAGTGCAGTAGAGGAGCCTGGTGAAAACTGAGAAGGATGTTGCGAGATGTTGCTTTGTGACGTATATAAGCTTTGGGTAATGGGGGCTCATTAGAGCTAAGTGACAGACATCTGCATCCTTGCTAGAGATAGCCTTAAAATCTAAGGTTCTTTGGGCAAGATCAGTTTCTGGCTTTCCTACATTATATCATGATTCCAAAGAGTTACGATCACTTAAAAAGGGACCCTGCTACTGTAATAATCTACTCTGAGCCTTGCTTTCTTTAGAAACTGGAAGCTATCCTTATTTCATTGGATTGTCGTGAGGGGCAAAGCAGGAAACAAACTAAAGAGATTAATACTGAACCTGGGACATACTAGGTTCTCAAGGTGCATAAATTTCATTTGCTTCCTCTTCCTTCTTTCCTGCCCACCTTTCCTGTTTTCAGTTCCTTTCTTTATTTTCTAAAGTGGATTGTGGAAAGAGGGGGAGAAGCGGAGGATGAGGAGATTTTACCCACTGCTCTCACTATTGGCAGCAACCAGAAACACAGCTATCTGGAACAGATGAGGAAGGCTGGTGTCCACCGTGGTAGATAGCTCCGGTTGTGTGGAGGCCACCTCTACCCTTCCCCGCAACCAGGAACTTTGATAATCTTTGGGAAGAAAGTAAGAAAAGCTGAAATTCCCTCCTAATTGGTAGGAGAATAACCAGAGATGTACTGTACTGTTTTGGAAGTTATGGTTTAGTGGAAGGACTGTAGGATTTAGACCTATGTACACCTGCATTCAAATATTTGGACTTAAAATGCCCAAGGGCTGTGTGTCCACGGAACATTAATTTTACTCCTTTTGTCTCAGTTTTCTGATCATCAAAATGAAGGCATAAAGGAGGCTGTGGTTGGTTCAGAACCAAGGCACTCATTTCCCATGCTGCCAAGTGTTGGTTACTGAGAGCTTGCAACTAAGTCCTTGGCAGAATTGCTCTGGGCCTTAATGGAATTGCCTCATTCAAGGATTACATCCATTACCAAGGAACTGACTGGCCAGTGCAAGAAAACAGAGACCAATTCTGGATCATCTCTGAAGGGGCAGTCCGTCTCAAGAACTCCCTGGGGGATCGGCTCAGGTCTTTGTTACAGCACCATTGCATTTAACTCTTCCTTCTGCTTAACTTTACTTTCTTCATCCCCACCTGAGTGTCATTCCTGAGAATGTGCTCCAAAACCTTTCTCCACAACAGAAAACACAACCTCAGAATCTATTTCTTGGGGAACTGGACCTAAGACAGTGGTGCTGAGAGTGGTTTAAGAAAGCAGACAATGAAATGTGATTTGGGAGCTACATTACTCTCCGGCCAGCTGGAGGTCAGAAAGCTATTGTGAGAGCAAGGTGGAGCATTGCAGTTGTTCCAACTTTATCCAGTCATGAACAGGGACAGCCTAATGGTAGGAGGGAAGGCACTCTTAAATATCTCAGGGTATGTGAGATTCTGAGAAAGACGGTGAGGACGATGAAATTGAATGGCTGTTGTTGAATGCTAACCCATGCACTGGATAAAGATAACGAAAGGGTTTGAATGATGTATCACCAGTTTAAGAGGTATTGTGAATGTCAGTGGAGTTTTTTGGGAACTTATAAAGAGACTCTTATCTCTTATGATCAAGGACAGAAGAACCAAGGGTCAAGACTAAGCCATAATTCTAAGGATAGCAGAACCCCAAGGAAAGTTGAATTTTCGACTTCAGAAAGTCTGTTATGTCAAGGTTAAGCCAGTTCATGATGGTTCTGCTGGGTCCATGGACTCACCGCCTAGTAGTCAGTTGCTAGTTCTCAAATACATAATTGGAATATTCATATTTGGTGGTTAGCGAAACCCCTACAGTGGTTACTTAGATTGAGTGTTAAGAGCTATCAGCCTGAGAAAGTCAGATGGAAGTGTTTGAAGCTACCCCCCCACCATCACAATGAAGATGAAAAGCAACATTTTGTCTAAAGGAAATGGCACGAATTAGTGCCATCCTTAAGACCTAAAGGACTCGGGTAGTAATCCTCATCATATCCCCGTTAAATGAATCCGTTTCTGGCCCCTTCTAAAAACCAAGCAGATCTTAGAAGATGACAGTGGACTTCTCCCAACTCAGCCAAGTGGTAGCCCCAGTTGCAATTACTGTGCCAGATTAGTATTTTACCTAGCAGATTGACACACTGATTATTACCGCGTGGTGTGCAGCCGCAGATCTGGCACGAGGCTTCTGCCCAATATTTGTCAGGAAGGACAAGCAGAAGCAGTTTACTATCATGTAGAACAGACAACAGTATACATTGAAGGTCTTAACTCAGGGCTGCGTTAGTTCTCCCATCCTCTGCCACAGTATAATCTGAAGGGGCCTCGGGCAACTGGATGTCCTGAAGACATTGGCCTAACATTTTGATGAAGACATGCTGATCAGTTTGGATGGCCAGAAGTGGCAGCTTTGGAGGTCTTGGGAAGACGTGTGTGCTCCAGAGAATGGAAGATAAACCCGACTACGATTCAGTCCACGGGGCTGTGGGGTGGCCTGGGTCCCCTTATATAAATGCAGAGCACACTGCCTAGCATAGTCAGTCCAGTTGATATGTACTAAGCTTCTACTACAGGCGTTGCCTTGAGAATGTGACCCCTACTCTTCAGTGCTCTGCAGGGAAAACAAGAGTTAAGTGCTCTGAAAGAGGACATTCAAGGCATTACACCGTGATTTCATTATCCCAATCCTGCTGTTTTAATTGTTGGTGGTATTCTTTTAAGATCTAAATGACATAAAATACTAATTCTTTATAAAAAATCTGAAACATGGCTTCTGTCATTGGGTAATACAGAAATGTTCTGTAGCCCAGGGTTTACAAAGAATCTTTTCATTTAATGAGCTAAATGACCATGCATAACATATTTAAATTATGACGTATACTTTTCTCATTTACTGTTTGTTTTTGTTCTTTTATACCATAAGAAATTAATGAGGCTGAGAGACTTAAATCGTGTTTTATGTATTTAAAATAATTATGATTAAAGGCCTTTTACACATGTGTATTTATCATGAATTCTTGTTCAAAGAACTATTTTTCATGGTTCAAGAAGCAAAATTAATTTAAATCGGCAGCTAGTGCGCAGTTCTCGATTCCATGAGTCAACTGGAAGCTGCTGACATTTTTATGTGGAGCCTCCTTTAATGTAATGAAAGTGTGACACTAAATGATGTCCTAAATGATGGGAAGGGTTGGCACACCCACTGTCCGAGACCCATGCCGCGCTGTTCCGGGTCATGCCATGGGCCATAGTGCGTTGTCTTCATGTTCTCTGTCGTGCTGAAGTTGACTTCACAGAATGGTGTAATAAAGCACTAATCCGGACATTCGGGTCCAGTTAAACTTCAGGGGATGAATGCACTTGCCTCCCGCTCTCCATCAGAGCAGGGAATAAGTTCACCACCGTGCGTCCAGGATCCCCAACACAAGGCAGTCAGAGGATGCCACGTGCACGTGCCCTATGAGATTGCATTGGGTCTGAATATTCAAAACTCCAGTGTCCCGCCTTTGAATGGGCTGCATTCCACGGCAGAGTAAGAGCCCACGGCCCTGTGCATTGCTCCCCGTGTGTGCGTCCGCCTGCAGCCAGATGCTCTTTGGAGGACAGAGTGGGTAATTATGAATATTTTAAATGTGGGTGGTTGATCTATTCAGCATGTAACTGTGAGTGAAGCTACAGACCCTGGCCAGAATCTTCTTTGTGTTAGCCTGAATTTATCTGAGAATATTGAAGTCAAGAGCCACGGGGCTCTGTTTTCCCCTTCCCAGATATGCAAGGAAGAGTAGAATCCAGCCCTTTGCGGGGGTGGTGGGTTTTTAAGGCGGTAGGTGCAGGGATAATGCATAGATAGGAAACAGCTCTGGGGGACTCGAAAGGGGTCTTTCACTGGGAGGGACAAATGAGTGCTGTATTGACAGGGCAGGACTGTACTGGGGATTCAGGTATGCAGAGGTGAATTTTTTAGTAATAAGACACAGAGACACTAAAACCAAATTGGCAAAGAAGATTTTTTAAATTCTTACTTTGCCCCCCTCCCCCGCCCCAGCTTGGCCACCTCCTGACTGAGATGTTGGACTGTTAGGCCATCTCTGCAAGTCTCAGTTGTCTCATCACCATAATAGGGAGACTGGGCTAAACTCTCTCCCTAGTTCCTTCTTACTCTATCTATGATCCTGTGACATGTTCTTAAGATTTCGGATGAGCATGCACTCATATCTGCCTTCAAGGGAGGAAGTGACCTCTACAGCCCAAGAAAGGCTGTTATGGAGTGCCTAATAACCCAGCCAACACAGTCCTTAGTTGTAAGGCTATAAGCCAAGTATGTTATTATCTGTACTGGTGACACTGAGGGGATAAAAAAAGAGACGGAAGCAGGGGACACATGTGGTGCAGATTCTAAGTCTGAAGAACATCAGATGGGAGATATCGACATAGAGTGCACAAGTAAGAGGTGAAATCTGAACTAAAATGGCAGCTGAGCTTCAGAGGACGGGTAGGATTTGGATAAAGGAGAACGGATTAATAGGTCATTCCTGGTCTGAGAGTGAATCAGGCTCCTGGCAGGAAATAGATGACTCAATCAAATTGGGTCACTGAGGCGAGTTTAATAAAGAAGACATTTACACTGGGGTGGCCGAAGCTTAGGTCAATGAGCAGAGATGACACACTGCCCTGGGCTAGCAAAAGTGGGGAGCCATGACCACCCTAGATCTGACGAAGCAAGAGGTTGGAGTGGTTATCATAACAGAACATGTGTGTCTGAGAGGGGCTGATGGAAGCCAACCCATTGCAACTCTGCAAGCAGGAGGTGGGGGCATAAATAGCCAAATTCCATTCTCCTTCTGCCTTCAGTTTCCTTCTGGAGCCTCTGCCTGGCTAAGTTCCACTTGAAGATAAATGAAGGTCAGCCTCCTGGGGCACAGGTGGGAAAGGGATCTAAAGATACAAATGGAAGTTATCCAGCAGAGCAGATACACAAGTGGAAAGCAAAAGGAATGGTGGAGAACTCTCCATTGAAAGTCTTGAAGGCGGGAAGGGGACTGCACACACATGGTCACTGAGCAGCGTCCCTTGACTGCAGGAGCACCTTGGACTGCTCAGAGAGTCTGGGGATGTGTGAAGGAGACAGGAGAACACTTCTGAGCATTTCCTGGTGGCGGTGAGAGTGCCCACCACACCCAAACACTCCCACCTTCTCTTTCTGGAGGGACAAACTCTAAACACCGCTCATCCCCTCTATTTCACATTGGGGTTTCTGATGATTAAAATTTTTCAGTATTTATGTCACAACTATTTTGATCTGGAATGTTAGTAGCAACCTGGAGTATTGCTTTGCCTTTTCTTCCCTCCCCCACTCCAATAACTACAAATATTAAATATTTTAAGGCCTTTTCTCATGTTGCTCCCCATACATTTCAGTGAATCATTATTGTCTAGACACCAAAAGAAAGTCAGAAACCATTGCTGGAAGTGAAAATTCTTTAGGGATTTTTATTCAATAATAGAGCAATTAAATAAGACATATTATTGAACAATAGAAAGTAGTTTCCTTACAGTCTGCACACTTAGCAGACACGTCATTTTCCATCAAGTCAATGCTTAAGTTCAGGGTCATGTATGCTGAAAAAGCACTGTTTTATACATGAATACGTTACCTTTCTTCGAAAATGCTTAACACTTTAAGTAGAACATGAAATATTGAATTCCATATTAAAGCTACGATTTAGTATGTTATGATTATCTGCATATTTACCTAAATTGGGTAACAGGAACAAAATTGTTAAAGTATAATTACAATTCTTCTCATTTAACCAAAAGATACAACCTGAAGCCCTTCTGGGGTTCCCATCTGCCCAAGTTCAAAGCATGGTGGGTGTTTTTGTTCACAGGCTAATGTGGTGAGGTCATGGCAATGGCTAAATTCAGTTTACAATTTCTTCATCCTGTCAGCTTTAAGTTATGTAATCTGTACAAATGTTTATTTGTCAGGGATACACATTGTTTCAAACTTGGTGCATAAGGCTCTTAATATCATTAAAATTGTGCTGTTTCAAAAATCACACAATTTTGTACTGCACACAGTCTTGAATTTTAAATTTGCACTTATAATGCTACCTTATTGCATAAGCAGCATTTCCAGCTGCTGAACAACATAAGGAGGGTTCTGTGGAGGCCCCAGCAGGCCGTCAGGACCTTGCGGAGCGATGGGAATAGGGTGAGAGGAGAAGGCAAAGAAGGAGCCTAAGTTGACTCACGGGAGAAAAGGTCTGCTGTGTGTGTGTGCGTGTGCGTGTGTGTGGTGTGCATGTGCTTATCTGTGTGGATCTGTAAGTAGAAAAAGAAACAAACGGAAGGGATAGAGAATGAGAAAGAGACCCATGGGCCAGGCAGGATAACCGCAGAGGCTAAAGTCTGGGAAGATGGAAGAGAGATGCCGTGTGGGTGTAGTTCCCGGGTGGGATTTGCTTTTTGTCTCCTTTTCAAGAGACTGAAGTAAAGACTCATGTTATTATAGATTGTACTTTTTAAAGAGAGGTTTTAGGTTCACAGCAAAATTGAGTGGAAAGCACAGGGTTCCCATACCCTGCCTACCCACAGCCTCCCCGACTCTCAACATCCTCCACCAGAGTGCTTGTTTGTGATTCAGTTAATCCACTTGGACATGACCTTATCTCCCAGAGTCTGTACTTTACCTTGGTGCTGTATTGTCCACAGCACCAAGTAAATAGTGTTACATATTCACCCTTACAGTATTACACATAATCCTATTCAGAATCCTTACACTGCCCTAAACATCCTCGGTGCTCTACCTGTTCCTCACTTCTCATGTTATTATTTACTGCTTTTTGCTCTTGAATGTTGTGGGACTGGATCTTGCTGATCTGAGTGTTGAGATGCGAGAAAGAAGACCTAGATGTATTCAGGTTCTAGGTGTGGGCGGTGTAACCACGACAGACACTGAGAGCTACTGTGGGGCCTCGGACCCCAACAGAGCATCACCAGGACTATGCATCCAGGTCAGAGAAACCTCAGAGCTGGACCTGGGCAGGTCTGCATGCCAACAAGAGGGATGGGGAAGGCAGGTGCCGGAGAAGAGCAGGTGGGCACGACACAGGGTCCTTGAAGGCCCCACCTGCACACAGAGCTGTCACAACAGAAGGCACTCCTGGATTCCAGGTTTCACAATGCAAGGTCCGCTGAGGACATTTTCTTTAAGGCATCCATCAACTGGAAGTTCTCCTCCAGTAAAATAAATGGCAGGCCAACTTCTCTGGGCCTTAGAAAGAATAGTTTCTACTACCCCCAAATGCAACAGAATCCCTCTTCTGCTGACTACACTTCAATAAAAAAATAAATAAAAACAAAAACAAAAAACCAAACCAAACCAAACCAAACAAACAAAAAAGAATCTCTCTTCTGTATCCCACACTTACCCAGAAAGTTGGCTTATAATATAGAAATTATGGCCAAATAATCAGTCTATCATGTGACTATTAGACATGTTAGAACGTATTGGAACAAAGGCCCTGAGGGAACAGAATCACGAGTGTTAGCACAGTACGAGACTTCGGTGATAATTCAAGTGGCATCGTGGCATTGTGGCTGAGAGATGGCCCCTAAAGCCAGGCCGCCTGGGATCAGAACCCAGGTTTGCTGCTTTGTCCTGTGTGTGCCTTTGGGCAGTTTTCTTAACTTCTCTGTGCTTCAACTTTCTCATCGGTAGAAGAGGATAGTAATAGTGCTTGCCTCAAAGGGTTTTTGTGAGGCTTAAACAAAGTAATGCTTTAGTAATTTACTGGTATTTTAGTACAGCCTGTCCTACTGGACAGTGCCTGGCACATGGTGTGTGCTCTGGCAGTAGATTTTTAAAAAATACTCCAACCTTGTCATTTCACAGGTGAGGAAATTCTCCTAAATTTACTTCAAATTTTCATAGGGATTTCTTCAGTCCAGCCATAAAACCTTGCATTCATGAAGTCACTGGTATTGGAAATTCTGAGATTTTTGTAATTACCACTCAGTATCGCATGACGTTGTTACCTACAGAATGGTCTCTATGTTTAAATCTTCAGGTTGCTCCGTCGCTTAGTAAGATCACCGAAAATAGGCAGCGAACAGAAGTGAGCTAGTGGAAGGTTGGGGAAAAGCCAGGAGGAAGCTGGAAGGAGGCTCAGGAAGGCACCATCATTTCTTCTATAAAGATCTCCAGTGAATCTTCAGTTGGTGGGCACTGTTTAAAGCAGGGAGCCTCCCATCCCCTCCCACCTCGTATTAGACTTATTTTCTGAAATAAGGATGCAACTCACCCACATTGCAAGAGGCTCCACAAAACTCAGTCCAAACTGCAAGTCATGCTGAGGGGAGAGGAAAGTGTGAACATTCCCAGCCCCAGCTGGAGCACTCAGCAATGCGCCTGGTTTTCCTGTAGGGTTGGTGGAATCCACCTAATTAGTGAGGGTGAAGCCCTGGAAATCACTGGAGTGTTGTCATCTCTGCATGAGGTCTCCATAATTGTGCTGACATAGAACTGGATAGGCCCTTCGCAGTGCCTTTTGGTTAGAAGACGCTCATGTGTTATTACCTAGGACTAGATGTGTTGAGGAATGCCTCTCACTCCTGAATTTTTCTAACACCCGCTTTTTAAGTGGAATGAATTAAAGATGCATCGAACAGGCGTCTAGTGACTATAATGTGACCTCTGTAAATGATACTGTTATGAAGCAGAAAATATTAAGATTGACCCCAAATATGTACATTTATATTAAAACTGAACCTTGCATTTTGCAGGAATGATACTGTACTTTACAGTTTTCAGAATATTGTTATGTTATTCATTTTATTTTTATATATAACGTTTAAGATGAAATTTATAATTACACGCAAATACACAATTATACAATACATATAATATTGTGTAACATAATATATATCTGGCACAAGGCAGATTATTTTCTTACTCTTATTGTACAAATGAAACGCCTGAAAGTCAGAGTATGTAATATCACACAATAAAGGGTAGCATTGTAAAAACTCATTCATTCATTTGGTGATTTCATTTATTCATCACATATCCATTTGTGCTACTTCACTGGACCAGGAACAATTCTACGTTCTGGGGAGATAGAGAGAAAATCCCCAAAGACCCCACTTCTCCTGGAGCTTACATCTTAGTGGGGCAAAGAAGCACTAACCAAACAACGGAGAGATAACCTGAGGTGGTGAAAAATGTTAAGAGGAAAATACAATGCGTGATGGGAGAGAATGAATGACTCTTGCTTGGGGTGGTGACAGAAGGGCTCTCTGAGGAGATGGCACAGAGAGATCCAAGGCTTGAAGACAGTCAGAATCGGCCAAGTGAAGACCCTGGGATGGAGCATTCCACATGAAGGATCCTGGAAGACAGGTTCCAACTGTGTGCCTGAGGAAGGAAGAGCCAGGGTGGCTGGAGTCAGAGGATGAAGATGTCAGAGTCCGAGATTTTACCCTACTTACAAGCTCACAAATGAGCCTGTTCCTGTGGCAGGGATGAAGGAGACATGAGAGTCCTGGGTCAGACTCAGCACAGGCAGCAGCAGGAGCGTTGTGTTTGTGTCAGGTCCCTTTGTTCCCCGAGACCCATGGAGGCAAAACATTGATGGGCCGGGAGGTGCTTCATGCCAGGTGGGTTTGTGTCCAGCCAAGGAACACTGAGCTTGGGAACACACTGCTTTTTTTATAGCAGGTGATAAGCAAGGCTGCTCTTTGTCTTAGAGAGACACAGTGTCTCATCTGACTGACCTGAGTGGAGAGCAGCCAGGGCCTTGCATTCTCAGCACACCAGCAAGAACCCACACGTCGCTCAGGTCTACAGCAGGTGGCCTCTCCCAACGAGGCAGGCGGAGCGTGCAGACTTGAATTGTGCAGGACCTGATCTGGCCCTGGCTGGGATTTATTCAGAGATGGCTTGGGACTTCATTTACCAGTTGCTGGCTTTATACCAGTATTCACAGATACCTACAGGCTTTTTATTACTCTGCGTAGTAAGCAGTTTGGGTCCTGGCAGGAAACTGATGGTACATTTATGGGGTTAACCGAAAAGGGTTTTGTAAAGGGACTAGTTAGAGGTGTGGGGCAGGATCAGGGACACCAATAAGAGATGATGAGGGACTCAGGGACCACTGGGACCAGAGAGAGCTTGGAGCGTTGGAGAGGGATTGCCAGGTAGCCACTGCCAGCAAGACAGTGAGGAGGCAGTGCAGGAGAAGGGGCTGAGGTGCAGACGAATAATGCCCCAACCTCATTTCTCCTTCAAGTAGTAATCTCTCCTGCCTTATTTCCCACTGGACAAGCTCAACAGAAGGCTACAGGCAAGGAGCCCAATGTGGAGGTCAGCTCCAAGGGCCAGAGCAGGGCAGGGAAAGATAGAGAGTGGACTGAGACAGCACGTGGGGAAGGATCAGTGCACTGTTTTCATTTTTTTTTTTTTTTAAAGATTAGTAGAAATGACTCCATTTCCAGAATGACTAAATTCTAATAAAAAACATACTGTATTTACATTTATAAAAATCCCCCCCCGCGAATCTTATTTAAATTCACTTTAAAGATATATTATGAAAACCATTTAACTCTATTTTCAAAAATAATTTGTTTATAACATTAGGCTGACTCATCCAAGTTACTGACAGTGTTTGTGTCTGTTCTGTTAGCACTCAGAAAGAAGCCCTGGCCTAAGAGACAGGAAAGCTGGATTCTAGTCTCAAATTTGTAATTAACTGGTTATAAAATAATGGGGTTGTTAATGGTCTCTAAAGCCCTTTCTGGTTCACTGCCGTGTTTGAATACTGCATTTGATCAGGAAAGCGGGACTTTCTCTTACGGGGCAGAGTTGATTGAACTTTGTAATTAGCTTTGCCTTATTCTTTGCTTTTTAGTATAAATTCTGTTTTCTTTTAAATTCTCACTTAATCAAGATTCTTATATCTGTCCCCACGGAAATTCTGGTTTATTCAGATTTCTCTTAGTCAAAAGCAGTCCAGATTCATACATGATATGAGCTACTTCTCTTTCTTAATTTTTTTAGATGATATATAAAACTGAAGAAATGGAAAACAAATCTCTAGTTTTCTGTTAGAATGGAAACATGATACTGATGCTCACTGCAGCTCTTTGATCTAACACCATCTATGTGTCCAATGTAATTAAATGCTCACCACATGCGTGATTATTGCCTGAGCCGATACATTCTGCTAGGACGGGGCAGTCATTATTTTCACACACTGATGCTGCTGGAACCAGGGTCCTGAAGATTCACTTAAATCCAGGCCTTTGGAAACATTCTGAGGAGCAATTTATTTTATCAGATCTCTAAACTTTTACTTTAAAAATGAGAAGCTTCTTGTAGCCACAATGCTATTTAAACACAGGAAATCTCATGTAAGTCATCTGTCTTAAGATGACATGTGGAAGCAATTATTAACCCCTCAAGGGACACAGATATGCATGCTTCTCTTTATTTCTTTAGTGAGATTTATTATACAACTGAACTTTCATACTCAGACAGTTCTGGCAAAAAACATAGCAAGAAAACATGGGTAAAATGACTCTGGGCTTGACTGGTCCAGTTCCTGGTTTGGCAGGTTAGGAAGCTGATGTCTAGGGAAGCTGGCATGTGCTCAAGAGGACACAGCTGGATGGTGTGTCATCCAGGTTGGGTCTAGAACCCAGACCTACAGCTAAAAATATAGTTTTACAGATAATGCATGTATAACCTCTTGCAAAATATCAAATAACCAACAAAAAGCCATAGTCTTTCTTGACTGCTGTTCCAATTCCAAGTCCCAAAATAACACTGTTATCAATTGATGTGTATCCTCCAGACATTTCGCTGAATGTTTACACATGTGCATACAATGTACACATATTGTAGAAATATGTGTGTGTAGAAATCTATAATATTGTTCCATAGCTTCACATTTGGTTCTATAATATTGTCTATATTGAATATTTTTCTAGATCAGCACATGTTCACCTCATTCTTTTAAACTGCTGGCTAATTTTCTAAAATATAAATAAGCCATGGCATATGATGGACACTTAGATTGTTTCCATTTTTCCTCCATTACAAACAATGTTATGACACAGAACTGCTCAAAGGCTGGTGAGCGTCAGAATCACCAGAGGGGGCTTGTTAAAATAGATTCCTGGCCCTACCCCCGCATACTCTGATTCAGTAGTTCTGGGATAGAACAACCATCCCATTTCTAACAAGCGTTAGAAATGCTAATGTAAACATTCTCAGGGAATGCTGATGCTGTGGTCCGAGGACATACTTTGAGCCGCACTGCTGTGATGAATATCAATGCATAGACTTCCTGTGTGCAGTAGTGAGAGTTCCTGCAAGAGGGTGGGAGGAAGAGGTGTGTGTGAAGGATTTGCTGGGTCATAGGGGTTTTGCATTTACAATTTATAGATACTGAGAAATTATCCTCCAAGTTGATCATACTGTTTTGTCTGTTTGGATGTCCCCCTCAGCAGTCTATGAAGTATAAGGGCACTTGTTTCCCCACAAGCTCACCACCTTCGATGTAAACAAACTCTAGTTTGTCCTCAATACATTGGGAGAGAATGGTGTCTTGCTTTTCCCTGACCACGAAACTAGTGGGGCCAATCAGCATTTCATAACGTATAAGCCATCGTGATCTCCTCTTCTGTGAGTTGCGTATGATACCCTAAGCACATTTTAAAAATAGGCTGTTGTTGGTTTGTTCTTCTCATTGATTTATAATGATCTTAAAATATCTATTTCAGGTATTAATTCCTTGCCTGTTTTATGGATCTGAAAATGTTTTGCCCAGTGCTCTTTCTTCTATACAACACGGTTATTACGTTACTCCTAATTTTATAATGTTACCTGAATGGTACTGGTCCCTCTGAGGAACATAACAATTCCAGAATCAAACATTATTTTCCTTTTGGACCCTCAGTTCAAATCCTGTGACCATACTGCTGAGTTCTGGCTAGTGATCAACAAACTGTGGAGAACCCGAGAAAGGGAATAGGCTGGAGACACCCCAGCTCCCTTTTAGCCAAAGGAGATTCCATTGTGGAGGAGCGCCCTGACCCAGTTTAAGGGAGTAACACTCACATATGTAGTTGAAATAAAGCAACCTCCATCTTGTCGAAAAGAAATTACTGTAAGCTCCTGAGTAAAAGTTCTTCAAAGCCACTTTGACATAGGATTATTCTCTTTTGACATATTATAAACATTAAAGAAAAGTTAATGCCCATCTGGACAGTGAGTTTTTGCCAATTGCTACCACCACCAGCTGCAAAACTACACTGACTACAAGCCATCCAGCTGCCACGCATACCCGGTGCCAAGAGGGAACGAGTTGCCAGCGCTGCTTCAAGTGGCTGGGCTGGTTTGCAGCCAGGATTTGAGGGAGGATGTGCTGTGAAACACAGTAGTCACGACTCGGATTTTCAATGAGTGTTATTTGTGTTTGCTTTTTTTTCTGGTCATCCACGGTGGGAGGCTGCTGGGGACACCATCCCTTTCCTGGAAATGGCAGCAAAACATGTTGATCCTTCTTCCTCTGCCTTTTATGTACTTGCTGGCACCCTCAGCATTCATATTCTGCTTGTGTGCAGTCATTAGCTGGAACCGCCTGGAGCTGCGGAAAATGGTGTCGTCTCTCCAAGACTGAGTTTCCCCAGTTCCTAATCTCTCTCCCCATCCCTGACAGCACCCCTTTCCTTTTTTTTCCCCCCTTATTTGTTTGGCATTTACTGTCTCACAAAATAGTGAAAAGAAACTGCTTCCTCTGCTAGTAGTCTTCCTAGAACTATTCTTATATTGTCCTTTTATTTATGCACGTGGGTCCCAAATACTCCTGTATGAGGGTTTCCCCTCAGCAAAGAGAGAGTTCTTCCTTTTAGGAGCAAATCATTTTCCAGTTCAGGAGATAAACTCTCCATTGACATCTGTAGTACATTGTACTGGTGTTCACCAAATACTCTCTTTTCTTTCCCCATTGTGTTTTTTTCCATGGGTGGATTGATTATTCATCTCCTCTTTGCTGAATTCAGGAGAGACCATGTGATTTGGGTTGGCCGATAAAATATGAGCAGAAGTGATACGTGTAATTTCCATGCAGTAGTTTTGAGAGCCAGCTTGATGTTCGAAATGTCTCTTTTCCCTTTGCCGGAAGAACAGCAATGCCTAGATGAGTCTGCTCCGACAGCCTAGGTCCTGGGATGAAAATGTGAGCAGTGCGACAGCTGACCCTTGATGGACATATAGTGTTAGTAAAAGCAAAACTGAGCCATTGAAAGCCACCAAGATATTTGGGATTACTTGTTACTGCAACATAGCTTAACCTAATGTGACTGCTACAATACCCTTTCATTTATATGTCTCTACGAAAAAAAGTATTCTAACATGTTGAGATTACTTAGAAGAACATGGAATAAGAAATCTAAGAAAGTTATCCCTAAAAGTAGGCAGTGCTGCTTGCCTGCCAATGTCTATCTGACCAGGTTCACGTGGGATCTTAGACTGTGAGACATTGCAAGCATCTTAGAGCTCTTCTAAGTAAGTCTCTCATTTTGCATATAAGGAAACTGAGGCTCAGAGATGTTAAGTGAAACACTTTAGGTCTGATAGCTGGTTACCGGAAGGACGTGGCCCAGGCCAGCCTCCCACTCCTGTGCTCTGTCAACAGTGCCTTTTCCTGAGGCTTTCAGATCAGCTAGCACTGGGAAAAAGATAAGAGAAGATTCTTAAATACAAATTTTCTATCATTTTATTTAAAATATTTCTGTAAAACTTAAACATATTTCATATTAAACTTCCATCTGCCCACTTTAAACCCCAGATTGTCTCCCATTCCCTGTACTACTTATATTAGGTGTTCATGTTGAGAACACTTAATGTTACCAAAATGAAAAGCAAGGTGAGAGAAGCAAATTTACTATAAAGGACAATTATAAGAGGTTTTTCTTTTAGGCACTCTTGCAAGATACCCACATTCATGATCTTCTTCTTTCTACCGTACAGTCAAGAGGTTTACTCCTTAATAATTACAGAAGCTGATACTCATGTAACGCTTACCATGATTAAAGCTCCGTTCAGAGGGCTTTCGATCCTTTTACACACTTAGTCCACACAGCAAACTTGTGAGGTGTTACTATCATTCCTCATTTACAGATGGGGAAACAGAGGCACAGAAAAATTCAGAACCTTACCCGAGGTCACACAGTCGGTGAGTGGCAAAGCCGGGACAGTTCCCAGAATGACCACGAGACTGATGATGGTAAAAGTGACAACAGCAGCAACAACCACCATGTAAGCATCGGGTAATTGCTCCAGAAGGGAGTTGTGCATCACTTTACGTTCTTCATTTGTGGTCCCTAAAACAGGTATTACAATAACTTAGAAAGTTGAAGCTTAAAGACATTAAGCAGCATGCCCCAGGTCACAGAAATGGTGAACCTAAGTTCAAGGCCAGACTCGTCTTACTTCAAAGTCCGTCCTCCCTTCACTGCCATGGTGCTTTTCCCTTCTCATGTCATCTCTAGAAAAAAGTAGTGAGACAGAGAAAAGGTGGTGTTTTTAGCAAATGCTTACTGCTTAGTGTATCAAATAGACTAAGATGAATAACAGTGAGGTCTTTATTACCTGGAAACATAGACTCTGAGCAGAATAGTTGGAAGTGAGGAAGGGAAAACAGTCATGGGCGAGTGTTTGGACCAGGTGTCCAGTGATGTCTTCTTTCACCCTGAGTCTCTGTGATGCTAATCCTCATGATATTTCTTAGGAAAGTTGCTCTTTCTAAATTGTGAAATAGAGGTACAGAGCATTAAAGTGCTCGGGCGGTGTAACTGTGATGTCACTTGTGGGGCTGGTAGTAAAACTAGAGTCTTTTTACCCAGGTATCATGTTCTATATGATGGCTTTCACAGTTTCGACTACGTGGGAATGTCTTTTGCAGAGATTTCCAAAGCCTGACTGGAACTTTCTGCCACTCTAAGTGTTGAAACCATTTTTTTTTTAAAGAAATACTGGGAAAAAAAATTAAGTTGTGTGTATGTTTAAATTTTTAGTTAACGGCAGCTCAGGAAGTAGTTACAGAAGGACACGGATTCAGTTTGTGAGTCACTGCTTATTAAAGTTCAGGGCACAGTCATGAGCTTCCTGAGTCCCTCAATTTGTGAACAGGGTGGTGGGAAGATTCTACCCTTGTTTTTTTGTTTGTTTGTTTTTTACCCCCACATCTCTAGGATGGGAGAGAGAGGAAAAGTTTAGAGAGCACTGGAGGCTCTAGAGGAAACAGGTTGCATTAGTCAGTATGGTTTAAAATAATGACTTAGATAAGATAGAAGTTATGTCTTC
Source organism: Camelus bactrianus (assembly GCF_048773025.1). NCBI lineage: Eukaryota > Metazoa > Chordata > Mammalia > Artiodactyla > Camelidae > Camelus > Camelus bactrianus. The sequence continues at coordinate 79,484,440 of NC_133543.1, forward strand.
CTGCCTCCGAGTCTAGGCGTTAGCAGTCCTGGCCTGGGGGGTGTGGGGACTCTGTGGTGTCAGAGACCCAGGCCTTCCCTCTTAACTCCACCACGCCTGGGATGCTGCCTTACCCTGTCACCCAAGACGGCTTAGCACATACCCACAGCTCAGCCCATGGAAATGGGGGAAGGGGGCTGGGAGACGGGATGCCACTTTCTTTTTGGGGGAACGTTCTGGAAATTGCATTCATTCCTTCTATTCATGCCATTTGCTATAATTTGGCTACAAAGTCACGCACGTTCAACTCCAAACGGGAGGGGAATTAGAGTCTGTATTCTGCGTGCCCAGATGCTGAGATAAGATGTTTTCACTCTGGAAGAAGGGGAGAAGGAGAGATGTTTGGGGACAATATCAGCTGTGTTCCCTCTTCTAAGCCATGTCTCCACCACCTCAAGGAGTCCCCGAGGCCCTGCTCCATCATAGCTAAGTTCATTACTCTCGTCTTTTGGGTGCTTAAGCATCCCTTTTGTAAAGTGACACCTTTTTAGAAAGGCTTACAGAGTCTAGTCGTGGAGGAGTGGGAGGTCCAAGGAAGCACCGTCCAACAACCAATCGTGATTAATAAATGTCTCCTATCCTTAACTGACCTTTCTTGATAGACGTAGAAAGATCCTATCATAATCCAGAGGGATAGTTTAAATTTCCCTTTCCCTTCCTACTGGCTTTCTATCCTTGAAAGTTTCTCCCAAAAAAAGAAAGAAGCCTCAAATTAGCTTCTTACTTCCTACAACTCCTTCCCTCCACCCCCATCCCTCACCCCCATCAAACAAGACAAAACGAACAAAAAAACTCTGGCTATTTAACCTCTCTCTCTCTCTAGTGTCTCCATTTTTAAATTATGTATTTCAACTATATTTCAATAAATCTGTTCTCCCTGTACGCAAGAATTTCTCCACTTGAAAGGCAGCAAGTCAAGGCGGGGATGGGAAATACAGGTTTTCCTGTATCCAGTTGGAGATGAAAGTAAAAAGAGAGTGCCCACCATGCTGATCTTGCCATGTGTACTCCCCAGTCCATTTTCCACCCAGAGGTAGCCAAAATAACTTTTAACAAATATAAATTAGGAGCATGTCCCTCCTCTGCTTAAAATACCTCACTAGCTTCACACTGTACTTGGAGAAAACCGCTTTCTTTGCTGCGTGTGCGGCTCTGCTCGCCCCGCCCCACTCCAGGGCCCCCACACCCCAGCCCACCTCCCCTTGGCTTTTCACCGAGATCTTTCCTGCCTGAAAGTTCCACATCTGCTGCCACCTCGCCTGAAATGTTCTCCCTCAACTTGGGCCGTTCTTTGTTTTTCAATTCTCTAAACGGTTGTCTCTCCAGAGATGACTTTCCTAGCCTTTCAGTCTGTAACAAAGCAGCTTTACTTCCTGTCATGGGATGACACACATTTACAAGTGATGTTATCTGTTTAGAGCCTGAATTCCTCACTAGATCATAAGCTCCAGGGAAGCGAGGCGCTACTTCACCACCGCCGCCCTTGCCGTGCGGCCGGGTTTCTGCGGTGCTGGAGGATGAAGTTCTCCCTGCAGCTTCTTGTGAAGCTGTGCCACCCGTCCATCAGTGAGATAGTTTCATTACTTTTTCCGCGGAGGATGCAGAGCCTGCACTCAAATCTTGACTGGTTAGAAAACACGTCCCCTCTCCCTGCTGCTTTTCCAGCAGCTTTCTGCTCCATTCTGAAGCCTAGGACATGTTACCCAACAGCCTAGCTACTGGTCGAGAGACGTCATGTGTGAAATAGGAATGCCAAAGCTTACTCTTCCCTTCTCAGGGCTGGTGAGGCCCCAGTCACTAGCATGTACCCTAACCCTCTGGGGTGGTGTGGTGTGTATTGTCTGCACTTTCACTGTCATACATATTGGTCAGGGTTCTCCAGAGGAACAGAGCCAGTAGGATATATCTATACATAAACATCTATATCCACTATCTCTTGTATCTATGTCCATATCTATGTCTTTATCTATAGAGAGATTTTAAGGAGTTGACTTATGTGATTATATAGGCTGCAGTCCTGAATCTGTAGGTTGGGTCAGCAGGCTGGAGACCCAGGGAAGAGCAATTCATGTTGCAGTTCAAGTCCAGAGTCATCTGCTGCAGAATTCCATCTTGCTCAGGGAAGGCTGGTCTTTTGTCCTATTCAGACCTTCTACTGATTGGATATGGCCCACCGACATTACAGACAATCTGCTTGACTCAAAATCCACCAATTTGAATTTTAATCTCATCCCAAAACATCCTCACAGAAACATCCAGAATAATGTTTGCAGTGGGGCCCAGTCAAGATGATACATAAAATGTAACTGTCATAGTGTATATACTTTTTCCTTGGGGGGAAGAAAAACTTCCAGTGTTCTTTTGAGAGCAAGGAGGTCCCCAAACCAAGAGCCAGAGGAGTATGGCTGTGGAGGAAGGAGCAGGGAGGGAGTGTGCCCAGAGCCCGAGGGTGTCTTTGACCAAGGCAGAGATGAGACAGGTGAGACGAGTCTCAGGGGAAGAAGATGGGGAGAAGAGGGAATACGGGGGAGAGACAGAGGCCCTGAGCGTGGGGAGCAGTGGGCTCCACCACCTTTCAGGCTCAGAGGTTGCTCCCTCTGCTCTCTGCCTGTCTGTAGGCAGACTCCCCCCACCCCCACTCCATATTTAGTGATCAGCCCATGGCTCCCTGCCACTAGGCTTATTTGGAAGCAATAGATAAATGTCAGCACTTAGAAGCTATGAAACGTCCTAACTGGCCCCCCTAGACTAATAAACATAAAAAAAAATCCTGATTCAGGCAGCCTGATGGGCTCATTGGTGAGAGGGAGATAAAGTTTCCCTTCAGGACATTTATAATTTACATAATAAAAAGCTTTTCACCTTCCAGTCAAGGAGCAAAATTAATTACCATGGCCCTGTTACCTCTTGGAACATGTTTTGCTTAAACTGGCAGGAACAGTTTGTGAACTCTTACATGAGGGGTGGGGGCCCGGGTGGGGTGCTAGTGCAGACTGGGCAGAGAGGAGGGGAGAAAGGCACCCCACAGCTCACTTTACGGGGGGCCTGGAGTGGGCGTGCGGAGGGTGGGGGTGGCTCTGCATTTAACAAAGACATTTGTGGCCTGACCTGTCCTTTCAACGCATTCAGCACCAAATAATGTGCTAATGATAATGGACTCAGCAATCTGAGGCTGTAATCACCTCCCCTCGGACAGATGTTGAATGGACAGTCACCAGAAGGGTTGTCTCGGTCATATCCTTCAGTCATGTCTTGTCCTCTTCTCTTTTGGGCACCATTTCAAATAACAAATAGAAAAGCTGGTGTTCCAGTGCCCCTGGTTCCGAAGATATATGGACAGCCTGAAGTCCTTTGATTAGGGAACCATATCTGATATCCATACAGGGTCTCTCATTCCAAATTCCCCAAGCCCTTCTGAAAGCTGACAGCGTTAACCTAATATCATTAATTCTCACCACTCTCCTGTGAGGGAAGCAGGTGGCCTGCATTATTTTAGATCTTTTGCAGATGGAGAGATAGAAGTGATGGGAGGTTAAATGGTCCGCTTTCCACTGAGGAGCTGGGCACAGAATTCAGTGTCAGGTCCACAAGGTTATAGGGTCTCCTGGTAGACCAGAAACCTCAACCGAGGGTCTCTGGGAAGCGGGGAGGGGCTGTGGTGGTGAGGATGGGAAGTCAGAGCCTCCTGCTTACCTTTTATGAAGGAGGAACCATTACGGAGTTAATTTTTACTGTTATTTTATAGTAATTATAACATAACACAGGATTACGAAGGGAAATAGCAGAAGTCACAGCTACAGGTATGTTTTCCACCTGCTTTAGTTAAGCCTGGTTTCCTGTCTTGGGTAAACAGAGTATCCACAGGCAAGTAAAGTGGCTGCTTTTATTCAAAAGTTCAGAATCTTGAGGGGAGAGCAGGACGTGTGAGCAGTCAGCCATGTGGACCAGCATCCACTACAGAGACCCTCGGCCCCTCCCTGCCTCTCACAGTCACTTCGGCTTCTGTGTCCCCTCCTTGGGTTTACATGTCTTTAGCCCTTTCTGGAATCTAGAAGCTGCAAGATAACCTGTATTTTTTGCTCTCCAGGGAATGGTTAAGTTAAAGTCGCCTCAGAACCAGTTTTATGGGGAAGGGGGCAAAAATCGGTTCAGTCAAGTTGGGAGCAGCTTTTCCCCCCTCCGACTTTCAGCGTGTTAGGTATTATGAATGAACTGACCAACGGAAGTGACAGGGTCTGACTGCTGGGACTGGGCTGCCTTTTTGATCGGAATATAAAATGGAGGCTGCAGAGAGTTTAATTATGGTTTTACTTTGGAAAATATTGCTTGCTGTTTCTAGTAGAAAACACACAAGTTCCAGCTATGTCCTGAGAGACAGGACAGCCTACTGGGTGAGACCACGGGCTCTGCGTGTTCTGCTGGCACCTGCTGTGTGCCTGTGGGGGTCTTTCTCATCTGTGCAGTGGGCACCATAAAGGCATGTGCCTTCTAGAGCTTCTGTGAGGACTAAGTGAGTCAATGCACATAAAACACGCAAGACGCTGCTGGGTGCCTAGTAAGCACTCAATAAATAAATGTTAGCATTTTAAAATTCACAATAGTTGCAACATACTCTTTTTTTAGGGGGAGAGTTTTCTTCATATCTGATTCGATCCACAAATGGTTAAGTCTCATTTGCAGGTTAAGATGACCAAAATAACTAGTTCAGTTGTACTAGGATCTGTTATTGCTGGTAGTTTAGTGGCCAGGTTGGATTAATTGTGCAATAATAAGATATTACTACAAACTGTTTGCAAAACATGTATGAGTCAACTCATATAGATCTGACTACTGTGATTTCTTTCACCCATTTATTTATTTACACATGAGTGCATCTAGTCATTCAAAAACCATTAGGCATCTAAAAGGGGGAACAAAGACTCATAAAATCTGATTTCACCCCTCAGGAAGCCCTGGGATGGGAAAGATACAGACAGGTAACACCTGCCAGGTCTTTGTGAGAAGGGCCCAGCGTGCCCCAGGTAATGAAGGAGCCCCTTCCAGTAGGAGGAAATGCTGAAGCTGAGGCTTGGTGGAGAAGTGGAGTTAGGAAGGAAAGAAGGAGCATTTCAGAAGGAGGAAAAAGCAGGCACTACCAATATGGAAAGGGGGAGAGTCTGAGTGGGCAGGCAGCTGGGGGATGACTGCAGTGGGACATACGCAGGGCAGAGGGGCAGAGGGGCAGGGAAGGGCTACGGGTCCCCGCTCCTGCAAGGCCTCTGTGCCCTGGGGAGTGTAGACTTCATCTCCAAGGCCAGAAGGCTCTGGGGGGAGGGAGAAGGAGAGGTGTGCAGGAAGGGGAAGAAAGATGACCTCATTATGAACCAGATTGCTTTCCAGCTCCCCTTCAAGCCCTCGCACCAGGCCCCGATCAAGAGGGAAGAAGGGCAATCACTGTAGAGATGGTGAAGAGTACGAAAGTTCCCTGGGGAGATTCGAGCCTGTTCTCTTCCCTCCACCCCTTGACCCTTGAGAACCACCTTCCCCAGCGATGGGAGACAGGGAAGGATTTCAGCACGGCAGGGTCACACTTGGTGGGGCATATGAGAACATCACTGGGATTGCAGTGTGGTTGATGGACTAACACACGGATCAGGGGCAGATGAGCATGCGGTCATACAAATTCAGGCAGAGGGGCTCGGGGGGAACGAAATAAGAAGCATTTAGAAAATAATCGCTCTTTATGGCCTCTTGGACATGGGGTGTGGGAAGAGATCGCGTCATCCATTATCCTTAACAAAGGTAAGGCTACAGGACAGGAAGCAGTTTACTTTTTATTTTGAGATGCTGGCAAGACTTCCCAAGGATACAGTTCAGTATCAGTTCCAAAAAATGGATATGTAGTTTAGGAGAGAGTTCTCTCTTAAAATTAGTAGTTTTGTTTTGTAGTCCTAGCTGACCTATCTGAATATAGGAGATGACTTCATTAAAACATACTTTCCTGTAACTCTTTCATTAGTGTTTATTAGAATGATAGTGTACAAGACAGGGTGAATGGCTAGTCCTTTCCTCTGTAGAGTGTGCGTATTTTAATACGTTTTAAATTGAATTTTCCCCTCCAAATATTAGACTCTTTTCATGAGCCTACTCCTTCCTCTTTCAAGTTCATATTGTTTGTATTCCAAAAGCTGACTTGGTTCAGTTTTGCAAGTTAAAGATTCATGGATCAAAAGAGCTTAAGAAAATAAAATAAAGACCTTGTGAAAGTGAATGACAAGCTTAAATAAGCGTTGGGGGTAAGAGAAAAAGAGAATAATTAGCAATCCAAAATTAAATTAAACATAAAATAGAGGTTCCCAGGCCAAGAAGGTTCTTGGGAAAGGGGAAGAGAAGAGAGACTGAGTGTACTGGTGTTGATGTTCTTTGCTTGTATAAATTTTAGATCAAATTTGGCTTTGGGTTTCTGGCAGTGCAGACTCTGCAGAACGAGCTGGAGAATGGAGGCTCCTTGCTTGCTACTTTTAGCCCTCACCATTCTGCTGGTTCAGATAACTTCTTGCTGGGTTCAGTGTATGGCAATGAAATGCAAATCATAAACGAGGAGAGCTGGCCTCCAGGGATAGGGGGCCCTGGACGCGGTCCAAGGTCTGTAACACAGAGAAGAGACATATTTCTTTGTCACACACAGTAGATTCTCCCTGAGGGTTTCAGCGATGGGAATAAAATGATGGGGAGGAGGGATGGGTGAGTGGTAGTGGAAATCATTACAATGTTCTGCTCTCATCTGAAAAACCCAACAAAAACAAACCCTGGGCAAGTGGGAACGCAGACGGCCGAGGCCTCGCAGCCTCTCTTCACAGCACACTCCATATACCACGGTTATTACTGGGGGGACAGAGCCCAGAGCGCCCTGTGAGCCTGAACCTGCACACACGCATCCATCACTCGGGTTGACTTGGGGTGGGGAAACTGTCAAGTAAGTTTAAGCTTATTTTTCAAACATTTTGAGTTCAGAATACGTTTTCCCAAGCACTCTGAACATTTAAACCCCTGCGTATTCTGAGGGAAACTTGATCCACATGTTTCTGATTCATTTACACTTAATTTATCAAACTGTTGTTTTGTAAGAGTCATTTGATGTCCAAGGAGCTTTATGAGGTTTTTTTTTTAATAAACCTTCTTATTTGAAACAGAATGTTGCTCATGCCAATACTGATGGAACAACATGCAAGAGAATGTCGATCTGACTTTGACCTTGTGGCCCAACAGGTTCCAGGATAGTGCTGAGGGATGGAAGAGGAATTAAGAAGGACTCGGTTTGGCAGAACACAAGGAACACTCTCTCTTGACCTTCTGCTTGTGATTCTTGGTGGAGGTGGTTTTCCGTTGTCACGAGAGCTCAGGGCTTCTCCTGGTCCTGAGAGGACCTGAGCCCCAAGCAGAAGGATTATAACTGATTTTTGTAAACCAGCTTGGTGTATGGTGGCCAAATACCAGTGGTTTTAAACAAGGCTTATTGTTTTTAATGCCTCTCAGGCTGGGTTCACCTGTACATTAGATGTTGACCTCCTCATAGTGGGCAAAGGGCGAGGAGTTGGATATCTTCAGTGCTCTGGCGTCTGTGGTGTGGTTATTAAACTTTGCCTTGATGATCAGATTGCCTTGACTCTGTACAACCATTTCAAGAGCTGATTCTCCCTTGTCCCCCTGTGGCAGAAGGTGAAGTCTGGGCAACCTCTTCTAAGACAAGTTTCTTGGAATTAAACCCCTTTCTTTTGACCCAAACACATATTCCCCAACACCCCACTTGCCACTAGCACTGTTGCCACTGTCTTAATTTTGGAGAGAGTGAGCTTCCAGTGTGACGAAATTGTCAGAGGAATTAAGGAAAAACACAAGATACAAAGGATGGTTAACCACAGCCTAAAGAAATTTTCCTGCTTTAAAATAAAACCTTGGGACATTGATAGTTGTTTATGGATTTTGGTAAAGGGAAAAAAAAGATTGAATCTTCAAACACATTTATAAATATGATCAAGGTAGTTTCTGGGTTAGCTGGCTTTAAAGAAGAGATTTTTACACTATGTGAAATTTGATCCATGTTGCTGAATCGTTTATATTTAATATGTACATTTTACACATAAATATAAGTTGGCTTTTAGATGTTTTCAGAAAACAGTGCTTTGAACCCAGGATAGCCACTTGATTGAGACTTGCTATAGTCGAAAATAAAATAATTACAGTGTAAATTCTGTGTTCTGGCTTTGAGTTCATGCTCGTAACTCCCATCCAAATTCTCAGATCAGCGTGCAATATGCATGCACTGTCATGACCTTGGCTGATTTTGTCTGAACCAGTGCAACGGAGTTACAAGAAATCAGCCAAGAAGGGTCCCCACGGAGAAGTTATGGGGAATTTTGTTTGTGTTTTTACTGCCAGTACGGGGCCTTAATGGAAACTAAGACTATGAAGCACTTGTGCTTTGCTTTCTGACGGTTGATCTGTACCCCAGACTTCAGAAATCCCTGTTTCCAACCTTTGCACTGATATGAGGTTTGTGGATGCTTTGGGAAAAAGGAGATTCAATTACCATTTGCCCTTCAATGTTCGTATTGGTAGAATGGACTAAAGGTGATGTTATTCACTTTCTTTTGGATATGGGAAAGCAGATCAAGAAAATAGTTAAAGATGGAAACCTACAGTGTAAGAAAAGGTAACTTGTGAAGAACAAAGAACAGTGTTAAAATAGTCCAGAGATAAATAAATGAGAATTCTTGCTCCATTAGAAGCTGTTTCATTAGAACATAAGCTCCATGAAAATGGGGATTTTTACTTACCTTTTTCAGTGCAGTATCTCAAGTCCCTGAAACCATGCCTGGCATATAGTAGTCATTCAACAAATATTTGTTGAATGACAGAATGGCTGGAAGAATATTAGTAAAACTAGACACAGCAGAAGAGTGCTGGCCTGCCTTCTTTTTTTGCTTTCAAGCACAGCAGTAGACTGACAGGTGAGGAGCATGGCAGGTGGCAGACACCCACAGTGGCACACAGCTCTGGTGCCTGCTGCTCTGGGTGGCCCTGCTTCCATGCTGCTAGCCGAGAGGCAGGCATGAAGTCACCAGTTCTCTGAGGACAAAATGGAGAGGCCCTTGTGTGGCATTTTCCTGTCTCTTGGCCTACGGCCTTTGGCCAAGTCTCAGAGGCTGTGATTTAGTCACTAAATAAAAATGTAAGTTATTTTAGGGGCTATCACAATGCTGGCTTTAGGGGCTGTATTACTTTGCTAGGGCTGCCATTATAAAATCATAAAGTGCCACAGACTGGGTGGCTTAAATAGCAGAAATTCAGTTCCTTACAGTTCGGGAGGCTGGAGGGCCAAGACCAAGGCGCTGTAATGTGAGGTTTCTCTTGAGGCCTCTCTTCCTGGCTGCCAGGTGGTCGTCTTCACACTGTGTCCTCAAGTAGCCTCTTCTCAGGGTTGGTGGGGAGAGAGCCAGAGAGAGAGCTCTCTGGTGTCTCTTCCTCTTCTCATAAGGACATCAATTCTATTGAATTAGGGCCTCACCCTTATGACTTCTCTTAACCTTAATTACCTCCCTAAAGGCCCTGTCTCGGGAAGTTAGGATTTCAATGTATGAATTTGGGGGAGGGGGGACACAAAGTCAGCCCACAACAGAGAGTTTAATGGTCCATTCTCGGGTTAAAGTGGAGATGCCAGCAACCAGGGGCATCTCTGAAGTCCTCCCAACAATTTTCCTAAAACAGTCATAGTCATAGCTCCTATTTAAAGCACCGTTACTACTACTGAATTGTGGCATCGGTCATACCATAAAAAATATATAAAGCCTACGGCCTGCTTTATGGTTGGAAAGCCTAGGCAACAGGCATGTTAATTAGGAAGAGAGCCCATCTATTTCCTTGTTCATTTAGTTTTAAAGGCAAAGCTATATACTGGAAACATACTACTTTGGCTTTCAAATTCGTAAGCAAACCACTGCAAATGCAAATTATTTACCGGTAATGTCAGCATTCTTGGGGGAATTTCTATCCCCTTCAATGCTGAAAATCTCACTCTGGAAATTTAGAGCTAGAAGGACCCTCAGAGAAATCTACATCCTCATTTTTATTAATGAGGCCACTGCAGACCCAGAGAAGTTGAGAGACTTAATGAATGTCTTGCAGCCAATCAGAAGCAGAGCACCTGGGTTCCACACGTGGTGCTGTGAAAACATCTGGAGCCTTCTGATGGGCTGACTTTGCAGCAGCATGAAAGTCATGGAAGACTTCCACCCACTTGACCCACACATTTGGTCTTGAGCCTCATTTCATTAATCAGCGAACAAGTGTTCAATGAATGTAATCTACACTCCACAACAAAAGACAAAAGCATAACAGTCTGTCTCAAGAGATAGGCAGTCTGGTTTTGAATGACCAGGCTAAAACTCAAGAAAAAAATAAAAAGAGCAAATACAATTTCACAGAAGCAGCTAAAATGCTAATGGGATTTTAAAGACAGCTTCATTTCCTGGGAGTCTTTTGAGCGCCTCTGGGCTGAGATCTGGCATTTAGCTCAACTTTGATACTGTGTGGGTAAGTTGGAGCAGTCACTGGTCTTACAGAGCCTCAGTTTCCCCGTCTGTAAAGGGGGAACTGCAGGGCGAGGGATAGATCTATTTTAGCTGTGGGGTGGTTGTTGTGGTTGTTGTTGTCACATGACCACAGTCCCTCCACAGCCACCACTGGTGTCCCATTGCCCCCAGTGACAGGAAGGTTTCCTCAGAGACTAGCCTCCAGCCAGCCCTCGAGGTAACCTCTGAAGGCTGCTTCATCACTGCGGAATAAGTAACATTCCCGGCCTTCTTTATAATGCTCTTATTTTCCCCAAGAACCGACAGGTAGATTTTTGCAAGACCTGTTTGTAGTTCTTCTGTGGTCCTCCTACACTGCATCATAAGTATCTAATTCTTCCCCTGCTTTGTGGACTTGGAAGAAAGCTTATACCTTGTTTTTCTATTTCTATTTCTTTTGTAATCTACTTTTTTCATGTTTGAATATTATAATATAGCTCCCATATTATAATGTTATAGAAGACGATATAGAGAATCTTTGGGTGTGATCCTAGCTCTGCAACCCCAGTTGTGTGAACTTGAGCAAACTGCTTAGTCTCCATGTGCCTTTATTTCCTTATGTGTAAAATGGAAACAATCATGTGTTCATGTGATTTGGTTGTGATAACTGAACAAGCTAGTCCATGAAAAATACTTAGTGTGAAGCCTGGAACATAATTAGCACTCAAATGTTAGCTATGAATCATCATTCATTATTTTATCAAGACTTTTAAAAGGAGATGAATTTACTTTGTATAGGACTACTTTGAATAAATAAGGAAGTTAAGTAAAGAAGGAAATCTCAGAACAAATTCCCCAGTCATTGATCTAGAAATGTGCCTGGGGCACTGACAAGTCCTGGGAGATAGGGATACTTTGGGTTTCTGGAAGAACTAATGGGGAAAGAGAAGGGAAAAAATACACAATGATGCTGTAAGTGGAAAGAGATACCCAGAAGGGCCCAGATATGCAGGGAGCAGTGTCTAAACCTTTCTGGGAGAAGTTAGAGGGGGAGGCATCTTCACAGAGAAAGAGCTGACTTTAGTCTTGAAAGAATGGTTAGGTGGCCAGGTGGCTAAGAAGGTCCAAGGATGCTACTGGCAGAAAGACTAGTATATCTAAAGACATGCAGGCATGAGACAACAGATAAATTCAGGAAATATCAAGTACTTGGCTACACAGAGGAGAATGGTAAGAAATGAAACTGGATAGTAGACAAGAATTGGTTCATGAAAAGTTTATGTACCAAGCTAAAGAGTATAGATTTTTATCCTGTAAGCAAATATCTCCTAAACTGTGTTCCCAGATTCCTTCATATGTTAATAGATGTTCCATTTAATAAAATTCTGTGGCCCAATAACTTTGAGAAATGTTTGGTACAACAAAATTAAATAGTTTTTCTTACTGTAGGATTTTTCAGAGCTATTAGTACATCCAGAGAGGGATATAAAATGAAATTGTCTCTAAATTGATTTAACACAGAATACTTTTTAAATTGAAGTATAGTCAGTTTACAATGTTGTGTCAATTTCTGGTGTATGGCATGATAGTTCAGTCATATACATACATATATTCATTTTCATATTCTTTTTCATTACAGGCTACTACAAGATACTGAACAGAGTTCCCTGTGCTATATAGTATAGACTTGTTGTTTATCTGGTTTATATACAGCAGTTAGTATCTGCAAATCTCAAACTCCTAATTCCTCCCTTCCCACCCCTCTTCCCCACTGGTAACCATAAGTTTGTTTTCTATGTCTGTGAGTCTGTTTCTGTTTAGTAAATAAGTTCATTTGTGTCTTTTTTTTTTTTTTTGATTCCATATGTGAGGGATATCATATGGTACTTCTCATTCTTTTTCTGGCTTACTTCACTTAAAATGACAGTCTCCAGGTCTGTCCATATTGCTGCAAATGACATTATTTTATTCTTTTTTTATGGCTGAGTAGTATTCCATTGTATAAATATACACAACTTCTTTATCCATTCATTTGTTGATGGACATTTAGGTTGTTTCCATGTCTCAGCTATTGTAAATAGTGCTGCTATAAACATTGAGGTGCATGTATCTTTTTGAATTAAAGTTCCCCCTGGATATATGCCCAGGAGTGGGATTGCTGGATCATATGATAAGTCTGTTTTTAGTTTTTTGAGACATCTCCATGCTATTTTCCATAGTGGCTGCACCAAACTGCATTCCCACCAACAGTGCAGGTTTCCCTTTTCTCCACACCCTCTCTGTCATTTGCTGACTTTTTAATGATGACCATTCTGACTGGTATGAGGTGATACCTCACTGTAGTTTTGGTTTGCATTTCTCTGATAATTAGCGACAGGATACTTTTCATATTGAGCATCTATTAACATCCAGTTCCACAATGAAGAATTTTGAGGAGGGAAGTGATACATGATCATATTTTATTTAGAGTTAGTGTTTATGAGGGAGAAGGTGTTTTTGAGGGAATATATCATTTGTTCTACAATATAATTATTCTGAAATTAGGCAAAAAGTGTCACCTAATCCAGAGATTGCTAATTAAAAAACAAAATAATGAATTAATTATTTACAAAGCATGGTGGTGCTTTGAAGGCCTGAACTACTTCCTACAGGGAATTTATCAATGTACTGGGTGAAAATTTAATAGAATTCTTTGATTACCCCATGTAGCACATTGCTGTATATATTTACACAAGTTGATAGAGCAATGTTGGAAAGAAGAGCTGTAGGTCAGCTCTAAAGTTGTATACGGTGGGATGAGCACAGGGTCTGTTCCACCTACTAACTGCATGGCTATGAGCAAGCTGTTTCATCTTTTTAATTCTAATTTTCTAACTAGTTAAGAGTGAAGGGGTAATTCCTTCCTCAGGGAGTTATTGTGTTGCTAGGACAGCGTTAAAAGGATTATTTACATGATTGTTAAACACTGCAGGAAGCTGGTGCACAGTGGGAACTCAGGAACCGAGTCTGACCTGTGCTTCCAGGGTTCCCCCAGCAACCTACTCATAATTTTTTCTCACCAAAAGAGCCCTTGCTCTTAGAGGTCACCTTAATTGCAGTTCACCCCAGGAAGCAGGAAGGGAATTGGGGTGAGGGCACACCTTGGAGTGTCCTTGGAGTGTTCTAACCCCTTCTTAGGGCCGGGTCCCCAGCCCTGGGCTCCACACCCTCTTCCAGGCAGCTCTGCTGTGGTGCTCAGTTCAGGGGTAAAAAGGGTGTGGACCAAAAATAAGGCGATTTAGATGCCTTTGCGAGCTCTCTGAGCATTGTAATTCGGCTTGTGTTCTCTGTCTAGCTTTTGATGTTGTAACTGGCTACAGTCGAATTATAAACTATCAAAACCCTTTGCAGAGTTTTCTCTTTTCCATGTCCTGTTCCATCTCAAAAGCCCCCCCAGTCACCACATGGCTGCCTTTGTTTCTCTTGTCTTTTTGTTTAGATGGATTTCTGCCAGGGATGGTAGTTCATAAAAATGGGCTGAGAATAATAAAGTAAACCAAGTTGTCTTGAAATGCCATAGTGATGGTTGGCAGTTATAATTCTTCTGAACTGAGCTGTCAAGCTAAAAATTGAAAAAAGGTGAGAGAATCAAAATGAATTTCCCCCAATGTAGCGGTGGTTTTTCCACCCTCACACGTAGTTCTTCCGGAGGTAACCTGGCCTATCCCCAGCAGGGGGCAGTGTTCATCTTTAAATGATATGTGTCTGGACGGCTTGGCTCTCAGAGCCGGCAAACACCCATGTCCAAGAATCCCAGGCCCTCCAGAGCAAACATTCGAGGTTCTTCCTAAACACAAATTTCCTGAATACAAATCTCCTGGTTTGGTAAGTCTAGATTTGCTGAGTTCTGACAATAAAACAAAAGCACTTCCATAAAATGGAATGTTAGAGCCTTTATGGCAGCATGCAGCCTTCTCTCACTGTGAATAATGTTTTCAGCGTTTGGGGTTGTTGAGATGGTCCCAGGGTAACTGAAAATACTATTATCATAGTAGCTAAGCTGAGTTTTTTGTTTTGGCTTGATTTTGTTTATTGTAGTCACCCGGAGACTGTTCAGATAGGCAAAAGACAAATGAAACAACTTGCTGCCATTCAGCCAGTCCAACCCCTCAGTTGAGACCTCTTTATTCTTGCAAAGAAGCATATTCTAGTTTCCCAGAACAGAGGCCAATTGTTCACCTGTGGTGACTTGGATTTTGAATGAAAGGACTAGAATCAGGATATGTTGCAAGTCAACTTTTAACCAATTATATGATATACGGTGAACCCGAACCCAGTACACTCTGAGAGTTGCCCATAAAACCTTTTCTGAAAGTGAAAAATGGTAGCGTGCATTTGATGCCTCTGCCGCAGGTTTAGCCCCGGATAACACCCTGAATCCAAAGTGGCAGCAGGTAGGTAAAGAGGGAAGTGGCCTCGAAGGATTGAAGTTGCCACAGTGCTTCAAACCCTGAAAACTTACTTAAAACACACAGTCTTTAATTTTTATTAAAATGAGAAACACACATTTTAAGGAAACATTTAGGATTATTTTTCCCAAGTTCTTGAAGAATTTTGCATTTTTCTTCCTTCTAAGACATGGTTTCTAGCAATTTTCCCATACAATTTGTGCTTCCTGTGACTGATAGTTTATTGCAATGCCTGACACATTTTATGGTGCTATTACAAAATTTAACTGAAATATATGAGAATGGTGTGTTTACAAAGATTGTGCAATCCTCTAAGTTAATAGAAACAAAGTTCCTTTGGAAGAATTAAGTGGGTTTTAAGCTACAGTACGCAGAGAGAGAGAGACAGACAGACAGACAGAGAATTTAGCCCTTAAATTATTCACTTTTGCTTTTCTCAGTGACCTTCATTTAGAGTTGAATTCAGTGTTCACACTAAGGTTAAGGCAGCCATGTATTGAAACCGACTTCCATAAGAGTTAAGGGATTTCAAGCTCTGAGATTTTGGACTTTGAGAAACACAAAATGAATCATTTGACCTTGAATTATGTATCACAATCCCCTGTTTCAGCATAAAGGCTGCATATGTACATGCTTAATGAATAAGACCCTTAAGGTTTGTAAAAAAAAGCAACACCCTAGATTTATATATTCCATTAAACATGATCTTCACAGGCTAATTAGTTAGTAATTTCACCCTTGCTTGTAATATAAACCATTTTATGCTCAATAATAATAAAATCTATGTAAACCAGGCTCTTTATTAATAAACATTATGTGCTTCTGGCTTTCAAACAAAATAATGCTTTAACGTGCTTTTCTCTCTATCATGCCTAGACTAATCACACAGTAAAAATCAAACAACTAAAACAGTGGTTTTTATCTCCTGCTGTAGAAAAACAATAAAGACCATGTCGAGGGCTTAAGAATGAGATGTGAACTAAAGGAGACAGGGATGGGGAACAGAAGACTCCAAATCCTTATTTCAGTGTTTGGTATCAGGATGCTTTTAGGTACTTAAGATTATTTAAAATATGTTTCTGTGGAATGAGCTGACATCTGTGGAATCACAGAAGAGGGAGATGTTCTAAATGGCTCCCACTTGTTCATCAAATCTCCCTGACCCGTGAGACCCAGTGAGGTGCCCAAAGGAGCTGGTCTGTGGCTTCATCTAGTGAATCTGAATTGTGAAGCAGTTACTGCTTTCTGAGGCAGCTCCTTCATGGACAATAACCACCAGAAAACTTCTATTTCAGTTCAAGTATCATACTAGCTGAACTAATCAGTATTTTATAATCATCTTCTAACAGAAAGGCTCTGGCCTGTGGAACGTGCATCACCCCAGGATCTGGTAATAGATCACACCCAGACTTGACTTTACAGGGCCCATGGACAAATGAAAATTTGAGACCCTTTGTTCAAAAGTTATTAGGAATTTCAAGATAACAACAGAGCATGAAACCGCTTGCTGGGACTTGTAAGTGTGGGGCCTGTGCAACCGTCCAGGTTGTACCTTCATGAAGCTGCCTCTGTACCTGGCAGCCCCAGCAGCCCCATGTCCTCTGCAGATAATTTATTTCTCCTGCATTGTTCCTCTCCCTAAGAGGTAATATGCTTTAGTCAGCACAAGAAGAGGTCTGGTCATTTTGCAGCCAGTATGGAAGTTTTCAATAGGATAATTCCAGATAATCTTCCTGCTGATGTTATGTCTAGTATGAACTATGAGTATTTGGAGGGCTGTGGAAAAATAAAATATCTATTGGCAAATGAAAACACCTTTGCTGGGAGATACATTATTTCACATTTAAAAGCATCCGAGGCACTGGGAAATTATGGTCATACCATGAAATCTCCCATCTGAAGTATATTTCTGTTAAATCATAATAACAAAAAAAAGATGGCAAACATTTTTTGAATGTTTACTAAGTGCTTTATATGTTTTCACCCATTGTTTCACCAAACAACCCAACCCTTTAAGATAGCTAATATTATGTCCAAATCCTAGATGGGAGGCAGAGAGCAGTTAAGTATCTCACTCCAGGTCACAAAGATGTAAGTGACAGAGCTGAGATTTCACCCCAGGTTTCCAAAGTTCATACCCTTAACCACTACATCACAGCTCTCAGAACACGGAGTGAAGTTGCTGTTCTGGAAGCTTATCCCACGACCGTCCGGGCACCGTGCTTCAGCAATCCTGCAGCCAGATACCTTCTGCCAGACAGTCCTGTTTCTCTTGTCCACTGTGGTCAGCATTGCTTCCACTGTGGGACTATGCAGGCAACACGGGGCCCCCCGGATGACTACTTTGAACTGATTAATCAATCAAATCAAACAATTATTCAGTGCAGTCAAATAACTGGTTTCACTGACTGTTTATTTGACTTGGTTGATGGGTTGTCTGAACTGAATGAATGGGTGGCTGAGTCTTTTGGGGCAGGAAGGACACAGCCTTTGATGGACGTGACGCCACTGCTGTGATGCTGAGTGACACCAGTCAAGTTCTTCCTGCAAAAATTGACATCACCATTTCACTGTGGAAAGAGCATTTGCTTCCTTTCTAATCAAATCTAAGTGAGTAAAAATGTTGTTAT
The DNA here is from genome assembly GCF_048773025.1 of Camelus bactrianus. Lineage (NCBI taxonomy): Eukaryota > Metazoa > Chordata > Mammalia > Artiodactyla > Camelidae > Camelus > Camelus bactrianus. The sequence goes on from NC_133543.1 coordinate 79,502,107, forward strand.
CCCTCTGTGAAGGCAGCTAAATGAATTAAATAAATGCATCGAATCTGTAATACAGAGGTAAAGGCAAAACAAGGAACAAAAGGCACAGTGCTATTTATTACCTTTAAAGGAGAATGCCGCTGATAATACTGGAGATTTTCTTCTGTTTAGAAAGTCAAGGTTAGTATCCTCCAAATTTGCAAATTCTAAAGCCAGTGAGCAAGTCAGTTATCCCCCCCAGTTCTGGAAGAACAAGTTGGAGGCCAGAGGGCAAACTGGTATTTGTCTAAGGTTGACTGAGGCAGGTCAATGATCCCAGGAGGCCCAAGGAAGCCTGGCAGAACACTGAAAGCCTGAGGAATGTGTTTAAGAGTCAGGTGGAGAGTCTCTTTGCTCTGTAAAGATCTGCAGGATGATTCCACTTACCTGCAAGTATCTCTTTATCACTGTTAAATATTTACGGATCAGTGTTTAAGTGCCTGCAGGCTTGGGGAGCTTTACTTATCAGTAAGCACTCTTTTAAAAGGCAGTTAACGCTGGAGCTGGTGGATGGATGAAAATGCCATCTGTCCCACTTGCTTCCCAGTCGCCTCGAGGCTCTTCCAGGGTTGGGGCTGGCTATTCCAATGACTTTGCTGGGCAAGAAATCTTGGACCATTCTGAATGAATTCAGAGTTGTGAAAGGAAAGACTCTGAAAAGGTTGTCTGCATAGTCCAATGATAAGATTTGTCCACTGTCATAGGTGAGACTCTGTGTGAGAGAAAAATAGTCGCCAGTCCTTCTGGGGCTGCCTTGTTCATTCATAAATACTTAGCGGCTATTTAGCCAGTGCCCTTTTCTGTCTAGAGCTAGGGACTGCAGGGGAGCTGTGCATGGGACAGACAAGAACAGTGCCTTCACAAGGCTGCAATTTTAGTGAGAGAGGAACACACAAATATAGTATCTGAGCATGTACACTTGCACTAACAAACAGGAAAAGACAAACAAGAACTCTTCCACTTGTGAATTTTCAGTTTTCTTTGTCCATTTCTATAAACGAAACTTTTACCTGAGGGGCAGATGCCAATACCTCTTGCCCATCACTAAGGAAATGTCTAGGGAAAAACCAAGGAAGCATGGAATAGGATCCTGTAATAATTTAAGCTGTAAACTTTAATTTGTTGTACACACGTTAAAAAAAAAATAAAAGCAGAGTAACACTCACTATTGGATAAATCAAACATTTACTCTGTAAAATACTGTTATCGGCAACGGATCTCATAAACCTGAACACTTAATCTGTTCTGTGAATGTTGGTAGCCTTGCACCGAAGCAAAGTGTCAGCGATGCAGCATGCGGTTTTCCGTCATACCTTTCCCGGTGTTTGATCAATGGAAAGGTCAAAACTGAGATTATGTTATTCATCCCTAGAGTCAATTGCCCTTTAAAAATCAAGCTTTTCTTAGAGTTTCTGTGTTGCTAACCACTAGGATAATCTCGTATTTAGGACTGATTTCCCTGAGAAACAGTCAGTTTTTCAAAAGTTAGCAATTCTGTGTACTTGACTTTTTTTTTAACTTATTATTTTTTATTACTGAAGTACAGTCAGTTTACAATGTCATGTCAGTTTCTGGTGTACAGCATAATGTTTCAGTCATATATATACATACATTGTTTTCTTTTCATTATGGGTTACTATAAGAAGGGTACTTGACTATTAAAATAAGTTTAAGAACATTCCAGTTGCCTGTTAGCCTTGATGGAAGTCTCACCTTTGTGGTTACCTGGAGGGAAGGAATGTCCAGGCAGATTTTCTGTATTGGCCTCATTTCTCCAACTGTCTATCAAACATTTGGGTTTGGCAAGTCCTTTTAGCACATTTTGCCAAGCACTTTCCCCCGTAATTTTTTAAAACCCATGTGTGTTTCAAAAGAAATTTAATCTACATGTCTCTGGTTCGTTTACACTTCGCTCATCAGATTGTTATTTTACTGGAATTCTTTCATTATCTAGGAAGTTGGTGAATCCTCCAGAAAACTGTTTTTCTTTTTTCTGTCACAATTTCTGAGAATAAGTAAAATTTGAACTTTACGATTCTGTTATCTCAGGAACCAATCATTCTGGGTGCTGTTTGAAATATCAATCTGTTCAGAGCCTTTGATGATGGTGTGTCATCCAAATTTGTTGGTCCTAGAGTAAAATAAGAAAAATATGTTGATTTTAAGATAAGGTAATTTTAAAGATAAGTATCAACTCTGAAAGGAGAATTTCTGAAAATGGGATATTTGGGGAAGTTCGATCATCTCCAACTTTCCTACCTACTATAAAATCATTAGTAATTGATTAAAAATATTGGTTGATGTCAGTCTAGCTGGAATCATTTGAGATTCATTTGAATCCTAGAGCTAAATACATTAAAAAGTTCGAAGATTTTGCCTCAAAGGGTACCTTGCATTTGCTTCTAAGAACCACTGCAGTAAGTGTTGCATGTTTTATAAAGCAAAATTGCTGATCTGTCTCCTCCAAAACAATTTCAACATGCACCAGTATGAGTTGCTGGAGATTCTTTGGCTTTGAGTCAGAAGCCTGGCTTTCCAGACCTGAGTCTCCACCTGCCACTCCCTACATTTTTGTGTGATTTGAGGGTGATTTATCAAACCCTCTCTAGAAGGGTAACTATGTAGGATGATGACTGTTAACTAGACTAATTCTGGTGATTATTTCACAATAAATACAAATATCAAATCCCTAAATTTTACATCTGAAACTAATATAATGTTATATATCAGATATGCCTCAATTAAAAAAATTTGAATATATAAAACTCCTCTAGAATTGGGTCTTCTTGTGTAAAACTGCGCTTGTACACAAGCCTGGAAACCAAGCTTGTACTATTTAATTGAAGATATCTTTCAGTATAAAATAAAATAATAAACAAAAATTACTTTCAAATCATTAAGTACAAAGCATGGTCTCCAATGGTTCTTCTCAAACTACACTTGGTGAAAGACAGTTTTTTCCCTTCAAAACATTGTGAGTTGAAACTTTTATAAAATACAATAAAAATAAATTGCTGGAAAAGTGAAATAAAAAAGACATACAAAAATGTAAGTGCAATTGTAAGAACTACTAGATCCAATAAACATGATTACTCTATTAAATTGATACAAAAGTAAATGAAATAAAAAAGACATATAGAAATATAAGCACAGTTGTAAGAATTATTAGAACCAATAAACACAAAATTACTCTGTTAAATTGGTATAAAACTAAAAAAACAAACAAACAAAAAACCAAAAAAAATTGGTATAAAACTTTCTAAATGCTTTCTCTTAATCTCAATTCCTACTCGGTCACATGGGGTACAAATAGCTTATAGCCTGACACAGGTCCACGGACCACACTTTGAGTAGCTGTGCTTTGGCCAGCAGAGCAAGGAGAACCTGCCTGTTGTTATTGTCCTAGGGATGTTCTTTTAGCGCCTGACAGTGGTTCCTAACTACATGTCATACTGTGGTTTTGAATCACAACCTCTCTCTCTGCTTTCCTAGGATCAGTTGCTCCATTTACCAGACATATTTCTGAGTAGTACTTCACTTTTAAATTTTCAGTGATGATCTTTCGGGCCTTGTGCTTTGGCAGCTTTTTGATTTTGCCATTTCCCTTGCCTAGTTCCCACAACTTTTACTTCTCAGGCATCTCTCCTCTCTTTTCTCTTCCTGTGGCTACCCTTCTGGGCAGGTCTCCTTGTCAGACATGACCAGCCTCTGTCCAGTCTAAGGTACCCTTCACACTCGTCCCTCAGCTGCATCTGTAATAAGATCAATCCGTTACTCACAAGCCTTCTAGAGCTCCTTTCTGTCTGTCAGACGAAGCACTGCCTGCCTTACTCTTTCCGGCCTTTTAGCCTCTTTTCATGTTGCCCTCTTGGCTTCAAATGTCCCCAGTTTTCAAAATCCTGACATTTCCATCCTCCTCGTCTTTCCAAGCTTACCCCAAACACCATTATCCCTTGGAAGCCACTGCTGGTGGATGTGCCCTGTCCTTCCCTGGGGGAAACCTGTACCCCTCACCTGACACAGATTCTGTTCTGCCCAGCACAGCTCTGTGGATCAGATTGAATAACTTCTCTCTGCTCTTCCCCACCCTAGCCCTAACTTAATAATGGACAATTTGAAGTGAGGGGCCAAGCCTTCTTAATCTTGAATTAAAAAGTTATTAATTACTGAGTAACACATAAATTCTTTTTGCCATAAAACAAAGAAAACACTAACCATCACGGAGAGGGTTAATTTTCCTGTAACCCCCACTTTTCCTCAGTTTCTTGGGTAACCATGATCATTGTTTGTTGGTTTGGGGTACATTTTTGGAGATCTTTCCCTTTTTTTAGGTATTTAGATATGATATGACTGTTGAAGTAGCCTTATTTAGTGTGTACATGCCAAGACCTATGTAAGTGTTCGCTGTTGTTACTCTTGCTCTGTGGCTTTTCCCTTTTAATCAGCAATCTGCCTTGGAGACACGGTCATGTCAGTGCCAGAAGATCTCCCTCACTTGGTAACTGCCCAACCGCATTGCAGGAATAAACGTGTACATTTTTGTTGTTACACATATCTGAGTCTCTCTTTTCTAGAACCTAGCACAGTGCCTTGCGCCTGTATTTGATAAATATTTGTGGAATTGACCAAACCAAGGAGTTCCCAAATTCCTTTGATCTGTTAACATTTTGTTTAAGAGATTAGGAACGATAACCACTCAAGGCAGCATAAAGGAATTTCCTTGAGGACAACTCCTATTTGCACTTCACAATTAGGGTGAACTGTGAAAAACATAAAGGAGGGTTTCAAGGAGGCTAATGAAGATCAGAGAAGCAGGAGATAATGGCAAGGAAGAAGGGCTAAAATGAGGCTAAGAGTGAACTTGATAATAGCGAAGATCTCTGTCCTCTCTTGGAGACAGAAGCAGAGGGAGGGGACTGTGAACGTGTTAAGACGATTTAGCACGAGAATTCTTAGATCAGGATTACTATGGATCCTCGCCTGGAGACTAATGAGAGCAATTTGTTTCTCCTCTGTAGGAAGAGTGTAACAGTGGTCTTATCTAATAGCAAGGAGCTGGAATAGATGGCTTCTCAGGATCTTCCCCATGAACTCTTTTAGCTTGTAATTCTCTCTAAGCCCTTAGCCTGTGCTGTTATAGTTGGTTTAGCATATTTAAAGTTCCTAGAAGGCACTATTAATGAATGGGTGAAATGTGAGTGTAAAAGTCATCTTTCTGCATTGTTCCTAACTTTCTTCCCTTCACCTTTTAACTATCTTTCTCTGGAAATAAATTCTTTCATTTAGGTTGCTGGTTGAAGTCTGCCATTTAAGTCCTTCATCTTCATTTGCACTACAGTGGATCATGGTCTGAGTCATGGATGGACTTTGAACGAAGACCCAGTTCTAGAAATACATACTCACGTGTCAGACCTGTGTCCTTTAACAGGACCATTTATGTTTCCTATATATTCAAATTTTTATTTTCCAAACACCATTTGTTTCATCATTTCATCCCAGAGTACTTGACTCTGCAGGAGCGAAGCTCGCTTCCTTGGTGGTCTTGACCGTTTGCCTGAGGCCTCAGTATTGTATAATCTCCCCACGTTTTTGACAACGGCTGCTTCTTGACATCTTTCTCTTCTTAGTCCTTCCCTGATCATCTAAAGGAACAAAGTGAATGCTGGGGTTTGCACTTCTAGGACTGTTGGAAACCTGGAAATCAGCACATATTAGTCAGCTGTGTCCTTCTGTTCATTTATGGGCACCCTGAGTATTAAAGCTGATAAGCTTTGACTGAGGCTTAAATTTTCTTTTAAGGTAGAAAGTGACCGTAGCTCCATATTGTTAAATGGAGGAATTAGTACACCCTCAACGTGACCCAGTTACAGATCAGATTCAACTGTGATGGTGGCAACAACTCCCCATGTCGCTAATACCTACTCTGCCTTTTGGGCTTCCCCCTCCCCTTTTTTATTGTCTAAATAGCAGCCCTAGAACACAGTTTATAAATAAATATAGTCAAGTTCTTTATGACTTTTCCTTAGACGCAATGTTACCAACAAAGGTTTTGATTCTTGGCTGTTATACAACTTAAAAAACAAATGATCTTGAAGATCTGTTCTAACAGGTGGTAAGTGGTTTGCAGTAGGCAGGGAAGAGAGGGTTAGAGTCTTGACAGCTGACACCAGAATTCTTCCCAGGTTGAGACTATCCCCTGGAAGGAAACTAGTTTAATAAGATTCCAGAGTAAAAAGTGAGCCCCCAAGGGCAGGACTTGCTGAGGGAGGAAAGAAGGTAGATAACAAAACAACCATCCTACTAAGAAAAAATAGGAATGAGAAGGTATGAACGGGAAAGGAGAGATATGATGGCCGAGCCACAAGGGACTGCAGCTGAAGAATTTACGAAAAGGAATTTCTTATATTCAGCTTAAAGGAATTTGCCTTCAGATGTTCAACCCCCCACTATCCAATAAAATCTGTTGCTCATATTAGAGCCTTGTAAGAGTGAGTTGGTTTTGACTAAAGAACTAGACCAAACTTTGTTCCTGGATCAACAAGGTGTAAGGGAAAGAACAGGCGGGGAGAGTCCATGAACCGAATTCATCCAGTGGAGCTTACTGGCCATATCTCTCACCTCATTCTGAGGACTTGCAGAAGCCCTGGGGAGAGATTAGATTTCCCCAAGGCACGGAATAGGGATTCTAGGAAATTATATCATTATCTTAAAGAACGGGAAGACTTCAACTAACACCCAGGTTACAGTTGTTTCTACTGTTAGTACAACGCTTGCTTTCTGAAATGGCTAAGATCCAATTAAAGGGATAACATAGTGTAGTAGGTTGAGTGGTGACCCCACCACCACCAAAAGATACATCTACTTGAAACTGTAAATATAGCCTTGGTTGGAAAAAGGATCTTTGCAGATGTAATTAAGTTAGGGATCTCAAGAAGAGATCAACCTGGATTAGGTTGGATCCTGAATCTAACAGCAAGGAGAGAAGGGGAAAGGATACAGAGGAGAAGCCATGAGAGGACAGAAGCAGAGATTGGAGTGATGCTGTCACAAGCCTGGGGCCGCCTGGGGCCACCTGGGGCCACCAGAAAGTAGAAGAGGCAATAAAGGATTCTCCCCTAGAGTCTTTGGAGGGATTGCGGCTCTGCCAACACCTTGATTTTGGACTTCTGGCCTCCAGAACAATGAGAGAATGAATTTCTGCTGTTTTAAGCCACATGGTTTGCAATGACTTGTTTTGGCAGCTCCAGGAAACTAATAAACATAGTCACCCCCTAGCTAAATTCAATTTCCTATTGTCCTATAAAGTTCTCCTCATCAATCTTGCCTGATTTTCCTGCAAGGAATCAAGGACTCAAGAATCAAGGACAGCTTCAGTGGCATCACAGAACTCAACAATTCCTTGGAAACATTTGCTAGGCCGTCTTTGCAGGAGAATTAAAAGACCATTTCGAGCAACAAATCCAGGGACGATGGTGTGGCTGCAGCCTTTGTTGCATCCTTATTTCTCATGGCAGGGCTGGCAGAGAAGCATGTTAGAGACAGTTGTGGACCTTCTGGCTGCAACTGTAATTGGGATCTTGTTCTTTGAAAATGATTGGGCAAGGGTGTTTATGCAAGGCTGATGACAAGGGCTGGAAGCAATGCAGTGGGTGTCATTCATCAGGCCCTGGCAGAGGGGACTCCTCTTTGAATAGCTCTGAATCAAGTCCTGCCCTCCTTGCCCCCGTTATCACACAGAACTGCGCTCTGCTTATCCGTTGTGCCTACATCCCCTCTGAAATTTAAGTTTTCTCTTGGTAGGAAGGTGCTTTTGTGAAGACTTGGAAGTAGCCTTTGTTGGTTGTAATCTTTTTTTATGAAATGAAAACAGCAAAGGCTTTGACAAGCCTGAGGAAGCAAAAAAAATCTCTCCTTGTCATGTGGCCATTTGCTCTCAGGAGAGTCTATGGCTTTTGAGCAATTCTAAAGAAATATTGGATAAAAATGAAAAAAACAAAAACAAACCCCACAAGGATGGGAAGTTTGGGAAGCAAAGGTGCAGGATATATAAAGGGAACTTTATAAAAACACCCTTCTGTCAATGGGAAGTTGGAAAATCTGTGACACAGACTGTCATTTCTTTGATGACCGAGAGAGCAGGATGTCCTATAGATGCTACATTGTCCTGGTTCCACACCCACCCCCGGACTAATGAGGCACTTGAGCGAATGAGTGGGTGAGCGAATGAGTGCGTGAACGACTGAAGGAAATTGTATCAAGGACACGAGCTGCGTTCATGTTCTCTGTGCCTCTTTGGACTCCCGAGAGTTTTTGTTTTTGTTTTCTGTTTTGGCTTACTTCTGGATTCCTGGACAAGCTCCCCATGAGGGAGACTGCCCGCAAGGAAAGACATTCGTCACTCTGACACCTCGCGCTGCAAGAGAAGGAGCAGAACGGCTCTGAGGTGAGACAAGCTGCAGGAGCCGAACTTTGCCGGGCCCTTAATTAGGGTCGGAGTAACCTTAGCCACTTCCCTTCTCTGCCTCTTTTGAACCATAGCTACCGACTTGCTGCGTTTTTTTTTTTTTTAAATGGGATTTTATACTTACATTTCTGCAGGAATTATCCAGGAAACTGCTAATTTTATTTGTCCCTTCGGCCTGTTATTTCAGGTTAAATCTATAAAGGCAAATTATTAGGGCTGTAACTCTAACCCCACCAATTTTCTCAGGCCTCATGGTAAATAGTATTATAGTAAAGTCCTATGTAAGCAGCTCCTAAGTAATCAGGAGCCTCCATCAGTCTGAGGTGTTTTTATTGCACTCTGCTGTTTTGGGGGGTTGGGTGGGGTAACAGACTCAATTAAACAACTTCATCACAGGGAGTTACAAAGAGGAAAAAAAAGTTTCCAGGATACACCTTCTATGTTTTCTTCATTTATATATGATCTAATCATATTCACAATCATTGAGAATTAGGACTAGAAAAGGCCCTAGAAAATGTGATTGAGTTCAACCTTCTTTCTTAATAAATGAGGAAAGAGGAAGCCAGGATGTCAGTTGCAGTGTCTAAAATCAGGGGCTCATCAGTGGCCAGCAGGGACCTGGAACACAGCCCTCTGAATACCCAGGGTGACTGATCCGGTGTAATGGCTTAGAGCGATTTCTAGGTCATCTTTTGTCAAATAAAAGTTCCACTATGTTCATTATACTTAGTGAGGCAGAAAAATAAACTGATAAATTTTTGAAAGGTGGGAGAGAACAGAGAGTATTTTCTGCTCCATCTTGAGTTTAAACAGACTTGTCAATTATCCAGAATGTCCTAAGGCTCCTTCATCTCTGCTCTGAAATCTCTCTTGCTTTCTTTTTTTTTTTTTTCCAGTAGAAGTGTACAGTTGAGGATCCCATTTTACGTGTGGTATAAGTTTCTGAAGACTTCAGATAATTCGAGACTGATATCCCCATGGACTCAATATGAAGCAGAGATGACACATTTTGGGCGAGGATTAATCTCCCAGTTTCGGGACCCATTACTGTGCCCTTACTCTGATTGCCATGATGGCGCCCTTTTCTGCTCTTTTCCATTATCCTTGCCCTGTTGGCAAACCCTCTTCCCAGTTATGTTACCTTGGACAAGTAACTTAACTTCTCTTTGTGCTTCTGTTTGTTCATCTGTAAAGTAAAGGTAATGATACGACATACCTTGAAGGGTTGCTGGATGGTTAAATCATGTCTTTTGTATCATATAGGATCACATTTGGCTGCAAACACAAGACAACAGAAAATAACAGTGACTCAACAAGGTCGAAATACATTCTACATTCAGGTGGGAAGGTTGGAGGCAGGTATCCAGGGCAGGCATGACAGCTTCAGTGGTGTCTGTGTTTCTCTTCTGCTGTCTCTGTACCAGTAGAGCCTGTCCCTTCTCAGATCTGTGGCCCTTCCTGTCCACTGATGCTCACATCCTCCTTCATCTTCGAGCCACGTGGGTGGCCCATTGCTCCCCAGCCAAGCTTTCCTTCACCTGGGGACTTTCTTCCCTCTATCAACTTTAAACTGTCCACTTGGAAAGGAGGATAATTCAATCTATGCTTAGATATGGATGGTTGATAGGCTTGTTGGATTTGTGTTTTTACTGCTCAGTTGACAAGAATGTTGCTTCAAAAGTGAGATTTGGGAATTGATAGTGAGTGTGTTTGGGAAGGGGAGGAACTTCCCAATATAAAGGCTGCCTACAATGACAGTCAGACTGCTTAGTAATGTTTACTTGTGCATTTTTGGAGGGGGTAGGTAATTAGGTTTGTTTATTTATTTTTAGAGGAAGTACAGGGGATTGAACCACGTGCTCTACCACTTGAGCTACACCCTTCCCCTCTACTTGTGCATTTTTACAAATGATCTCTAGAGATTTAGCAACAAATATTTGGAAATGCTGAGGTTAAAATAGGGAATGCTGAAAATGAGATCCAGGGGACTTTTAAAATCTTCTGCACAATCTACATGGTAACATGTGCATGGTTAGAGGATGCCATTTCCATTTTTGTCTAGGAAATGTGAGGTCTTGGAAACTCTCTTGGCTCCCAGCTAGATCACTTATAGGGCTCACCTCTTTTGTTTGCCATCTTTTTAGGGTCATTGTCCTTTGTTGCCTGACATCCAGTATCTTGAAAAACGTTTCATATGTGTTTTCTGATGTTTTAGATGTTTCAAGGAGAAGAATGAATACCATCCCTGGTATTCCATCTTGGCTAGAGGAGCAAGTACTGTAAACTTAAAATTTTACGTGAAGGAAAATCTCCTAAATTGAAGAAAATGGTTCCCACGATAATTTAACTTATTTTGAGTCTATAGACACTCTTTTGGGTTGAATTAGCCTCCCCAAAAGATATTTTGAAATCCTAGTCCCTAGTGCCTCAGAATGTGACATTATTAGTAAATTGTTGCAGGTGTAATTAGTTAAGATGATCTTGTGCTGCAGTAGGGTGGGCCGTTAATCCAGTATGACTGATGTCCTTATGAGAAGACCATTTGAAAACACAGGAACACATGAGGGGAGAAAGTCACGTGACAGGGGCAGAGATGAGAGTGATGCAGCCACAAGTCACGGATTGGTGGCCATCACCAGAAGCTAGGATGAAGCGAGGAAGACATCTTCCCCAAGATTCAGAGAGCATGGCCCTGCCGGCACCTTGATTTCAGACTTTCAGCCCCCAGAACAGTGAGACAATAAATTTGAACTGTTTTAAGCCACCTAGTCTGTGGTACTAGCCCTGGAAATCTAATATAGAAACTGTACATTTTTTTAAGTTATTGAAATGACTGCTGTAGTTGGCTAACCATTTTTAAGGTTTTCAAGATGAAGGATGACAGTACATTCTAGGCATAAGGTTTCTTCTAGAAAATGTGCTACTCAAAATATTCTTCTCAACTATATATTTTTTTGCATAGAAAAGATTAGTGATATTATTAAAAGCGCCAGTTGAAGTGAATGTTGATTTAATACCCCAAATGGTGCAGTGACAGCAGGAGCAAGCTAGCAGCTGACAGTTCTGAAAAATTAACTTGCTCTATTAAAATTTGACTAATAAAAAATTTGAACATTCAGTAATTTTGAATAAAATTGCAGTTTTATTTTTGTACCCCTAAGGTTCATTCAGTGATGATGATTTTTAGCTTTGGTTGGATATTGATTTTCTTTCTTGGTCATTTTTAAAAATTTTGACCAGGTGTGTATTCAGAGCACTTCTACCTTGAAGGTAGTCTGCTAACCCTGCCTGGAACGTTTCCGGGTCCTCCTGTCTGGGCTACATCAGCAGCGCCTCTTATTCTCTGGCTTCTGGTTGTACAGTGAGGAGGCGAGGCAAGCCATCAGGAGGTGGGAGGCGGGTAGGACTGGAGTATTTATTCCTTTAGTTCCCTTCCTGTAGACTTGGGCTGGCCGATGAGTGACATAGTGTCACTGCTCCTCTCAGGGTGACCTCGTCATCTCAACTCTTTAATTCCAATGTTTGGAAACCTAGGATCTCGCAACCCATCCCTTCTCTGGTCCCTTCCAGACAGGGGTAGTAACAGCTCCACTGTTACTAGTCCTCAGAGAGTCCTATTACTCGTGGTTTCCCCAGACTATTTTTTAACCAGTCCCTTTAAAAATCCTCCTGGGATTATCCCAATTTGATTTTTGCCCTCGATTTCCTGCTAGGATTCAAACTGACGCTGACCGTTTGGTAAGCCTCTCTTCCAGTGTTGCAAAGCGACATGATCCTGTACAACTGAAGACCCGTGGTGGCTGTAGGTCTCCAGCCACCCACTGTCAATGTCCACAAGAAGACTACTCAGGGGAAAACTATTTTAAAAATTCTACTCCTTATTTTCAAGTCACTATAAATGTTTTTCTAACAACGAAAACAAGCCAAATTTGCAGAGAATTTGTTCCATTTTTCAATCCCCTCCTTGCCCCCTCACCGCCCCCCATAAGATATTCACCTTCTGTCATTACACATATGGGCCTGTATTCTTAACACTTAGCAGAACCTCATCCTTTAGCAAAGAGTTGCAAATGGCTTTCTTGCTTCTGATATTAAAAACCCTGAGTGTGAATTCAGGTTGCCACCTGACCATACTCTCTGTATTCCCTGTATTTTTAGTAATGTGCCCATACCTCACTCAGTCTGCATGCATGTTAGCACTCTGTATTCAAAGCTGTCATCCAAAGGCTGCACCCTCTTTAAACCTACTGTGGCTGTTTTCTTTTAAAACCCTCATTAATATCTATTTCTTAATATGACATGCACTGGAAACACGTGGGGGTTATTTTGATATGACTTCCAAAGTCATAAGCAACTCTTCCTGGGAAAACTTCCCAGATTTTAAGAAATCAGTGTGTTTTATTTCATCTCTAGAACATAGTGCTTATTTGTCCGATTGTGAGATTATGATTTCCTCCCTCACCTCTCATATGGTGTGAGGTGGTTTGAAATAAAGCCAGAAGAGGCAGTGGGAATTTCCGTTAGTGATAATTCAAGATCAGAGAACATAGAGCTTTGGGGGCCTTAACAATAATCTAATTTAAAGAGCTCCATTCAAGTTTCCTTAAATGAAGCTACTCTGATAACCCTTCACCTGAAAAGAAAAAGGAATGGCATTATGTTAACAATTGTGAGTCAGTTACAATAACATCTATGGAGGGAATCTTGGGTTTTCCTCTACTAATTTTATGATGTAGCAAAGATTTAAAAGATGGTAAGTTTTGATATAAGTACATCCTGTATTAAGCTATAGTCTTCTAAAAAATAATAAAATAAAAAAGTAAAGAGCTCTATTCATAGATGAAGAAACCAAATGAGGCTGGAGTATTCGATGAAGGATGCACAACTGTTATTGGAAGAATTAGGACTAGAAACAAGTTCTCAAAATTCTTGATCTAGTGCTGTTGGCACTACACCTTACTTTCTCCTAAAGAAAAACACTGTACAGTCAATTCTCATTCATTTGCAACAGTTATGTTCTCTAAAGTCACTCCAAAGACTGAAAAACCACTGCTCCTAGGATGAAAACAGGGTTAGGGTTCTGTGAGCCTCGGGTCACAACACTTTTGTCAATGGTCAATGCATAACCTTGTTGTACGTGTATTCCTGTTTAAAGACATGGTATGTGATATACATTGTTGGTTCCTTAACACTGAACTCATGGCTAACAGAAAGTATAACTCATGCCTGAATGAAGCTTACCTACACCACATACTTGCTCCATAAGATACATCACAGCCTTCCTTCTCTTAGGAACACTAGACAGGACTTCAGCACTACACTTGAGGGACATTTTAAACAGTGAAATCACCAATGAAAAGCACAAAAATGTGAAAAACATGGCACTAAATAGACCATGAAAAAAGTCCTGCTCACAGTTTCAGAGCTGAAATAAGCGGCAAAGTGCTGCCTTGTTCACCTCAGCCGGGAATGTGCACACTGAGCAAACCAAACATTTCACCCCTCTGCAAATGTCTGCAAATGACCGCAAAAGTTCCATGATTTTTTTGCAGTTTCAAATAAATTCCAGTGAGTAGGTGAATTTGAAGATACGCAATCCACAAATAATGAGGATCCACTGTATATGGAGAAGGTGATGAACAAATCAATGAATGGGACAAATTAGGGTACAAAATTGTGACAGCCCTGGAACCTTTTATTATAGAAATACATAGACGTTCTCTGTAAAGGACACCTGTTTTTTTGTTTTTGTTTTTGTTTTTAAGTGTTGTCCTACTTTCCTTATTCTCCTCCAGGTAATTTCTCTGCTGCTTTTCATGACAACGTGTCTGCTTCCCTCCCCGTTGTGCTGAAAATAATCCTCCTGGATTACCAACTGTCTGCATCTTGCCTACTCCAGTGTTCAGATCTCATTCTTCATCTTGCTTAACCTCTAACACCATCTGATTACTCCAGCGCTCTTGAAACTTCCTCTCACTTAGCTTCCAAGGAAGCAGGTTCTCCTGGTTTTCTCCTGCTGCCTGAGCCCTGCTTCTCAATCTCCTTGATAGGCTTTCCTCTCCCCACCCCCACTCCCATCTCCAAGTTTTAGAATGCCCAGGGCTTCACCCTTTGCTCTATTCTCCATATTACTTTCTAGTCAAGCAGGTAGAAGTAATCTATATTTAAAATTTTTTTCAACTGGGGCAAGTGCAGGTGGCAGCTATTGACTGGGCCCAGCCTGCAATTATCACCCAGCTGCCTTAGGGGCTGAAAGGAGCACTATCTCCATACAGCGTAATCAAGTCTGGAGAAACACTTGTGCTACGTGACTCTCAGCTTTATAGCTTCAGACCAGACTTCTCCTCTGAGTTCCAGAATCAGACTCAGGTGTTCAACTGCCTAAAAACTTCTGTACCCAGTCATGATGGAGTACCATGAATTTACCTTCCACTTGAAACAACAGGAATACTGCGTAAAAGATTTGAAATAGAAAATACGAATAATCCTATATCTATGAAGGAAGTTTTCAGATTTGAGACAATAGGAAGTACAATTCTGTGATTCTCAAGAGAAGGGAAACCTTTGCAGTTAGCACTACAATTACCACATCTTTTCAGTGGGAAATACAAGGAGGAGATTTCTAGGAGAGTGTGGCATCTTTGGTTTCTGAGTCTTAGAGACAGATTACTGCTCAGTGTATTGGAGGCAACTAGAAGTTATAAAGCAGAGTTCCGAAGAGGAGGGACTACACACACACACACACACACAAAGCTCCAGAAATATATGTAGGAATCCCATTGAGTATTTACTAAATACTAAACCATGCATGAATAATATTAAACTTCATGAGACTGAGCAAAGAGGAACCAAAGAACTGGATGGTTTCCAAACTCACAGAAGTCTTCTGAGAATTGTTCACACTTTCACCAGCCAGAGTGGAGAACCCTTGTTGAATGCATCAAGAATTCAGTAATTAAGACACCAGAAAAGTTGTGCCTTTCTAGTGAGGCTAAATTTGCCCTAGAATAAAGGCTACTCTAGACCCACCCAACAAATACTGAAAACTAGCCTTGAAAGGATGGACCTCATCTGTGAGTAATTTAACTGCCTACTAAAACAAAACCCAGTTATTTTTAAAGATAGACAATAAAATCCAGACATTCAACAATATAAAATCCATAATGTCCAGCACCCAATAAAAATTATCACACATTCCAAGAAGCAGGAAAATGTGACCCATACCAGGAAAAAGAGCTGTCAACAGAATCAGACCTAGAAATGATGGCAGTGATGGTATTAGCAGACATGCACATTAAAATGACTAGTCTAAACATGTGCATAGTGAGGAAAGAAATCAATGATATAAAAAAGAACCATGTGGAACTTCTAGAGTTGAAAATCACAATATCTGAAATGAAAAATTATCTGGATGGGATTAACAGCAGATTAGGCACTGGAAAAGAAAAGATCAGTGAACCTGAAGATATAGCAACAGACCTATCCAAAATGAGACACAAAAGGAAAAAGACTGAAAACCCCCCAAACCTCTGTGGTTTATGGACAACTTTAAACAGCCTAATATACATGCCACTAGAGAAACAGGAAAAATTTCAAGAAATAATGACCAAACATTGTCAAATTTTGACAAAAACTGTAAGTCCACAGATCCAAGATACTCAAAAAATTCCAAGCAGGACAAACACAATGAAAAATAAATCAAGACACATCATAATCAAACTTCTAAAAAGCAAAGAGAAAGAGAAAATTTTGCACAGGGAACTATATTCAATATCTTGTAGTAACTTATGGTGAAAAAGAATATGAAAATTTATGTATGTTCTTGTATGCCTGAAGCATTATGCTGTACACCAGAAATTGACACAACATTGTAAATTGACTATGCGTCAAAAAAAATATATATATATACATACACACATACAAAAAAAGAAAGTCTAAAAAACAACAACAACAAAATAAAGGTACATGACTATTAAAAAAATAAAATTTTAAAGCATTGAGGAAAAAGATACATTAAAAAGATGTATATAAGCAAAGTTACTACAGACTTATTTTCACAAGCTATCTAAGCCAAAAGACAATGGGAGGGTATTGGTAAAGGGCTGAAAGAAACTGTCAACATAATTCTATCCTTACTTTGGAAATTTTTTTTTTATGAGGGAGAAATAAAGATTTTCAGTCAAATAAAAGCTGAGATGATTTGTTGCCCGAGGAACTGTTCTACAATATATGTCAAAGTGGAAAGAAAACTTTACAAAATGAGCAAAAAAAAAAAAAAAAAAAGAAAGAGAAAAAGAAAAAGAATAACAGAGAAAAGAGTCAAATTACTGATATCAGGAATGAAAGAAAGAGCATCACTACAGACCTCACAAATATTAGGAAAATAAAGGAATATTATGCTCAACTTTGTGCCAATAAATCCAACAACTTATATGAAATGGACAAATTTTTTGGAAGACACAAATTATAAAACCTTAAGAAAAGTAGAAAATACGAATAATCCTGTATCTATGAAGGAAGTTGAATATATAATTTAAAACTTTGCAACAATGAAATTGCCAGGCCCAGTTGGCTTGACTGGTGAATTTTATCAGACATTCAAAAGAAATTGCCAATACCATAAAAATTCTTTCAGAAAGTTGAGGAGGAGGGGGAACATTCCAACTTCTTGCTCCATGGTCAAGTGTTTTGTGTCTCCTGGGATCTAGTAACATGCTGGAAACATCTGACTATGGCACCAGATGACCATGTGTTCATTATCATCTGGGTTTTATTGCGTGCACTAAGTGATGGAGTGTGGTGTGCCCAGCAGTAGTAGTCTGTAATAAGATGGAACTGTTACATCTAGGATGAACCCCAAATATTACCAGAGGGCATGAATTGGCTGGGAATGAGCCAGCAGCCCAGACCCCCATGTCACCCAGCTCAGAGCTCTCCTTCCTTAAGCTTGCAACTATAGCCATATGGAGGTGTCCCATAAAGTCAACTGGAGAAGGAGGGAAATGCCTGAACTTGGTTTACAGATGGAACAGCTTAGTATGAGGGAACAAATTTAAAAAAGGATGGACGCTGCATTGTAGACACATTCAGGGGTAGCCTGGAAGGTCAGAAAAAGACAAAACCTTTTCAATGCATAGAGCTATGAGTGGTGAACCTGGTCATCCACTTTGTGGAAAGAGATATGGCCCAAGGTGAGAATGTATCCATATCCTCGGACAGTAGTCAATGGCCTTGCCATCTTGTCAGGGACCTGAAAGGGAAAGAACTAGGAAACAAGAGATTTAGGATGAAGGCATGTGAATGAGCATATGGGGGTTGACAGGAAGTGTGAAGATTTTTATATCATACATTAACAAAAAGTCTCAATCAGCAGATAAAATGGGTTGGCCAGTTGACATTAGCAGTTTTCAGTATTTACATCCCATGAATGAGTATGCTTGGAAATATTAAGAGGGTGCCAGGGTGACAGAGATGGAAGCTATGTATGATCTCACCAGCATGAACTTCTACTTTCAAGGCAAATCTAACTACCCCCAGCTCTCAACATCCAACCTTACTTACCCACTGGGATTTTGTATTCCCATCTCTGCATCTCTGGGTTCTGCAGTGTTCTGATACCCAAAAAGGTGCACTGTTACCATGGTACACAGCAAAGGTCACATTGAACTATGGCTTATAGTTACCTCCAGGGCACTCTTGACTTCTTGTGTACACGGAATAACAAGCAAGAAGAGGAATCACTCTCTCAGCAGGGATAATTAACTCCAATCAGCAGGCGGATTTAGGGCTGCTGTTATACAATGGGGACAGGTAGAAAACATGTGGACCCCAGGTGCTCCATTTGAGCAGTCCCTGGTACTCCTTTGCCCTGTTGTAACTGTAAATGGGCACGTGCAGTAATCCCAGCATTAGAAGGACCTTATTACCATGAACTCAGTCTCCTCAAGTAGAAAGATTTTTTTCATACCACCTGGTTAGACGCCAAGACTTTCTACTCTCCTTTCATAGGTGTCAGATCAACAGCTTATATGAAGTCTCTCCTGAATACTTCACTACCTCCCCTCTTTTCCTTTACAGGAATTTCCTCCAATATATCCCTTGCACATCTAATCCCATCTTGGCTTCTGCTTCTTCGAGGAGCCAAACTGACACAGAAGGGAACCTGATCAACCTGATAAGGGGCATCTACACAGAACCACACTGCATACTGTTCCTTTAAAGTAGGAACAAGGCAAGTACACTCACAGTACGTCAATTCAGCATTATGTTGGAGGTCCAAGCCAGAGCAATAAGGCAAGAAAAAAGAAATAGAAGGCATATCTATCAAACTGAACAAAATAAAACTGCTTTTACTCATAGATACATGATGATCTATGTAGAAAATCCTAAAGGAGCTATAAAAAACTTACTGAAAGTGAGTTAGGCAAGGTAGTGGGATACAAGGTCAATGTATGAAACTAAAGTATAATTCTAAATTATAGAACTAAACAACGGGAAGTTGAAATTAAATAAACAACACAATTTATAATAGTATCAAAACCCATGAAATTAAAAAAAAAAAGGGTATTTGGAAGCCACTTAAAACTTAATGTGACCAAATTTTTACTTCTCACTCACTTATCCCAATACTATCTCAGTCCATATTACCTACATTCTCTCAGCTGTCCAGACCAAAGCCCTAGGGTCTCTATTCCTTACTTTTCTCCTCCTCATCTCATATCCAGTCCATCAACAACTCTGGTGATACTTTTAAAATATACCTTGAATCCTACTATTTTCACCACATTTCCTAGAGCAATCCAGCAATATCTCCCTCTCATGATCTTCTACCTGGGCTCTGTGCTTCCATTTGTTGTTACTGTGGCCGTGACCTCAGGCAAACATTTATTTGAGCAGGGTGTCCTAGCAGAACAGTCCAGACTCCTGAGTGAAGGCCTCTGTGGAACCTCAGTTCTCTGACTTGCCAGCACACAGTAGGGAGTAGTGGGAGAGAAGGTAGTAATTTTCATCAGCAGAATTGTTTTATTCTTCGTTTATGGTATTTTGGGCTTAAATAAAGATTGCTTGCATCTCTGCATTTCTGTGGCTAGGGTTGGTGATTTGGGGTGATTTGCAAGATTCCTAGTTCAAGAGCTCCCTCTGTTGTCAGTGTAGCACAGTATGGATTTTTTTTCCAACTGTTTGGCTGTGTGTGTGTGTGTGTGTGTGTGTGTGTGTCTGTCTGTCTGTGTGTCTGTCTGTCTGTGTGTGTCTGTGTGTGTTCAGGGCATTGATGGAAGGAAGTTGTTTGTTCTTTGATTTTTTTTAAAACATATTCTTTTGTCTTTTTAAGGATCCTAAGTTTCCTAGTCTTGCTTTTTCCCTCTTCACTGTGTAATTTTCTAAAAGCACTTCTCCCTTCTCTTTATAGCCACCACCCTTTGCCTGGAAAAGTTGCCTTCCCAAGATGTCACCTCAAGTCCTGCATGGACTTTCAGTCTCTTCCCTGTTCTGGTTCTGATCCACAAGGACTCCTTCCCGGCATTTTTGCATGTAGAGTGTACTTTCCCTTCCTGTGATGTTGGGTCAGTCTATGGCCTCTGCCCTCTTTTCCCTGCAGTCCTCACCAGACTGCCCTTCTCCCCATGGAGACTTGGGCAGCAGGAGCATTTGATGTTTACTTTTTCGCCTCCTGTAATTTGAAGTTTAGACCCTCTGTCTTTTATTCATGCCGAGGACATGCTTTTTTGTAGTTTTCTGTTATTACTATTTTATTTTTGGAGGAATGTGTTGGGAGATATGAATGGACATAGCAACAATTACCTACATTATAGAATTCCTTCGTTCCTCACCTTTCAAAATTTGAGAAACACTGTGCAAAGTTCTTCCCAGGCAGAGTTGTATTCTGCTAAAGGCAGGATTCAATTGACCTCTGAGGGGCCATCAGAAAAAGAGTCCTAAGAAATCAGAACTGATTCAGAGTCATTTCAAAATCCATGCTGAGGGTGATCTGCTAATATCCATTTACCAAAAATTGAGATACACATTTGAGAAAATACTTACTGAGTATGCTAAGGATTTCCATTCTGATATTGTTTATTTTGAGGGAGCTGGTTTAGAATAGAATTCACTTATTCCAATAAAGGCAGCAAGAATTCTTCAGGGAAGGGAGGGTCTGCCGATGTTTTTTCTTCCTTACCCGTGTTGCCATGCCATGGCTCTAATTTTGGTTTAAGAGTTCAGTGGAAATAGCTTTATGTATAAAGACCATTACGAGATATTTTACATTCTTTTTCTTTTCTTTGTTTTTGCAAAGTCATCAAAATCTGATATGTATTTTACACTTCCAGCATATCTCAGTTTGGGCTAGCCATATTCCAAGTGCTCAATAGCCACATGGGTTATTTAAGTTATGGGTGATTTAAGAGTGTAAGTAAAAGTTATTAATAGTGTTTAAAGTATGTAAAACTAAAATACAAGCTCACTTTTAAAAACATGTATAGTAGATTGGGTCATTGTTCCAGTTTGTCATGCTTTCCTTATATTAGAATTACTCACCAAGGGCCCTTGCCCTGTAATTTTGAAGCTCCTCCCACTGAAATGAAATATACTTCCCTGCCCGACTCATGTTGGGCTTGATTACTCGGCTCGCTTTGGCCAGTGGAATATGGGTGGCAATGTTAGTGTGTGCATTCTGGGCCAGTGCTTTAAGCCTCTTCCCTCTGACATGAAAAGAACGTCTCCTGGGTAGTCACTGACCCAAAGAAGGTAAAAGACGTGTGGAATAGAACCAACCTGTCAGTGGTTCACAAATCTGTACCTCATAGTTCTCTAAGTTTGTTTCTGTTTACCAACAGCAAGAGTTTACATTTGTAGGTGTCTGCGTATTACTAAGTACTTACACTCCGTTAACTTACTTCTCCTGTTCAACATCCCTTAGCTAGTCAGAATAGGTTACCCCCATTTTACAGATGAGTAGACTGGAGTTCAGTAAAGTATGTTACTTGGTTAAGGGCACATGGTAAACAAATAATGAAACCAGCTCTAGATGCCATCTCCTTCAAACAAGCCTTACCATGTTTTTATTATCTATTATTACCCATGGAGATGTTTTCAAAATTATAGATTTCTAAAATTAAGATCATCAAGTCTCCTCACAACATGTTCCCAAAGGTCTAAGATTTGTTACTTAAGGCTCTCATCATTGTGTAGATGCTCAAACAGTAGGAAAATGTTAGTTACGGAGTAAAAAGTGCATGCTGATGTTACACTAGCCACGTCCAGGTAGATTGATGCTAACAGATCTACAAACCTAATGTGTTTTAGTTTGTTTGTTTGTGTATCATATGGATTCATAAGTTGGCAAGTATTAATTTGATTAAAAGAGTGCTTTCCCAAAAAGTTCTACCTGCACACATCATAATTGTTAACAGATTAATGCTCACAAACTCAAACTACATTACCGTTTCTTTGTAAATGAAGGCTACTTCATTTTCACGTCCTCATGCTTGAAGTTGGTGCTGTCTTACCTGGCACTCACAACAAGAGACAGCACCGGGCAGCCCCCCGACCCCTGACGCACTGAGCGTCTATCAGTGAAATCACTCTACCTACCATGTTTCCTTAAACCACCTAATGAATCTACAACAAGCAATGGCTTGGTTCTAGAAGAAGACCTTCAGCTACTGAGGATGGTTTCTTTTAGCCACTGGTCGCCATCTTGTGTATAAGGAAAGGGCAGCCGTTTTCTTTACTGAGTATACAAGCTGTGTAGAGCTGTTTGTTTGGTTTCTAACAAAGACAATACAAAAATAAATTAGGCCTCGATTTGGTTTAGGTAAGCAATCTTTTGAGCCACAGCTGTATTACTAACTGATCCATAATTGCTCTGCATTTATGAGGCACATAGTTTATTCTCTTGCTTGCCACACAATAGGCCGTGCAAGTTAAAGAGCCCCAAGTTTCAAGGACTGGAGTTTTTGGGTGCCTGCCAGGACTGATCTGTTTAGCATACAAGCTGGAGGGTGCTTATTAGTAGGTTGTGGCTTGCAGACCATGAAGCCCCTGGGGCCAGATGCGCTGATCAAATGGTGGATCTGTATCCCAGCGAGGCCATTGGATGAAGAGGGGAGCGGCACCACATTACTAAATACGCTTCTCGTAGGCCTTAATTAGGCCACTGAAATGACTTCTTTTGTAACTCTTTCTGTGGGTCCAGAAGACAGGCTATTAAAGATTAACATAGGAACTATTTTTCAAATTAAAATGTAGACAATTCTGATGAGTTACAGCTATATTATTCATATTATAAGGACAAGCCTTGGTTAGACTGGGAAAGTGAAGAGTCATATTTCTAAGTGGAACAAAACACATCTTATTTTCTCCAGTTGCCTTTCTTTACAAAAAAAAAAAAAAATTGCTAGTCTTCTCTGCCCCCTGCTTCGATTTTTGTTTCTGTTGAGTGACTCAAGGTGGCTTGAGGCTTTAAAATTAATGCTTGGTGGAGTATCATTGATGCCTCAGAAGAATGAAGCTAGTTTGATCTATGTTACATTAAAAAAAAAAAAAGAAAAAATTCTAGGAAACGTCATCGTTTGCCATTCTTGGTCTCACACATTTTCTTTTGCCACCTTCACTACTTTGCTCTAAATTTTAAGGTAATCGCATAGAATATACCTTATGAGTGTTGTTATATTTTAATAGAAGCTATTTCAAGAATACAGATGCGTGAGTGGAGAAAATTTTGAGTCAGCCCAGAATGTCATTAGTAAAACCTTTTGTGTCTCTTGCTCTGCTGTTGATTGGCTAATAATTTGCTCTTTTAAAGTTAAGAGATAGGTGCCCATTAAATACCAATGTCATTAAGTTATGTACAATGTGTGTGGTGTAGAGGAAGAGAGTTGAGAACACTGTAATATTTGTTAAAATGATAATGAGTGACCTTAAATATAATTTACATTCAAGGCAGAGCCCTTCATATTATGAAAATGTGACAAAAGAACAGTATAAAATAGTTTTGTAAATGCAAATGATATTTCAATCCCAAATTTGAGGAATTCTGGTAAAGGAACCAAACTAAAAACAAATTTATTTCCAGTTTCACAATATTCTTGGACTTACTTTACCATCTATAATACTGGCATGGCTAAAGTAATTTTTAGTTATTTCTGAAGAAAGTATTTACATAGAAAAATGTGTGGCTATTATGTCATTTGTAATTATTTAGTGTTGATAAAATTGGCCATATCTATTTTTTACCAAAACATTTAACCAAAACCAATGCACCACACTTTTCTTGTTTTGTATAAACCTCTTAAAACCATTTTACTCATAGCCATGAAACTACTCTTTATTTTTAATTAATTAACTTATTTATTTATTTATTTATTTGAAGTACAGTCAGTTACAACATGTCAATTTCTGCAGTACAGCATGTTTCAGTCATACATATACATACAGATACTCGCTTTCATATGCTTTTTCATTATAGGTTACTACTATTCTTTTTTATTTCTTGACTTCAGAACTGTATTTATATATGTGGGTCTTTTTACTATTTTAATAAGCTTATCTGATGGAAATTAGCTGTTTTGAAAGGTGCTTAAGCTTGTACACTTTGGGCATGCAAATTTCACTGGGTCCAAAAGTTCAGAACCTGGAGTAAATTCAAGTAGACACAGGAGGCCGTGAGCTTGAAGCATAACTACCTAAAATTCCTGAAATTCTAGCTTTCAATTTCTGTCCTTTGTTTCAATCCAACACATAATTTTGGAATCTCTACAATGTTCCTACTTCAGTACTTGATGCAGGGGAGACCAAGACCTGGTCCCGGCTCGTGCAGAGCTTACAGTGTTGACTGCATGTGCTGGGCCCTCTCTCCGGCATTCCTTCTGCCTTTCTGTGACTGGCAAACTCCCATTGACCCTTCAGAGTTGACCTCAGAGAGGCTCTCCCGGGAGAAACTTCCCCTGCCTGCCCTGCCCCATCCTCTGGGGGGACCACCATGTCCTTTGGGCTGCCTGCAAGTACCTCCATGGTGCCTGCACCCCCCTCCCACTATAGTTATATGTTGATTTTTCTGCCTTCCCCACAACAGAGAAACCCATTCATCTGTTGAGTATTTGCTAGCTTATAATCTAATTCTTTCTCTTCTCAAGGTTATAAAAATCACTTTCTTGGACCAAATGAAGAAAAATTCTCTCCCTTTTCCTCTTCTCCACCCTCCCACTTCTAAGCCTGAGCCCCTTATGTTCGGCCCAGAAGGTAATTAGCTCCTTGGCCAATACTGAGACCAATGCGTAAGGCACATCTCAGTACAAGAACCTTTCTTTCCTGGGAGCAGGCTGGGGACTCAGAAACTGTGTGAAGCCATGGCGAAGTTGGGACCTTTCGGTTTCTCATATTTGTTTCCCTGTGTAACAGGATCAAAACATGGAGCAGCGTAGGCCTCTCACAGTCTGCCTGGGATTGGGAAATCCTACCTGAGGTGATGCCAATCCCACTAGTGTTCTGGGACTGGCTTCCCTGTGTGCTGGGATGTTGGCTCCTCAGGCCTGGGTAGGACCAGTGCCAGCTGGAGGCTCTGGACCTCTCACGTCTGCCTGGGAGCAGCTTTGTCTACTCCCCTGTGAACCACAGCAGTATCCTTATCCATGTGACTTGATGTGAGCAGGCTTGGAAGCACTGCTTAGAGCAGCGGTTTCTAAATCTGGATCAGGGTCAGAATCACTTGGGGGAACTGTTAAAAAAAGAAGGCACCAGATTCCCAGGTTGCCTCCAGGTTCACAGAATCAAATTCTTTGGCTTTTGGAACCAGATAATATGCTCTGAAGAAACTTCATAGGTGACTCTCATGTCTACAGATCAGTGTTCGAAAACCTCTGGGTTATAAGCATTGGCTTTGGGATGAGCCGTCCCTGTTTCAAATCATGCTTCCATCACTACTTACTGAATAAGTTATATACATTCTTTCAGCCTCTGTAAAATGTAGACAAAAACACTTAATCACGCAGAGGGAGGAAGCACATAGCGGCACGCCTGGTCCCATGGAGCACAAGAAATCACAGTTATTATTGTTATTATTATTTACACTTAGTACTTTAGTGACCTGAGTGAATGCATGTCCTGTGGCTCTTTCCTTTCCCGTGTTTCTTTATCCCTCGAGGTTAAGGCTACTGAACAGCTATCCCTGGGCTGCATGTATTTTACAGTTTGGGCCCCTGGAGAGATAGAATTGCACCTTGCTCTACCCTCCACCTCCAGGGCACAGAGTTTCAAGCTTACAGCACTGCAGAGAATCACGTTGACCAGCTGGCCCCTGAGCTGACTCCAGCTTCACTCCTTGAGGCAGAGGCTAATTTTGAAAAGGGAGAACTAGCACCCAATACATACCACAGGTACGGAAAAAATAAAAACTTCGATTTCCTCTGTTGACATAGATAAACATTTGTGTGTTGTGAGTATAAATTCTTGTGTTTAAATATTTTTTGCTTTGCAATAAATTCTGCCTTTGCCCAAGACTTCCTGGAGTGAATAAAACCTTGAGCTTCTGCTAGACAAGTAAAATCTTCCTTGGTCAAAATTAAGAACAGTGCCATCTTCTATAAAGTTTTAGGAAAAAAACCAAAAAAACAAATAACAACCTCAACTACAGCAAATGATTAAAAGGCAGCACCGGTTTTAAAGATAAAAGTTTATAATTAGCATGGAAGTTTTGTAATTTAAAATGGAAAGTTTGTGAAGCTGTAGGAAAGCAGGGTAAACTTCAGCTACAAAATAACAGGCTTCATTTGTTAAAAATATCACTCATTTAACCCAAAGTGAACCAATTATAACACGTTTCTTCTAATGTATGGGTCTGCAGCTCAGAGGTAAGCCTCCTAACTTATAGGAAATAAGTCATGTCCTTAATTCTAATGGAAAACTTTTGCCATGTATTGCTCTCTAAATTGATAAGTCCATATTTCTATTTCATTCAAGTTACTGAGTTCAGGATTGTTTTTTTATTTTAATAGGGTAGAAGCACTTACGTAGTATACTGCATTGAAGTTTGTCATCTATGTAATAACCATGTATCACTTATATAATTGTTATTACCCAGACAAATATGTTTTTCATAGTCATCTGGGATCCATTTGGAACAGCATAACTCCTGTTTTAACTTAGAGTTCGCTTTATTTCAATATTATTTCACTCCTGTATATCAAAAGCATACCTTGCAGCTTGACAGGTAATAAGTGGGTATTGTCAAAGAACTGTCAGTCATTTTAGAATACATTCTTCTAATCAACTGGCATGAACTTGACACATAGTAGATAGCTTATCAAGTGTCTATTTGGATTCTTTCCCTTGGAGGGTGTTAACCGACCCTATAGCGTGATGAAACTCAATCTCAGGCTAAAGTAATGGAACTTTTGTGCCTAAAACATAAAGAGTTTTTTGGCAGCTAAGGCGGAGTAGGTGATGAAATGCTTCACTGTGAAGTGCCAATTCCTTTTGCCCCCTTAGAGTTAGTTTAAAATTGGGATCACTGAGTTCCAAAGCCCACTGCACTCCAGGAAATAATTTAAACTATGCAGTGCTACGAGTATCATTTTATTCATAGCGCATGACAAAAATAAATTTGACTACCAGAGGTTTTCTTTTGGAAAACCAATTGGTTTTTACCACCATGACCGTATCTCTGTTCACACTCCTGATAAACAGTAGAGATGGTCCACCGACTTCCTTCGGGGATTTGCAGTAAGTTTGGGACACTTCCTCAAGTATTCTGGCTTGCCTCACACTGGGTTTCAGTTGTTAACTGAAATTTCCCCAATTGTCCACTAAGTAAAATATAGAATTTATGTTCCATACTATTCATGCTCCAAAACTAAAACTTTAGTCAGATCTCTGTCATTTACAAAGTGAATAGGAGCCTAGAGCTGCCATGAACACGTCAGAGCAAGGAGGGCCTGTGATGGCTTCAGTTGGTTTGATTGTCATGGGCTAGTTTTCCTTTCTCTGAACTTCTACTACTATGCATTTTTTTAATGCATTGTCTTTTTTAATTGAAATATAGTCAGTTTATAATGTTGTGTCAATTTCTGGTGTACAGCATAATAGTTCAGACATCCATATACATACATATATTTGTTTTCATATTCTTTTTCATTATAGGTTACTGCAAGATATTGAATATAGTTCCCTGTGCTATATAATATAAACTTGTTGTTTATCTATTTTATATATAGTAGTTAGTTAGTATCTGCAAATCTCAAGTTCTCAATTTATCCCTCCCCACCCCTTTCCCTACTGGTAACCATAGTTTGTTTTCTGTATCTGTGAGTTTGTTTCTGTTTTATAAATAATCATTTGTCTTTTTTAAGATTCCACATATAAGGGATAGCATATGGTATTTTTCTTTCTCTTTCTGGCTTACTTCATTTAGAATGACAATCTCCAGGTCCATCCATGATGCTTCAAATGGCATTATTTCATTCTTTTTTATGGCTGAGTAGTATTCCATTATATAAATATACCACAACTTCTTTATCCAGTCATCTGTTGATGGATATTTAGATATTTAGGCTATTTCCATGTCTTGGCTATTGTAAATAGTGCTGCTATGAACACTGGGGTGCTATCCTGTATTTTAATGTGAGTTGTTTTGTTGTCATGTTTGTGTTTGTGAGTTTGTATTCTGCATTTGGTTTATGAAAATCTCTTGGGTGCAAAAATTGGGTTCTGTACTCCTGCAACATTGGATTAGAAACATAGTGTTTTTGTTTTTGTTTTTGTTTTTGTTTTATTGAGGTATAGTCAGTCCTCAATGCTGTGTCAACCTCTGGTGCACAGTACAATTCCTCAGCCATACATGAACACACATACATTCATCCCCATATTCTTTTTCACCATGAGCCACTACAAGATATTGAATATATTTCCCAGTATAAAGTTGTTTCGCTGTTTTATAGATACCAGTCAGTATCTGCAAATCTTGAACTCCCAGTTTATCCCTTCCCATCTGCCTCCCCCTGGCAACCACAGTCTATATTCTATGTCTTTGAGTCAGAAACATAGTGTTTTAAAAACACTGATTAACTGAATTAGGTGAATCTATTATAACTTATGTGGATTACTTAGAGATTTGCTTTAATTTTCCCCCTTATATATGAATGCATGAGCACATGGCAGTTATAGCGAGCTTCTAACCTTGATCAGCCACACAGTAAGAACGGAGTTACCTGTACATTCTAGGAGATGCTTGGCTCAGAAAGACCTGTGCAATTAAGTGAACAGAATAGAATGGCTAGAACGCCCTCATCGGAAGTAAAGATAAAAAAGCTGATGTGTGTGTGTGGGGGGAGGGTCTTAGATGGCTCTTGGGGGAGTACAGTATTTGGATAAAGGTACTTTCATCCAATCTGAGGCTCTATTTCCAAAATTCTGTCACTTGAGGTGTATTCTTGCCAAAGGCACAAAAATTGTGGTCAGTGTTGGCTGAATATTTCCTCTGGTTACAGGCCTCCAAGTAGGGGTTTCTCCTTGTAATAGTGTTTCCACTGGAGATTACTGACGCTGATTACATCATATTCTGGAATAAAAGGTTTTACATTTTTAGGCTACCATTTTGACTCCACATTATTTCAATCAAATCAAGATCAGTCTAGAGAAAGGGAAGGTTAACATCAGCATGGAGGAAGCACCAACTGCACAGAGGAAATATAAACCAGCATGCGGTACATTCTAATGAAATGATCATCAGAAAAGATTACAGGCTAAATGGAAAGAAAGAAAAACCACAGAAACCTTTGTCTGTTTGTGAAGAAGCGTAAGAATAACCATCATTTGCAGTTTAAATCTATTCCTAGGTATGCCACCTGTCTCTGGCCACACTTAAAAAAAGCATGTACATTTTCTCAAGTTGTTCTTTACTGAATTAATAATATTTAGAAAGAAACTTTATTTATACTCATGCTTAAAAGTGAAATGTTCCTTAAAGATTGTAAGCAACTTATACTATAATATATATAAAAACTTCCCTCCTTTATCTTCTCCCTCCCCCTGCCAACTAAATTGACAGCTAATCTGAAACTCAATAGAAATGTTCCTATTTAACACTGTGGGTAATTGATCCAGAGAATTTGGAAATTGCCCACATTAACCGAGGAGAGGAAAGGAGGGCTGTGGTCTGCTGAGCATGCCTGAGTCCCTGGCAGTATATGCCTTATTCCAGTCAATAGCCTCAGATTCATTATTTAAAGGTGTACTGAGTTCATTCAAAAATGTTATTGATGTAACATGCACACGTGTGTGTGTATACCTCATTACCTTATTTGAGGTTACAAACTCGAGATGAGTTAGCAATACAACTGTTTTATTAAAAAGGTGTGGAATTTTAAGTGCCGTAGCTCTGGAAACTGAGGGTTGTTATAGTCTTCAGTAAAGACCTCTGCCTCCCACTCCCACCTCCATCCTCAAGTACTGGGTAATAATACCTATGGCAGACCAAGATTTGTCTTCTAAGTTGTGAAATGTGTGTCTTTTGAGAACTGGGCTCTGCTCACAGTAGGATAATTAAGTAATCACTGCTATCGTGTGAATCCAGCCTAAAAATGCAATGTTTGGGTCCATATGGGAACAATTTGGCGTGGGAGATAATTACTGAAAGTATAAATGTAGTTTAATTCTTTGGCAATTGGTAACATCAGAGATAGTTACCCATCAACACTCCAATTACCTGATAGTGTTCATTAAGCACCTAAAGGCCACTCATTCTGTATTGTGGATTGTAGTAACAGTTAAAGTGGGCAGAGGCCTTGCCCTCTGGGCACCTACAAGAAAGAACAGATAGCAGATCCTCAGATGCACAAACTGAACACTTCTCAGTCCTCCTGGTTTTCAAACATCATGACTTTGCTGGTTGTTGCTTATCCCTGGGCAAACTGTTATAGACAATATGAGCTCTGGGACAAAAGATGGAGGATTACGATTTCCACAGGGAATTAAAGGTCTTGGTGCCTCAGCCTGGTATTATCTTATGTGTCTGTGAATACAGAAATACATCTAGGATCAAAAGGAAATGCTGTCAAGAATGTGAATGGGTCACCCCACCCTGCCACCAGCCAATCGCAGCCTCCTAGGAGAAAGCTCAAGAGTCAGATTTGGCTAGGATCTTTCAGGCCACTTAACCAACTTCCTCATTATATGGATGTCTTTGTCAGCTGAGGTTATCACTGGCCATGTTGAAAACAAGCCTATTAAAGCTGTAAGAAATTTAAATAGACCACTGAGTGATACACTGGATTTGAAATTGGATTTACTTGGAAATATGAATATTTGAGTAGCCAATAAGGACTCTAATGTTTATTTACTGTGTTGTGAGTGTAAACAGGAGGCCAAAGCCCATTTATTTATTTTTATTTTATTTTTTAACCCCTTTATTGTGGTACAGTTCCTGTACAGTAAACTATACATATTTCAGATGTACATTTTGATGAATTTTAATAGATGTGTACACTGAATGAGACCACCACCACAATCAAGATAGCTAACATTTCCATCACTTCCCAAGAGGTGCAATTTTCACATTCCCAGTTTATCCCTCCCCACCTCCTTTAACCCCAGGTAACCATAAGTGTGTCCTCTATGTCTGTGAGTCTAAGCCAAAGCCCATTTATGATGTATTATGGCTCATCACAGTCATTTGTTCTTCTCTGTTCTTTATTTTGGTAACTTCATCCAAATACCAATTCTATTTTAATGTATTATTCCCAATTTATAAGATGTCATTGTGGTTTTCATGGAATGGCCTTCTATTGCTGTTTTAACTTGGAAGACACCAAAAGATCTTTCCTTGTGGAAATGATTATGATGAATCAGATCTCAGTCTTAAAATTTCATATAGTTTTGGAAGCAAAACTTCAGACCTGAGTGGAGTTGTAGAGTGGGAGGAGAGATGAAAGGGACTAAGGTCTTTGAAAAAATGTGTTCCCTCCTCAAGGCTGCAGAATGGAGGACCCAAATGATGACATTCATTGAATAATCTGTTTTAAAAATGAATTCCCAGAAGACAGATTATCTTCTCTATTTTCTGGAAAGAACCTGCAAACTGCTTCCTACAGAAGAATTCTCACTGTACCATTTGATGAGGAATAATCCACTTGAGGTGGGTGTTCTCTTAGTGAAAGGTCTGCACAGGACTATGAGAAACCTATTGCACCAAGTTTTTCCTTTTGTTGAAAAATTTATTCAGTTTTTGCTAATACACATAATGTATATGTCCTGACTACCATCACTCGATTAAACAAAGTCTTCCTTTATATTTTTTACTATTTGCAAAATTTGAAAGTTTTGGTGAGTTACAACCCTGCCCATATGAACACTGTGTACGTTGACACTGTAGTATACTTATACATGGAATCAAAAGCCTAGGAGAAGTACGTAGAATCTTAGAATTGGACCAGAGCCTTGGGTTCATGTAGTCTGACCTCCTTTCAAATTCAGAGTGTCTTTTTATACCCACAAGGTGTAGCAGACCTGTATTAGTCAAGGTTCTCCAGAGAAATAGAACCAATAGGATGTGTGTGTGTGAGTGCATATATATATATACATATATATATGCATATTTTTATATATATATGCATATTTTTATATACACAGAGAGAGAGAGAGAGAGAGAGAGAGATTTGTTTTAAAGAATTGGCTCATGTGATTGTGGAGGCTGGCAAATCCAAAACTGACAGGTTGGGCCAACAGGCTGGAGACTAAGGAAGACCTTATGTAGTAGTTCAAGTTTGAAGGCTGTTGACTGACAGAATTCCCTCCTGCTTGGGACAGGTCAGTGTGGTGTTTTTTTCAGGCCTTCAGCTGATTGAATGAGGCCCACTCACATTAAGGAAGGCAATCTGCTTGACTCAAATTCCACCAATGTTAATCTCATTCAAGGACACCCTCATAGAAACATTCATAATAATGTTTGACCACATTTATCTAGGCACTGTGTCCCAGTAAAGTTGACACATAAAGTTAACCATCACAACACCCAACAACAGCATTTGGAAGAAGTGTTGCTTTCCCCTTTTTGCTCATTTTGGGCTACAAAATTTTGCTTGTAATAGGGAAGTAATACACACACAAACACACACACACAGATGTGAGGACTTCATACTTAGACTTAATGAAAGCAAAGAAAGGTTAACAGAGAATGAGTGAGTCCACTCTCTGGAATGACAACGCTACACATTTTACTCTATCTTTATTGTTAAGTTTCATTTGGCCCATCCATGGTTCTGGCCTTTCAATATCTAGCTGTCAGAGAATCACATAAAACATCAAGGATCCAAAATATAAAAATTCTAATGTAAAATAATTGCTCGTGAGTGAAAGCAATGAAACCAAATAAACATACATTAAAGGAGAAAAAAATCACTGTTACATTCGTACAGAATTATACGTAAAAATAATTCCTTCAAAAGGAAATATTAAAAATTATTTTAAGAAGTATAAAATGAAAAGGTAGTAATTTAGTAGTAGTGATCTAGCTATAAATCTCAGGTTGTATCAATAAAGGTCTGAAGTGTATGGGAGAAGTGATGGGGAGACTAAGAACGTGCCAAATTCTTAATATCACATCACGAGAATCAAAGGTTTTGTTTCATTGATGAATTTGATATTTTGTGAAATATAGGTTCACATATGATTTGAAACACTTAGCAGCAATCACAAATAAAATAAAAAAATAGGATGTCTGTGTTCCAAATCACTATGGAAGATAAAAGGAATCAAAACACCAATCATAGAGCAAAACACAGGCACACACAAAATAAACAGCAAAACATTACCCCAAAACAAAAGGAATAAACAAAGTACTAAGGTAAGGTCAAATATCAGATACAACAATTGAAGTAAATTTTGTAAACTTTCCAATGAAAAAGCATATATTCATTAGGATAAGCTTTAAACAAGGTTAGGACATGCTTTTCAAAAAAAGATAAAAGAATATGTATATTTAAAGCAAAATGACACAAATGTTTAATACAAAAGCATAAAACTTTACGACAAATAGAGCAGAAAATGGTTACTATCTTTGATATATAAAAACCACATAATAATTGTCAAGGAAAATAATAAATTTCCATTAGAAAAAGGAATAAAAGACAAGATAGCATTCACCAAAGAAGCACAAATAGTAATATTTATATGGAAAAATATGAAATGTCACTGTAGTCAATGAAATTCAACCCAAATAAAAAAGAAATTTGAGATTTGTTTGTTTGCTTGTTTTTACCTACCAAATCAACAAAGAATTTGAAAAGGAAAATCATTCAGAATGAGGGAAAGATGGACTTTTTCCTCAAATCACTGCTGGTGGTAATGTAAATTGGTACAAGTTTTCTGAGTATAAGTTCAGTACTATGTATCAATAATTGTTAAAACATCTTTTTACTCAATAATTCTACTTCTGGAAATGTACCCTAAGGAAATAATCAGAAATGCAGGTAAATATTTCTTCATAATAAATTGCAAAATTGTTTATTAAAAATAATTTAATATTTCAGAATAATAGAGTAATAATTAAATAAATTATAATCTGTGACTGATTCACTAGTAATTATGCTTGTAGAGTTTTTAATGACATGGAGTCAAAGATTATAATCAAATACCAAGTGAATAAAATGTATGATTTCAATCGTCTAAATATGTATGTGTCTGTGGTCTGTGTATATATTTTCTCAGTTCTAATGTATTTTTTTTTATATTTTAGTGCTTCTTACTAGGATAAATTATACATTTAATACAGTTTCTTTCTCAACTCAAAAGCTGTTTTTAAATTGATACATTATCTCACAACGAACTACATCTTGGAGTCAAGGAAATACTGTGTGTCCACAAGCTTTAAAAAGTTGCTTATATAATTAGAAAAGAATTTTTTTTTCAAACAGAAAAAGTCCTCTGTGGCATACCTTTAAAGGTTGCTACTCACATTGGTATTTAAAGAGTCTGCCTTATAGGAGTTCCTCTCTGCTATGTTGATAGTATGTGTCTATTACCTGCTCATCTGTTTACTTTACTAAAAAGAGAATGAAGCCCACTTGAAGTGGATTTTCACTGTGAATACACAGCAGATCCGACTGATCAGCATTTTGTTTTATATGGTGGACAGACTGCTTGTTTCATAGTCCTTTCTGGAATTCTGCAAGATAACAACATCAGGTCTACTCATTTACTGTTTGTAGAATCTGCTCCTAGACTCCATGTCGTCCACCTTCTGAAAATCCAAGGAGTTGTTCCATTCCAGTTTCCTGGGAGACTTGATTCAACAATTACCCCAAGTCACCTCACAATCACGCATACAAGTTCCCTTAGAATCCTTGGGTGCACGTCCTCTGGGGATGGAATGTAAGATTCATTTAAGCAGCCCATTCTATCTGGAAATTCACGTACCTTTTTAACCCATGCTGGACTTGTTAAGTTTTGAAGGTAATTTTCCTTGATTGAAACACTTCTCTCATCTACTCGCATTATACCGTCCTCTCCAGTGCTGTACGTTTCTTTCTTGTTCACATCTGTGATCTAAACAGAGCTGAGATGATAGGTTTGATTGCCTTTGTCACTTCTGTAAGCTTTGGCTTATCAGCACATTAACGATTCTGACAATTTTCTTATACATTTCACAATTTGTGTCTTTGGTTATATGACCTTCCTTGCATTTATATACGTATTC
Organism: Camelus bactrianus; assembly: GCF_048773025.1. Taxonomy (NCBI): domain Eukaryota; kingdom Metazoa; phylum Chordata; class Mammalia; order Artiodactyla; family Camelidae; genus Camelus; species Camelus bactrianus. The sequence goes on from NC_133543.1 coordinate 79,537,275, forward strand.
TTGCAAACTCTAAACTCGTCAGAGCGTTTCTGGGCAGACTCACTGACATCTTTATCTCCACATTTATTCATCATAATGTGGTCAAAATTTCATTTTTAGAACCCCTGTCTCTCTTAAGCTGTTCTCTTTCCAAATTTCTCTTTGTAAAGCCATATTTGAACTTTCTCTATGCTGCTTTTCAATTTTTTAAAAAAATTCTTAAGGTGTTGGGTACATGCCTGAGTCTGTTCAAAAGTCTGCATATTATTTGACACAACATTGTAAAATGATTATAAATCAATAAAAAATGTTTAAAAAGTCTACATATTAGATATTAGCAATTCCAAGATGGCATGATCACTTTCTCGTACAGTCCCTACTGCCTTTCTGTTTCCAGAAAATGAAAGATTAAACAAACAGTATACTTTGTCAAGATAATTAGGCTAAGTAATTGATATCAGTGAGTAGCTTTGTGGCGGGGTCTGCTTGGTCCTGATTGCTCAGCTCTATTCTGTAACACAAAATGAGAGCTGTCAATTTTGGGCTTTGCCCTTAGAGAAATGCAACTTGACTGGTCCAGCAACTTCAACTATAGCTTCGTTTGAAAAGCTTTAAAGTCTACACACACACCGTGTAGAAGTGTACATAGTACACACAGCACGTTGAAATCGAGACTCCAAAGTAGCTCAGCCTGCTTCTCCAGGGCCCTGTAATTCATGACCACAACGAGCAGAACAGCAGTGCTCCTTGTTTATTCCATCTGAGTAACCCAATAGTAGTAAAATTAAAACTTCATAAACAAGAAGACATTGAACTCTTGAGCAAATTCAACTATGTTGTGAAAAAGCCCAAATGGGGTTTTCAATGCAGACATTTTGTCAAGATGCTTAATTTGTTTGTCAGACCCAAAATGTGGGAGTTTCAACAATGGTTATTTCTTTTCCATGTGGGATGTAACAGTATAACAACTTATATCATTAGCATTTTGTCCTAGCCTTCTCTGTCAGGTTTTAGTTGAATTCTCAATTGAAATGATGATGTGTGTGATGGCTAAAGCACGTAAGTCAAGATATTTAACATCTGTGAGATGGGTGTTTGCCGAAGAAAGTCCATTGGTGTGAAGGAAGAAAGTAGAACTTTAATTTCTGTTCATTTTTTTCATCTCTTCAATTTCATTTTTGTGGATATTTTTATAATGTGTATATAATATAGTAGTATATTTATAAAATATATTAATAGCTACATGTAAATATATCACAGGGGTTAAAGTTTATTGATTGTGGTGCATGATCAAAAAAGTTGGGAACCATGGTGTTTTATATAAAAGTGTAATCATTTTTATTATATGTATGTATGTTTTATGTACACATGCATATATAATATACATTTGTAGAATAAATAGTCTCCCAGAGCTTGAAACTGATATTTTGCTACATTAAAAAATGGAGTCTCTTAGTATTTACTGTGAAACCAAGAGAAATAAATATGCTAGAGTATAGAGAAACAAGTTAAATTAAAATAGGACCAGTGATACACACACACACACACACACACACACATACACAATGGAACACTACTCAGCCATAAGAAAGAATAAAATAATACCATTTGCAGCAACATAGATGGACCTAGAGATTATCATACTAAGTGAAGTTAGTCAGAGATTAAGTATCATATGATACCACTTATATGTGGAATCTAAAACAGTGAACTTATTTACAAAACAGAAACAGACTCACAGACATAGAAAACAAATTTATGGTTTCCCAAGGGGAAGGAGGCAATGGATAAATTAGGAGTTTGGGATTAATAGATACCCACTACTCTATATAAAATAGATAAACAACAAGGATCTACTTTATAACACAGGAAACTATATTCAATATCTTGTAGTAACCTATAATGGAAAAGATTCTGAAAAAATATACATACATATATATATATATATATATATATATATATATATATATATATTCATATGAATCACTTTACTGTACCCCTGAAACTAACATAACATTGTAAGTCAACCATACTTCCATAAAAAAAAAAAAATTAAATAGGACCAGTGAAGTTTGGTAAACATTAGGATAGTCTATGGAGGGACAGACTTCCAGCTATCCCTCAACATTTGTTCTCTTTTCTTCCTTAGGCGTGGAACCCATGGCTTTTGGGGGTTTTTTTTACATTTTTTATTGATTTATAATCATTTTACAATGTTGTGTCAAATTCCAGTGTTCAGCACAATTTTTCAGTCATTCATGGACATATACACACTCATTGTCACATTTTTTTCTCTGTGAGTTATCATAACATTTTGTGTATATTTCCCTGTGCTGTACAGTGTAATCTTGTTTATCTATTCTACAATTTTGAAATCCCACGGTTTTTAAGTTGTTCACATTTCTCTTTCTTTTGCCACGGGTGCTATATGTAAGTAAGTTACAGCTAGTGGGGTGTAATCAGATGTGCTTTGGCTTATCAGTGCACTTATCAGTCTGACAATTTTGTGTGCCACTTCTGAGATGTGCCCTAACAAAGAAGAGATCTACCATTCTCCCCTTCCTGCTGGCAGGAATAGGATGTGATGGCTAAAGATCAAGCTTGCATCTTGAACCACGAGGAAGAAGCCACACACAGAGGAGGATGGAGCCACAAGATAGAAGGACCATTGAATCACTGTATCAGCTCTGGACTGGTGACCTCCAGACAGCCATTATAGAGGGAGAAATTAACTTTTACCTTGTTAGCACTGTTGTTTGGCGTTTTCAGTTATCCGCCGCTGAATCTAATCTAGTACAACCCTTAATTTAGGTTGTGAAATATCTCCTTTGAGGTACAACATATTGAAGATTGCATTACAAAGCAGCACATAAACTATGGATTTAGTTATATACACTTGTCTCACCTTCATTGAGTATTAATGAGTATATGAAAAGGAAAAGATACAATTTCTTACAGTTAAAATAGATATAATGCAGACAACAATAAAAAGTAAGAGAAGTACAATGAAAGGACTGTGGTTTAGAACAGATAAAAACATTATTAGGAGGAGAGAACATTTGATTTTGGCCTGAAGCGACAGGAAGTGGCAGGGGGTAGGGGTGGGGGGGTAAGGCTGGTCACGCAGGCACAAAACATGTTAAGAAAGCATGAAGTGTTCATAAGGAAAGGTAAATGTGGGAGAAAACTGTCAAACTTGGTCTGAAATAAAATGGTTTTTGTGTGTAAGGCAGTTCGCAACCAACCTCTGGAAAGAAATCAGCATTCCTGATAAATGCTTAAGCAATTTTCTGATAAACTTTAATGCAATTAAGAGCCTTTCTGGGAAATCAGCTCCTCACCCTCTCAGCTGATGTTTTTTAAGCAGATAGATGATTTTTTCCTGAATTCTGCCTAAAAATTTATCTAAATATTCTCTGTTCCTAAAACACGTCCCTACCAAGAGTGAATCTTTGAATACACCCTTTTGCTAAATTAGCATCTCAGCCAGATTTAAGTGCATCATGCTTTTCAAAACATGCTAAGATTTACATGTATAAATTTATGTGCTTCTAAATTTTCTTCCCATTTCTTGTATTTGTACCTAAATAGCTAAAGCAAGGACCCTCTCTCGCCAGTTTGAGAGCTATGAATATGAAAATTCAGAGCCTGAAGCCTTTCGGATCTCCCAAGGATGTCGCTTTGTTCACTGCCTGCCTGGGAAGAAAGAGAGTCAGAGAGGGAGAGGGGCTGCCGAGTGATCATGGAAGAGGATTAGCAGGTGGTCAGAGGACACTGGCATCCCTGGTACAAGCAGAATGATGTTTTTAAGGGCAGAGTCACTTGAGCTTCTAAAGGAGATAGTATATCAGCTTTCCTGTGAACCAGAACATTGGCGGGTGTGGACTAGGGGGGAGAGGACACTGCGACCCCACCAGTGTTAAGCCTCTGGGATTCTGAAGCAGGAACAACTATAAACAAATATGATGAACCTTAAAAAGAAGGAATCTCTTATTTTCAAAGCTTTGATTCTTGTTATAGGAGCTGTGTTCTTTGGCCTGACCAGAAGGGAATTCTTTGCTCCTTTTAATACATATAAGCGGCTTGGCTTGGTGGTGAGACAGAAACAACTCCTGGCCGAAAGAGACAGAAGAGCCAGCTGGCCAGGGAAGCCTGGCTAACAGTCCTCCTGCTCAGTGACCACAGGGAAGAGGACGGTGACGAGGCCACTCAGCTAGGAGATGGGATGGTGGACATCTGAGGGGCAGTTTTTGACTTCAGCGGGGTCTAATAGAATTTTCGCTTTTGAAGTGGACCTGGTATTGCTTAGTTGTTTATGGAATTTGGGGAAACTGCTATACACTTGTTAGACTTCAGCTTCTGAGGGTTTGACTCGTCCAGAATATGGAAAATGGGGCAGGAGTGGGACTTGTCTATTTCTTTCAAACTTTCTTTGTCTTGGTTGTAGTTAGGGTTCCTGCTTAATTACCCATGTTTCCCTGTGCCTGGAATGCCCTTCCCTCCACCTGTACCATCGACAGCCTTCCCAACATGAGCATGTACTCCTTGGAAAGGTTTCCAAGAACCCTCCCTCCTGTCACCAGAATGGCTCGCTGCCTCATTTGTGGTATCACTGATGGCACTCACACCTCTATAAGATCATTTTCTCTGTTGTGTGGTCATTACCTGTCTTTGGACATCATTCACCAGACTGTGAACCCACTAGAAGGCCAGCCGTTGGTTTTTGTTTGTTTCTTTGTTGTTTGTTTGTTTGTTTGTTTTCCTTGGATCAAATACAGATGCTATGTCTTTCCTGATTTTTTCATCCCACTCCCTGGGCAAGTGATAGATACTCTCCTATGTGGGTCTCAACAGCTTGCCAATTGCAGAGAGACAAAAAGGCCCTCGACTGCCTGGGAGGAGCCAGCTGGGATCAATTACTACCTGTCACCTCAGCAGGAGAGTCAGTGACCCGTCTCCTCTTCTATAAAGTCTCCCCGGGGACATTGGTGCCGGGTAGCTGGTATACTCAGCACGGGTATGAACATTCCCTGAAGCAGCTGCTAACAAAACTTGGATTGTTTTGCCGCCCACCCCTTATCACAAGGCTGCTTTCATGAGAACCCTAGAGAAAGAACAGAACAGGGGCTTGGTCTCCCCCTGCAGCACACCCACGGTGTGTCTGGCCGTGCCCAGTCCAGCCACTCCTCTTCCTGGGATGCCGAGGCAAGGGGGCTCCGTGTTTATTGACCCTCCACCTGTGTGCCTCAGCCTGTTCTGGATGGTGACTATGTGTGTTTGACTGGGCCCTTTCTTTGCCTGACACCAAGACATAGCTTGGTGATCAAATGATCTAGAGATAATAAGCAAGTAAATAGATAAATCAATACAAAATTTGTGAGCTTCAGAAACAAGTGGTTTGAGTAAAAAGCTAATTTTCAAAAGTCTCCATCAACCCATGGCCACTGTCTTCTCTTCTAGATGACTTGCTGATGCAAAAAGCCAGAAAGGCAGATTCCATTACCTTTCCTGGACATGTTTTCTGAACTTCCTTGTCATTTTGATTAGAACACCCTTGATTTCTGCTACTGACCCCAGTCAAAACTGATTTTTGAATCCTGTTATGCCCTCTGGAGGCGTGGCAAACTTTCTGGGTGCTACCTGGTAACCCCAGAACAGCAAGTGACTGAAGAAATAATGAACCTAGTGGAAAGCTAGAATTAATGAATAAATTTTTTTTTCACTGTTGATACCTGCTACATTTGAAGGAATCTGAATTCAGTGTTCTGAGCTCCAAAATAAAATATTAGGACAATCTCTGCCTTTGGGTCAAAAACAGAAAGATTCCCTACCCCTTATCTTTCTGCACACTGTTAAATAGATTTGTGGTGTGATTGTTAGCTTAGAAAGGAAACCAGTGGGAAATGTCGTATTCTCCCAGTGAACAAAGCCATGTAAGGGCTATGCTTTCTGGTGGAAACAATATGTTTCGTCTAATCATCATTTGAAATTTTACTTTTGAGTTGTGGTACTTGAGCAGGAAAACTACTATAACAGCCTCAAAACCAGGCAAAAACTCATTCTTGCAACTCTAGAGCTATTTTGGTATTGGTTTATAATATGTCTTACTTCTAACAAAGATGCTCCTAAGTTATATTTTATCATAAAATTCTCTAAACCTTACATTAAACATTGTTATCTCTACCCAGATAACACAGATACCTAGAAAAGTGATTCTTCATTGTGTGCAACCACGGCGGGGGCAAAGGTAGGCTGGCTAGTCTCTGAGTCTCCTAATTCTGTTCTTTTGTCATAAGCTGCGTATTCCTGCACAGGCTTTATGGTTTAACAAACAAAAGGTTCAGTAGAACCTTTGGACATCAAATGGCCTTCATGAAACAATGTCTTGATGAGTTAAATAAAAATGAATCAGAAACACATGGACCCAACTTCCCTTGAAATATAAGAGGGCATACAAATCAAGGCAAGGAGCACTTAGCAAACACTGGGTTTGGGTTTCCTGAACCTGAAATGTTAAAATAATTAGTAAGGACTTATTGAGGCTGAAAAGTGATCAGTTCCAGTATTCCTAACTCAAAACTGAAATGAAGAGAGGCGGAAAGGTCCTAGAAGAGAGGAGAGTGGATGTGGGGTGCAGGGAGACCTTTGAAAATTAGCTCCCCCACACACACACCACTTGTTTCCCGAAGCTCACAAATTTTGTTTGTTTGTATGTATGTGTGTATGTATGTATGTATTTATCTTCTCTTTTGCTTTGATTCCTAGGTTTCAGCTGAAGACCTACCTGAAATATTCTGAATTGGTTCAACACAAGTCTTTCTCATCCCTTCTTAAAGGCAGGAAATGATGACATGTGGTAAGACAGTGTTCTGTTCATTCTTGACTTGGAGATGAATTCATATACTGGCCACTCGGGAAGTTTGGTTAAGTAATCAGGTTGAATTTATTTCTTAGTGAGCTGGACTTCTCAGCATTCCCCGAACCCAGAATATTATTCTTTTAGAAAGCACTGTAAAAAAAAAAAAGTTGTAAGAAAGAATTATTACCTACTAGAATATAGATTTTAAAGTAGATCGTAAGCTTGGAGAAAAAAACCAAAAACTGAATTTTTAGAAACCAAGAGACAGTGGTTTCCTGGCTTGATCCTTCACTGTGTCTGGGATTCCCAGAATACCTGTGCTGGCCCAGTTCTCCTGTCTTCCTCACAGAGGCCCCTGGGACTCAGCCTGCCCCCTCTGTTTTCCTGTAGTCGCTTCCCTCCATCCTTTGTGATCCCCCCCCCCCACATTTAAGTCTGGCTGCAGAGTGCAAAGCAATTTCCTATCACTACTTCAGAATGCACACTATTTTTAAAGATTATTTTAGAGATTTTATTGGTAATCGTGGGAAACCGAAAGGAGCAACAGAAATAACCTCGGGGAAGTCTCGGAGCTAAAAGAGTAATCCATGGTCTCTTGGTTCCTGATTTTGTCAGCCAAAAGCTTGAATGCAGTGGTCCTACCTTGCTTCTTACCTCTGCAGGTAGATCTCAGCAACTCTCTTCTGAAGGCCAAGCATCTCTTTCCTTTCCCAGTAGCCCTTGGTCAAGCCTGAAGATACTATCCAAGTTGCATCATTAATGTTTCCTTCTATCAAGGGGGAAGTTTCCATCTCTAAAGTCCTTTTCAGTAGAGGACACTTGTTCACTACTGTTGTGCACAGTCTAGAATCAGTCTCGTTTTTGTTATATTCTCATGTACCCCCTTCCCATTTATAAAAAATATAATTTTTTAGCCATTTCAGACCTATCCATCAGAAGCAAACTTAAAAATAATATTTTTATTATTTAAATATGAAACACTTCACTTATTCATCCATATAAGTTTATGTCACTTAGGCCCAAAATGTCTGGTACTAAGAATTCAATGGTCAAGTGTGTGATGTAAGCCTCTTACAAACTGTGAAGGTATTCAACAAAGTCCAAGAGTCCTGGCTGAGGGGAACAACTTCATTAATTCATTCAACAAACACGTCATGTTACCCCTTCTGGGGTCTCCACTGATAATATTTTAGCACATGACAGAAAAAATGACAACAATCTGTTGGGTTTAGAGAGTGTTATTATGCATTCTGACACTCCCTTAGGTGCAAGACCTTTCAGATGCTTGAATCCATTATTTCTTTTCCTGCCTCTGTGATAATATCTTCCTTTTATTGGGCATCAATTAAGAGGGAGGCACATGACGTATGTTCTCTCATTTACTCTTTGAACAATGCTATGAAATAGGTAATGTGAGCCATATTTCATGACTGAGCAAAGTGACACTCAGAGAAATTAAGCAATTTGTTCAATATTGAGCCATTGATAAAGTGAAAGAGTCCAAATTTGAACCCAGATCCAACCCAAAAGCATATTGTATTCATCGTATTCCTCTCTATTTTCTCAATTATTCTGAATTGAATGCCTGGAACTTTCAAAGAAAGGTGCTATATAAATCAATTCTGACAATAGGGTAATTGTGGCCAGGAAAACCAGTCTCAGCTGTTTTATAATTACACCATTATAGGTTCACAAAATGTTAGTGTAGTAGGGACATTTAAGATCTCCAAAGCCAACCTCGTTTTCACATAGACAACAACTCCCTAGAAAAAGACTGTTGTCTTCGGAGTGACACTTAAAGCAAAAACCAAGACTGCAATCACATTTACCCACTTCTCAAGCCAGTGTGCTTTCCAATCTGTTTATCATCTGATATAACCAATCAAATTACATACAATCAAAAGAGAAAAAACTTCACCAAGAAAAAGCAACTCAGAAATCCACCTCACTTAAGCCCCAAAGCTATTGTGTCTAAATAGTAACCATTTCTCAAACCAAGAGACCTGGGGAGACTTGTGAGCGTTTTGCACTGGGTTCCAAGGTCTAGCCAATCTTTGAACGCGCTGTTGTTTTTGACAGCTGGAGGTCAAGATAGAAGGAAGTAGGGTTATATTCTTTCAGATGTCCCTTATACTGATGATATGAGCACCTGCTCTGGTGTCATTGAGTCCTCATTTTTCATTTTCAGTAGACAGTCAGGTTTAGAATTCCAGTTCAGTCCATCTATAACAGCTTTTAGATTGCTTAGACTCAGGGCTCCTTATCAGTTCTAAATAATCTTCCTGTGTTTTCTTTTTCTGTTTGCCTCAAGCTCTAGGAATTCAGCCTGTTTTCCTATCTCAGTGTAAAATAATAATATCAGTGTAACCACAGTTATGTTTATTGAGGTCTTGTTATATGCAAACACCGTCCTAAGTGCTTTACATGTATTACTTCACTAACCCTTATGAAGTAGGTCATGTTACTATTTCCATTTTATAGATGAGGAAACTAAACAGAGGTTAAATAATGTTCCCAAGGTTAAACAATTAGTGGTTGAGCTGTTCTGTACTATGTGATTTTAGTTTTTCCTTCAATAAAAGATCTCTCAGCTTTTCTTTGCTACTCCCCAAATACACACATACTACATGCCCCGTCTCATCACAGTGAAACAAATAAGGGTTTGCTGGGAATTGCTGCTACAAAATAGAGTAACAGAATGTGAACACTTGTAAGTTACAAGGTTACAGAATCTTCTGAAGTTCTTTTGATTGTGATTTGTGGTTTGCAGCTTATGACTGCCTCCTGACATGACAACTGGAAGCCCCAGTGGTCTTCTGTTCTCTTCTTTTATTTCCCTGGGGAGAACAGGTGTTTACTCATTTGTGCTTTTTTCTGTGCCTCAGGAAACTGGGATGACTGAATACACTGATGATAGAGGCTGAACCAAAGGTGTACCCTAATCCTATCCCATGGACTGATGTCTTCGCTGAGACCCTCCAGACGCCACTGTATGCCCATCACCTGATTTCTGTGTAGTCCAGAACAATGATCCCCTTTCGGGGAGGAGGAGGAAGGAAGAGAAGAATAAGGAGACACAGAAATATTCTTCTCAGTTAAAGGAGAATCAGCTTGTTTTCCTGGTAAACGTTAAGAGTGTACCTGGCCTTAATTTTTATTTTAAACATGTCTATCACCTACCCTTGTGGGGATGGTAGAGGATAGATATAATTGAGATCACATGGTGAAGTACGCCATTCAAATTTTCAATGACAACACCAGAGGTTGAACTTTTGATTCCTAGCCTGTTAGTTGCCCAGGTGTTGGTCTGTTGGAAGCAGGCAGGCAAATTTCATGCAGAAATGAACTCCACTGTTTTCTTATAATCTAGTATTATGCCTTCACTTCTGTATGTTATAAATGAAATTCTAATTAAAACCAGAAAAACCAAAGAAGTCACTAATGGGAAGACACATGTCTTGGCTCTGCCACTAATTAATGTTGTGATTTTGGCAGATTCTTCATCTTCTCTGGGACTCAGTTTCCTAGTTGTTTTTTTTTTTTTTTTCAAGTGAGAGAAAAACACCATTTCTAAGGTATTTTTCAATTCTAACATTCTTTGATTGATAAGAACCATGTGAATAAAAGGCGGCTTTAGAAACTCGAAAATATAATACTATAGGAGAGAGTATGCTTTTCTATTTTGAATTCTATCAGACTTTGATTCTGAATTTTAAAGCAGAATTGAATATTTTTCAATTAGCTTTCTAGGTAGTACCAAACACATATCTAATTCAGGGAGGAAAAGAAAAAGCTAAAAATTTGTTTGGGGGAAAAAAAGAAGTACTCTTCAGCTTTCCTAGACATTAAATGGCTCGTTCAAAGCAACAGTTTGATAAACTGTGTAAATGAGAGAGGAACATATGGATTAAATTTTCCTTGAAATACATACGTACTTAAAAATTAAGAAGAAAAAGTGCTTGGCAAAGCCCATTTGGTGTTCTGCCAAATGGGAAACGTTTTAAAAATAGTCCAAAATGTAGTTTTATCTCAAATTGCTGCCATATTCACCCATCCTTATTGATTATACATTTTAAAATTTGTTACTTACACTCCTTGTGTTTATTTTTGCAGTTTGTTTTATGCCCTGGGGGCTTGTTCAATTTTGCTACCAATTTTTTTTTTTTTTTTTTTTTTTTTTTTTTTTTTTAACCAGAGGGCATAGTCCATTAATCACAGAAGAGCACATCACGGTATCTATCACTTCCTGTGAGATTCCTGTTAATTGGACTTCTGTGGAGGTTTCAGTTTGATCTCTCCTGGAGTAACAACTGGCATTAATTCATATTGCCGTAATGAAAATTTCTAAGGAGTACTTTGTGGTAGAAAAATAAAGTGGATCTGCTCTTTGAAGATGTGGAGTATGGTAAATAACTTTCCAGTAAATCATGCTATTGCAGTGGAAGAGCTTTGAGGGAAGACAAGCCTAGGGTTTCCTGATTATATATAATTCAAAACCAGAGAATCAAAAGACTTAGAGATAACCCTCCTGTGGATGGATAGAAGAGTTTTGTTTGTCAAGCGATCCCATGGTATAACTTAAAAAAGAGAAAAAAACTGTTTTCTCAAAATTTTTAAAGATCACAGGTTTCTGATCAAATTGGCAGTCCTTCTTAGTTTTAAGGGTTGAATTTATCTGAGTAAAATGACTCAGTGCAATTTGTTTAATTACTTTACAGCTCTCTGCAGTCACTGTGGAAGTCACATCTCTGCAGATGAACGTACAGGTTCTGGTCCCTAGGACATACTCCTGAAACCTGACATTCTGGGTGAGATATTCTCCCACCTCCTTCCCTTTTTGTAATCTAATCTTTTTAGAAAGGATGCTATTTTGTTATGGAAATACCAGGAAACATGAAACATATTCAATTCTGTTTTAAAATTCAGAATCAAAGTCTGATAAAATTCAAAATAGAAAAGCATGTTTGTTGGTGTTAAAATCTCAAACCCTAGAAGACAATATCATCAAACACAGCAGCATTCTACTCTGGATATGTCCAAAGCAATGATAAGATTTATTTTCACAAGATGGTAACAATATCTCACTTATCCTTTGAGGATAATCTTTAGAACACAAGACCACATTTTTATTGTTGGATTGTTCTTTTTCTTCTGTAGTATTGAAATATTATATGTTATTTTTAATAATTATTTTTCCATGAATTCTTTATAATTTATAAAAAGGCCTCATTGGACTCATGTATTTTACCCATGCAAATTACCAATAGAACTTGTATAATTTCATGAGCTTTGAAGTGAAAAGTGTTTTAGGCAATTTTGTATAACAACTCAGTAGCAGATACAGAAGGACACTATTGGAACTTCCCATGTGCTCGGTTTTATTTTTAAAGTGTCATTTAACATAACAGAGTATATTTGAAATATAAAGAAAGTTATTTTGAAATGCTTTATTCCATTTCCTTAGGGTCTATTATAAGTAATTTTATAAGATAAATTTTGATGTCTGGTAACCCAAACATTTAAAATTTACATTATTCTATTCTTCAGTCTATTTGTTTGAAATGTAGTAGCGTATTTAGAAAATCTGAAAAAGAAAGAGTAAATGTAATTATTTTACTAATGGTATTATGGGAAATTATTTCAGTTTATGAATAAAGGAAGCTAGTAACTGAAATGCCTTCCTCAGTGTAAGGTGTTAATTTGTCATACTTAGATCAGACTTAAGTATATTATGGTGATTTGGAAACTTAGATTATTGTCATAGTTTCTTAGTTACTATGAGAAATTACTTTGAAAGAAAAGCAACTGCACTGAGTTTTCATTTATGTATCATAAAATGCATCTATTTTAAGTGTACATCTAAATGACCTTTGACAGAAGTATACATGTATGGAACTGCCATCGCCAGTCAAGAGAGAAACAGAATATTTATATCACCTAAAAATTTTCCTTTGCTTCCCTTGACAGTCCAGTCCCCCCCTTGAAGGTCCTTGGCAACCCCACAATAGACTTTGTAATGGAATCTACTTATACCATAGTAGGTTTGATTTGCCTGTCCTAGAATGTGATATAAATGCAAGGACACAGTATGTCCTCGTCCATGTCTGACTTCTTTCACACAGCATCATGGTTTTAAATTCATCCCTGTGGTGTGTATCAGCAGTTTGCTCCCTTTCACCACTGAGTATGTTCCACTTTATGACTGTATCGCAGCCTGCCCATGTACACTTAGGTTGTTTCCACCTTCTGCCTAGTGCAAGTAAAGCTGCTCTCAACATTTACGCACAGGTCTTTGTGTGGACATATGTTTCATTTCTCTTGGGTGACTACCTAGGAGTAAAACTGATGGACTGTATTTTAAACATATGTTATACTTTTTAAGAAACTGCCCAAATGTTTCCCCAAATTGGTTACACTATTTTATACTCCCACTAAAAATGTATGTGAGTTCTAGTTGCTTCACATTATCACTAACATTTAGTATTATTATTATTTTTATCAGCTATTTTAGTAGCATGTACTGGTGTCATAAACCAGACATAAAAGGATAAATACTGTATGATTCCACTTACATGTGGTACCTAGAGTAGTCAAACTCGTAGAGACAGAAAGTAGAATAGTGGTTACCAGGAGCTAGTTGTTTTCAGCTTAAAATAAGATGTTATAAATGTTAAGATATTTCATGTAAACCTCTTGGTAACCACAAAGGAAATACCTACAGTAAATACACACAAAAAATTATGATGAAGGAGTCAAAGCGTGCCGCCACAAAGTTATCGAATCACAAAGGAAGACAATTAGCAAGGAAGCAAGAAACAGAGGATCTACAAAATAGTCAGAAAACAATTAGCAAAATGGCAATAGTAGGTCCTTACCTATTGATAATTACCTTACATGTTAAGAACCTAAAAAACAATTAGCAAAATGGCAATAGTAGGTCCTTACCTATTGATAATTACCTTACATGTTAAGAACCTAAAAAAAAAAATGAATATATATACAAAACAGAAACAGACTTACAGACACAGAAAACAAAGTATGGTTACCAAAGGGGAGAGGGAAGGAGGGAGGGACATATTAGGAATATGGGATTAACAGATACTAACTATTATACAAAAGATAGATAAACAACAAGGATTTATTGTATAGCACAGGGAATTACAGTCAAAATCTTGTAATAACCTACAATGGGATATAGTCTGAAAAAAACTGAGTCAGTTAGCTGTATACTGGAAACTAACACAATATTGTAAATCAACTATACTTCAATAAGAAAAATTACTTTAAACATATATGGATTAAATTGTCCAATCAATAGGCATAGAGTGGTTCAAAGGATGAAAGAACAAGACTCATCTTCTGCTGCCTACAAGAGACTTCACTTTAGCTTTAAGGACACACAGACTGGGAGTGAAAGGATGAAAAAAGATATGTTAAGTAAGGGATGAGAGCAGTTCATCCTGGAGAAGAAAGGGTTATTTAAGGAAAAAGAAAGAAAGAAAGAAAAGACTGTACACTCCTCCCATACAAGGAACATCCAGCAGACTCGACATCCTACTCCTGCTGGGGACAGGATGGAAGTCATTTTGGAAACCGACTCCAGGCAGTTTGCCTTCAATTCACTCATTTTCCCTATAAGCATTTAGGAATGTATTGAGGTGATGCTTGTCAAACTACCTTATGCAAATAAATTTCCTGAGGAACTTGTTATGCTACCTGACTTAGTAGGTTTGGGATAAGGCCCAAGATTCTGCATTTTGAACAAGTTCCTAAACCAGGCAGATACTGCTGCCCCACGGCAGACCTGTGAGGCAAGGTGCTAAAGGGCTTATCAGTTCCTCGCACCCAGTGGTCAGACAGTCCTAGAGCCAGAGACTGCAGAACAGTGGGATGGGGCGAGAGCTTAAAACTTCTCAAAAATGTCAAAGGGAACTTTTTGAAGGACCCCAAAGAATCCTTACTTTATCAACTGGTTTCACTGGCAGTGACTGTCTTATGATAGTGAAGTGCTCATGTCTTTTACTGACATTAAAGGAACTTTGTTCCTTGTGTCTTCTGGCATCTTTGTGCCAACCCCTGTGCCCTGGTGACAACTGTCAAGATCTGTATCTTGCATTCTTTTGCTCTCTCTCAACTCTAACTCAGTGTTATACATTTGATTAATGCTTAATTGAATAGAAGAATAAATGAATGATTGAGTAAGGGAAGTCTTGTGTCCTTTGGGTTTCTATGCCTCCAGATAAACCCAAGGTGTGGGCACTTCAATAAAACTAAAGTGCTGCTTCACTTACTCCACTTCTCCCCCTACCCCATATCCAGCCAAAAAAGGCAGATCTGCAACATCCCCCTGCCACAAGCAAACTTTGGGCCTCTCTAAACCAGTGAGTTAATTCTGGTTAACTTACTTACTCCTAATTTGCAAGACCCTCATGACATTCCCAGGGTTACAAAGACAGAACCAGGACTCCATGCCTCTTAGAAGTTTGCAATAGTCTCTATCATTGAAATACTGACAGGTTTTATGATTAAACCATCCCTCCTAATTTTTTTTAAAGAATTGAGGAATTAGTTTCTGTATCTTTCTTGGGTATTTTATTGCCAAAGTTAAAAACCCTCATATTCAGAAAGTCTTTTTAAATTTTTTTACCTAGGGTTCTTTCTTTTTTTTTCCCTGCAAAGTCAGTTTCTACTTATTTTGGCCTTAACGGAGAAACAGACAATCAAATCGGCACATTAGCACTTTATGCACTTGAAATTTTACTATATTAGGACAATCTGAAATTTTATCTGGCTAAAGTAAATAGTCCTTAATAAAAGCTGGTTTTCTCTTCTTCTGCTTTTCTGTGTTGGTAATTCTATCAAAACAACGAATAAGAGGGGAAGAAACTATACCACTAGAGGTAATTAAATAAAGAACAATGAGCAGCTTAGGGGTTATAACTAGCAAGGGTATGGGTCAGGCTGTCCGGTCAAATTGCTGGGAAAACATTATCTGGGAAGACTTTATGGGAAGAAGACAAAGTCCAAAGAAGTCTCAAGTTCATAATGGAAAAGTTAAATATGAGCTTTTTAATAGTTGACAAAAATACTCCAGTACAACACACTACTATTTCAAGTTTCTCATGAATTACGCCATGTTAGAAGGACGATGAAAGACATGCTTTTTTCACAGCTTAATCGACAGTCCCATGACCTATTTCCAGGATCCAAAAACTTACCACAATCTCATCTCGCAGGCAACCATGGTGCCATAGGGAAAGAGTCTAACATAGACTCCTATCTTCAGCAGATCTACAAACTGAACCAACCCTCCCAATTTTTTTCTAAGAGTTGGAGAACTGGTTCCTGTACCTTCCTTAGGTCTTCCACTGCTCATGTTACATGGAGAAAGCTCTTTTTGTGTTTTTCACCTAAAGGTCTTTTTGTATTGTTAATGTCAGTTTCTACTTACTTTGGCCTGAGTAGAGATACAGAAAATTTGATATACGCATTAGCACTTTATACATTACTATATTAGGACAATCTGAAATTTTATTTGGCTAAAATAAATAGTCCTAATTCCATTTACTTCTCCTCAAATCCCTATTACCCAAGCCTCAAATTATCTTTATTATATCCTTTTACACATCTTTAACTTTTCCATGTCCTTCTAAGTTGTGTTTCTAAAATTTAAGTACAATTGTTTATTAAGATCCCAGGAGGAGATGGTTTATATTCTTAAGGCTCTCATATATTGCCTTTTACTTAGACAACTCAGAGTTGGTATGATCTTTTTCTTAAGAAAAACCCTTGTTTAAAAATTGGACGTTTAACTTCCAGCTGAAAATGGGAGACTGAGCGCAGACATTTACCTCCCCTTTCCTCCAAAGATCCCTTTGAAATGACAGTAAAGCGTTTTTGTTTTGTTTTGTTTTGTTTTTTAATAAAAGCAGAACAATGCTGGAAACCATCTGTCAGTCAAAAATGTTGAATTCCTAGAATACTGAAAACATATGTGATCAGAATAGACAGAGAAAGAGCAGAGGAAACCAAAGCCCAAGATACCAGAAGTAAGCAAGGGATGTCCTCAGGAGTCCAGAAATCGCCAAGTTCAAATCACTAAATGTGAAGGATAGGGTGGGCCAGTTACCAGTTAATCCTTTAAAAGAGCATCCTTGCCCCTCTCCTACCATAAAGTGGCTGACAATGAAAACTCCCGCCCTTAAGCTAAAGCCAGCATTTCACACTCCAAAGGAGGCATGTAATTTGTGCCCAGAGCTTTGTAGTGAGGGTTTGGGGAGCTGATAAAGAACCACAGAGAGGTTGAGAGTGTCCAGAATAGACATAAGGTATGGAGAGGCTGCTCCAGGGTCATCACCATTGTCACTCTGGGACCTACGCTGATGGTTCTGCTAGATGGACTGCTGTCATCCACCATGGTGAAGGCAAATGGGAGGGTTCTAGAGGTTCTCAAAATAAATGCTGTGGCCTGGAAGGGACACATATCTCTCTGCTCACAGTTCATTGGCCAAAATTAGTCACATGATCCTATTCAAACTCAAGGAGGCCAAGAAGTGCAACCTTACCACAGGCCAAGCACTGGAAATTGGTGGGTGGGACTCATGACTACTCTTACTACCTACAAAGGAATGAGCATCAGATGACAGAATTTCCATCATCCAACTGTGTGCTAGATGACAATAAAGCAATGCTTTCAAAGTTATAAGAAAAAATGAATAATTGCTTAGCACTTTATTCTCACAACCGAACTATTAATTAAATGTGAGGACACGCAGGAATTTAGAAAACATATTGCGCATTCACTCTTGCTGAAAAACTTCTTTACATGCTTGAATAAAAGGAGATCTCCAAACTACGTGTGCCGTTTACATAAAAGTAGATCCGGTGCTTAAACTGTAGTGCTGTTCAGCAAAATATTTGAGAAAATGTTCTGTGATATGGAAGAATTTGTAAGGGCTCAAATATTTGACAACCCTCTCCTTCCCTTCTGAGGGATTGTTTTGGACAAAAACAAACATATTGCAAAGAGTTCTTGGACCCAATTCTAACCTCTGTGTGTGTGTGTGTGTGTGTGTGTGTGTGTGTGTGTGTGGAGGTTTCCCACACCAGCAAACAATTCTCAGAGGTCAGCCGGCTGTCCAAGATTTCAGGTCAGTTCTTACACTATCTCCCTGGAGACAGAATCAGATTCCACAGGTAAAGGGTTCAGTCCCACAAGACCGCTCTCCCCTTCAGATGCCAGTCACAAGCTCAAGTTGTTACCTGTGCTTTTGACCAAACAGCTATGAACTGGAGGTGCCAACGACCCCTGCAACTCAGGATGCCAATCTCAAGTCCAGGTTGTTACCTGTGCTTCTGACTATAAATCAGAGTTCCCAAGGTCCACTCCTCAGGTTCAATTAATTTGCTAGAATGGCTCCCAGAACTCAGGAAAACCCACTTAAGCGCTAAAATACCAACTTATTATGAAAGGATATTAAAGGATACAAATCAACAGCCAGGTGAAGAGGTACATAGGGCAAGATCCCAAAGAAAGGTGCTTCTGTCTTCATGGAGCGCAGGGGCCTGGATGGTGGCACAGGGAAGCTGACGGTTCCCAAGGTGGAAGTTTCTGGAAAAGGGCCAAAGAGCTATCCTTTGGGTTTTCATGGAGGCTTCAGTAAATAGTCATGATTGACTAAATCATGACCAATGGAAACCAATTCAACTTCAAGTCCTCTCCCTCCCAGTAAATCAGGGAATGGTGTTCAAAGATCCAGCCTCCTAATCACACAGTTAATTCTGCCGGCAACCAGCCCCAGCTCTGGAGTGGGATGAAATCCTCAGGGTTTTTAGGAGCTGTGAGTCAAGATCTGTGGATGAAGGCCAAATATATATGAGAAATATGTTTTGGTCATCTGGATGACCATATATATGTATTTCTCAGAAATCATAGTATCGTGCAAATAAAAGCCTTGCCTTATTCAGGATCACATGATACTAGAATACATTCTAATAATTCAAAATATTAATATAGATAATGGAAAGAAATGGCAATTGAGAAACAGAGGAAAAAGTCAAGAAAGTTATAAAAGTTATAAAAGGATATAAATGTGTATATATGTATGTATCTATTAATATTTATTACATACATAACCATAATATATGTTATATATTAATTTTCAATTTTTCTAGTCATTCTATGTATAGGCAGAAAATCTGTTATTCTAATTTAAAAAATTATAAATGGTGGAAAAATGGAGGATGTAGAGATAAGGGTGAAAAAAAGTCTAGGGCAGGGAAAGTGTGATAAAACCTCATTTGTGTAGTGCTTGGCAATTCACAGAGCATTTCTGTTAATATTTCATCAGAACCCCTTAATGGGGTTCCCCCAAAATGGAGGATCTGAGAATTTTTTCATAAAGTAACAGCCTATCAACTAAAAATAATATATTAGTTTTTAATTCTAGCTGTACTTTTCCTACCTAGCCATGAAGCAACTGATCCATGTCACTGCAATCATTTCAATGAACTATCTTAGGGCAGTGAATCTGGGGACATTTTGGAGCCAAGGGCCTTTTTGAAAATCTGATGAAAGTTATGGATATTTTCTCAAAAAAATGAGTATACAATTTTGCGAACCACTTCAAGAGGTTTATCAAGCTCCGAAAACCTATCCATGGAGCCTGAGATCCACAGGCACGGTTTCAGAATCCTTGCGGAAGAGTGGCCTCACTTTACTGGTTTAGGACCTGGTGATGCTCACGCTCGCAGCATAAGCCCAGAGAGGGCACGTGTGTGCGCCAGGCAGTCCGCGCTTTTGACTGGGGAGGGGAAAGTGGAGTCCGCCTCTGCTCCTAAGGTTTATATGGGTTCTCTGGGGCCTCACCACGTGGTGAGGGAGGGAATGTGAAGGGCTAAGGGCCGCCTGATAGGGTTCTCCACAGGATAGAGTGCCCTCTGCCCCCATCACCATGCGGAGGAACTACTGACGTCCGCACAACACTTGGCCGTCGTGAAGCCCTTTCACGAGGGTCGTCTCGTTGGAACTCCTCACTGGGAGTTTAAATGTTATGTCTTCAAGTGGGACGGCTGAGGAACAGCAGTTCTGCTTCGGAAGATGAGCCAGTGCAGCCTCGCACAGGTTAAGTGACTTGCCCAGGGTCATCCGAGGAGTGAGTGACAGGGCGGGGTCAGACCACAATCGCATACATTTTCCATTCTGCCCCCTCAGGCTAGCCTTCTGTGCTGATGAAGTGTGGAATATGATTTTGGATTTTTGGAAAAGCCTCTTTTCTCTAAAGGAACATAATAAAAATTGTCTATTCACAAGCAGATAGAAGGCCCCAAATGCAAATTAAATGTATCGCCATCTGGAAATAATCGGTACCAGTTATCAGAGGATGGGGCTGGAGGGAGGCTGGGGACTCCGTGTGTGGCGGTCTGCAGGGACCCTGGGTGGGGCCCTGGGTGCTGACGAGGAGCTGGGAGAGGAAGCAGATTCCCTGAGCCCCTGTTTCCCAATGAGGCCCAGGGCTGGACCTGAGAATAATTCAAGAGCAGCAGGAGGCTGGCCAGAGAAGAAAAAGATAAAGTAGCTCACTGCGTAGAGGCCTAGCCATTCAGCAACTGGTTCCTCCTCAGCCT
Organism: Camelus bactrianus; assembly: GCF_048773025.1. Lineage (NCBI taxonomy): Eukaryota > Metazoa > Chordata > Mammalia > Artiodactyla > Camelidae > Camelus > Camelus bactrianus. The sequence continues at coordinate 79,557,739 of NC_133543.1, forward strand.
CGTGACTCCTAGCCTGGCCTCGGGGGCTGGTGCCAAGTAGGCACCTCCCCTGTGCTGACGTGGGGAATGCCACAGGGCACCAAGATTAGTAACTAAGGAGAACGATTACCTAGATGGTCAAGAATGACTTTGCCACATGTGATACTGTCCACTGGTACAGCAGTGCTGCAGGGGGAAGTACTTGGGATACAGAAACTGGAGTGGGCAAAGAGCGGGGAACAACAGTGCAGCGGTGGGAGGCGCTGGATCCAGGACCCACAGACCTCTTTTGTCTGTGATTCCCAGATGGTTAAATGACAAACTGCTTTTAATGAGGGTGACTCAGTGGTTCATTTCCATTAAAAAAAAAAAACAAAACACCAACCATCAACGAGGGTCTTGAATCTTCTCAGCTGAGAGAAGACAGGACTGCATGAGGAAGAGAGAGATTGAAGACCCCCTGCTCCAGCAAAGAGGGAGAGAGAAAGGCGAGGCTGCGCTAGGAACCCTCCTCTTGCTTCCTTGCTGTATAAACACTGCCATGGGGACAGCCAGCCGCCAGGACCTCCAAATGCAATCGCTGGCATGACCCCTGTGTTTCCCTAGGAAGACACTGGAAGGAGCACAGAGAGGCTGGTGGGGACATCCTTGCTCCAGGATGTGACACTCCTCTGTTTCTCACGGAAGGGCTGAGAAATGTCAAGAACATTCTCTGACCCAGAGTTTCTCGAACCTTAGTTACTTATTTACCACTGTCACAGTTTTTGTCCTATGCAAGGAACAGCTTTACTTGTATTTCATTGATAGTTTTCTATAAATACATCTGCATTTTTTAACCTAATACTAGAGAAAAGTGTTCAGTATATAAGCAATTATTTTTCTGGAAACAACCAAATAGCTTCAGTTTTATGCTGTGCTTTGTGGCCTGAAAGCACATTTTTTCACTATGATATTTCTTTGAATACTTGGGTTCTTGGGGAATGACATCACTCAGAACAGAAACTGGGGAAACACTTTGTACAGATTTTTTTTTAATGTGGTTAAAAGTTGAGGAAAAAACAGATTCTTCCAATCAATGACAGTTTTGGAAGAAAGTGGTATACCCCAAACCTCTCCTTTCCCCAGCCCTGGCTGTGCAAGTGGGGAAGGGGGTGACTTTCATTCAGAAAATGAAATACAGTAAGAATGATGTGAATTTGCTCAAAATAATAACAAGGAAAGGAAAACATCTCTTAAAGGCAAAATCACACTTCAAGTCAACTTGTACATCCCTAAAAAAAAAACCTGGCCAAAGCAAAAGTCTGTAGCTAGTTCAGATTCTTGGTGAAGATTAGATGTCTCAACTTCATTCCCAGCAAGGTGAGTCACCCGCAGTGGAATTTACAGGTTTCTAATCCAAATGATCTTCTCCATCTGCAAGGACCTCCCTGAAGAATAAGAGAGAATTTGCCTTTACTTTCCTCCCAGGGAATAGGTTGAGTTTAGTTTATTTAAATCAGCAAACATTTATTGCTTGTTTACCAAGTTTAGAACCTGTGCTCTGTAAACCTGGTGAGCACAAAGATAGAAAGACAGAAATCCTGCACTGGATGAGTTGTAGTTGAGCGAGGGCAGTATAAGCAAACAAATAATTGCAGTATAGTGTCACAGGTAACCCAAGACACTGAGAGCTGGCGTTTGTGAAATGTTCACAATTCGATGCCCACGAACTCACTTAACCCTCACAAAAACCCACTTTACAGATGGAGAAACTGAGGCAAAAAGCAGTCAGGTCACTTTTAAGATCACTTGTGAATGGCAAAGCCAAAAATCAAACCCAGACTGGCTGGCTTGAAGTCTTGGGCATCACCAGTCTGGGATTCATCAGAGAAAGGGATCTGAAGGATGAAGAGGAGTTCACTGGGCCTGTGGGGAGCAGGGGGCAGGATGCTGAAATGTGCCAGTCTCATCAGAAAGCAGCATGTCCGAAACATCTGTGAAATGTCCACACACATGAGGTGACGCCAGAGGGCTCCTAAGTGAGTGACGAGGCTGAGTTCCCACCTTGTAGGTGCCCAGTTTTCATTAATCACTTATTAAGTATCTACTCTGGGCCAGGCACTATATTCAGCACTGAGAATAGAACCAGAAAGAGGGCCCATCCTTCTCCCAGAGCAGAAGGGTCATTATATTTGATTTGAAAAATCCATTGAGTTTGAAGAAATTGTTTGGGGTGGCATAAACTCTTAAACTTTTAAAACTAAATTAGAACTGGGAAATCTGTCAAATTTGAGGTTTCTTTTCTACACCTCAGTAAAACCAAACAAACAAGCAACAACCACCAAGATCCCTCATTTTTTGCCCCCCTGGCAAAACACTTTTATTTTCCATAAATGCTTTAATCAGTTTGGAGTATTCGTTTAAACGTTTAGAGTGTACTTGAGAGCTTTAAGCATCAAACAGACTTTTAAAGTGGCTTTTCCTGTTAACATAACGTTTCTTGTAACCAGTCAGTTGTGCCAGAACTCACTGTACGAAAGTAACGCTGCCAGGTGGGCTAGCATTTTGGCAGCAGGGCATCAGCCTTCTGGATGGCACTGCATTTTTAGTCAGTGTTCAGTTCACATTTTTAGTGTCTTTGTGCACAACTTCCAGAATATCACTTTGCCATCTTGTAAATCGGTTTGCAGTATTCGTGATAATGCTTCCCCTTTATTATAATTACCGCAAGTCATGGGAAGGTTCAACTGTTTCATTAGCTGACTGAGAACAACAAAGTCTAAAGTTTCATTGAAATCATATGTAATGTTTGTGTTCCAAGGTCAGCTGGAAACTAATAGGAATAATTTAAGCCATAATATCCCAACTGAGGCTGAGCCACACTAATCACTCTGCAGATCATACTGGAGTGATTCTGAAGGGAAAAAAAAATCACATCCTATTTCTCCCTCATTAAGTATACTGAAGCCCCACTGTATAAGAGGTCGCCTCCCTCACAGGCGACCCTGAGGGACCAGGAGGCTGGAGAGGTGGTTCCCCTTTCTCCTTCCCTTTTATTTCTTTTCAGCGCTCTGTTCCCTCTCCCATAACCCAGCAAGTGTGGAGTCACAGGATTCTAAGTATGTCTAGAGTCTTCCAGAAAGTTCCCTGACCTCTCCCCGCCAAAAAAAAAAGCTGTAAGTTGAAGGAGGCGTGGCAGTCGGGTAGGTAAGTGTGGCCGGGAGGAGCTTTACCCTCAAGACTTCCTCTTCTGGCAGACAGCTGATTGAAAAACTTCCCGTGATACCCTCTGGCCTTTTATCTAAAAATTCGTTCTTTACTTTTCATCATTATTTTTGATTAATGAGGAGGTGAATCTAGCAAGATAAGGGACTCACCATCTTCACCGTGAGTGGAGGAGCCTCCTCCCCATTCAGGAGTCTGTCTGGGAGCTCCCAGTGACGTCTCTTCTCTTCCATGAAGACAGTTGAGCTGGGAGGATAGTGCTTCCACCCGCTGCAGACCTACAAGAAGAAGAAAGTCTGTCCAAGGCAAACTATAGACTGAATGCATATAGTCATCATCTAACCAGTGGCTACGGAGCTCTACCAGAGATGGATGTGAAAATCATTTTATAGGTTACTGGAAAATCTGATTCTGTTAGGCACTGGAAACTCCTGGGAGAGCACATCCCTGCGCCCACCACACACACCCCTTTCTCTCCCTTTGCTTTGAAGGAGGGAGGGTGGTGGGGTGATTGGGGACAGGGAAACAAGAGGCTAAAGCAATATCTGTTTTCTCTGGGGACACATGAACGTCCTGCACAGACCCGTGAGCAACAACAGTTTGGGGGAATGTTGAGGAGGGGCGCACTGTTGACACAGAAGGTGCCAGACCAGGGATCAAAGAGTTGCTTCTGGCTGTGAGAAACTTCGGAGCCACAGTGCTGTGGTTTTTTAACCCTTACCCTGCTATTCCAAGTAGCTGCAGGCAGTCACCAAGGTCCCTCTCCCTCCCTTTTTCTTTCTAATTCCCTTGGAATCTTAATCCCTATAATCATTTACACTTTGCAAAATGCTTTCATATTTTAGGCTGAAACACAGGAAACTGATAGGAGTCAATTTTGCCCAACAGATAGATGGTTCCCAGTACAACCAATACAATAGTGTTTCAACTGATAGCTTCTTGCAGACAGATTACTTGTGGTACGTCTCAGCCTCGAGGTCACATAACAAAGGAGGTAGCCCACACGAACTGGAACCTGGCCGTCCGGCTCCAAATCCAGGGCTCTTTCCCCTGCCTCCTGCTCCATGGGCTGACCCCAGAGGAGAACCAGGAGAAGGGAAGAAGCTGTTTCAGGTTCTGGGTTCTTTTTCACCACTAGGAATACAATCACCGTGGACTTGAGTCACCTCCATAGGCCCGGCAATCTCTCTTCCAGTGTACATGGTATCAAATATATAGACATGCATTCATATCTCATACTATAATTTTTATACATTTTACAAGATTGATGCTTATATTCTTGTGTTTAAAATGATTTATAGCCAAAACATGGAAACAGCCTAAATGTCCATCAACAGGTGACTGGATAAAGAAGATGTGGTGTATTTATACAACGGAATACTACTCAGCCATAAAAACCGACAACATAATGCCATTTGCAGCAACATGGATGCTCCTGGAGAATGTCATTCTAAGTGAAGTAAGCCAGAAAGAGAAAGAAAAATACCATATGAGATTGCTCATACGTGGAATCTAAAAAACAAAAACAAACACAAACAAACAAACAAACAAAAACAAAGCATAGATACAGGACAGAAATAGACTCACAGACAGAGAATACAGACTTGTGGTTGCCAGGGGGGTGGAGGGTCGGAAGGGATAGACTGGGATTTCAAAATTGTAGAATAGATAAACAAGATTACACTGTATAGCGCAGGGAAATATACACAAAATGTTATGACAACTCAGAGAGAAAAAAATGTGACAATGAGTGTGTATATGTCCATGAATGACTGAAAAATTGTGCTGAACACTGGAATTTGACACAACATTGTAAAATGATTATAAATCAATAAAAAATGTTAAAAAAATAAATAAATAAAATGATTTGATCATGGTTTCTTGATCACTTGAAAAATGCTAAAAAATCTAGCCCATAAATTGCTTTCAAATATAATGGACATTTCATGAATTCCAAATTTAGCACTAATGAATTTGTCATAGTGTTACATTTTGGGGACATTTAATTAAGCATTTATTAATTTCAGTTTGCCCTTTTTGTGTTTTTGAATAATTTTTTTTAGTTACAGCTATTTTATTTTTTAATCAATTTTTTCGGGGGGGGTAATCAGGTTTCTTTCTTTATTTCTTTCTAATGGAGGTACTGGGGATGGAACCCAGGACCTCGTACACACTAAGCACACCCTCTACCACTGAGCTATATCCCACTCCCTGTTTGAGTCTTCTGATTAAAGACATTTTGAGGTGTCTTGGAGTTAGCCAGAAAGCATGTTTCCTGCACTCCTTCTTGTCTTCACTTACTTGCCAGCCCTAGTGAGTAGCACATGTAGAACAAAGTGAGAGCTTTCATGGTGAGGACTCTCCACAGCGCATGGCAATTTTAACTGAATGGGCTCTGAAGGTATATAAATTTGGGATGATCCAGCAATAGTTTCTGGACATTGATTTTCTTTTTGAAAAACAAAATTTCTGCTTTCTACTATTTTTATAGCCTTGGATGTTTTCTGGTGAGAGTGGAGTGCAACAAAATTCAGAGTTACCTCTGCTAATCAGTGTTTTTGCTGACGTCCCAGTATAAAAGCCAACTGAAACATTTAATCAATATGCTGGTTTACAAGTCCTCTTTTCAGGAACATTATCTTACTCAAAAAAATCAGGAGAAAATCCTTTAACTTCATGGGCAACATTTTATTCTGCACCTAATATAGGCTTTTACCCTTCTCTGTATCACTGCATCTAATGTCTTAATAGCAGAGATATTTTTCTTTTATATTGGGGGGAAACATTCTCTCAAACATTTATCATGATGCTGATAGACTTTTCAACTACTCTAAGCACCATACTTCATTAAGAAAACAAGTCTCAGTACTTCTGGCTTATAAAGAAGAGTGATGACGGCACTTTCCTTGTTCCGATTCACTTACTGACTCGTTCATGATCAGTCATTTATTCATTTAGCAAATGTTTCTTGAACATCTACACTGTGTTAAGTACTAGCCAGACCCAGTATTAAAAGATGAAAATGTCCTCACTTAGAATTAATATGTTATCATTAATATCTCAAAACACATACCTACACCATATTCATAGTGGGCGATGTAAAAGTGCCAGTACCACCAATTTTTGTTTCCAGGAGTGTAATTCAATAAATGCTATTTACGTGCAAGACCTTACATTGAGTACCATGTATGAACGTTTCTTCATTAATTTCTTCAACAAAAATTTCCTGGGCATTACCATTTACCAGTATTTTGCTGGTCCCTGAAGTTACAGAAGTCAGTAAGCAACAGTTTCTCCTCTCAAAGTGTTTCCCCTTTATTGTGGGGGTGATGCACACACAGAACTGTGTGATAGGTGATAACGGAGCCGGCATTCCACGCACAGGGAAAGCGTCCCAGGTGAGCTCTGTAAACACTGAGCCTCTTCTTCGTGAGCGACTCCGAATATTTTGTCATCTAGACCCACCAAGATGAGTATGCAGCTTATGTGCTGCTCAGCCATAAAGGGCATTATTTGTATCAAAGCTATTATAAGTGAGTATATTTTAAATAAGAATTTTCCTTAAAATATTGATGAAATGTTTGTTTTAACAAAATCCATATAGTTCAACAACATTCTGACAGAGGGAAACAAAGTGTCTTGAGCAAGGGGTGGTTTTTCTAGTGTGTGCAGAGATGCCGCGTGTACTAGGGGCCGTGGAAGGGTAGACAGTCCCACGGAGCCAAGGTGGAGAAGGGCGCTCCAGGTGGGAGGAAGGACTGTGTCAGGTGTGAACCAGCAAGATGCTCTGGAGGGACTGTCTGATTGGGTGGGAGGGAGCCTGGCTGAGGTGTTGGAAGGAGACGGAAGAAGTAGGCACCCGCTCCATTACATTCTCTGTACTTCTCCTTCTGGGAGACCTCATGATGCTGAACGTTAATAGCCTAGGCCTGTCAGTAACCTTCAGCATTGTCCTTTAATGTCGTACAGCTTTTTCCTCTCCTCCAAGAAGACCAAGTACTGGTCCTTCACAATTTAACTTGTCCATTATTTGAAGTGGAGAGGTCATGACATTATTCCAATTTCTTGAGGAACATGTAAATGTCAGCAAGCAGTTTATCAATACCATTTAACTCAGTAAAGGAAACCTTTCTCCAATCATGTGTCCTCGGTGCTTTTTTTCCACCATAGGACAATCTTCCTCAAGCCATGGAGCTTGTGTCCTGGGGAAATTCCAAAAGAATCTCTATGATTCTACAGAACTGAGAGCCACTCAATGCAAACTTCCTCACCGTGTGCAGCTCTTTCCTTCGTGCTGGTCATATTATCTCCATCCCTGTCCCTCTGCCCATCTTTGCTTGGCTCTCTTTCCGCCTGTCTTACTAACATCACCATCCTTTATTTCTATTGTATGACTATAGGTAAAGCTTAGCTCAGGTGAAAATGTCACTATTTCTAAAATGAGCAGAACAGTGAGATCTAATATCTTCAGTAAAAGCTCTCTGCGAGGAGCCCACTGGTGGCTACCCTGCCCAGTGGCCATTCTTTTTGATGAGGAGCATGTCTCAGTTGGTCACTGACTTCTCCCATAGGTAAGCTGGTTGGTAAAAATTTTAATGGACATGTCTGATTTTTAAGCAACAGTAAAGAACCCTGTCTCAGTTAAGAAAAAGAAGAGTTTATGGGGCAGAGATGGAGAGGCTGAAGAAGCAAAGGCAAGACTGAAAATTCATATCAGGAATAGTTCAGGACTCAGGGCAGCCCTGGGGTTCCGAGTGGCAGAAATGAATGGACCATCTTGTCAAGGCACTGCCACTAGCAGTGAGCACTCACCTGTCCTTCAAAGCTCGGGAGAGCACATCTGATTGGCCCAGCTTAGGTCAGGCACTTCCTCTTTGGCTGGGGGAGAGGGGATGTCTTAAATGATGGAATATTAAGACTGAACTTAATGGAGCCAGGTTATTTCCCACAAAGGAAATAAAAGGTGAGGGGTGTGGATGCTGATGGTCAGAAAAAAACAATTGTTTGCTACAATATGTTTTTCCAAACTATGAAAATCCTACCTTCCCTTTTTTGATGTTGGTGGAGGAGTTTTAAAGTTTTAACAGTGGTGAGAAATATATGTAGTCAGAGAGACAAGACTAAGGGGTTTATCTTTCCCGATTTCAGTCAGATATTCTGATTCCATTTTATAATTATCAATCATATGCACTTGAAAATATGAAAATAGAAGAAGAAAAATCTTTGGGGAGAGGAGAGTATTTTTTTTAAGGAAAAATTTTTTGAAACTTGACTTAGAATGATGGGAGTTCTTCAATTTGCTATATGAAAGTAACAGAGAGCTTAGTGTATCCCAGAGATGGATTAGACAGATGTAGCACTTAACTGTTAACATTTGTGAGGTTCATTCCCACCAGTGAGACTTGTGAGCAGCTTCCACGAGATGCTATGCAAAATCAGTTTAGTACTTTCCTCATTTGTCACTGTGCCGAGAAACTGGGAAAATATAGAGGAAACAGAAAATTGGGCACATCTGTGAATTTGGTTGTGTCCTGATTATAGCAGTGCAATTCCACATATGTGCATGTTTTCACAGGAGAACAGGTTTTCTATTTGACTCCAAACTCCATCAATACTCAGCTGATGTTTTATAGCTCCCTGGGGTTAAGCATGCCCTCCCTTCACAGAGCCAAAACAGTCACTTAGTTCTAAGACCCACTGGCACTGCTTCGGTACCTATTTCCTTAAATTATGGCAAATGGGAACTTGGGGCATACATACGTCAGCCCCATCAACATAGTTCTCCTGTAATAATGCTTGGCACATTTATACTACCTCTTAGCAGAAAGCCCCAAATACTTACTAAACATTTATTCATTCTTACATTAAAAAGAGTTTGGTAGCTCTCGTAACTCCCATTTTATAGAAAAGTGAACATGGAAAGCCTGTAGCTCATGAATGAATAAGAAATTGTAAGTATTAATCATCTCTTTCTCCTTCTCAAAACAGAGAGAGAAGTGCTTAACCTGCAATAACGTCTGTAGTGCCATTAATTTGTTCAACTGTATTCTATACTGGGGGTTCTCACCCTTGGGTGTGCATGAGGACCACCAAGGGATCTGGTTAAGATGCAGACTGCCTATCTCCATCCCCAGAGACTCTGACCCTGAAAGGCCGGGGTGGGGCTCAGGTGTCCACATTTTTGACAAGCACCTTCCCCTAGGTGATTCAGGGGACCGCCCATCAAGAAACAGTGGTCTAGATGAAATAATCAAATTACAGGATCATTGGCCATCATTAAAAAGTCTGCACATGATAAATGCTGGAAAGGATGTGGAGAAAAGGGAAACTTCCTACACTGTGGTGGGAATGTAATTCAGTGCAGCCATTATGGAAAACAGTATGGAGATTCCTTAAAAAACTGAAAATAGACTCACCATATGATCCAGCAATCCCACTCCTGAGCATATATCCAGAGGAAATTCTAATTCAAAAAGATAAATGCACCCCAATGCTCATAGCAGCACTATTTACAATAGCCAAGACATGGAAACAACCTAAATGTTCATCAACAGATCTAGAAAAAGAAGGTGTGGTATATTTATACAATGGAATATTACTCAGTCATAAAAAAGAATAATACCATTTGCAGCAACATGGATGGACCTGGAGATCACCATTCTAAGTGAAGTAAACCAGAAAAAGAAAGAAAAATACTACATGATATTCTTTATACGTGTTATCTATATAAAAAAATAAAGATACAAATGAGCTTACTTACAAAACAGAAACAGACTCACAGACATAGAAAACAAACTTATGGTTACCTGGGGGAAAGAGGGTGGGAAAGGATAAATTGGGAGTTTGAGATTTGCAGATACTAACTACTATATATAAAATAGATAAAAAAAATTCATATTGTATAGCACAGGGAACTATATTCAATATCTTATAGCAACCTGTAATGAAAAAGAATATGAAAACAGACATATATGTATGTATGACTGAAACATTATGCTGTATACCAGAAACTGACACAACGTTGTAAACTGACTAAACTTCAATAAAAATTTTTTTTAATTTAAAAATTGCAAGATCATTAATAGAGAAGCAACAGCAGAGCTCTGAGCAAACTACAAACTGCAAATCCTATTCCCAAGCAGGCCTCCCATCCTCCCCAACCACTTCTGACTTCACAGGATTATTCCATTTTTTTAAGAGTATTTCTTGAAAGTAGCTGTTATTATCACCATAGTCTAGGAATCCCCACAAGGATAAATTATCTCAAAAGAAAGAATGATGATGTAAAAACTAAAGCTTGAGTCTAATGTTGGGATCATTTACATAGTCAGTCAAAGAAAGGACCATGGCTTCAGTTTGTCCTGCCAGGACCTGGAGGATCTGGAACCATCTTGGTCATTCAGAAGAAGAAGAAACCATTTCCAGAAGCAAACTCCACATCTTTATAGATTTTTCTAGCATTCAGCAAACTGCTTCCCATGTGGCAAGTGACCACCCTCAAATACCTATGGCCTGTTGCCGCACTTTTGTATGGACCTCTATGACCCTGGTAATAATGACAACTAACTGTTTACTGTGTGCCAATAACTTGGTTCCCAGTATTGCCTTCGATCCTCATTTTATGCCCATTTTGCAGATGAGGAAACTGAGATTAAACAACTAACCACACAAGCTAATAAGGCTGCTAAGTGATTAAGCCTTGATTTGAAACCAGTTTTGTCTGTCTCTGAGTCCCTGTACATAACCACAATCACACTGCCTCTCTGGGAAGAAGGATGGTGTGTGACAAAGGCAAAGTTGGTCAGCTAGAAGAATCTCTGGGATAAGAAAATAGGCTATGATAGAATTAAACCAGGGAGAGGGCAGTGGGATTCTTTCTCATTTCTCAGAATTCAGGCTGCAGAAAAGGGTTGCATTACCTTACACACCATGTAATATTCTCCATGTCATTATAGAGAGTGGAATACCTTTAGAGTAATCGTATACATAATCCAATATTGCACAAATCTAAAAGCTTGAAAGTGCCCGCCAGCTCCCCCCAACCCCAGACCAAATAGAATCCTATGTACTAAACCATAGTTATAATTTTCCCCCTGGTTTCACTTGGATTTCCTTTAATAATGTTTGATTGTAATTAAAAATCAGTGTATATGTGGAATAGATGAAGAAACCAAAATTATCCTCTTTTGTCTTTGAAAAAAGTGACAGTTTTAAAAATGCTCAATATAATCAATTCACTTTTTCCCCCCATTGAACTAGCATTTTTATCAACCACAAATATGCTTCTCCACATAAGACAGTCGCTGCAGTTCTGTGGTAAATGCAGCAGGACTGAAGTCGTTGCCAAAGAAGCATCAAAGCTTTCAGAGCAGCCTTGATGTGCACAGCTCTCAGCTCAAAGAAAGAGCAAAGAGAAAGAAGCCAATGGCTGGAATAGCTTTGGGCTATGCTTTCAAAATAGGTTTAATATAAAGGCTAGAACAGCGGTAAGATATTCATATATAAAACAGATATCTGCCCCTTAGCGAGCTGAATGGAGTAAGGTTTCAGAACCTCTCAATGTTCAGTCACTGCTGATCCTAATAACAATAGGACTAGGGAAAAAAAAGAAGCCCTAATAGTTAATTCTGGCCTAATGGTGTCTAAATGGGAAGTCCAGACATTTAAAAAATTAAAAAAAATTTTTTTTATTGAAGTGTGGTTGATTTATAATGTTAGTTTCTGGTGTACAACAAAGCAATTCAGTTATACATATACATACATATACATTGTTTTTTCAGATTCTTTTCCATTACAGCCCATTACAAGGAATTGCATATAGTTCCCTGTGCTATACAGTAGGTCTTTGTTGTTTAGAAGTCCAGACATTTTAGTGATCTACTGTCTTTTCAATCCTGTTGTTGTGAGGATCAATAGTGCTAGAACATTGAGAGGTTCTGGAATCCTCACTTCACCTTTCAGGCCAAGGTGACTGACAACCATCCAGAGACTAATCCAGGACAACCAGGAAATCTCTGGTTTGTTCTTGGGTAAACCTAATTCTTGGTCTGATAAATTACAGCCCTAGGTTTCGGAGACATTAGTAGCAGCAACATTATTTGAGAAATTCTACTCTCCCTACAGAAATCTCTGATTTCACTGGTCTGCAGTCACTCCGTCCTCTTTTTCTACCTGGCCTGATGTTGCCACATCACGGTTATGTAAGAACTGTGCTTGCAATGAATGCCTTAGTCACAACCTGTCATGACAGCCACCTCTGTAAAGGATAAGAATCCCCTCTTTATTTCAGAAGGCAATGTAGTGTATGGGAATAGTGCAGTGCCAGGAGACACATGAAGTCTAGTCTAATCTAAGTGCTGCCGGTTATTAGCTTTGTCACTCAGTCTTTCTGAGTCTCATTTTTCTCATCAAAAAGTTGAGATACAATTGAACTTTACAGGGCCACCATAAGGAATAGAGCTATTAGAGTGAGGTAAGTAGAAGGTGGCTGGTTTCATTGTTGGGGTGGTGACGGAAAGGAAAACAGACGGCGATACAGAGTCTAGTCCCCACTTTTTGAAGAGTAAGATTCTGGTGATTTTCAGAAGAGGATGGGAAGAGGGAAGCAAGACCATCTGTTTTCCATGGTTGAGGGAAGATAACTGGTAGGAGGCAGAGGTGGTGAAGTAACACCAAGCTAGAGAGAGAAGACTCAGGTGATAGAACTCTATCTAGAAGGACCCTGGGGGGGTGAGATGGGGTCCCCCAGGGAGTTGCTGAAAGAGGGATTCACCAAAGATGAGCTCAACTCCTTTATGACTCTGAAAGTCCTTCCTGAATCTATTCAAAAGAGGATGCTGAGTATAGTGGTGGACAAACGTAAATGAGAACTGTCGCATCCTAGAGTAAGATTAGCGGGAAGTCAATGGCAGTCTTGATGCATGGATCTTTCAGATCCCAAATTCCTTTTCTTAAAAATAGAGCATATATTCTTCCATATTCCTCTTGGAATGAGAGCAGATATTCTCTGGTGTCTGGATTTTGTCATTTGAACACCCTTTTCCCTGAGGTCTTAGGCAGCAAGGCTAGAAACCAACAAACATCTGAATGAAGGGGTTCTTGAGCCCACATGTTGTCCACAGTGTGTTGCAGAAGGTTCCTCATCCTGTTTCCAGTCTCGTGATTCTCCTCCCTGTTTGAATGAAATTTTGCAATGCATTTTCTCACATTACTCTGGCAATCAGTGTTCAAGTACACAACATTGGTTATACACTTGAAAAAAAAATCTGGTTATTTGGGTGAAACAGAAAATGATGATTTTGGAGAGAATGTGTTTTTACATTCTTTCATTTAAAAATATGGCTTTTGTTTCATCATTTATGGAAAATTTTGTACTTTTGAGCACAAATTATGTAACTAAAAGAACTGGAGGAAATGGATAAAACTCACAGACCTGAATATTTTCTTATAATCTTAAAAACCTTTTCTTAATTGGCAAGAGCATCTTCATTATAAATGCATGAAAATTACAAGTTGCCAAAAGAAGTCCAACTGTATATAGAAAATAATAAAAATCAAAGAGATGATTTGTATGACACCATGGCCTGTTGCTACAGAAAATATGACAAAGCAGGTTGAATAATATTATGCTAATAGAAAATTAGGTAAAATAAAGGTGAGAATTGGAAAAAGAGAAGTCCTATATTACTGTACAAATACCTTCCATAATTGGAAAATGTAGCAGAGAAAAATAAAGTAAGATATGGAAGTAAAAGGTAAATAGATTTCTGTCTGATCAGCTTGAAAATTATCCTCATCACCAAACGGGTGTCTTCAAACTTAAAATATAAAGATGATTACTTTTTACTTGAGTGTACATTTTTTATACAACACTTTGAACTCCTCAGTCTTCACCATCTGTAGAACTCAATTTCCGTTTTGTAAAAAAAAATTGCTGACATCTGTTTAAACCTTAATATCTCCACAACCATGTAGAATGTTCACTCAAGTTTGGTGTCATGTTAAATCGTTTTAACTTTAAAATAATATTAAACTTACGATTCTGTTTCAACTTTGCCACGATACTAGTATTTAACCCTTCTGAGATTCTAAACTGCTCACTGAAGAAAAATATCTTGGATGGAAAAAAATGAAGTCAAATGTGAACCCTTCATTTTTTATGGGATACTGGAGAGATTTTTCTAAAACCTGCCAAGAATTTGGAGCCTTAGAATAAGATGACGGATCATTGGAAGGCCAATGACTTGACTGAAACAGGGAACAATCTGACTTAAAGAGATCTTGTCCTGCTGACCAACCCATGTCAAAATTGTGAAGTAATAAAAATAACCTGGATTTATAAAGTGTTGAACAAATTTAAAGCCCTTCTACTTCCATAATCTTATTAAATGTTCACAACCACATTGGTAGATACAATGGCAAGTTACATCATAGATTTCTCTCCCCACCCCCACCGACAGGACTAAGGTTCTTACTCTCCCAACTGTTAGCATTTTGCCTGCTGATGGCTTAGAATGAGTCCCTCCCTAGAGCCGAAGGCAGCGGCCTCACACAAATCAACGTCTCCACTCCGAGGATTCCCCACCTCTAAACACATCTTGGTCAGTAAGAGAGCAACAACGATCCCGCCCCCTCACCTCAATTCAAACAACTCTGAAAGGCCATTCCAGGCCCGAGATCCCCCGGGGATCAGCTGGGGCTTTTGTTGCAACTTCACTGCAGTTTACTCTTTTCCTCTGCTCAGCCCTACTCTCTCTCTCCCCTCCTCTGATCCATACTGTTCCCAAGAACGCATCTAGTGGAATCCTTGTATGCAAATTTCCATCTCAGAGTCTGCTTCCTTGGGAACTCAACTTAAGACTTTGGTGCCAGGAAAAGTCCCAGAACACAATCTTGAAAATGGGATGTGGGAACAAGGTCACCTGCCAGCTGGCTGGCAATGAGGTCTCCAACCCTGATAATCGATGCAATGTGGACGGTCGCTAGCATATTGCAGCAGGGCAGTTGTTAAAACTTCCACTGACTGTGAACCGGGATGAGGTAATAAAGAAAGGAATACACTGGCTAGTGCAACGTCTCAGAGGTTCAGAAAGCGAAGTAATTATAAAGACAGTGGTTCGGTTGCTCTAGCTGAGTGTGATCAATGCCATGGAGAAAGAAAATGAAAGGGTTAGGGTGATTAATCACCAATTTAAAGCTAGTTATAAATTCAGAGGGCTTTCTCAGAAGCATATGAAAGGACAATAATCTCTGACATCCAGAGAGCAAAAAATGCTGAAGATCAGTCCCCAGACTTAATTACAAGGGGACCTGAGCACCAGAGAACTTTGAATTGTCAGCCCTCCAGCAAGTCAGTTATGCCAAGGTCAGAGCCCTGGCTGGGAAGGGACAGACCTGTGACCTGGGATGGGGATAGCTGGGTGTGTGCATTAAAGAACTGTGAAACTCCAGATGTCCCTGGACCCTTGGCACATGCAAAGAAAAGCCCACGCTTTCCGACTAAAGGCTAGAAGTTCCCCGTATTTGAAGATGATGCAGAGTCCCCTGCCTTGCAATAAAACATTTCCATCTTCAGATTTACCCCCAACACGACTCCTCCTGCTGACCAATAATTAGGAACACACTGTAACACCATCCAACCAAGGATGTGCTGGGCCTGCAAAGAGCGGGAAGAGGCCAGGCACTGAAGGAGTTGTAGGGCCCAGACAGCATGTACCGACGTTGGTAGTTCCCATCTCTGCAAGGCTAGGCCTTGGAGGTCTAGAGGCCCTGGTTCCCAGAGAGCTAATGCCTCCAATGGGATTTACAGCAAGAGTTCCTTTCACCTCTAAGTTACAGCTGTTACCTGGTCACGTTAGCCTACTCATGCCAAAGGGGAAGAAGGAAGTCACCACCTAGCAGGGATAATTTAATCATCAGAAGAAGGGAGCTGATGCACAATAGGGAACGATTCATATGGTACCCAGGTGATCCATTGGGTCATCCCCTGATACTCAGTTCCCCAGCTATGACTATAAATGATAATGTGCAACCCAAAGCCAAAGACAGGCATAGGGACCAGGGGCTCAGACTCACTCAGAAGGAGTGTCTGGGTCACTCCACCACGTAAGCCACTTGGACCAGCAGAGAAGCTAGGGGTCTAGAAGCAAGCACCTAGGACGTGGAGTGGAACAGGGAGGTGGGACAGTGTCAGCTGCAACCTCGGGACTAACTGCAGTGGTGGAGGTGGTGTTTCATCCACTAACCCTCCCAATGTCAGTTTTCCCAGGAAGAGAGACAAACCAGAGTTACGGAGGCGCTGTTTCCAGATGGGGTGTATTTACATGCGAAGTAAGTGCATCCAGGTGGCACAGGGGCGCCACATGCAGTGGGTGTTGAGCGCTGCCCAGCACCCACCCCCTCCAGGAGGCCTTATTCTCCCAGCTGCCTGCTTTAGTACTGACTGATGGCTTCGGCTGGGTCCTCCCCAGGCTTGCTTTCAGCCGAGGGGAGCTGCCTCTTCCAGGGCTGTGCCCTCTCCAAGGGAGGGGACCAATCTACATGTAGTGACTGGTTGGCGTGGAGGTACAGACACCTGCCCCTTTGTCTCAGTGCAGGACAACTCTGGAGAGCTCTACTCATTCAGAGATCCCTGCAGGGTCAACTGAAGTTGCTGTTGAGACTTCATCACAGCTACCTTCTGCCATTGCCCAGTCCTGCCTCCCTCATGCTCTGTTCCTGAAGTCATCCTCATAGCAAGGACAAATATCAGAGTCTGTCTCCTTGGGAACCCAATCTAAGACAGGAGGGTGCCATCATTTTACCCAGTTTTGGAGATACAGACTTTCCCAGGGTCCCAGAGCTGGCAAGCGGCAGAGACAGGACAGCACTGCCTGGACTCTAAGGCCAGTGCCTCCCACTACTTCCTTCCTGCTTAGTTCTTCCCTCCTGACGCTGACTTGGTGCTGGACCCGGTGATGAACTGAGCACTACCCCACTGTCGTGGCGCTCAGTGTGGAGCCCACAGATTCAGTCCCTTGCCGCTGTCCTGCCTCCTCGGTGCAGGGACACCCTCTGAAATGCCTGAGCATTTCACAACCCCAGTGGGGATCATATCACTGGCACAGTTAAAGATTTGGGGGATTGAGACAACATTGTAAACTGACTATACTTCAATATAAATAAAAATACACCAAAAAAAAAAAAAAGATTTGGGGGAGATTAAATGAACTCTTTAATGTTAATAATAATATGAAAATTTATGCATTATTTTCTCCAAAGAATGTCATTCTTTTAATACGGGATTCATCCCTAACAGCAGCATTTTTGCTCTCAGCACACGCCACAGGAAAATTGATGTTTGTGAAGACCTGGGAATCTTAGAAGTACACAAAATAGGAATCTTCTCATTCTCCCTACAAACGCACCAGGCTGGACCAGTCACTCACAATGGTCACTATGCGTGCACAGGGACCCTATTTGAAGACACAACTTTTCATAATTTATAAATGCAAGTTGGGCTTTATTACAGAAATGTATTTTTTAAACACTGGGATTAAATATAAACAATGTGTTTTCAATGTTGTCTCAAACTCTCTAACCATTTGAGGATATACACACTTTCCAAAATATGTAAAAAGTGTGGTCAGTGTGACAACTCAGTTTAATCCCCAACTTCTTGAATTAACGGGAGGGTTCTCTAATATTCCACTTAGCTCAGTATTCACTCTGATCTGGCTTTCTCTTTTTAAGTAGTTTTACCCAATACACATTCTAAATTTTCCTTTGCTCAATTTCATCCCACTTCTCCTTTTTATGCCCAACTGGCTTTCCCATAAAACTTTGCTACCATTTTAGTGGATGATTAGAATGCTGGACTAAAGCCCAATCTCTGAGCTAAAGAAATAACCTACTTACAAAGGTTTTCTTGAACTTGAGTCAAAGTCTATGAAGTATTAAGCTCACTTAATCGTATAAGTATATTGAAAAGATTAGAAGAGAATCTTTATCCTAAAACGACAAACTAGGAATTTGAGCAAATATAGATAATTCTCCCCCCAACACACACACACCTCTCTGGAGTTTTAGCACTTAAAAGGCAGAAAATGTAACTCAGTGCAATGCATCTTTAAGAGTAATACTGCAAAGTAATAGACAAACTGAGTCAGACTTTAAATTAGATGAGGTCTCTAAGGATCCCAGATCTGGAAAATCTTTGGGGCCAGTGTTGTGGACACACCCACTCCCTTGTTGATTGCAGATGTACTCAGATGCATGAAAACTGATAAACTCCCTTGTGAATCGTATGTGGAAATTCCCGCCTATAGTGACTGATGCTCGGAAATTGACTTCTTCTAGTGGGCAGAGTAAGAAAAGGCTGAAGTGTGAGTGGAGAGGTGAAACACACTTGTCTGTGTCTTAAACTCCTTAAACTTACGAGGACATCATATTGGATTAGGGCCCACCCGAATGGTCTCATTTTCACTCAGTTGCCTCTCTGAAGACCCCATCTCCAAATACAGTCATATTGTAAGGTACTGGGTGTTAGGACTTCAGCATATGAATTCAACAATTCAACCCATAACATCCGTGTTCTATGCTATTGCTCTTTGGTTGGTGGTGGGGCTAGGGGAGGGCTTTCAAGAACCTCTATGTAGCAATAAGAGCCTCCACAAATGAGAAGGACCTGGGCCCAGCTCTCCGTGAGAGTCTAACTGTCACCTGATCCTGGCTTTTCTTTGCACTGTGATGGCTGTTTTATAAGTAGAAGCTCTTGTTTGGCAACTCAAGTCTGTGACCTCAGCATTGGATGATAGATTTCAAAACACTTTCGAAAAATAAGAACTTACTCATTATTCAACAATGATTATCGACTGTACACCAAGGGATGAAACCAACGCATCCCTTTCCCTTATGAATCGTATGGTCTAATAGGGGAGACAGATACTAAGGAAGTAAGACATACATGAATGTTTAATTACAAACTGTGATAAATACCATCTAGGAAAATAGCAGCCTTGTCGTAGCTCCTCTTCCCATCGCGGTGGGCACATTACGAGAGAGAATAACAGGATGGGGGACCGACTTTACCAAGGTCAGGGAAGGACATTGAAATCTGAAGGGTCCAAAGGAAGTAGCCAAGTGATGTGTGGAAGGGAGAACATTCCAGACAGAGAAACACCATGGAGAAAATCACTGAGGTCAGGACGAGGGACAGACATACAGTAATCTGGGACAGAAGTGCAGTGAACAAGGTGGGCAAGGGACCTTCTTTGAAGCTGGAGTTGCAGGCAGCAGCTTTGTAAACCATGAGGAGGAGTGGGCTTTCACAGTAAATGCCTTGGAATGGTTAAGCATGGGGCGACATGGTGTGCCTGAGGTTCTAAGATCAGTCCAGCTGCTGAGTAGAATATGGATGAGAAGGTCTAGAGAACAGTTAGGAAGCTTTTGTAAGAATAGAAGCAAGAGGTGAGGAGCCTCACACAGGCAGTGAGGATGGAAGTCAAGGGACCTGAGACGTGGTTTGGAGGAAGGACAGGAATGGGGGACTTCTGAGCAAATGTGAATGGATAAGTTTGGGGTGCTGAGGGAGAGGAGAGGACTCAAGAATGACACAAGGTTTCTGCTGTGAGCAACTCAGTGGGGGCGAGGTACCCAAGGGTGTCCAGGAGAAGACAATGCAGTGGTTCCGAAAGTGGAGTTCTGACAATACAGACACAAATGCTCCTGTCACAGAAAAGAGAGACATTTTGGAAACCAACTTGACTGTACAGAACCTCTGATGGCCTCAGACTCCAAAGAGAAGTATAAAAAAAAATAAAATAAAAACAGAGTATTTGACCATTGAACATGGCAATGTGAATATTGTGACACTTTGACAATATATGAACATTGTCAACATTGAACACAGGTTCCCTCAGATTCCCCTTTCAGTGTCTGTGTGCCTTTGCTTCTACCAGCTGGCACCTGCAACCATCTCTGGAAGAGTGCCCTTGAACTATCAAAGACTGTCCTTGAACTACTGCACACACACACACACACACACACACACACACATACATGCTGGGCCTCTGCTTGAATTGCATCCTTGCTGGGCTTCTTCCCCTTTGCTGTCTTACTTCCTCTGCTCCCTCACTGGACTTTTCTGGGTTTACTTCATTAACAAATCCCTTGCATACATGTCCTTGTCTCCGGGTCTGATTCTGAGAAAACCTGTCTTAAGACACTTCCCAATGATACTCATACTCAATACAGTATCAGGAATTAGAATAGATCCAGGCAAGCCAAAGTCCTTCAGGAACTGAGACTTGCAGAAACTACAACAATAACAAAAACCATTCAAGCTACATTTGCAAAAGGAAAAGAAACAAGGAAAAGCTAGGAAATTTTCTAATGTAAAAAGCGACATAAGGAGCAGAACTCCTCAACTCCTCTGTTGACTCCATCTGGTCTGTTAAGGAAAATAATTTCCTCAAACTAGAAACAGTAGAGCAAGCTTGGTTAAGGAAATAGAGACAGTGATGTGTCCTGGAGCAGAGCCTCTCATTTCTGGTGTATCCACATTGCAAAGCCCAGGCAGGTCACAGCTCAGAACTCTAAGTAACATTTCATGGTGTGATCTCATAAACACCCGTGGAGTTTTAAGAAATTATGAAGAAGGAGGGGATTGCTTAAAGAATGGAGCTGGAAAAATGTGTCCTCGATTTTCAGAAATGGGAAAAATGTAGAGTGGTAAATAAGATTAATTGCTTTCAAGTTTCAAGAGTTGGTAATCAAAGAGACAAATACTTAGAAAAGATCACTAAGAACCTTCCTGACAGAGAATTTTTCCTTTTTTTTTTATTGGGTTATTGAATGAAATGTTCTCAGCATAATGAACATTATCAGTAAGGTGTCTGATAAAGCCACACAGGATTGCCTCGTGGACAAGGCAAGGAAGTGACACTTTGTTCATTGTAAAGTGTAGTTCAAGCTGTTATTGATTAATGGGCTGAGGTCAACCCAAAGAAGAGGTCTTGGAGGATGTACTTCTGAGAACCTCATTTTCTTCAATGACCCAGATGGCTTCCACAATTTCCTAAGCCCTGGCCTTTCCCATTCCTGAATTCCCACCAAAACTGCTTTCCAATTCCCAGCACCTCAGTCCTTCCTTATCCCTCCGATACCTCAGCTTCCTCCTCTACCAGACCTTACATGCACTACAGCATAGTCCTTTGTTGTTCTGTTACTTCCAACCTACCAATATCCTGCCTTTGGAATAATTCAGCCTTCTCTTTTCTTCTGTTATGCTCCCAGGCTACTGAGAACTATTGGAGAAAATTGCAAACCTATAGTTTCCAATTACAGCCGTTTCTCCTTAGAGTGGTTTCTGCTTCTCTTAAGCTTTCTAACCTCTGCAAATAACACCATGTACTGAAACTGAACTCCTGAGAGTACTCTTGACCTCTTTCTCTTCCTTACTCTTTATATTTAACCGATTCTGTAACATTGCTGATTCCATTTCCTAAAAATTCTCAATTCTGTCCCCTCCTCTTCTCTCCCACTGCCCCTGTTGTATTTAAGCTCTTATTAACTCTTACCTGAAATCTTGCAATAACTTCCTTACTGGCCTCTCTGGCTCCAGTGTTCTTTCCTTCAACCCATCATCCCTGATGCTACTAGAGATGTTCTCCTAACACAGTCATCTGATCAGTTTATTCCCCTTGCTTGAAAATTCCTTAGGGCCTAAGGGGTCAAGTCCACTCTCCTGAATGAGGTAAGTGATGGCTGTCACAAGCTGACCCCTACCTACCTCTCCAGCTTCATGCCTCATGCTCCCCATCTCTATGTCTCCCTAGATGGTGAATGCTTTGAGGACAAGCAATCTTATTTATTTTTGTATTCCTCTGAACTGGAATAAAACCAGCTACCTAGCAGATTTTGTATGTTAGTGAACAATGGAAAACACAAAAAAAGATTTATCAAATTAGTCAGAATTCAAACATGGAGAGAGTAGCTCCAACATGACAAAATAAAAACCTGAAAGAAGCAAAACAACAAAAACAAAAACAAAAATAAAACCAGAAAGATTTCAATATGCTAGACTTGAAACTAACCAAATTAGTTTTAGTGGAGACCAATGATTCGAAATCCACTTTTGCAAGAAGAGAATGAAAGAGGCCTGCTTTATTCTTAGTTAAGGTGAAAAAGACCTATGAGTTTAGTTGAATTACAAATGAATAGGGGCCGGGGAGTACAATGTGATGAATCTTTAAGCCGTGTTACTAGAAGCACAGAGGACCATATAATAGAGGATTTATTTCCTTGGTGATCTGTGCTGGTCAGAACACAGCTGGATTTCAAGGATACAACTGACAGAGAAGCTCCGAGGATGGCACCTAGGGAAGAGAAGGAAAATATGTTCCATGAGGAAGTATTAAAAACGTGGAATGTTTAACCTAGCAAAGAGAAAGCTTAAAGGGAACGGTACAGTTTTCTTAAATTTTTGCAGAGCTATTGTGTGGAAGGGTGATTGATATGTTGCAGCAAAATGTGTTATAGCTCAGTATTACAGCTCAGTTGTGACAGCAACCTGGATCCCGGCGAGAGACCAAACAGCACTCAGAGGGTTGGAGAACTCAGGTTTACTATGCCAGCAGGCCCAGAGGAGTTAACACTCCAAGCTCTGGACCCCATCTGTAGGTTTACACAGGCTTTTATAGTCTAGACTTTACTTACCAGTCCAGACTTTGCAACATTTTGCAACATCATATGCAAATAAGGTATAACAAAGGTGACTAATTAGGAACAAGCTTTGTAGAAATGGACCAATCAGGAGTGAGAGAAATGGACCAAACAGGAGTGAGGGAAATGGACCAATCAGGAGTGAGAGAAATGGACCAATTAGGAATGAGAGAAATAGACCAATCAGGAATTAGCTCAGGGAACCAATAGAATATTAGGGGTAAGTTCTGCTTTCCTAGAAGTAAGCCGATTCAGAGTTTAAAAGGCGAGATAATGCCACTGGGCCAGGTAACCGAATGGTCCTGGCAGGAGGGTAGTGGCCCTGCCTAAGGGTCCTGCTGTCTTTTTCATGGGGCTTCCCACCTCAGTAGAAACTGGGTTTCTTTCAAGGGATAAACTAGCTTGAATGAGCTGGAGTAACATGGCAGATGACTTCAGCCCGGTCTAATGAAGACATTTCTATCAATAAGAGTTATTAAAAAAATAAATGTGCTGTTGTCTGAGTTTCTTGAAAACTGGAAATGTTCAAGCAACAGTTGAATGATGGTATGTCAGCAATATTGGAGACAGAATTCTAGAAGGCCTCCAAGTTTTTTCTAACTCCAAGATTCTGCAATCCTATAGTTTGTTTCTAGTTACGTTTTAAAGGAGCCCACTGAGGAAATCCATTTGGAAACTTTCAGTAACAGTGCAAGGTAGAAATCCCAGGCCACCAACTAAATTGTCTAAAAGGCAACCCTTAACCTCCTTGGTGAAGGCCTATGTTTTGTTTCTTGGTTCTGGGGGCGCCTAAGCACCCTAGGGGTTGCTTGTGGCAGGAGAGGATCTTTGGTGTGCTCAAGATCCTTATGGCCAAGCTCAAGATTGGAATTAGGAAACAGCTGTCTAAAGATGTTTCTAAGTGCTGGAAGCAAAGGTAGAAAGAAAATGTCCAAAATGGAAGCTTCACCGGACCCAGGAATTCTCCTGGTTTGTGGCAAGTCCAGAGGAGGACATGAGCAAGCAGACGCAAGCAAGGAAGGAAACGTTGTTGTTAGCTCGTAGGCCCAAGAGTTCAGCTCCTTCAGGGTCGCTAAGTCCTTGGGTGCACTGTGCCTTGTACCTTGTTTTGTCCAACAACGGATTGCAGAGACTAAGTGCAAATTAGCCCAGTAAAGGTTAATTTCTGCACATTGACTGGATTCTTACAACTAATAAAGTCACTCACGGAAATCCAGACGTTCAAGTACCCCATGACGGGTCCATCAGCCACACACAATACCATGAGACACCACGGATGCCACTCACCAGAGGCCTGGGATTCAGGAGTTAATGTCTGCAAAGCATATTGAGCTTGTTGGAAGAAAGGCGCTAGATAAATACAAAGTGTTGTTGTTATTATAGGGAAGAAAAAGTAACTGTTAGCTCAGGGTCTATAATTAGGAAGCAAATATAGTGTCTGGTGGCTTTGATAATAGGATTTCTATGAAGATGTGGCATGCAGTAAGCCTGTTGACTGAAATGTTATAAATGACATGATTTTTGCCATCCTCGTCAGAAGCCTTGACATTTTTAGTTTTCAGTTTTGCCTTCCCGCCCTTCCCCCACACTCTATTTTTAGGCAAACTCTAAGAAGGCAAGTGTCAAATTAACAGCTTCGAAACTAATAAACTCAGTGTGTTCATGGAGAAATCATGGTCCTGAAGGAATGAGGACTTGCTTCCTTCTGTCTGAAGCCAAATCCCGAAGACTTTGAGTCGAGCATCAGGAAGAGCTTCGGAGCTCCTTCCGAGCCTGGGTGCTGGTCCGCCCGCCTGTCTGCAGTTGGCAGTCCCCGGGCCCTGAGGGAGGCCTAGTCCTGCAGCTCGGAGAAGAAAGCCTGGGAATTCTTTCAAGAGAAGCATAAATCCGAGTTCAGGTCTTGGAAAGTAAGTAAAGAAGGAAATAGTTTTAAAATATTTTAATGTGTTTATCTGCATATTTTCGGTCTACCCATAATGTTCTGAGAATTTAAATGGTTTAAGAAAATCACTTCTTAAAATAAGAAATATTGTTTCTGGTGGAACAGTTAGCCCTTCAGACTCCTGTGACTCTTTCTGTTATCAATTTGCTCAGTGATTTTTACCTGTATTTGCCTCAATCGCTGCCCTGTAAAATTGTCAGAACCGATTACCGCTCTTGGCGATGGCGCTGGAGAAAGGCAGCGAGGGCAGAATTCATAAGAATTCATAGAGTTACAGTTAAACTCTGACCTTTGGCCTATCATTAACCAGCTAGCTAGAGGGTTCCCTGCAACTTGCTGAATTCCCCGTGCCTCAGTTTCCCCATAATTTAATAATTATCAAATGACTTCAATGAAAGGAAATGCATTTTTATTTAAATGCAGAATTTAAATAATTTAAATGAATCACCCATTAAGGACTTGTTTTAACATCTTTTAATTTTCTTATTCCTTCTGTTTTCTTTTCTAAAGTGAACACATACAATTACACCTCGTAATATTTTTTTTTTTCTGATTTTACTGTGAGGACGAGTTTGCTCCAAGGAACTTGGTGCCGTAATTCTTGATTTGAATGTACTTGCCACGATTTTGGAATACAGAAGTTTCGTGTGTGTTTATTTGATGGATAATGTCTCCTTTTAGATGTATTCCATGGGATAGTGACAGGTTTGCTACTATTATTACTCCATGGGTTTGGGCTATTTTTTTTTAATGTAAACATTTTTTTTCTGTTATTGCTACAAAAGAATTAAAATAAAAATATGTAAAATAGAGATCTATATTTTTCCCATTCTTATCAGCTGAGTTTGAGGAATTTGGTCCAACACATTTATTCAACAGTTGCATCAACCAGGCGATGCACGCTGTGTCCGTGGTGCATGAGGGGCAGGGGTGGGGGTGGATGGAGGTGAGGAGATGTGGGAAAAAGATAAGGTCTCTAATTACACGCCGTTCTCTCTCTGTACCCCAAGGGTGTGCTTAACACTTTCAGAGGTGTTACAACCTAATTAGTGTTTATTTAAATGTATTAAAGTTTGCTTTGCTTTGAAATAAACCGATGCTACCTGAAAACATACTGCTTTACACCTCGAAAACAGGACTGATTTTTTTTTTGTTTTAACCGTCAAATTCCGTTTTCCTCAGAAGCAGATGTTCTGAGAAGAGACCAATTTGGGATTATCAGGACCTATTCCTGGGCTCATGTCACGGCAAAGTAGCGTTCAAAGTGCTTTAAAGAGATGCTTGCACCAATTCAGGGAACGCTACAGGAAATCGTTGTGTCGTTCAAAGAGCTATTGTGAAAGGACTGAGGATTAATGAGATAATGTTTGTACGGTGCTTTTGAGATACAGATTGTGACATAAAGCGTGCAAGCAGGGTGCCGACACGATGGGGACCTAGGCGGTGTCGCAGCCCCCTGCAGTGACCCGAGTGGGGGGTGGCCCCCGGCCCGGCGCTGCCCCCACCGCTCTCTCAGCCCGAAGGGAGAGGCTCATCCCAGGTCCGGGTGGGTAAGCCCCGCGGGGAGTTCGCTGTGGTCACATCCCCAGTCCTCCAACTCCCTGACACAGCTGCTTTCCCCGAGTGACACATTAAAACGTCTGAAGCGCTGGAGCCGGCTGCCGCCAGCACACATGGCCAACATGTGAAGCTGTGATATTCCCGAATTTTGACGCATTCCATCTAGGACACAGGGACAGCAGTGTTTAGCAGTTGACACAGGAGGGGTTTCTACTGCCTGCCAGACAGCTAAAAAGCTGCAAGAAATCTTTTGTGGGTTCCCGGAACGCTTTGAATTCTTCTAGCCAGTCTGACAGCCCTCCAATAGCACTCTGGAAAAGACTGCAATGTTCCTGTAGGGCCAGGGGGGCGTGGGGGTGGCGGTGAACAGGACCCCAGGAAAACCTGAAGGGGACAGTAAACGCCAGGAAAGCAAATACTCTCGCTTGCCTCCCTGCAAAGCAGCAGCAGCAGAAACCCCAGCAGGCAGGACCCGCCTCTGCCCTTCACTGATCCAGGGGACCAAGGGGCCAGCCGCACTATCTCAGTATCTCAGTGGATCTTAACTTTCTCTGTCCTCCCCCTCCCTCCCAACTCCTCACCCACCTCTCCCCTCCCCAGCCCCCTTCTGCCCCTGCAGAGTTTGTGTTCAACATCAAATTAAGTGTTCATGACAGCTAACCACAAGTTATTAAATGTGATTCACTGCCACATTGCCGGGCCTTCACTGGTGGTACAGAGTAACCACTTAGACAAACCGTTTGGTTCATGGCATTGATACAAAGAGTCTTTCAGAAGGAGAGAGGCCTTCTCAGGCCTTTAGCTGAAAATTGTTTTATTTCCGTTATTCTCTTAAACAGGTCGGTGAGCTGAATTAAGCCCCAAATCCTTTCTAACTGCTTAGCTGTGAAGTCTTTAAGATATTACAGAGCTTCGGAGAAGTGGCCATGGATTGCCAAGTCAGCAGAAATTTAAGAAATCAGTGTCAAAAATGAACTTCTGTTTGACAAGTGAGACAAACGATCTGCAGCCGGTGTGAAGGGTGGCAATCTTTTCGTGTTTAATGCTCTTAATAATTAGGTTTCCTCTCCCCAAAGACATGATTATTTTTGAATAACTCCCTGCTGTGAAGGGAGAGGTGATGAAATTGTAACTGTCGCTTTTCTTGCGTCGAAATTTCACCCCCCCCCCGCCCCATTCGTGTTTGGAGACCGTGGATAATGAAAGACCACTGGTCTTTCAAGTATCAGACACCTCATTTCATTGTTTCCCTATTTCATCGGGCAGAGAGAGCCTCAGGGTCCCATGTTGGTTCCTTGTGCGTGGTGCTGTCCTCTCTTGGATGGAGTATCAAATTTACTGGGGTGTTAAGTTCTGCTTGTGCTAAGCCAACTGGATTTATGCATTTAGAAGGTCCTAAAATAGGAAGCTGAGTGGTCATTGTTCAAAACTTGCCGCCCCTCATCTTCTTCCTCGCGGTGCGCCCGGACAGCTCCCCGTAAAAGCACAGCGTGGCCAGGGCTCGCTGCAGTGTGCGGGGTTCGGAGGCTTACCATCTGTTTATAATTGGCATTCAGATCTGATCCATTATAGAGGTATCCCAAGCTTATTGAATTTAAAAGGGGGACCAAGTTTGTGTGGGATAAATTCAGATCTAACTTGTCATCTCTCTGCCAAGAGCATGTAATTCATTTTCTTATTACCAACATAGTCTATTAGAAAATAAGTTAGCTATGTAGCGAATTGAAGTCTAAGAAAATATCCATATTAGGAAACCTAGTTCGATGATTAAATTAAGCAAGGATTACTTTGGCGTGAATAATTCCACAATCTGCTTTTCTGTCCTGAAAAAAATGAGTTTAGCAAGGCATGGCTGTGCCTGTAATATTTAACAGCTTTGTTTTCAAGGTTTTGAGTTATTTCCCTCTCCATCAGTCTTCCAAACGTCTTGATTCAGTGTCACCTATTTCGCTATCATTTATAAAATTTACAGAATTGGGGTTGAGGCAAACAAATGCCTTACTAAAGGGGCCAGATCCAACTTCATGTGTGCTATTTGTTCACTCATTTATTTATTCAGTGTGTAATGAGTGCTTCTTCAGTGGGAGGTGTCTTAGAGCAAATCAAAAGCATTTCTTCATTAAGATGTCATTCAAAATAATAGAAAAAATATAATAAAACACAGTTCCCTGAGATACATGGAGTTAAAGTAAAATCAAGGTTACTGTTTAACTGAGGGTGAAACTGGCTGCCTTTTTGTTTCAATGCTTATTGAAAAATCTAGACAATTCTATTCTTCTCCCTTTTAGAATGGAAAGAAAGAATCAAATCTTTGGTGACTTAGCATATTGATAAATCATCATTCTTAAAAAAAATTAATGTTCATTTTAATGCATTAATATGCACTTGCTACAGATTGTATGCTGCAATTGTTTTGTTGTTGTTTTAGCCCAAACTGACTTGTTTCATTTTCTTTTGACTCTTTTTCCTCAAGTATAAAGCAAAAAGTAAACCCTGGATGATGGAGGGTTTAGATTACAGTTAATCAGGATTCTAATATACTTCAATAAAAGATACCATGCTATCTTTAAGGTGAAGATGGTCTTTACTTGGAAAACAGTTTCACTGATATTAATAAAAGAAAGTTATTGAAGGACCGAGGGAATAATTGAAATATTTTTGTCTAATTGAAATTATATATTAGAGATTGAATTAATGGCTTGCTTTTGGCTTGTAACTTTTTGCATCCCTATGAAAACCTGATACAGTCTACTGAATTAGCAAAATCAGAAAGAAGTTTAAAGTTCACCAAAAAACATTTTGCCACATAAAGTTCAAAATTATCCAATATGATAATTAAAAATGAGTATTGGAAGAGTGAGAAACTTGGAGAGAACATGAAATTAGAAAAAAGTTCCAATGTAAATTGGCAAAATTTGCAAATTTTTATGATTCATGATAAATCCATTTGAGTGTTTAAGTAGATTTCAAGTCAGTAGTGGTCTAGGATGGCAAACGTATTCATTCCTTCCACACACTTACTTAACCCCTACTATGTGCCATTCTTCCTACTGTGTACCTGGATTCAATGGTGAACAAGAGAACTTTCATATGCCTTGGGTCCTACAGTGGGGTAAATAGGAAAAAAGTAACTTCCATGAAGTGTGACAAGTACTATTCGTTTATTCCACCATTCATTATTTAATAAGCACCTAGTGTGTACTAGGAAGGAAAGTGGGGGCCCTTCTAGCAGAACTCTTAGTCTAGGAGGGGGTATGAAAGCCACACAAGCTCTTAATGAAGGATAAAAGATTTGAAGAAAGCAGTGGGCATATAGGTAGAGGAAACTGTGTACACAAGGGGTCAACTGAGAAAGCAGGAATGAGTTCGGTGTGACGCGTGCGGAGGGAAGCAGGTGGTGAGAAGTGAAGCTGGAGGCGGAAGAGCTAACATTAAGTGTATAATCTGGGCCAGTGTGTCACCTCAACCCTGTGAAGTGTTTGCTCTTATTATCCCCACTTTAGAGATAAGGAGATCAAGGCCGAAAGATCAGATATCTGGGAAGGTCAGAGCCAGGACCTGAAACCAGTATTCTGGCAGTAGAGCCTCCACTTTCAATTGCTTAAGGTCAGAGAGGGACAGTTGTTGACACCAAGACGTTTTTTGCCTTTAGGACCAAGGAAAGTTGAAACATTCAACTAGGGAATGAGACCCTCTCATTTGCCTCTTAGATGGATCATTGTGGTACCAATGAGGAGAGTGGACTCAGAAGGAACAAAGTGAAGATGGTTCATTGGAGGCTATCACAATGGTCCAACAGAGAGTTTCTAGAGGCCAAACTAGGCTATGAAAGGAGAGATGGAGAGAAATAGGAGTTTTAAAAGACGTTTAGGGGATGGAACCTAGATGACATAGTAACTGACTAGGGAAGCACGGGGAGGGTAAATTGTCAAAAAGAGCTCCTGTGCTTCTGGCCTGGGCAGCTGGATGGATGGTGGTGCTGGTGCCCAGGCTGGGAATACAGAAGGGAGGCCGGATTTGGAGGTACGCCATGAGCTCAGGAGGGGACATCCTAAGTTTGAGTTTCCTTCGAGACATCGAGTTGAAATGTTTAGTCTGCAGCTGAATCTCAGGAGAGGGGAGACTGGGCTGGCTGGTAGCTGAATCACCTTCGGCACACAGAAGTAAGGGGAGTCATTCACATGCAGTGATAGGAGGCTGGCTCGTCCGTTCTGTCCACATCCTGCACGGCGATTCTGAGTTTGCTGCTGTCCACTTTTCTTCCCTCATCCTCCCCCTCATTTGCCTTTTCTCACAAAGTAAAGAAGGTGAGAGAAGGCAAGTGAGCCCTTATCTGCTTCTTCAGATTTCCTGCCCCTCTACTTCTTCCTTCTTCCTCCTCTTTCAGGTTCCCATTTTCTACTACAAGTAAGTTATCCATCATTCTTTCAAGCCACAGAACCAGTAGACACCCCTGACTGTTCCTCACCATAACCAACCACTGATGGTGTCCTAGGAGTGTCCCCCAGGAAGATCTGCAGATTCCAGCCCTATGGTTAAGTCACTCTCTCTTCTACTGCTCCCAAATGAAAGTCCCTTTTCACAGAACATTGGATTCATCTTTCTAGAGAGCAAAACAGATCAAGCCATTCTCTTGTGCGAAGAAATCCAAGAGTTCCCCGCAATATTCAAAAGGCAGCCCGAGACCCTTAGAGGAAGGAGGGATGGAGGGAGGGAAAGAAGGGCTCTATACGTACTGGGAATGCGTCATGTGGCCAAGTGCTTTATGGACTGACTCAGTGTCCTAACAGGAAAGAGATGGTAGGCTCAGATCAGGTAAATGGAGGCCAGTCTGTCTACAAAGGAACGCCTTCTGAGCTGTGGGTATTGGAAAGAAAACCACAAGAAGTAGTGCAATAACTGGGGGAGGAGTAGGAGACCTAAGGGAATGGCTTAAAAATCTAGGTACTTCCAAATATTTCCCCAATAAGTTGCAGTGATTTACAGTTCTCCCAATAATGTTGAAGAGTATCCACTTCCCATCATTTCGGCCAGCATGTAATATTTTCAATCATTCTAATTTTTGCCAGCCCAATGGGTTAGGGGCAGAGAAATCTCATTGTTTAAATTTGCTTTTTCATGGAGGAATTTCACTCCATATGTTTTTGGCCATTTATGTTTTATTCACGAGGAAAGTGAAGTGAAATAATTTGCACAATATTACACAGCTAATAAGTGGCAATATCAGATTCAACAGTCAAACGTAAACTCATCCACTCTTCAGCCTTTTCCATTTCCACCTCACTATCTACCCTCCATGGTATGGCATATAAGACCTTTCATAATCTGACCCATATTAGCGTTCCATTTTTATCTTCCCCCTCTCCCCAACTCACCTCTAATTCTAACTAGTCCCTGAATATACCATGCCCTTTGAGACTGTTGTTTTGCACATTTTTTCTCCTCAGCATTTTCTCTTTAATAAATTTTCATTCATCCTTCAAACCCTGGATAAAGGGCTTCCACTTAGAGTTATTTCTTAACTTCTTGAATTCGCTATATGAGCACTCTGTTTGTAGATTTCAGTTCATATCACATTTTATCGTAATTACTTGCTACTCACCTGCCTCTTTCCCTGGACCAGAAGCTTTCTCCTCACACTATTTCCTTTGTCATTCATCTCTGTCTCCCTGTACTTTGCTGAGCACAAGGCTCAGAGCGGGTGTTTGATATGTGATTGCTGGATGGATGTTAAAGATAAGAAGCTTTAAATTCCAAACAAGGATAAAATAAAGGCAACATAAAATCTCTGAAAACTTACTGGCCTCCTACCACAAAATATGTGAACTATTACATCAGCCAGTGGGGGTGAGCAGCCGTCTGAGGGCTCTCTCCCCCAGGCTGCCAGGCTCCTGCTCCTCACTGCTCCTCTGTCCTTCCACAGAGAGGACCCATGGAAGAGAGAAGACATTTGTGCCAAAAATTATCCACTGAGAGAAGAAAGCTGGACTTTATCCTAAAATCGCCTACAATTGAGTTTTGTTATCAGAGAACATCCAAGTTTTTCTTGAATCTTTGTGTACAGGGAAGTTCCTTGTGACATTAGGTCTTGTACTGTACATATTTCTCTCTCTACCATCCTTAATTTGTTCCCAGATTTAGAGGTTTAAAATAAATAAATGGAATTTTCCCTCTTTCCAGGCACATTTCTAAGTCTTTTATGCATATATGTCCAGATGACTTTCTGTAATCACCTACATGAGTATCCTGCTGCTGCTGTAACAAACAGCACATACTTTGTGGCTTTAAAAAAAACAACAGTGATCTATTCTCTTGTAGCTCTGAAGATCAGAAGTCTAAAATCAAGGTGTCACATGGCTTTATCCCTCCTGGAGGCTTCAGGGGAGAATCCGTTGTCTGGCCCTTTTCTGCTTCTAGGAGCTGCCTGCATCCCTTGGCCCACAGCTCCTTCCTTGGTCACTTCAACTTCTGCTTCTGTTGTCACATTTGCAACTAGTAACTCTCATCCTTGTCTCCTTCTTGTGAGGACCCTTGTGACGACATTGGACCCACCCAGATAATCCAGGATAATCTGCCCATCTCAAGAATCTTAACTTAGTCACATCTGCAAACTTCCTTTTATCATAAAATAGTCACAGGCTCTGGGGATTAGGACAGGAACATGTTTAGGGGAGCACTGCTCAGCCTACAGCAGAATTTTAGTTGCTGGTATGAGTTGAGTGAGGCTATATGCTGGGCAGGCACGTGTAAGCACTTCACATACTTACCTGACTTAACTTCTCTCCACCCTCAAAGGTTGTTTTATTACCACCCCGATTTTACAGAGGAGGACCCTGAGTACATTTGCTCAGTCTCACAGGCATAGCCGAACTGAAGCCCAGCTTAGTTTTCTTCTTAACCACTGTACCATTTGCTCCCCAGAGCTGATATTGTCATTGACTATTTATATTTTATATTTATATTTTATTTTTATATCCCTGTCCAGATGTCCCAGTTCTAGCCCCCTTACCCCAAATAGCTGCCCATGGCTGCCCCAAGCCTTTAGCCTCTGAGAGAGGACACTGGAGGAGGGGCCCACTGCAGCTGGGGCCTGCCTGGGAGCCTGGGATTAGGCTCGGGACATTGGGACAGAGAGTCCTAGTGTGGCCTAGAAGCAGGTGTGCAGGTTTTGAAGCCGCAGGTACCTCCCTGTAGCCCCAAGCTATCCTCCCTCCAAGGCTAGGTGTGGTGGGGGGAGCTCACAAGTGGAGGAGGACATAGTGGGCTCCGGAGCACTCAAGGACAGACCCAGGTGAGGGGCCCATCTAGCTCGGATCTAGGGCCACCCTGTCCCCTCCCTTTCAGCCTCAGCCGGTGACTGTCGGGGGGCCAGCTCCTGCTAGCTTCACCTCCCCCTCTATGCCTCCAGCCTAGGAGAGCTCACAGTCCCTGGCCTGTTAATCTCTGGATATCCTAGCTGTCTCTTGTTGGCTTAAAGCCCTCTCAGCCTCAGTTAATCCCCTGTATTAAAATCTTTTTGTTCTAAATGCTCAGAGAGGCTTCTGTTTTACTGGTTAGACCCTGTTACAGCAGCAAGTCACTAAGGATTTTTGCCTGGGGCCATTTGGGAAAGGGGTCAGATCTTGGTGTACCTCCTTCCTCGAATGAACGAGCTTGAAAGGTTCGGTGACACTGAGGGAAGTATCTCTGTTGAGCAAAGCAGCAATTTTACATCGGCAGGTCTAACTTTCTAAAGACCTCGCTCAGAAAAAGGGAAGAAACTTCCCTGCCAATGTAGCCCATGTGAAATCTCAGAGAAAGAACCCTTCCATGGCTAACCATTGCATATCTCCTGGAGTTGACCTTGACAGTTATTTACAATAGAGTCACTTCTATACGCACACCACCCTTTTGCAAAACTTTATGAAAACCAGACTTCGTACAGTGTTCTAAGTTTTGCTGCATCAAAAAAGAAGTTTAAATATTTTCATTTAATGTGGAAATATTTTTAGATGATGAAGATGATTAAGTGTTGAAAATGTAGCGATCTGCTTGGCACGGAGAGAAAAGAAATATGAAGAATTTTTAATAAAAATCTGACCACAATGATGTTGGAACACAATCTGTCTGAAATACAAGACAGATACTTTATCCCACAGGCTCAGCTGACTTTACTAATAGTTTTGGACAGTTACAGGTGTAATTTTAGCTACCAAAGGGAACAGAAATTGTGCTATAAGAATGCAATAGAAACAATGGGAAATGCAATTAAATTTTTTAAAGAAAAATTGAATGTAAAGTTAGCAGAGCTAATACAAAGCATATTTTCACAGACTTTCACCAACAATGTATGTGAATCCAAGCTATTATGAAATTCAGATTTACTTGCTAGCCTTCTTGTACAGAGAGTATGGAGTATGAAGGTTGTTTTTGCCATGAGCTCTGGCTGTAAATATTAAGTAAACCTTGCACCTAATACAATTATTTTTGAAATGTTTGGTTTATAAAATTAAATCTTTAAAGAAATATTAAAAAAAAAGAGAGAGAGAGAAAGAAATAATGATAATGGATACTTATCTGGAAAGAAACCTGTGCTTATTGCTCTTTCTTCTATGCAGTAAGAATCTCTCGCTTTCTCTCTCTTTTTTTGGTCTAC
Organism: Camelus bactrianus; assembly: GCF_048773025.1. Classification (NCBI taxonomy): domain Eukaryota; kingdom Metazoa; phylum Chordata; class Mammalia; order Artiodactyla; family Camelidae; genus Camelus; species Camelus bactrianus. The sequence continues at coordinate 79,592,760 of NC_133543.1, forward strand.
GTGGCTTTAATTTGCCATTGTAAGATGCAGCATGTGTGGGGAAAATATGTGGAGAGAGAGCTTTTATGTGTTTTTTTGATTAAAAAAAATCAGTGCCACCCGTCCATGAGTGATCCTAAAATAACAAAGCAGTTATATGTGTGTGTGTGCATGCTGAAAAGAAAACTTTTGGTAAGGAAACAGATTTAAGTTTCAAGTTTCCAAAGATCTATTTTAAATGACAGCAAGGAAAAAAATATTATAAAAGTGATGAAAAATATCCCAGCAGTATCCTTTCAGAAAGCCATTTAACTTCTGGTGGTTTAAGTTGTGCAATATAATTTCTACAGCCTTTGAAATATGTGGGCGCCCTCACTGCTATTTATGTTCCCAATACTCAGAATCAAATGCTCCATTAGGGCTCTGAGAAGACAGGAGTTTCCAGAAGAGTTTGGTAATTGCCCACTCATTACTCAAAAACAATGACAGGGAATCGTTTTTTTCCCTAAGTAATGCTGGCCTGTGGTCCAAGCCAGGCACAGGAGGAGGCAGGAGAGTGTCAACTCAGAAGGCTTCTGTGGACCAGCTAGTAATACTGTGCATGGGCTTAAGTCATCACTGAGCATCAAGCTCTTCCTCTCCTGTGTCTGGAGGGTAAGACCTCTCTCCACACAGTGATGCTCTTACACATGCAAGCTCCGGACTGGCTATGCTGGTCAGAAGGCTACCCTTCCCTGCAGCAAGGAAAGAGACAACTACACACCTGTCCATCTTCCTGCTCTAGGTTTTCCACAGAGAAGTCCTCCATAATGTGGACAATTTTATTTCCAGTCAGTGACGAAGTGCACTTCCCCAGGTATAAATAGTGATGTTGTTTGCATTCCTTCAAGGGTCGCCATGGAATCTGCAGACCCCTGTCGCACTAACATTCCCTTGCTGGTGTCTTTTCACTTTCAAGTCCCAGCTGTGTGCACTATGTCCAACAATGTGCAGTAGGTTAAAAATATTTTTTTCTTTTTGTTAAGTGTTTTTTATTGAAGTGTAGTTGATTTACAATGTTAGTTTCAGGTGTACAGCAAAGTGATTCAGTTATACACATACATATATGTATTTTTTTCAGATTCTTTTCCATTTATGTTATTACAAGAAATGGAACATTGTTCCCTGTGCTATACAATAGGTCCTTACTGTTTACCTATTTTATATGTAGTAATGTGTTTTATGTTAATCCCAAACTCTTAATAAAATAATACATATTTTTAAACACATTTAGAGAAACTTCTCAATTTTTGCACCTCTGTAAAGGACAGTAGAATAACTCCCCATTTTACAGATGATGTGACTGAGACTTTCTCTAGTCAGCTGGTACCAGGAGGGAACCTAAATTTCTTAGCTCCCAATTCAAACCACTATTGTTTTGGTGGATTTGGTCTCTTCTCCTGTTTACTTTCCTGACTCACCTCAGCATCACAGTAAAGCTGTATCACTGGGTAACAACGAACACTTTTTTCCCTTATTGTGCCTCAGAAAGAGTTTAACTTATAATTTTATAATGGAATTAAGGATTTGGAATTTAGGAACTGGCCCCCACTCCTAGCCATATTGCTCTTCTCCCGGCTTTATGTCTTAAGCCAGGTAGATCTACAAAGTGAAGGTGGGAAAAGATGTTTGGTGCGAGTTACAGCCTTCTCCAAATATTCCTAGGTTAGGGTGTTTTCCTTTGAAATAGATTGTTAATACTTAGAATAAGAGGAAGAGATATTTAATCAGTATAATTAGTTTAAAAATATTAAAGGAACTAAATCCTCTGTTCTTTGAAAAGTTTGTTTCCTAATGAGCTTTCTGTCCCACTTAGAGTTTCACGTCCAAGAGAGAATTACGCTCTTCCCCGAGCAGATACTTTAATGTGTGGGTGCAGAGGGGTGCTGGGCCTTCCATCTTGGATACTCAGGTGCTTTCTGACAGTCATTGTGCTGGAGAAGAAATCTTCCATATCTTACCAAACGTTCTGGCTTATAACCCGACAGCCTCAGTCCTTTAGCTCTTTTTGGTGAAGATCAGTGAAAACTATTGCACAAATGGCCCAGGTATCAGACAGTCTTTGGAGTTTACACCATGAACAATTGCATCTAAAAAAAAAAAATTGGTAGAATTTTACATGCATTGTAATCTCTTACACTCTCATCCACCCAAATGAATCAACCTTAAAGACCAAATACGGGATGATGTGCAAAGATCATAGCAGAAAATAGAGTCATATAATAACTCCACTTAGCAGAGTTCATTGTTCTATAGATTCGTATTTATTGTACGTCCAATAAAGGTCGACCATCACAAAACCTCCAGCTCGGGGAACTAGGGTCAGCCTCTCTGAAGAGTCAGTCAGGATGAAGGAGGTGCCTCTGTTCAAAGATTTCCCCTCTGGTTTCACATCCTTCACCTTGTGCTTATGCACAGCTTTGAACTTTTCTAAGTGTTAAATAAGAAAGGAAAAATGGCCGCGATTGGTTTTATCACATAAAGAGTCCGAACAAAATTAAGCATCAGTGTTAAATTGTGGATCGCTTCTTCACAGACCTTTGTTAGATGTCCCCTCCTGTTAACCTCGGGGATCTGTGGGTCCCAAGTGACTCTGCTGGCTTCCAACATCCTCTGCGTTCATGTGGCTCGTTGGGAAATCCCACTGTTTTCCTGCCAAAGGGTTTGTTACCTAGGTTTAATTTCTGTTTGGAATGAAAAGTATAGTTAACTTGTTTCTGTGGGCTTTTTTAGAGCGATATGCAAAACCAAAGTTAGAGCAACGGAAAACAAACATTTAAGAAAGCACATAATTAGGGGGATGCAAACTCAAACTGGGGAGGCTGATTTCATAAAGGGGAGAGGACTGTGTGTGGTCAAAGAGGAGGAAAGTGTGTGTGCAGGATTCGTCTGCTTTTGGAGAACTGCCTCCCTTAGAAGTGGAGGCCAGGGAGCTGGAAAGTTAAACAAAACCCTACAAACTGATAAAAAGTCAACAACCTAAAGCATCCGATTAATAATCAAAAGTGTAATTATTTCTCAGTGGCACAGTCTCCAGTTATCCACAGGCCCCATAGAAGTGACCAGACAGCGAGAAGCTAAGTCACTTCTCTCTGAAGGGTTTAGGTGGAGGTGTTTTCTTCCAGGAGCAGAGGAGCATTGTCACAGAACCACAGGAGAGAGTGAGGAAAACGAACATTTAGCACGGTCCGTCTCCAAGAGGACGAGATGAGAAAATTTAATAAAACAAAATATACCCACTCCCCCAAACACCGGACCACACTGTTTTTCGGCGGAAAGATAAAAGAAGTACGATTCTCATAAAAACCAACACAGTGCTGAATTTGAGGGGTACAATGGGGAAAGTCACTGCTGTGATATGGGTGGGTTTCTTTTCTCGTGGCAAAGGCAGCAGTCATTTGAATGCCGTCGAGCAGCTTTTCAGCTAACACAAAAGAGCAGACGGTCCCACTTATTTCTGAAATTAGATGCAATCATATCCGTGAATCACGCAGCAGCAAACCACCGTAATCTGCATTACAATACATTATCCTGCCACGCTCCCTAACTGCAGTCTACCTCGGCAACAGACACACTTTGCGGTGACCTGCACCGCGTCTGCCAGGAGCGCCGAGCCACGCGAAGGCAGGAAAGCGGCAGAAAAGAATCGCTTTCTGCTGCGAAAAAAGAGCAAATTACAACAGGAGTCAAGTCTCAGCTAATGCAAGACTAGCATCTTCTTGTTCACAGTTTGCATAATTAGATATCATGAATAGGGTTTTTTTTTTTTTATTGTTCTAAAAATACCCCTGCTTTGTTTAAATCAGCTATTTCCTTAACAGCATGACTTTGCTACCAGAATTAGTGAGGTAGTTAGGGCAGCGGCAGAGATAAGGTACTCTGAGTTAACATTTAGGGAAAAAAAATCACTTTATGGATTATTTCCCCCCAACCCCCCACCCCAGCTCTTAGCAATTGTCAAAAGAAGCCTAGGTTTCCAACACCATGTAGCTGGAGAGGTAGCCCCACTGGAATGGCGATGTGAGCTAAGTCAGGAGTTTGAGGGTCAGAACGACGCCAGGGTTCCCAGTGCTGCTGAAACCAACTTTCATAACTTCCCTACAATAAGACACTCGGAGCCACTACCGACATCTTCACAGATTAAAATCCTTAATACGATGGGGCCCAGGGTAACAGTACTTGCACTCCAAATGATATCATCTCAAAGTTTAAACCCAGACGAGAAAATAAAATCCTTTTTAAGCTTCAGGGGTTTGAATGATACTTGCCCCCATAGGACGGTGGGGGAAAGGGGACACATTGCCTGACTTCTTAACCTCCAGCCCCTTTTGTTTTTCTTCTCCTTTACATCCTTGTCAGCGTGTTATAAAGAGCGTCTCTCTTTCAAGGGGAAACGTGGTCGTCAGGCTCTTTCAGGAACTAGACGAGTCATTAAAAGTTTTCTTTTCCCCTGATTTCCCCTCTGCCTGTTAGCGGGAATAGTTGATCCTGAGAAGCTACAGTGACAATGACCAGTCCTGGGGTCTATCTTGGTGTCATACACACCACAGGTCCTCATGAAGAGGAGGCCACTGGGAAATTACATGTTGGATTTTTCTAGGTCCCCAGAAGCCCAGGATCTGGCTGGAGAGCCCCGGGGGCCAGATGAACCCCCAGCAGCACAGTTACTCTTCTCCCACTGAGGGGGGCCCTGGCTCAAAGCAGCCTCTAGTGGAGACATTTAGAATTTCTGTCTCGTGGTCCTCTTAGGACAGGTCTGAAAGTCCAAGTAACATCCAAAGATCAAGGCTATGCTGTTCTTGAATAAGCCGCACCATGCACTTTTAAACATTTGTTTTTAATTTGCATTCATGATCCATAGGTTTCCAGTGACTAAGGCAAAGAAAATGGCACCAAAGCTTTTATTTTATTTTGGCTTTTATTTATGCATTCAGTGCAATGTGGTGTCCTACGATTCTTGAATTTATATAGAAGTTATTATCAGTGAGGTTTTTCAGACCTGGACATATTCCTTTTTTAAGGGAAATAATAATAGTCATTGTAACAATATGATGATAAATAACGTAGTATGACTATTTCTATTTCTGCTAGAAAAAGTTAGCCCCTAAAGCCTCCTGCTCCTGTTTCCATACCACTGTAGCCTGAAAGCTCAATGAAAATATACGACTCTTCATTTCTCCTCCTCAGAGTCATAGAACAAAGGGAACACCATCCTGTGTCAGACCTCCCGTGCCTCTCCAGTACAGAGGGGTGCCAGGGGCAATTGGCATCCTCGTGTGAGCATGTAAGAAAATTAAAAAGGCGTTCCCCAAGTAGCCCCATCTCCCCATCACCACCAATTAGAAATTGGCATCTGTGCTCCCATCTAAACTCTGAATAAGCTAGTTTCTCAAGTAGTGGACAGAACAAGATTGTTAAGAATGCTCTGAAACTTGAACTTCTCTTTCCTTGATCCAAAACAATTCTTTTCCTAGATCTGGTCATCTGAGCTTAGGTAAATGGGTGTTGACACCTTTTATGATTTAACTTTGATCAGCTTTCATCTTTTCTGAGAGAAAGGTGCTACTTTTACTGTCTAATCTCAGCAGAGAAACTCCTTAAAAGCAGGATCATTTTCCATACCCGTCTATGGATAAATTGACAGTCTGTTTTGTATTCTTTGAGATGTAGTGACCAGCACTGCATGTCCAGGTGGAAATAAACCCTGCGGTTGTACAAGAGTAACTAACACCTGTGACAGCTTCCAGCTTCTCCCAACCCTTCATCTCATCATCTAAGCAAGACTGGCCTTCATGCTTCTAATGAAAGATACTAAATACTTAAAAACACCCAACAACCTTCAGACCCCTGCAGATGAAAATTTGAGTGCCTTTGTCTTATCTTAATATGTACTTCATCAAAGTAAGCTGTAATTAATCAGTATTGTGAGTTTTAATCAGTAATATGAGAAAGAGAGTAAATCTGGCTATTGTGCATTATTTTAAGGGACATTTGAAAATTTTACTTGTTCAAACTGAGGTGCAATTTTCCAGTGTTAGACTCTGTTGAAGCATGAATCCCAAGAGTTTAATTTAATTGTGTGTAAGCTCTAGGGAAAGTTCTGAGTGTATTATGAAGTACCCGATGATCTCTGTTGTCTTACTGGAGGCCTGGCACATCTGGTATTGATTTCTTGTGCCAGGAAAGGTGACAGCAACCCAAGTTGGAGCGGGGTGGTGCCTAGATTGGGATAATTCTGTACTGATGTGATGTGTCCTAGGGGGAGAAAACGAAGTTCCATCAGACAGGCACTGACGTGGCACAAGGCTCCCTTCCACCTACTCCTTTCTCCAAGGCCGCTGCCAGCTAACCCTGCATTTCTCATGTTGATTATAAGTGCAGCTTTGACAAGGGGGCATTCTGGGTATCAGACAACCACATTGTAATTCGACTGAAAAGTGTTCTTATTGTTCCTAAATTACTAGTTACAGTGAGCAGCCCTGGTGACTTGGGGGGGGGGGGAGGAAGCATTTTGAACAAACACATTTAGCCTTAAAGCTGGTCTTTGTAAAAGGGGGCGAGTAACAGATAGACATCACCTGTGTACCTCAACAGGCAAAGTGGCTTCTGCTTTGGAAGAAGAGGGCCCTGTTGACGCAATTGCAAATATTTTTTCATTAATTAATTTATTTATATGCCAGTACTGGGGAATGAACCCAAGACCTCGTGCATGATAAACATGCTCACTACCACAGAGCTGTTCCCAGCTGCCCCCCCTCAGTTGCAAATATTAAAGAACTCCTGGGGGACATGCCAGGAATAACTGCAAACCTCGAACTGAATTTTCGTCTCATAGAGACATACAGCATACTTTTACTGCAGCCCTACAAGCCAATAGAAGCCATCCCTTATTTTTTCTATTGCATTTTCCTGCCCTAAGAGTCAAGGTATAGGCTTATATGGTCCCAATTGCCAGGGGCTTCATTATGGTGAATTTCCTGGGAATGATCTAGATTCTAAAGTTAAGGTGAGAAAAGAACTCTGTCCCTTCAAATAGTCACCCTATTCATGTTATTTCCCCAGACAGAGCTTAGTAAATGCAGTGCAACTCAGGGACTAAAGGACATTAAAGTTGCATTGGGATTGCTCAGTCCAGTGGATATTCTGAATGTTTTATGTGTGCTGCCTAATAGCTCGGTATTTTGAATGAGTCTATATAATCAACATCTCGCTTATTTTCTTCAATTTACTTGCCTTATTCCAAGACCTTCTTTAATTCCTCAGAATCTTCAAATTCTGTTTATTGATGTGTAGACAAAATCACAAAGGCAAGTGATATCTCTTTGAAACCAGGGATGTTATCTGGATTACAGCAGGTTTTGAATAATAATGAATTTAAGAAGTAAAACCAGAATGTTGTCCCCTGTGGGTACCATTCCCAGCAGGTCTGGCCCTGCCCCCCGGAGAAGACCAAAATGTCAGTTTGACTTCACTATTGTGGTTGCTGTTGTAATAGGAGAGGATAATAGCTAGGTTTTTTTGGTTTCAAACAACTGATTTATGATGCAAAACTGCTGAATATTTCTGGTAAGGGAATGCATTGTTCTTTTTCATTTTTTTCCAAAGCTGAGGTCTTGAATATTTGACCAGAAATATGGAAGTCCATCTTACATTCTAGATATTACTGCTGTTCCATTCACTCCAAAAAGACGGCTCTTCCGTCTTCGTTCCCTTTACTTTCTTCCCCTACTCCATCCCCTGCCCTGTCCTACTGTAATCTGAGCAAGTCATGGAACTCATCTATTTTGTCAGTTTGGGTACCATAGTCGAAAACAGAGAGCGCTTTTTTCGTTTGTTCTGAACACGAAGAACCCTTAATCAGCTGTTTTGAATTAAAGGTTGAATTTCTTTCATGTTTCAGAGATCAGAGCGTTGAGAATTATATGTATATAAGCTTAAAGAACTAAGTAAGATTTGCAAATGTTGGTAAGTGGTCATTATGTCACATATGTGTATATGTTGGGAGTGGGGCAGAAGGAGACAGGGAAAACTGTAGAACTTGGGGAAAAAGAGGAATGATGCTAAGGAAAATAGAGGTGTGCTTGTGAGGGATGGATGCACATAATGTGTGAAGACAGAGGAGTTGACACAGCTTCATAAACCACAGCCATACCTGCCTGTCTTAGGTGCCCTTGCTAGACCTTAAATGAGTAGCTTATCCATTCATTTAAATAGGCCACTGTGACCTTTCTCTGCAAAGGTCCGACTGGACTACGTGAAGATGATGAGGCTGCCATGGCATTGTGGGAATGACACTGGGTCTGACTTTAGGCACCAGGTTCTGGGCCCTGATCTTCCACCAGCCAGCTGGGTAAAGTCTCAGGCTTTGCGGCTTTTGTTTCTTCTTCTGGAAAAATGAGATCCTGGGCCTAAATAATATCAAAAAGCAGGGGAGGATACAACTCAATGGTAGAGCACATGCTTAGCATGCACAGGGTCCTGGGTTCAATCCCCAGTACCTCCATTAAAATAAATAAATAAATACACAAATAAACCTAATTACCTCCACACACACACACACACACACAAAATTGTTTAAAAAAATTTTTAAAATGATGTCAAAAAGCTCACTCAGCTGTAAGAATCTAAGAGCTTCTGTATTTCTTGGCTACTTTGAAGTGGCTAAACAAGCCAGAGAGAGAGCCTCCTGGCAGCTAGAGTTTAGCAGGCCTGTAGCTCAGTATTAATCCCAATATCTGAACACTGATGGGCTGAGGCTCAGAGGTGGAGCACAAGGATGTTTTGCTGCCTCTTTTAAGAATATCAGAGCCGCGGGACAAAAACAAAAGCACCTGTTCACACGTGAACATGCACATACGTAGAGACATGTCCTCTCAGGCATACAGATTTTTAAAATAAGTTCTACTAATTTTTAAATGAATGTTTTCATAGAAATTAAAGTTAGGGAGCTGTGTGCAGAAAGAGGACAAAATTTAGTTTCAGAATGCCCAGCACTGACCGCTTTGGCCAGGTAACTGAATCTGGCTGATCTCAGCTCTCTTCTATACAACGGAAACAACACCTATGTTCTAGGGGCTTTGTGAGAATTAAACAAGATTGTGTATTCAAAAGTGCTTCATAAAATACCCAGTTTACACAGGCATTGTTATTATCCAGTCATTACAGCCATACATACAGCTAAATATGTGTCGCTAAAACCCAAAGCATTCCCTGCAAAGCTTGGGGATTCTATGAGAGAAAAGCCCTCCCCAAACCATTTTGGAAGCTACGGGCTCTGTTAATGCAACAAGAGATGTTCACAAAGTGTTCTGCGGGAACTCTGCGCCTGCATAAACCGTCCCCTCTCCACCGGAAATGACAAAATCGTGCTGATAGGCACAAAGAACTAGAATGTCAGCGTTCACACTTTACAGCTGAGAAAACTGAAATCTCCACAGAGATTAGATGATATGATTTAAGGTCACACGACCGACTGGCAGCAGGACCCTGGTTAGATACCTGGGTTCCTGATGCCTAATTTTTTTAAACTTCTCTACTTTAGCATTATTTTAGCTAAATCTAGTAAACCTATGGGAGTTATCCTTAGGCTGAATGGTAATTAGTAATCTAGGTCCTTGATGTTAATCACTTAAAATATTTAGGAAAAAAATAAAATAGACACTGGAAAGCTAAATTAGGTTAGAGCAAGGGGGAAAAGCCTTAGCACCTTTCCCCCAATAATCTGTAATATATTGGGCTGTCAATGTATAGTCTCTGTTTCTCTATATCACTAAAAACCACCTAAGATGCCCCTGAATGTTGGAGGGAGAGGGAGGGGACACTGGAGACACGTTTTTCCAGCAATTACCAGTGAATAAGTGAATTCTTTCTAAAATTTTACTTTAGGGCCAAGATTTATCTAAATATGTCAATGTTTAGACCAGCAAAAAAAAAGAAAATACAGTAAAGCTTCTGATTCTCATTTCCCAATATGTTAATCTTTCTTTATTTATTCCCCTCAAATGTTTTTAAAACAATCTCTCTCTGGGACAATTGGATCTTGTGTATCCTGTCAAATTTTAGTAGAAAGCAAATTTTTATAACCAAATTATAAAGCTTTCAACACTGAGGCTTATTTATGATGGAAACATTGACAGAATGTTAACTATAGTGGCTTCAGTGATACATGCGCCAGTGAGGTAGAATTTCCAAACTGGGCAAGTGTTGGAACCCAATTTTAACGCCCTTCCCTGAACATTGTGCACTGCCCCGACACCGCCCTCCCCATGTCAAGGGTGTCCAACCCATCTTTGGAATGAATTTTCAGATTTGACAACAACTTTATACACCCCTTGGAAAAGAGACCTGACTGTTGCAGAGTTTTTAACCTGTGAAACTTGTTCTTGTTTCCCCAGTAATTGATTTTAGAAGCAAGACTTAGCAGAGCATTATCCTACAGCCATTTGGTGCTTGATCTTAAATTTAGCTCTCATTGGCTAGGATTAAATCTTCCAGAAAAAAAGTAACATTTTGCTTTTCCCTCGGAATCACAATTGGGAGGGGAAGGGAAAACTTAAATCCAACCCTTTCTTTGAAAATCGCTGTATGAGTTCAAACCTGCGTGGCTATGAATAAAATCTCTCCACAAGGCCAGACACCTTTTCTCCCATTTGAATAACAGCAGAAATTCCTAATTCTTCTCTTTTCAATGTCTTAACAGACTTCACAGATCAGGGTTAAGCTTTATAATGAAATTTAAAAAAATAAGAATGTGACTGAGAAATTGAAGCTATGATGAAAATAGCAAATGCTTATAAAAAGCTGTTTGTAGCCCAGAGGGCTGAGAGCAGGAATCAGATCACCCAGGTCACCTTCCCTGATGTAAACAGATAATTGGTCAAGGATTCCATTCAGGTCTGGAATTGTTCCTGTGCTTTGTGGCAGACACAAACCCCTGGTCTTGTGTGGAATGAAAATGGCTAGGACACGAAGAAAGGAGCAACTGGAAAGAAACAGAAAGCACGTCCGACTGCCAACTCCCAAGTCAGAGGGACCTGGGGAGACCCCACATAAAGGTTGTTTAACGTGGAGGAGACTGTTTTTGAGAGCTTTTTCCCACTTGGGTTTCTGAAAGAGATGCTGATACCAAATGTATGGAAAAGGGAAAGGAGAGAGAGACATTGAACACTCGCCTGTCAGGGGAAGGAGCAGAAACGGTAGCAGTCGCTGCGTCTGAGAACGGAGAAAAGAGACGGAATAAGAGGAGAAAGTGAAACTCACCAGTTGAGCTCCCCTCTCCCAAGCTGACAATCACCAAAAGAGGGCAAAGGGGAAAAAATGGATGGAATTAAATGTGAACACATGATTTCTAGGGGATTTAGTGATCTAAGAGATGTCATCTTTTTGCAAATATAATCTTTTGGCTAATGTATGCTTTTTAAGACAGCAATCTCAGTTTCTTTTCTGTTATGTAAGGCTACCAAACCAGCTCATTGATCAAATAATTTGCACTAAAACAGATGAAAGAATCATGGAGAAGGAAAACAAAACATCTTTGATGTGCTCCTTTATCAGAAATGTGTGTCAAAGGTCAAAAAAGCAGTGCTCCAGAGTCTCTTAAACATGTCAATGTCATAACATAAAAACTGACTTACTAACTTAGATTATTTGGAGAGTTAAGTGCTTGTGTTATTGCAAATTAAACTAATTAGTATCATTTCCTGGCAGCTGCAGCTAGTGTTAGCAATTCCACAATTTTTCTTCAGCCATTCATGTGGGATGCACAGAGAGGAGACAGATTTGTGATTTAATGGAATGGAATCGGCTTATCATACTAAGGGCACATCATTCCACTCCCAGCAGAGAACATCTTCCACCCCCATCCCTTTGCAGTTCATCCGTTATCGTTATAATATTAACTTACTACGTAGAAGGAAGCATGCAGTTGTGAGGCGTCCGCTGTTCTCTGAAACAGCCATGAGATGGAAATGTGTCAGAATTTGCTTGCAATATTACCCTTTTGGAATTGCTAAGATACACACTTCTTCCTTTGAACCAAAACTGTAGCTGCCCATAAAACATGCTGGAACTAATTTCCTACCACAGCTAGCTTAATTGTTATAAAGCAGCTTTATAAAGATGCCCCGATTAGAGCTTCCAGCATCTGTAAATGAGCAGCTAAAGCAAAGGGTTACGTATTTCATCAGCTTTCCTCTGGAGCGGATGAGCTTCTAACCATGAACAGCTATCAAAGAATAACAATAGGTGCTTTGCAACATTAAGCACAGGGGAACTTATGTAATAACCTCACCCTATTGGGCACAAACAGTAGGGAATTCTTGGGACAGGATACTATCAGCCATAATCTGATCCTTATAGCAACTCATTGCTATATTGGTCACAGAAGTGACAAACAGAAGCATGAAAAAGAAAAAGAGAAGGACAGAAAGAAGGCAAGACAGAATGAAACAAAATGTGTGTGTGTGTGTTTGTGTGTATGAAAAAAGAGAAAAACCAAGGATCTCTAACAGTCATGTAGCGAGGGGTTCAGATCATAATCAACTTGTACCTGACTCCTGATTTTGCTCCTGACTTCTACTAATACTGATTTTTCAGCCCACATTTAATAAAGCAGCAGAGGACTCAGCGACATCTCTGGGGCTATTTAAGGTAAACCAGTTAAAAGGTAAAAGAGGGAGACAAGAGCAAGGAGAAAGAGGAAACTCTATTCTATCCTGAAGGAATATAAATAATTTATGTATTTATCATATAAATGATTGACCTTACAAACGGTTTGATAGAGAAATTTCCTGTGCTTTCTTTACTGTTTCAGATTACTTTCTGTCTAGGAACAGATTGAAGGATGCCCTGAGAAGGAGCAGGACTGGGAACTAGACCTCACTAGCTACACATTGGAATCACTGATGAAAACAGAATCCCTGAGATTGGTATTGGTATTTTCAAAAAACCCCGTGGTGATTACGATGGTCAGTGGGGCTAAGAATCTCCAGGATAAAGAAATTAGAGTCAACAAGTCTGGAGAAGGGCCAGATGGCAAGGTAGTGAGCAGGATGGATCTTTTAAAATCTCCAAATTGTTGTTGAAAGGCAAGGAGATTACCAGACACATAAGTTTCCTTGAGCTCAGCAACTCTATTTCCGGGAAGACATCCTGCAGGGGTAAACCTGTGTGGGTACCAGAATACTGGACATGTTACTGTTTGCAATAGCAAAAGACTGTTTAAAAAAAAAAAACCTTAAAAGGTAATTGGTTAAATAAATTATGTATAACCACACAATGAAATACTACACAAAGGTTAAGAAGAATGAAGCAGACCTGTCATTGCTAACGTGGACCAGTCTTAAGATAAAACTATTAACTTAAAAAAAGCGAGACTGGGAACAGCATGTATAGTGTGCTATCGTTTTTGTAAAAAAGAAAAGAAATGAGGATCTCTGTGTTTGCATAATCATAGACTATCTATGGAAAGACACACAAAAATCCGGTAACCATAGTTGCCGTACTTATCTTTGGGGAGGGGATTTGAGAAACTGGGGTTCAGAAGAAGGAGAAAGACTTTTCACCATATGCTCTTTCGTGCTGCCTGAATTTTTTTTTTTTTTTCCAATGTGCAGGATACAGATCTTGCCTCTAACATGAGTGGATTTAAAAAATTAAATCTCTTCAGTAAGATATGTTCTATTATTTTAATTCTTCTAGAATGCTGCACTGCTATCACACAGGCACAGTTGCATTTCTATAACTTAAACTCTAAAAAAATCCTCTGTCATTTTTTCTTTTTATATTAAACAAACTGATAAGGCTATGGCTTTAATTCTTTCTTTGTGAAATCTTTGTTAAAATGATTACTTTCATTGTGATATTTACCCAGTTTGATCCCATGCAATGTAACTATCGCCTATTGGGCCCTAACCTTTTAGGGGCAGATTGCTTCAATTGTGCTGTGAGGACACAAAGGATGAGTGTTCTGACCCCGGTCCCTGGTACCTACGAGGGCCTCGATTGGCTCCCTTGGATGATGGAATGATGCGGGCATGAATGATAGAGAAGAATAAGGCACAGAAACTTCAAAGACTAGACTGCAGACACTGCAAGTTCATGCCAAGATTTTCAACAGTTAACAGCAAAATGAGAATAGTAAGGACATGAAGTGGTGTTTTGTTTTGTTTTTTTAATTGAAGTTTAGTTGATTTACAATGTTGTGTTAGTTTCTGGTGTACAGCATAGTGACTCAGTGATACATATACATATATATTCTTTTTCATATTCTTTTTCATTAGAGGTCATTACAAGCTATTGAATATAGTTCCCTGTGCTATACAGAAGGACGTTGGTGTTTATTGAAGTGGGTTTTATGAAAGTTAAGTTTATTCAATTTAAACATCTGACTTTGGAGATTAGGGCCTTCTTTATTTTGTATGTGATAAAGTCCTTTCTTTTATGAGATAATAAATAGCAATTGTTGATTTTCATTTTTTAAACTCTTATTTGGTAAAATGAAAGTGACAAAAACCTATGCTGAGCTCCACAATTTTATTTTATTCTGCAACTGTGTTGGTAACAATGTGAGGCCAGATATGGAGCTGTCAGAACAGACCAACAATGAAAAACAGGCTCTCTGTTCATTGGCTACTTTTTATCTGACTTTTCATTTTCTATCAGTTGTTCTACGTAAGACATTATTTCTAAAAGTACTATATAAAACAAGCATTAATATTAGTACATTCTTAATATGATTTGCTTTTGAAAAGAAATATCTAAAACTCTCACCTTATTTTTTTGAAAATTGCACTTGGAAATAGTAACTTTTTTAAAGTGATGATTTTAAGAAAATTGAGGGTGAATCTTAAAATAGTAAACTAAAGCACCATGAGAAAATGTTTTACATTTGATGAAAGCCATAGCTGGGAAACATCAGCTCCCTTAATTCTCAGTGACCACTCACACCCGCCCTACCAGAAGGCCTGCTCATTATTAACTGAAAGGAAAACAGCGTTAGAGCTATGATAGCAACTTCAATTTGTTGACAAACTGTTGACCACAGGTTTTTCCCCCTCGGGGATTTTTTTTTCTTTTTTGTCTTCCAGCCTTTTTTGGCCCATTGTAAATGTGTATGCCTGCTTTGGAGGGAACACTTAATCGAAGCTATGACCTAGGACACTAGGAACTAGATGACGCTGAAATTCAGTTCAGTTTAGGAAGCATCTCTTGCGTGGCTGCAGCATGCTCTGCTGGGCATCTGGGATACAGAATGCAGGATGCCTGGTACTTGTCTGACCTCAGATGCTCATGGTCCACCCGGGATTCATGTATGCATATACTTAACCATAACACTAAAATCTATGTTCTGCTAGAAACAAGACAAAGTACTATGGAAAGAAAAAGGGTGTGGGAGTGGGTAATTCCACTTGTGTCAAGGAGGCTTTTGAAGGATTCTAAGAGATAGCTGCTTTTCTTAAAGAATCAATGGTGCACAGACATTCTATGCTCTGATGGTAGTTTTAGCAAAGAACTTACTGTTTATGAATTTGTTTTCCCCATCAAAATGTGAGCACATTAGCTTAGGGGCTCTGCCTCTTCCTGCTTCGTAGATACCCTAGCACCTAACACCAAGGCTGTTACATAGCAGGGGCTCAGTACACGAATGGAAGACTAGCTAAGCAACGAAATACGCTTTAAACAGCATAGTTCAAAATGGGAGCTTGCAGTCTCCCAGCCTCTAATGTACAAGTTCAAGAGGGACAGCGCTGAAGAAACTCTAATACATAAGGTATATGCACGATTCCCCAGCTACCTAAAAAGTCTTCGGTAAACAGTTTTGAAGCACGCTTTATACTCTGAATTTGTACCGAAATTCATTTATCATCTTCTTGTCCTTGGTGATGAGGTGTCAAACTTTTGAGACATCTGAATTCTGGGGCCTGACAGAGTTTCAGTATTTGGTTTTACCTGAGGCTAATGACCTTATAGAGCTGGAAGAGGATGAAAAATGGATGCTCAATAAATGTGGTTGACTGACGGTGGTGTCTCTGGCTAAGAGAGATCAAAGCACACCCTATTTAAAAGAAAATTCTTTGTTCTTTCTCTATGCTTCGAAAGAGAAAAAAGATCTTTTCTTCTTCCTTCTTCTCCTGCCCCCTCCTCTACTCCTCCTCCTCCTCCTTCCTCTTCTTCCTCTTCATTTACTTAACTTGACAAAGATTATTCTTGTGGCCTTGGTTCATTTGTGTTTATTCTCTGTCCCAATAGGTAGTTCTGGAGTCTCCCCAGTGTACACGTTCATTTTCTATTTGCTTCTACCCACAGACCATCCCCTAAGGAGATGGAGATTGAGTCTATTTCTACCCCCCCATTTGCTTCCTGGGGGAAGATCAATAAAACCTCAAGGAGTCCAGGGTTGCTGTTGCATACACTTATTTTAGTAACTGAAATAAAAAACACATCACCTTCTCAATGCCTCCACTCCTAAGCACGGTGAAGAAATATTGCACAGGCAGAGAATGAGCTGCCTCAGTTCATAAGAGTGCTCTTTAATTGACGAGAGGGTAGGGCTTCAAAAAAAGTTATCTTAAACAAAGGGGTATTTAATAATTGGCAGTGCAATAAGGGAGACTCTATTCTGATATTGGACCAAAATAAATTTCGTGAATGTAAATCGACTGTACTTTAATAAAATTAATTAATTAATTCATTAAGTTAACCTATAAAAAATGAACTTCATTGTTTCAAAGGAGGTCAGGCCAGTTATATTTTTTTGTGGTCAATGAGAGTCATCATCTGGACTCAGTTTCCATACTACAGGCTCTGTGAGACCATCTGATGTGACACCGGCCTGCAGTGTTAGAGACATGCTGTATCTAACTTTATACAATGGAACAGAGAAATTATTACTCTTAGCTAAATGCCATTTATGGAATATCCTGGGTAAAAATTTAAATGACTCACTGTCATAGTTCAAAACTCACTCTGTACTATAAGGAAACAACATACATTTATGGTGCAGGCTTCTGCAGATTCAAAAGCAACAGGGGTGGCTCTAAAGGAGCCCTAATGGGGCATTGGATAATAAGCATGTATGTTTTATGAACTGCCTAAATAAGCATTAGCGTTGTAGATGTCACTGCAGGCTACATACAGCCCTTCTTTCAGGACTCCAGACATGGAGCCAATTATTAATTTTTTACAAAGTAATTTACCCAACAAGGAACATGTTGACAAATTATTCTAATGCCAACATTTCAGTCTTTTCTGAAGATGTTTCCCATTTAAAATAATGGGAATTTGGCCTGAGTTACTGGAAGGCCCTGGACAGCAGTAGTATATAATGAGAAAGTTTGTCATTTTTTAATTTTACAATTGTTAGTCATTTAAAGAAGAAACTAGGTAAAGCTTTATACATACAAAAACCTATTTTCTCAATCTTTGCAGGTACCCAATAGTTTAGCTAATACCATCCCCATTTCACTACTGGGAGGTACACAAAAAGGAACGAGATGAAAGTAAGACAGAAGCTCTTCTGATGACTTAAATGTTTGCTTTCAAGGGTATCTCTTCTAAACAAACAAACCAAAACAGTTCATGAAGACCTGCTGTGTGCCCATCATCTTGATAGGTGCCTTCATTTTGCATAAAAATATCTAATCTTTTTAAATTAAAACATAATGTTTCTGTTTTTCTTTTTTATTATTATTGCAAGAACAATACAGATTTCAAACTAAGAAAAAAAGGGAAAAGAAAAAAAGCAAATGGGCGAAAACGTCTACAATCATCCTTCTCAAATATGGCCACAACAAACCTCCTGGTACATGTCTCCTTCTGGCCTCTTTCCCCTTTTCTTTTCTTTTCTTTTCGGGTGTCCTTCCACACTTTTACTTAAATGAGATCACAAGACAAACACTATTCTATAACTTTTTCTCAAGTAAAAAAAATCATAGGTATATTTCTATGAGAGTACATGTAGATTTTGTTTTGTTTTTCAATGATTCGTTTGCATTATTATTTTAATCAAGTAATCAGGTGGTTGCAAAGGAAAAAATAAAATAAAAAACTGCACCACACAGAAATAATGAGTGTGAATATTACACGAACATAATTACAGATATTCCCTCTTCCTATGTAAATGGTCTCTATCATTCTCTTAAAAGATTGGGTTGTACAGTTTAGGGAACCATTTATGAATAATTACTTTTGTCCCAGTTTTTGCTATTACCATGAGCAAATATTTTTCATTGTGCCTTTGTCTGATAATTTCCTTAGGTTAAATTTCTAGGAATAAAATTTCTGGATCAAATTTTAGTGCATATTGCCAAACTGCCTTCAAGAAAGGCAAAATTGTGTACCTCACTGTTGCCAGTTTATATTCCTTCAATTATCAATGCATCTGAGCATGTTTTTATGTATTTGTAAATCATTTGTGACTTGCTTGTTCATGTTTTTGTTCACTTTTTCTATCATAGTGTTCATCGTATATTGGAGGGGGTTGATCTGTAAGAGAACCTATATATTAGTAAAGTAGCTCTTTGTAAAATGTATTCTAGTTATTCTCGTATCTGTTCTTTGTCCTTCAGCTTTGTTTACAAGACAATTTGGAACTTTTATGTTATCAAATCTTTTTAATCATTCACATTATTGCTTTTTGGTATTGATCACACCATTCAAGTGTTATTTTTAAAATCATACAGGATATACCACTTTTTTACACTCAACATACTTCAAATAAATATAATACATTTATTTTTACATATGGTTTGAAAAATATATATGGTTTTTATGTATTTTATATTTGGTCAAACATTTTTTCACCATATTCTGCCATTTGTCTACAAACAATTTAGTGATCTGAAGTACCACTTTTTTCACAGAGTAAATTCCTGTTTCTATATTTTTCTGTTTCAGTGAGCTCTCCCTATTCCTGTATTGGTGCCAAACCGTATTAGTTACTACAGCTTTAGAGTATATTTTACCATGTCGAAGGAGAATTTTTACATCATTATTTTTCTTTTTCAGAAATTTTCTTGACTATTACCTTGTATCTATCTTCTATATGAATTTTGGAATCAATTTGCTAAGGAACCAAATTTTTTTTTTCTTTGGCATTGTTAACAAATCTTAAGAAGCTAAAGGATTTGTACATTCAGACATTATTCTTATTGGTCAAAATTCATATGAAATCTGTATACTGGTTTTCAATAAGATTCTTGAAATAAAACTTGCTCAACAAATATTTATACATCTGCTATTATTCTTCTTCTTAATTGTGAGTTTTGTACCATATATTGGTCTAGATAAGATTCATGACATCAGATTGGACAAGTTTGTGTCATGATTTATAATGTTGCATTTGAAATTAGAGCAAAATAACTCATAAAGTTTCTGTCATTCTGTTATTTACCTAACCATTTTGGTTCCCATGCTTTCGGGTATTGTCTGGTTCAGAGAACACTCACTAAATGAATACAATAAATAGCTGTGAGAATAGTGCAGATAGGTTTCTATCTGTGTCTTTATATCACAACCAGCAGGCAAAAAAAAAAAAAAAAAAAAAAAAAAAATGGAAGCTCAAAATGTTTGCTTCAACATAACAGCCCTTGGCGCTCCTCGGCCTCCAAACAAGCGTCAGGGTTCAGTTTATCAACTGTCAATAGGCAAATGCATGTTTTTCTTTTCCCATGAGCTGATTAAAGTTGTGGTCTCTTGTAATTCATGGCATTCCATTGTATTTATTTCTGCTGGAATTTTCAGGCTGAATTACTGTAACTAATATACCACTAAGTCTGTGCTGCAAAATCCCTGACCTTTTGAATCTTCCTTTTTAGCAGAAAATTGGCATAAGAAATTTCAACACAATAAACACTTTAATTTTTGTCTTAATCTGGATCCAGAATTCATATGGTTCAATTTAATTATGTCAGAGGCTCTTTGCCACCAGTATCCATTTGGATTAAGAGATTTTGAAGATTGTGGTGATAGGAGAAGAAGAGAGATGAGACAATTCTATTTGCAGTGGATTATTAGGGGGGAAACAAAACTACGAAATGTAAAATGCTTGGGTGTTTTCTAAAATAATTTGTGCCCACAGCTTAATTTGAGTCCATAGATTTGCTGGCCTCCAAACCATGAGATCTGATAATTTTTTTTTTAATCTTTCATATACGACTGAAGAATCTCTGCCCCTACCTATCAATGACACAATAAAGGAATGTTTGTATCCCAAGCCTTTCTGTATAGAATTGGGAGAGATTTTGAAGTAAGAGATGAAGTGGAAGCAGCAGGGGAGGGTGGCTTGTTCAGAGCTTGGCAGAGACATTGTGGGTATAAACTGATATTTCGACTATCTTAGAGGTTGGCAAACTTTTTGTAAATGGCCAGATAGTAAATTATTTTAGGTTTTGTGGATGACTTATGGTCTCTGTCACTGCTGCTTCTGCTTCCTTGTGTTGCTTTTGTTTTGTTTTATTTTTACAACTCTTTAAAAACATAAAAACTACTCTCAGCTCATGGACTGTTCAAAAACAGGCCATGGGTTGGACTTGGCCCACTGGCTTATTCTGCCAACCCCTTCATCGAATCATCGGAAGATAAAGTCACACACAAATCATCAGACTATGAGATGCTACTGAGGATAACTACAATAATACCTTACACTTTTCTTCTGCCTTCTAGTTTACCTAATATATCCTTGAATAATGTCCCATTTGATCCTCAAAATAACACTTACGGCAGACATCATCATTCCTACATTAGAGAAGAGAAAACAAACTGAGAGGAGTAGTGACTTGCCTAAAACGACACAGATGATAAGGGGGGAAAGCCAGAAATGAATGCATCTTGTGATTCAAGTTTGTTGCTCTTTCTATTAAACTCAGATTGAGTCAGAGTAAGCACTGGTAGAAAGAAAACCAGATTGAGAAAGCTGCTAGCTCAGGATTAACATGTCTGTCCTCTGAGACTCCCTGCCTTAATGAGAATAAAAACCCAAGAGCATACATTCCCCAGTTCTTCCACAGTGCAGCGGCCCAAAGGTTTAGATAAATTACCACATCGACTTGCAGCCAACTCAGGATTTGGGGAATTCTCAAGTTAGCTCATAATTCCCACCTACACTGATTTAAAAAAAAAAAAAAGACGTGATTTGTGCTTTATTAATGCTTTAAAAGGTTAAGCATGCAAGTGATGGTTTAGGCCCCAGGAACATACTCCAAGATCCTGTAGTTGGATCGAGGAAGTTAAGAGAACAACAACTGTTCGTTTCATCAGTCTGCCAACGGGAGTCCAAGCAATGAAATCTAACAGAATTGTTTGGAAAGACACGTTAACTCAACTTGTGTGGCCCGGAGGCTAATCAGCGTCTACATCATAAAGACTAGGCAAAGGTACATATGGGACTCATTCCTGCATTTTTATGGGTTAGAGACATGAACTGTGTATCCCGTTACACAGCAGAATAACACCAGCATGGGAGAGATAAGGTCCAAAAACTACAGTAACTTTATGGATTATATTGTGATATCTTTTTCACTAAACATCATAGGCCAGAACTGTTCAGTGATACTTATTTCTTAATTAGAGTTTTTATTTGCCCTTTCCTACATTGAAAAGTGCATATCTCTAAGTAGCCTGTCACACTGTTACACTTATTATAATGAGTGCTACCAGAGTGCTGTGACCACTTGTGGGTTCTGCAACTTAAAAATGTGGAAACGTTGGAGAAGGTTCAGAAAAGAGTATGAAAAATAAAAGGACTAGAAAAATAAAGCTTGAGAGGCAAGATTAAAGGCTTTTATTTTTGCTAAGTTTTAAAAATGCTTAAGAGTGACTGATGCTGTGATTAGCGATCACATTGAAGACGTTTTACATAGGCTAGACAAAGCAATCATGTTCTCTTTCTATTCAGAACAAGAATGCAAGGACAGAGTCTGGAAACTCGATTTTCAATTTGTGGACTTCGGATCTTGTGGGAAGGACAGAGGGAGATTGGCACTGAATTATTTAAAGTGATCCTCAAATTTATTTTATTTTATTAAATACTGAATACAAAAATATAATGATGGGTTATTTTTTTCTGGAGTGAAATGTTTGCCATTGAAAGGGGATCTTTGTTTCTGTAAAGGTTGAGAGCCACAGATTTTGAATACATTTTGAATTTGAATTGGGATGTGTTACAAATGAATTTCTTAGCAATAACAATCATTAACTGGCAAGCATTGAAATGTACTTTGCTAGGCCAATTAAATAATTGAAACCACTGTTGTTTCAAGGTGACACAGAAATTTATTTATTTATTCCACTGTTATTCACTGAGCATCATCCATGTACCACTGCATCAAGCACTCTGTTAATCCTGGAGCTACAACAGAGCCAAGGCAGATAGTGTCTCTGGAATCACATCACTCACAATCTCTCAGCGGCTAGTGGTACAATATGTTAATTCATGCCCAGCACGTGAGATCACTTCAGTTCTTGTAATTCTGTTATCTTCCATTTAATGTGAAGAATAACAGATCTTGAAAAGTAAAGGTGAACATTTATTTGTGAGGCTTATTTTTGCATTCAGCATAAAATTATAACCAGTAATAAATAAGGAAGCCTCCTTTTGAAATCCTAAATTTTATTCCCCATTTGAGGAACAGCTAAGGAATATTCATCTTCCCTGCACAAAGGTCACATGAATGTTTCCTGTAGTTGAAAGTTACCTCATCCCCCTCCTTCTGTTTGTTTCTTCTCCAGAGTAAGGGTGAAGGTGGTTGTAGTTTTTTAGTAGTAAATTGGCCTCATTCCATAAGATGATGATTTAATCTCCAGTTACTCACTGAGCTTTCAATTCACTTAGAAGTCTTCACGATGATAAATTTTCTTTAAAGAACATCATAAATTTCTATTAATGGACTTGCTACATGAAGTGTATGATTGCAGTATAGATCAGAGCTATTCCTCTCTTCTGTTTGAGGGCTGGACCCCAGTAGAATAATTTTTCTTGAAGCTCATCTTTTTTTACTTTTTCTCTTTTGTCCAGTTAGCATTATCTTTAAAGATACATACAGTACAAGGAAGATATATGATTTATCATCTTTTCTCCTGAAGTATTGGAAACGGTGCTTTTCTCATTAGATCATTGATTGAAAAGTCTTACAACACCTTCTCATATATACGTAAATCTGCAGAAGCACCTAGACTTCACTCCAAATCTCTGCCTTTTATGGTGGATGATGTTTATTGAGAACTTAAATATGACCCGGGTACTGTTTCAAATACTTTACATGTATTAGCACATTTAATCATTGTAACAACTCTATGAGATAGGTACTATTGTTTCCCCCACGATACAAATGAGGAGGCTCAAAGAGGTTAAATAACCAGTCCAAAGTCACACTGGTAAAGCCAAAGTATGAGCCTTGAGAGTGGCTCTTAGCCACATACCCTGCACTGTTTCTCAAGAAGGAAATAGCTCGGGGGCTGTTGAGGCATTCTATTTTGGACACGATAGAAAAACATTAATAAAAAAATTTTTTTAACATGTCTATTTCCAGACTGCCTCGTATGGTAAATTTAAGAATGAAGTACTCGATAGCAGTGAAAATGAATGAACCACAGCTAAACACAACAGTCCCTCTCTCATCTGCCATTTTGCTTTCCTTGTTTTGAAACTATTAAATGGAAAATTCCAGGAATAAACAGTTCGTAAGTTTTAAACTGTACGGCGTTCTGAGTAGCATGATGAAATCTCGCGAGGTCTTGCCCGGGACGGGAATCGCGCAGCATATCCTGCCTGTTAGTCACTGAGTAGCCGCCTGGGTTATCACGTCTCGGACGGAGTGAGGGCGGGCATATTAAAGTGCCTGTGTTCAAGTAACCCTTATCTTACTTTAACAGTAACAGCCCCAAAGTACACGAGTCATGATGCTGGCAATTTTGATAGCCAAAGAGAAGCCATACAGTGCTTCCCTTAAGTAAAAAGGTGAAAGCGCTCGACTTAATAAGGCAAGAAAAAAAATCACATGCGGAGGCCGCTGAAATCTACGGTAAGGACGAATCTTCTGTCCGTGACATTGTGGAGGAGGAAAAAGAAACTAGTGCTAGTTTTGCTGTCATACCTCAAACTGCAAAAGTTACAGTCACAGTACGTAGGAAGTGCTAGTTAAGACGGAAAAGGAATTAAATGTGTACAATAAGATGAGTGAGACCACATTCACGTAACTTTTATTACAGTAAATTGTTATAATTGTTCTATTTTATTAGTAGTTATTGTTCCTCTCTTACTGTGCCTAATTTATAAGTTAAACTCTATCATGAGTATGTATATTAGGAAAAACCATAGTATATATCAGGGTTGGTACTATCCGAGGTTTCAGGCATCCACAGGGGGTCTTGGAAGTACCCCTTACAGAGAAGGGGAGACTACTGTATATCAGCATAAATGAACGTCACAAACTTTATAATAGAGTTTTAAAAAAACAAATACATAATGATTCAATTTATAGAAAGTTCAAAACCATGCAAACCAAACAATATATTTAGGGACATTCCTATATGATAAAACTTGAGGAAATTCTATACACAAAATTCAGGCTTGGGTTATCATGGGGAGAAAGGGAAGTATAATTTAAGAACGCTACACAAGGGATTTCAAAGTATTGATAGTGGGTGCACAGATGTTTTTGTTTATTAGTTATTATAATAACTAATAATTTTAGCCATTCATATGTGTTCTATATTTTATATGTTTCATGTTTTATAATCATATATTTCGAGGAAGTAGTATAGCACAAATGCAAGGAAATATTTTAGTATTAAGCAGGTTGCAGCAAGATTTCAATCCAGCATGCTATAACTAACACTTTCTTACTTCAAATTTTTATGCACTCTAATGGCTTTCAGTCATTGTTGAGATCTGAAAAATCTTTTGAATTGTAAAAGAATAAATTATGCCTATGATTATAACTGAGGGCACACTTCCTGGTATTCACATCCTTTAAAAAAATTCTTTATCAGTATAAGAAAAATACAGACTATTAACAGACTTACCTGAATCATTACCACCATTCCTCAGTGCCATTGGATACCAGCATTTTCTGGATAACACCAGAATTTCTGCCGTCATTAGGAAGGCCAGGCAATATTGTCTTATTCTTCGTGACACTTACTCTGAATCAGGGCAGAGTTAACTATTTGTAACTAACAGTTTAGGGATCATAGCAACTGATCTTACTATCAACCTCAGTCGCTCCTGTGGTCCCTTCTCACTTTGGCTGATGTCAGTCTGACCAAAGGCAGCACCTCTGCCCCACTGCTATTTCAGATAGCCTCATGATCTTAGCTGGCTGTTTTTCTTTTTTTGCTTTTGAATTTTTATATTCTAGGCAATGAATTTAGGCTGCTTTACTTTTTTTTTCATGGATCTTTACTTTGTTCTGTAAAGGGAATTTGGTAAATTCTAATACCATATTCCAAACTACCATTTTACTTCACCTACAGATGGGGCAAAATTTTGTCATTCACTGGGAATTTCTGGGAAGCAAACTGAACAACATAAGATGGGAATTGATGGACTCTAGCAGGTAAGCTAGCCAAAGACTTAGCTCCTGACATGGCTGTCACCGTTAGTAGTATGTAATTGGGTTTTTAAAAACTTTTAAATTACAGCATCAGATGTTTATTATAGGAAATTAAGATCACAGAAAAATGCAATTAAATTACCCCTAGTTAATTCTATCAGTTGTGTTAATATTTTGTATTATATATACACTTCCAGGCTTTTTCTCTTCTTCCACTTTTGTGAGTGGATGAATATAAAAATTATATCCATCTACAAAAAAGAACAAAAGAGCAGAAGAAGTAGTATAATCCTACACAGGTAGGATTGCATTGTACGTAAGATATCCTATCTCTTCCAGACTTCTCCACTCCTATTCGGTACCTAAGAAAAGAACAGCTTTTAGATGCCATCAGTTCTTGACCACTACTTCTCAAGCATGAGTGTGAACTCAATAGGCTTAGACTAACAACAGTGATCTAATCTTGCAAATGCCACACTAATGTTCATGTGTGAGAGCTGGCTCTCTATATGTGACCTGAAACCCAAGACATTGAGGGCACTCCGTGGCAGCCGTTCCTATAACCCACTTCACTTATCCCCATCTCTGGCTTTCAGCCCCTCCCACTCTTTCTTCCCTGGCTATTTTCATGTTTGGCGACAAAAGACATGGAGATGGAAAAGATAGAAAAGTGTGGTTTTTTAAATTCTTTTCTCATTACTGTCAAATGTTCAATCCTGAAATGGTCAATGTTGAGAGACACTGAGAAGCAGGAATTGACCTATTCAGTCATTCCATCTGATTTAGAGAGTGTCTTTACAGAGCACCTGCCGGTGAGATTCTGGGCCCTGGTAGCCAGCACTGGGCTAGGTGCTGAGAGGAACACAAAAGATAGGTTAAATGTGATTACTGCTGAAAGATATATTATTTAATTGGAGAAACAATACTAAATAAATATCATAATTGAAAAACAATACAAACACAACATATATGGGTGTAAGTATGCATGCTTATGGAGGGGGAGGGGAGAAGAGGAAATAAACAAATGGAGCAAACAGTTGGCGCATCTGGATAGAGAGTATACAGGAATCCCTTGTACTATGCTTTCAACTTTTCTAATTGATTTTGCTAATCTAGTGGTGGGTATGTGGGTGTTCATTTTTATCTTTAAATAATATATGTTGTATTCTTTTGTATGTGTGAAACATCTTATAATAATTTTTATTGTGATCAAATATATATAACACAAAATTTAGCACTTTGACCATTTTTAAGTATGTATACAATTTAGTGGTATTAAATACATTCACATTGTTGCAAAATTATCCACCACTATCCATCTCCAGAACTTTTCTTTTAAATAGACTTTATTTTTTAGAGCAGTTCCTTTCTCTTTATACAACTTTTTTTATTTTTAGATTTTTTTTAAATTGAATTATAGTCAGTTTACAATGTTGTGTCAATTTCTGGTGTACAGCATAATGTTTCAGTCATCCATATACATACATGTATTTGTTTTCATATTCTTTTTCATTGTAGGTTACTACAAGATATTGATTATAGTTCCCTGTGCTATACGATAGAAACTTGTCGTTTATCTGTTCTATATATAATTAGTATCTGCAAATTTTGAACTCCTAATTTATCCCTTCCCCCACCTTTGCCCCCTGGTAACCGTAAGTTTGTATTTTTTGGAGCAGTTTTAAGTTCATAGAAAATTGAGTGAAAAATACAGAGATAGCTCATGCTCCCTGCTCCACACGTACGTAGCTCCCCCTGTTATTGACATCCCCCACCTGAGTGGTGTATTTATTATAACTGATGAACCTACATTGTCACAGTATTATCACTCAGAGTCCATAGTTTATATTCGGGTTCACTCCTGGTGTTGCACGTTTTGTGGTTTTGGACAAATATGTAATGACATGTGTCCAATAGTATAGTATTATACATAGTTTCACTGCCTTTAAAATCCTCTGTGTTCTTCCTGTAACATTGTGTTTTAAATAAAATGTTACCAAAACAAATCCAAGAATATATAAAATGAATAATGTCTCATGACCATGTGGGGTTTATCCCAGGAATGCAAGATTGTTTTGACATTTGAAAATCAAACAGACTGAAAAAGAATAAACATATGATCATCTCAATAAATGCAGAAGGAGATTGAACAAAATGCAATATCCATTCCTAATCAAAAACTCTCAGAAAACTAGGAATAGAAGGGAACTTCTTCAACCTGATGAAAGATGTCTTTAAAAAGCCTATGGCAGACATCAGATTTAATGGTGAAAGACTGAACACCTTCTCCCTAAGATCAGGGACAAGCCAAAGCTATTCACTTTCACCGTTTCTATTCAACATTGTACTGAAGATTCCAGCCAGTGCAATTAGACATGAAAGAAAAGTAACAGACACACCATGCTGGAAAGAAAGAAATAAAATTGTCTTTATTCACAGATAACATGATTATCTATGCAGAAAATGTAATGGAAGTCTACAAAGAGCTAAGATAAGTAAATTCAGCAAGGTGGTTGGTTAAAATCAATTGTATTTCCATATATTAGCAACAAACAACCAGAACTTGAAATTAAAAAGCAGTACTACTTAAAATAACATCAAAAATATGAAATACTTAGAATCTGACAACAGATTTTAAAGACCTGTGTACTGAAACTACACAACATTGCTGAGAGAAACTGAAGAAGACCTAAATAAAGGAAGAGGTAAATCATGTTCATGAGTTTGAAGACTCAGTATTGGTGTAAAGATAAATAGATCAATGGAACAGGAGAGGGAGGCCAGAAATATATTCACATGTACATGAACAATTGATTTTTTTTTAACCACAGTGAAAAGACAATTTAGTGGAGAAAATATAATTTTTTCAACAAGTCATGCTGAAACAACTGAAAATTCATGTGCGAAAGAATGAATCTCCATCCATACTCATACTACATACAGAAATTTTTCTAAAATGGAACTTGAACCACCTAATGTAAAACATGAAATTATTAAAACTTCTAGAAAAATATAATAAGAGAAAATCTTTGTGACTTTGAATTGGTCAAAGATTTCTTAGGTAAAGCCCCCAAAGCATGACCCATAAAAGAAGAAAAAGACAAATAGTTCTTCAAAATTAGGAACCTCTCTTTGAATGACACTATTAAAAGACTGAAAAGACAAACCCCAGACTTGGAGAACATATCTGCAAAGTATGCATTTGATAAAGGGCTTGTCTCCATAATATTTAATGAAGAACTCTCACAAAACTCAATAGTAAGAAAAAACAACCGTACATTTAAAAAATGGATAAAAGTATTAAACAGCCACTTCACCAAAGAAAATATATGGATGGCAAATAATCATGTGAGAAGATGCTTAGCAACCTTAGCCGTTAAGGAAATGCTAATTAAAACCATAATAATATATCACTATACACCTCTAAAATGTTTGAATTGTAAGAGACTGACCATACCTAGTGTTGGTGAGGATGGGGAGCAACTTGAACTCTCACAGTCTGTGGTGGGAACATAAGATGGTACAACCACTTTGGGAAACAGTTTGCCAGTTTCTCAAAAATCTAAATACCTACCTACCATATGAATCAGCTATCACATTCCTAACTATTTACTCCAACGAAAATAAAGCACATATCCATACAGTGATTTGCACATGAATCTCTGTAGCAGCTCTGTTTGTAATACCCCAAAACTGGAAATGATCCAAATGTCCATCAAGAGGTAAATGGATATACGAATTATGATACATCCACACAACGGAACAGCAGTAAAAATGGTGAGCTATTAAACAACATGGATGTATCTCAAAATAACTATGCCAAATATATGAAGCCAGAAAAAGAGTATATACTGCATGATTCCATTTAAGTAAAACTTTGGAAAATGCAAAATACTCTATAGAGTTAGCTGATAAATTGCTACCTGGGGCAGAGTGTACAAAGGAATGCAAAGGAGGGATTCAAAGGAAGGGACACAAGAAAAGTTTGGGGGTTGTAACTGTGTTCACAATCTTGATTGTGATTGTGATGATGGTTTCACTACAGTGTGTTTATGTACATATCATCTATTTATCGAATGTATATGTGAAAATATATAAACATGAACAATTTAAATACATGCAGTTTATTGTATGTCAATTATACATCAATAAAACCACTAAAAATTTTATAATTCCTATGACTCTGTACCCTTAATCATTTGAGTTAAACAAAGTCTTCAATTATGTTTAAAATGCTCACATTTTCATCCCAATGACACTAACCATAATTGGAAAATTGAAAATTCATTAACTGCATTGTGAATCATTTTTAATTACAGAATGCAAAATGAATAATTAGTTATTAAAAATGCCCTTTTAAAACAACTATAAAATAATATGCAGCCCTACTATAAAAATCGAATAGGAATAGCATTATGTGAAACTTAAACTAGAATATAAAGTGAAAATTTTGTGCTTGTCCAAACAAAAAATGTACATTGGGGCTCTGTATGAAATTCTGAAGGGGCTTTTCTCTTGGTGCAGTTCTAACCCTAGGATGAAAAATATCTTTTCCTAAAGTGTATAATTACCCTCTGTCACTCTTAAATCTCCTCTGGTGTCTAAGCTCGCTTAATAATGGTGAACAGATGAGCAGAAATTAAAAATAAAGGCCTTCTACCAATTTAGCACCCTGCACATAATGTACCTATAATGATAGTTTGATTGCCAGGACCCATTATTTTGTTGCTGCTTTTTTTTTTTTTTTTTTTTTTTTTTCTATTACTGCACCAGAGCCCTGGGTTTCAAAAAGAATACAGCATCCTCTTCTATAAAACCGGAGCAATTTACATGAACACCAGCACTGGCCTGTATTAGAAAGATGGATAGAATAAACCAGAAAACATAATGTAATGCCATGTGGACCATTTAATGTCAGTGGCACTCTTCACTTAAGTATCATATTACGTTTTGGTTAATTTATTTTCCAAAAAGAAAAATTAAAAAGCACGATTTTTTTTCCAATAGAATAAGGAAGAAAATTGAAGTGTTTATGGATATTAAAGTGAATAAGAAAAATATATTGAAATGAGGCTAGCAACTCCCCTACTACAGTCCCCTCAGTGTATATGGAGGAATTTAAAAAAAAAAAAGGATATTAAAGGTAAAACCAAAAGAAATCCAATTCAACTTTGACATAAAGTAGAAGACTCTTGAAATACTGGTAAAAATTTTCATTATCTTTTGAATCTGAGAAACTCTTTAAAACTGTTACCTTTAATTACACGTATCCCATCACTGATGGCATCTTATTCAGATTAACGTTTTTCCCAGGTCCCGACACAATCATAATAGTTGCTAATAATCATTTAGGAGAGAGGCCTCCACCGCATCCAGTTAACTAATTAGTGTAGTGAAAATAATACGTTGGATTTTTTAATAGCTAAGAAGACCGCCCTCACTTTTTAAAACCACATTGATCCCGTGATTTTAGTCAAGGTTGACACAGCCTTAAGCCCCAGCACCCCAGCTCCCCGCGGGGAGAACACGCCTCCGCAGGACCCCTCCTTCCTGGCTGAAGGGTGGGCAGGACTCTAAGGCTTTGGGGAGAGTCTTGTACCGGCAGCGGATGTGGACCAGGGAGTGGAGTGAGGGGGCCAGTGACATGACTTAATTAAAATTCAGCATATTCAACGTTCTGTGGGAATCTCTGTGATGGAAAACCCCACTCCCCACTACACACAGCGTGTTGGTGCAGAGCTCAGGGCTCAGTTATCCCTGCTCCTGCCTGGCGGACACGAAGGTTGGAAACCGCCTGTGATAATTTTAGGGCCCTATCTAGCGCTGGTAACAGATCTCCCTCTCCGCAGACCTTGGAAATGGCCCGGGAGAATTGTGGACGGTTTTCAGTTACCTTAAAAACATCCCATATAGGCCCCTCTTGTACGGGGACAAGCAGACTGTATGGGTCATTTGTCTTTCCGTGTGTGCTTATTCCCGCCCCGCACCACCTGTACAAGCAACCCTCGCCCTCAGTGTGAATATCTTCAATCATTATAACCCTTTCCTCAGTCACTTCCTTGATTTTATAGCAAGTTTTGCTCCATTTTTCTCCCTTGAATGTTCAGGGGCTTGGATAGGAACTTGAATCAATTCTTTGGGGGCGATTTTCTGAGACCAGTTCTGTGTGAGGCCCTTGGGCTACTTGTCCGTGTGTGAGGCGTTTCTGCGGGGATGGAAGCCCCCTTGGCCCTCGCACTCCCTGGCCGCAGGCGGGGGCTGTGGGGCAGAGAGCACTATTTTACACTTATTAAGTGCCTCTGTGCGCTGAGTCCTGTAGAGAACCAGCCGTGGACTTCCGCATGAAACAAGGGCGCATAGACTGGGGCCGGTGGGGGGTTGAGAAGGCGGTTTATTTGGGGGGCCTCACACAGGAGGCAGCCCTGTCTCTATGGCTCTAAGGAGACCACCTTTAGGCTGCCAAGCGCTGCGCTGGTCTCTTTAGGACAAGTCCAATGTTAGCGAGCTGGAAATCATGCAGAAGAAAAACAGCCGAGAGGAAGGAGGCTGGGGGTGGGGCAGTGCCTTGACTAGGCAAGCCGAGAGGGGAATTGCCTCTCCCTGGCTCAGCAACAACCAGTGGGGCATGCAGGCCCCTGGCAAGGATGTGCAGAGCTTCAGCCCTGAGGAGCCAGGCCTCACCCAAGAAGAGCGTTGAGCACAGGATGCAACCCACAAGAAGAAAACGTCCCAACCTTAAATGTGGCCTTATGCACCCGTCATACATAAACAGCCATGGAGCCTTCAAGGAGGGGTTGGATCTTAACCTTTAGAAGGAAATCCGACAGCTTCCCGTGTTAATAGTTGGTCCCTGACTGGGACACAGGACTTTCTGTTGCTGTAGTACATCTCACTATCTTCTTTTTTCTCCTCCTTGGCATTCATAGACCCAGCAAAGATCAAAAAGGGACTGATAACCTGCTTTTCAGGTGCTAGGAGACAGGGACATGCCAGGTTGTTGTCATAGCTCTGTCTTCCAGGCCCAGCGGGGAGCCGGCCTACATAGTGGAAAGGATGGTCGAGCTGACCTAATAAATATTTTCCATCCCTAACCTCAGTAATTATTTTCATGTGTCACAGCTCAGCAAGGAATGATGAAAAATAAAGTTTCCCTGATTAGACGAGACCCGCAGATCACTGGGAGTAGAATCTGAAACTGTTCTCTGTGTTGCTCCAGGAAGTCACTCTCCACGCTCCTCAGAGGGCCGACGTTGCCACCCCACCTCTGCTCAGTTACAGAAAGTAAGTGGATTTGTTTCTTTCCTGATTACACTTCTGCCCTTCCTTTGTCATCTCCCCCCGCCCCACTCAAAAATCTACTGTACTGAGATCTTCTTCTGCGCCTTTGTCCCTCCAAGATTTGAAAATATACCTATTTGAATCTGAGAATCTCAGATATAATTCCTCTTGCAGCCACAATGCTTCTCTGTGGGGTGGGAAATGTGGTCAGATGAGTGGTAGGAAAATGCCTTTTGGAAAATTGTTTGATTTGCTGCACTCTATTGAGTCCTAGTGGGAAGTCAGCATCCCTCTGCTATTTTGGAAAATTCTCGGAAATGATACACAAAAAAGAAAGAAAGAAAGAAAGAAAAATTTCAGCAGAACAATTTCTGTCCTATTAACTTTTCTAGATTTTCTCAAGGTAAGAGAAGAGGGGCCGAGGAAGGGATCTGATGAATCGGGCCTCTCCCCTCTCCCCACACAGGGACTGCAGAAATGCCATCTGAAAGCGAGGATCCCAGTTTAGGCAAGCTTTTGGCCCAGTAAAGGATATGATTAGTATAATAAAGAAAACCTCATTTAAACTATCTGCATTCAGTTCAGACCTCCTCATTAGAATGTAGTTGGTAAGGGGAGGTTGATAACCCCAGTTTATTAGGAGGTCAGATGCATTAGGCAATCAAAAACCCAACAGCTGCATTTGGCAGCTTCGAGAACATAACCGTCCAGAGCAGCCTTCAGTCTAGTCTTTAGGTTGATTACCTCAACTCTAATTTTCCTTTATCCCTTCTTTCTCACTTCTAGTACAATTAAGGATATACTCTCCTTAGAGGATTATTGCTTACTGAAACCCAACACGGACAGGATACAGGCTACCAGAGGAAAAAAATCTTTTTCTAGAAATCTGTTCTAATGTGTAGTTTTCCACTGGACTGCTCAAGAATCTATTTGAGGAAGAATCGGGCTTCACCTTTGGGAAAACTTTAGAAATTGGGATTTGCCCATCTTTTATCCAGTCTAGGCAGGCAACAAGTTTGGTGGTGAAGTGTGCTGGTTCTAAGGTCATTCTGCTTATGTTAGAGCCAAGAGAAATCTTGGGGACCCTCTAGTGACATCCTCTCTCTTTCAGAAGAGGAATACGAGGCCAAGAGAGGAACAGTGATTTGTTCAAATGCCTTGAGGGACCTCTGGTCTGCTGACCTTGCTTCTAATATTCTTACTCAGGAAACTGGCTGAACTAACAAAGCGCCTCTCCAACTGCAGTTTACTTTTTTAGTCTTCTACAAGAGACCGTTTTGTTTTGTTTTATACATTTTATTGAAATATAACATAGATATACACAAATGTGAACAAATCGTAAGTGTACACCTGATGCATTTTCACAAAGGGTCACCCCACATAACCCATATAACCGAACACCGAGGTCAAGAAACAAAGTGTTACCGAGCCCTCTTCTGTCTTGTGTCCCTTTCCAGTCATTATATCACCAAGAGTGGCCACTGTTCTGGCTTCGGATGCCATAAATTAGTTTTGCCTGGTTTTGAACTTTGGATAAGATAGATCAGACCGTGTGTGCTCTTTGGTATCTGGACTTCTTTCACGCAGGGTTAAATTCATCTGTTGTGTTGTGTGTAGCATACTTCTTTTGGCATGGAGTATTTCATCGTATGAATACCACAATTTATTCATTCCATTGTTGATGGACACCTGAGTTACTTTCAGTTTTTATCTCTTATGCATAAAGGAAATGTTTTTGTATGTGTTTTTGGTGGACGTGTGTTCTCCTCAGTGTTGGAGCAGAATTGCTGAGTCATAGGGTATGTGTGGTCTAGCTTTAGCAGAAACTGCCCAGTGATTTTCCAAAGTGATTGTACCAATTTCCACCTCTACCACCAGGATATGAGAGTTCCTGTTGCTCTATATCCTTGCCAACACTTGCCACTAATAATGCTTTTCTTAAGAAATGAATTTAGTTACTTTCTTCCATTTGTAGAAGCGCTGGAGGGAGAGGAAAGCGGAAGAGAATTGTCCCCCAGCTCTTCTGTATTTTAAATTGCTCCTGAGACTTCTCAGGCCCCACTCCCTACAGAATTTGTTGGCCCCAGTATTGCCAGCCTTAGGTAGATGATTACAGTAGTATAATTTAGGGGCCTAAGAAGACAGTTCCTGGAAGGTTCCCTGGCCACCCACTTAGCTAAAATGTGGCAACTGAAGATGACTTTCATTGCCTCCTGAAGTCTTTGGCTCTTCAGGAAGATTCTATTGAGAAACAAAGATTTTTTGTCACCTCACACCATAGCTGACACTTCTGGGATGACTTGATGGTTGAGAACTTAACTTTGATTCCAAAGAGAGGTGCAGGTAGGATAGCAGAAGTAAGGATGAAGAAGGAACCATCATCTCACCCAGTTGCCAGTCTGCAGCTTCAGTATTTTATAGCTTATTTTTCCCGAGAACGTTTACTTGGTATAGTAAAACCAGAAAGATGATACACTGTTAGAGAACTTAGCCTTGAAATCGATATTTTAAAAAGAGTGTGGATTTTCTTGTAAACAAAACCTCTGCTAGCTGCTAGGTCTAAATTAAGGTTACACCCAGAACAGAAACAGAGTTACAGACATAGAGAACAAGCACACCATTGCCAGAGGGGAGGGAGGTAAGAGAAGGAAAAAAATAGGTGAGGGAGATTAAGGGGTACAAACTTCCAGTTGCAAAATAAATAAATAATGGCCTGAAATGTATAGTGTGGGGATTATAGTCAGTAATTATGTAATGTCTTTGTGTGGTGACATGTTGTAACTTGACTTATCCTGGTGTGATCAGTTTGAAGTGTATAGAAATATCAAATCACTGTGTTGTTTATCAGAAAATAATGTAGCAGTGTAGGTCAATTGTACTTCAGAAACAAACAAACTCATAGAAAAAGAGATCAGATTTTTTGGTTACCAGAGGCAGGGGGTGGGGGGAGAGGGAACTGGATGAAGGCAGTCAAAAGGTACCAAATCCCAGTTATAAAATAAGTAAGTGCTAGGGATGTAATGTACGTGATAAACATAATTAACTCTGCTGCGTGTTATATATGGAAGTTGTTAAGAGAGTAAATTCTAAGAGTTCTCATCACAAGAAAAGAAAATATTTTTCGTATTTGTTTGGTTTTGTATCTATATGAGATGGTAGATGTTCACTAAACTTACTGTGGTAATCATGTCATATGTACATAAATTAAATCATTCTCCTGTACACCTTAACTTTATACAGTGCTATATGTCAATTATATCTCAATAAAACTGGAAGAAAAAAAATTAAGATTATACCCCAGGCAGAAATCAATCAATCAGTTGTTCTTTGGCTTCATTAACAGCACAATCTGGTGAGCTACACCTCTGATCCTACCAAAATCAGTAATATTTGGGCCAGCACTCTATAAAAACAATTTAATTTACATCTCCAACATCTGGGATAGATATTAACTCAATTAACATATATTTGACAATATAGAGTTATTCAATGGGGCCTTACACTGTGTCAGCATCAGTTCTAGAATGGTCTCCTCATATGCATTACCTCATGTGGTCCTGACCACATCCCTCTGGGAGAGTTGTGTTGTCCCCATTTTTTTTGCATCAAAAAACAGAAGTGTAAAGAAGTTAAAGACCTTGCCCTTCTGTAAGTGTCAGAACAGAGGTTCAGGATAGTCTTTTGGACTTCAGGTCTCTGATATTAACCACTACCCTTGACAGACTCCGGCAGGAAACTGGAGCAGGGCTTCAAGTTGGAAAGATCTCAGAGCTGTAGTATCAGTCCTGTGTTTGTCCCCATCTCTCTCTGTCTGTACCCCATCTCCCTCCTCTCTCTCTCTCTTTCTGCAGCCCACCCTCCCTCTTTCAGGACCCGTCTACTCACCTAGTTACTTGCCATGGAAGGGGTACCTAGTGCATTTGCTTCTCCTGAGGAATATCACAAACACGTTTCTGTTTGAGCAGACGGCCGAGCACCATCTGCCAGCCCAATAAAGACAGTCCTCCTTTAATTGGGAATGTTGAAATGTTGGAAATCCAGGCCAACTTCTAGCATTACAGAGAAAACCCAGGGCATGGAATCCTCAGAGGAGCAAACCGAGAGTTGGGCCCAGATTTTGGGGGAAGAACATATGACTTGTCCGAGTTCAGGAGAAACGGGGCCTTGTGCCCTGTCCTTGGGAGGCCTCCCCACACCCTCTCGGGTGGCCCTGTGGCCACAGTGCCGGGGCTAGATGCACAGGGAGGACTTTTCAGCTGTGTTCACGTGTTTCTAGCTTGTTTCTTTCCTCACATGTGTGTGGGGTGTTTTTTCATAATAAGGTCTTGACCAAAACTTAAGATTCCTTTTTGGATGTGCAGTTATGGAGGAGATACTAGACATTTCTCCAGCTCTCCCACCAGACTTAAATATTCCAGAAATGCATTTTCTTCTGAAGACAGTTTTATTTCAGACATGGTACATATTCTTTCTAAACAGTAGAAATCAAAATTGGCTGTACCTGAGAATAATTACACATATAGTATATGTAATATTTTCATTTGGCATCATTATAAGGTTAAGACAATGTCATTTTCAGTCATTAAAAGAGAATGTTTATTTAAATGTAGTGTATTTACTATAGCCAAACTGAGATTTTTTTTTTCCATTGTGTTAAATAGATTTCAATATATTCAGGCCTTCTTGAAAACAATTTGGTACATTAAAATGGTAGATGTACTTTATTTCAACTTTTAGTATTCCTCAGTGATTTAGTTTTTTTTTGTTGCTGTTCCTAAATTTTAGCCATTTTTGATTAATTTAGGGAATAATGTTACCTATTATTATAACCATCATGTAGATGAAGTATCTATTTTTTTAAAAAGTTTTTATAACATGATTCAATAGTAAATGTTACTCAATTCTAAAAAGAGATGTATCTTGGAATTTAAAAGAAAAGTCCATCAAGATCTTGTAGTAGCTCACGGTGAAAAAGAATATGAAAATTAATATATGTATATTTATGTATGACTGAAAAATTGTTCTGTACACTGGAAATTGACACAACATTATAAACTGACTAGAACTCAATAAAAAAAAATCATAGATAGATAGATAGTTAGATAAAAGATAAGTCCACAGTCCACATACAG
Organism: Camelus bactrianus; assembly: GCF_048773025.1. NCBI lineage: Eukaryota > Metazoa > Chordata > Mammalia > Artiodactyla > Camelidae > Camelus > Camelus bactrianus. Next base: position 79,630,738 of record NC_133543.1, read on the forward strand.
TATTATAATAATCGGAAGAGTAAATACTTGGCAAGTTTTCCCTTAGAGAAATTATGTAAGATCTTGGACAAAAGTCTGTGAAAAGAAATCTGACAAGAACCTGAATATTTCAGCATTGCAATGTATCATTATTGCTTAATGTGACATATAGTCGTTCATGTCTCTTTAGCTGAAATCACTGAAAAGCTAGAAAGAAGTTGAACAAACAAAATTAATTTCACTTTGACTGTAATGGACAGTGTCACAAACATACTCACACACACTCTCTCCCGGATGGGCTCAAATACAGAAGGAATGAGAACATAGTTCCCAACAGCTATAATACAGGTAGTATTAAGTTTGACTCGTCAGAATGTTGAGATAGAATTTTATTGATTTTTTTTATTCTCCACTTGCTGCAGCCCCAAGTACAAATACCAGATCCTAATCTGAAAGGATTCAGTATCGTACTAGAAATAAACCACAGTAAAAGAAAACCCCTACAGTGGCATGTCTCCTTAAATTTGAGTCACGGCTGACATTTTTGTTTTTATGAAAAGTGCTGTATTATACATAATGATCATCTAAGACCTCTGACCCTAATTACTTCTCGCTAATAACAGTCTTCTGTTATACCTGGTGGAAATCCATACTTCCCTGATTTGTCAATGGCAGGCTTTCCTGGGAAACACGTTAAGTCAAAAAGTCAGTTTAGTCACCAGCACTGTACCTCCACGTCCCTGTTTGATACTTATTATCAAAATTATTCTGACTTTTGGAAAAGCCATACAGCTTCAGGTGATAGTAACAAAAAATTTGGCACACAAACAAATCATACAATCTTCATTTACATGTACTTCACAGCAGAGACACTGGGGAAGACTCTGTCGTACAGTCTGCACCATAAATGTTAAGTTTTAATATGTGCCTCTGGGCCATTAGCCCAAGTTATAAATTGTTTGTAAGAATGACATTGAAGTCTTGCATACCCTGTCAAAAGTCAATCTTATTATAACTCCTACCGTCATCCTTCTTATCTTAGTAATCACCAACCCGTTAATTCCACCACCTCCACTTTCTCTCTGAAATCTCTTCTTTTCATCTCCATCAACTCTGCTTTATTTGTGTTGCCTTCACAACAGTATCCAAACCTATCTTCTTTATCCCTTCCTTATATATCTCCTCTAAGCTACTACCCCACTGTAAACCACTAACCCAGTCCTGCTAAACTCCAAGCAATAATGGTCACCCATTCACCTTTAATTTTCTAGAAATCAACTGTTAGTACCTGATGGAAGAGTTAAGAGTGACAGAAATTATAATTTAAATAGTGAAATACTACAGGCAAAACTCAGGCTCCATTTCAGCAAGTGAGAGCGTGTCCCAGAGTGGCAGGGAGAGGAGGGACGTGACTCTGCTCTCCCTTCACCTGAGAGTTTCTTCCTGCCTTTCGTGGGGTGGACATCTCACCATACGAAATGGAAGGACAATGTTTAAGTATATGTATTTCTTCTACAGCATAAATCCAAAATGTAAGCCATTTTTTCATCTGGTACTCAACAGGAGAAACGGCCATCTCCATGAACTTATGGATTTTATATCTAGGATGAATTTATTGAGAAATGCCACATGGGCAGCAATATGGCACCTTAATAAAAGGCTCCGAGGATGATGACATCTGTTGAGATTGTTGCCTTGCTCTCTGGCTTTCAGCCTTAATCAGCTGACTTTGGGCTAAGTCGAGATTCTCCTGCAGTGCTTCTGAGTTTCCTGCTCATGTTTGGCCATTCCCATCCAATATTCGCTGCCTGGCCTTTGTGAACTATTTAGTGCCTCGGGTGCATGCTCTTTTCACATTTCTGTTTAAGTCAGTACAAGGCCTGAATGCAGTAGATGTCTGAGAAACATGTGACCATGTAGGGAAGACCAATTTTAGCTCTAGTGCTGTGTCAATAATTTTCACTTAGCATTATGATCATTATATGCATGTGCAGTTGGAACTAAAAAAATCACTCATTTGGCACCAAAGCGTGACTGATATAATTTTGCAGGAAACACCCCTAATTTCTCCAAGTACCATGTGGAGGCCACATGGGCCCGGAGCTCCTGCCTGGTCTGAAGGACAGCTGTAGGTCCAGAGAAGGGGGAATCTATTATGGAGGCTCACGGGGGTCTCTTTGCCAGGTACGAACGAGAGTTCCCTGACTCTGTTCTTCGCAGAGAAGCATTTCACTGCAGCGTGAACACGAGCAGCGGCGTCTCCATCTCAGAAATACAAAGGCAAACAAACAATCTGTCTGTCTGCATAATGTTTTTTCAAAGTCGGATGAGTTTATTTAAAGCATGGTAGCCCTGGGAGGGAGGTGTAGGCTGGCCAACCCTACCACAGAGCCTGCAGGAGCCCAGTGGCCTGGCTAACTTTCCACCAAAGCCTGTGTCAAGGTTTTTTTGGGGTGGGGTATTGTTTCATACCAAATAACTCAGACAGAGGATTAAACACATTTCTATGCAACTGTGGCAGATTTGGGTTTTATTTTTACCCTACAGTCCTTAAATTACAGTACCTCTTTTGATGTGGCATATGCACATTGTGTATTCTTAACTGCTTATTTAGATCTATTCGGGACTTTCAGAAGTCTTTTTTTTTTTTTCATAGTAGATGCCAATAGATGTCTTTAGTGAGACAGGAATAAACTGTATTTTGATATTCCTGGTTTGGGTTTTTAAAATGTTTAACCTAATACTCAACCATGCCTCTCACTGCATCTTATCAAAAGATTTTTATTTTCCTTAAAAGGAAAAATGTAGGAATTTTTTTAGTCTAAAAATGACCCGCTGTAGTTTCCCATCTGGAAATTTTAACTACTTTCATTGTCTGGTATTTCCCTATTGTCTCTGAAAATTAAAATTATGGACAAGCTCCACTGAATGAGACCAAAAGATTCCTGAGTGGAGTACTTTCCTTTTTCACTGATAGTTAACTGTATCCAAATGGCCACTACCTCCTTGCTCCCTCTGACCCTTGACTTGCAGTACAGTATTATATTTTCTCCTTGGCATTAGGCATTAGTAATGTTTCTGCCGTCACAATGATTCCTGAAATTGCCCTAGAATGAGTGAGTAGGAATCAAGAAGAGCCAGAAAGGATGAGGAAGCTGCCAACATGAAGCATGGTGCACAGCGTCTTAGGGCAGTGGACCAGCCCTTGGTGAGAGATTAGGGAAGGACAGAACTCCAGAGAGTCTGGGCTCCATTAAATCCCAGCAACGGGGCCTGGCCTCCCTGGCTGCAGATTAGGAGCCCCGTGTTCTGAAAGCCTACATCTCAATCATGTTTGCATCCGCAGCGACTCTGAGAGAACATAAACTAACAGGGAGGGGGACTGATGTTCGCTGCGGGCCAGTGACCAAGGTTCCACCAGCTCTGGAGGTCAAGCTTCTGACCTTGGAGTTCATTGCCTGGCGCTTCCAGCTCCTCCTTCATTTGGGTTCCTACAGTTGCAGAGGCCATTTAAGTTATTGTTACACTTTGATGACTTGGCATATTTTTGGCCTCTGGAGCTTTGTGTGTGGGGGCAGAGGAGGGAGATTGGGATTGTGGTTGGGCCTCACTGCCAAGCATAGCACTGTGTGTTACCCTGACCTTTTTCTGGAGTTCTCGAGACCCTAATTGAGTAATCCTATTAGTGGTGTTTTTGGGGGAAAATAGAGTAGAGGAAAGAACAAATACTATTCCATAATCCTGTGGAATAAACTTGATATTATAATAATCTATTGTCAATCATCATGCAAAAAATGACATATCTTATTGACTTGGAAAGCAAATCATTTGAAAGCTTTATTCTTTTCACTTTTTGCTATTTGGAATTTTCTACTTCATGAATTTTAGTCATCCTTTGGATCATGTCAGACTTGAACTGTCTTATTTAAAAAAATTTTTTTGCCTTTTTTTAAAAACTGATTTTCTACTATCTTTGACATTTTATAAGAAAGATAGTCATGGTAAGGAGATTCTTTCAGATCTTACTTGATTCAGCTCATTAGTCGCTACTGAGTAAGAGAGAACACTTTTATTGATAACTTTAGGAAAACGTTTTGCCCCTTATTCAGAACCCTTTCACATTTTCAGACAAGTTATGTCTGAATCCTAGAATGAGTAGAAAATTTCAGAAAAATAAAATAGGCAAGTGTATGGATTTATGGAGACAGAAGAAATGCAGTTTCTTAATTAACATTTGAGTGGATCGAATTCCAGAGAGGGATGTCTACTTTGAATATTATTGTGTAGATAGAATGATCATATGCGAATGCCTTAGTATATTTCTCTGTTTATATGCATGTATGTGTATGGAATCTGTGGGCTTTTTTGTGTGGGTGGATATGTGGTCAAATTATGTGGATGGGCTTGTTTGTTGGGAAGTATGGGGTGTATAAAGGAAATTAGGAATTAGAAGCCCTTATGGTTTTACTTTAACAGAGGTAAGGATGGATTGGAGTGGCTTTCATTTTTCATATGAAATCATTTAAGCTGGCATTATTCTCATAATATACATCAAACATGAATTCAAACAGTTTTAAGAAATGAAATTCTCACAAACAAGTTACGCTTACAAAACTACAAAATTTGTGGGTATATTTTTTTAATTGGAACTACCTGGCCCAGCATGTAAGAATTCTGTGTTTACAAAACTGACTCTCAGGTATTGAAGAACAAGTCTTCTAGACCTTAAGTTCTTGAAAACCAGTCTGAGTAATTTAGCCCATTTCAGACAAATAGTTATATAGCCATCTGCCTAGATACGCTTTAACCCTAAGCCAATGAGTGTGGTAACAGTGGAGAGCTCCAAAAAGAGTGCAGTCTGCACGGAGTGTAGAACTGAAAAAGGACACCAGCATCCACAGATGGGTTTGCCTACCACATTGAAATCAACATGGCAAAGAGGAGAGGAAATGAGAAGTGTTTATTTCCTCAGGAAATCACATATATTCACTCTGATGGGAACACATCCATTCAACAAACAGTTAGTGAGAGCCTACTATGTGCCAGACCCTGTTCTGTGTGCCAGAGACGATTTCTAAGGGAATTGTCTGTGAGGATGGCCATATACCTGGTACGTGTTCCAACAGAGTCTGGGCAGAGCCTGACTGCACCTCCTCAGGGAAGGTGAACCTCCCCAGGGAGGATGACATTTGGGCTGGGTCCTGAAGGATGAGTAGGAGTTTCCAAGTGGAGAACGAGGAGGGCTTTCCGGCAGCAGGTTCACAGCTGAAGAGGGGTACAGAGCACGTGGTATGTTTGGGGAACAGCAGGAAGCATAGTGCGGGTAGAACACAAGGCTAGGTGGGTGACAAACACGTTCTGGCTCTTACCAAAGAGGTCACAGTCATGGCTGGCAGACACTATTTTTTCTTTTTGGCCCACATGGTGTTTTAAAAATATTTTGAATTAGTTGCCAAGATTTAAAAATTGGAAGATTTCTCATAAAATTCCAGATTTCTGGCTTCTCTTGAAAAAAAAAAAATCAGAAGATCTGGCAACACTGGGCCCACATTCCCACATGGCAACAAATGACTGGAGCTGAGGCGCAGCTCCTGTGCCTCCGCCCTCTGTGAAAGAGGCGTGTGCTTGCCAGTCCACCCCCGGCTCCACCCCGCCGTCTTCTCCCCTTCCTGTTATGTGCCCGGCCACCTCTGACCCTGTTGGTCACTAGGGTAGAATGTGGAACAGAATGGCACTGCTCTTGTTTGCATGGAGCACAGACAGTAGGAGACTTCCTGGAGAAAACTGGAGGGAGAGGGTCCTTGTATACCTTCCTCAAGAATTAGGGTTTCATTCTATAGGCCCCCAGGAAGACAATAAGTATTCTTAAAGCAGTGATGTGAGTAAGTCTGTCCTTCAGGACTCTGATAACAGAATGAAAGATGACGTGGACAAAGAGAGTCCAGGGCAAGGAAGCAAAAGGCCATCACAGCAGCCAAGAGAGACCCAGACTGGGCAATGATGTCCTACTTAGGACCCTAAAAAAGCTATAATCAAACTTTGAGCCATTAAAGCATTTCCCAAACAGAGGTCTCATAAAACTTCAAATACAGTAAAATGTCAATGAATGTATTTTAAATGTTGATATATAAAAAGGAGAAAGAAACTTCACCAGAATAGCACAGCAGAGAAATGCCAGCCTTTTGAGGTTTTGTGATGCGTGGCAAACGTAAAGCCTCAGGCCTTCAGGTTGGCCCCACGAACAGTCTCCAGGCAGCCCCACAGGTCTGTTTTTTTTAATTCATATCTCACAATATACCATGAGCTAGCCCTGCATGAAGGGTTGTATGTATTAGATCAAGTTGACCCAACTGCAAAGGAAAGTTTTAAAATGCTAGACATAGTCCTTGTCCTTCTTCTCAAACAACAAGAGAATATATGTTCTTAGCTACTTGTTTAGAGGCCAGAATTCTGTTTGCCTCAGAAACTCCTAAGGATGCGAGTAATTTAAATCCCCACAAAAGGTGCTCAATTTTACTCATGTTCTGTGGATGAAGGTTGCTTTCTTGGGGTTCCATCTTGGGGGACCACCTTTACCTGGAGTGGTCCTTTTATCATTCTCTTCATTCTATTCTTTTTCTCAAACTCCTCTAGAGTAAAGAAAGGGAAGAAGAAAGTTAGGAAGGAGGAAGGAAAGATCAGGATGCCAATGGATCTCCTTTGAAAACTGCAAAGTTTTACACAAATGTACAGTTGTGTGGGTAAAAGGAAAAACAGATTGCTGGAGATCTTTCTTGTAATAACTGAAAAATTTTCAAATCACTAATGCTTATACTCCAAGGTGCTCATTGTCAAATAAAGTGTCTCATAAATGCCTAAATTCTCCATCCATTCTGCCAAGCATGTCTGTCCTTTAAACAGCCTGAAACATGCTTCTTGTGTTTTCTGTCAGTATTATTCACAGAGAGATACACAGAGAGCTAAGTTCTGTGTCCCCTGTATGAATGCATGGATCTACCTTGAATGAACGAGGTCTCAGAATACACAGCTGCCCTGAGTAGAGAAGCAAAAATACCTTCTAAGGTGCCTTGTGACATTGTCAACACGCTGGGTTCTTTTAATAAGATAGTGAAGTCTTAGAAAGTTTTATCACCAAATAGGCATTAGATTCACAGTCCTTGATGGACATGTTGCCCGACAGGACATAATGCAAATCAGCGTTCACATTCTTTTTCTAAACTCTTGTGCAGAAAGCAGTTATATGAGGCTCTTCAGAGTCAAAGCCTAGAGCATAATAATAGTAAATGCTCACTCTGTATCAGGCACTGTTCTCTGTAATACGTGTATATCAATTACTGAAAGCTCACAGCCTTATCAGATAGGGGTGCTATTAATATCACGATCCTCGTTAGCAGATTAGAAGGAAGTTGAATAGTTTCCCAAAGTCTCATAGCTGAGAAAGGTGGGGTTTGAATCCATGCAGTTTAGCATTAAAGTCTGGGCTCTAAACAACTGTACTTCCTCCCATGCTGTACAGACGTGCCTACTTAAACATCTGGAGATACTGATGATATACAAATGTGAACCCCACCAGGCTCCCAAATTTCATCATTTTAGTTAATCTGGGGATAATTTCAAGGTCCCTAACATCTGTCGTATAAAGCTAAGATGCAAACCACAGCCAAATTTCTTATAAAAATACAAGAAAATAAATGTTCCTCGAATATATCCAGCATTGCTGCATCTAGTACAATGGGAGATAGACAGCTTTGCCATTAGTTTTATTTAATGTAAAAGATCACTGTGCCGTGGTCAAAATAAGTCCCCACTAAGTATTTGCTGGATTTTGTCCATAGTCAGGAAATGTAAGAAATTATCTCAACCTAGAGCAAAATTTATTGTGTCTCACAGAGTGCTCTGTTACCATACACAGAAACTTAGTGGCATTCTCAGCCTTATCATTTGTTTTCTTTGTTTTTTTATTTTTCCTCAAAGCCAGCATGTATTTTCCTTATCTCATATAGTGTCTTGAAATTTATATATTCAATTTTACAGTTTTATTCAGAGTTAAAATACCTTCTTTTAAACTTAAGGTACTCAAACACAAGACTCTTAAATCAATTAAATGTAAAATTTCAGAAAAACAATCACCTGCCTTTCAGTGAATATCTGCAGTAAGAAGCATTCATTAGTGAAAAGAAAGAAGCTACTTAAAATAAGAACACGTGGTATTTAACTTTTATCTCTGACAAAGGATAGTGCCTTTTAATATATGTCAAAATAAATACATTTTCTTCAAATAGGAGGCTGGAGTGAGACGCTGTAAGTGCCCCGAATATTAACTTTGATGGCATTAAGACTATCAGTGATTCAGATGACTTTGTGGAGGCACTAAAACATACTGAAAAAGCAAGTGTTTAGAAATTTAGATCCCTAATCAATTGCTTGTTTTTTTCCTATGAAAAATGAGAATAACAATGCCTACCTGGTGGAAATGCTGTGGGACTGAGGACACTGCAATGTGCTAGGGAGTCACTGAACAAATATGATGATGATGGCGGTGATGATGGTGATGATGATGATGATGATGATTTTTTCTTCTAATAGAGAGATATTTCCTTTTATTTATAGTATGAAGTCATTAATTGTATTAAATTGTTCACTAAAAATAAGTGTTTGGCAGCCCATTGGAATCATCTAAGAAACTTTAAAACATACTAATGCCGGTGTCCCACACTCAGAAATTCTGAATTACTTCACCTGGCATTTGGGAGTTCTAAAATCTCCTCAGGCGATTTGAATAGCAATCAAGATCGAGAATCAACACTCTAAAATAATTGAACTCAAAATCAAAATACAGAAATCATTTGCATTTCTCTACACTAATAGCAAAATATCTGAAAAAGAAATGAAGAAAACAATCCCATTTACAATAACATCAAAAACAATACTTAGGAATACTTAATATACTTAGGAATAAACTTAATCAACAAGGTGAAAGATTTGTGCACTAAAAACTATAAAACATTGATGAAAGAAATTGAAGAAAACACAAATAAATGCCAGGATAATCTGTATTTGTGGATTGGAAGAATTAATATTGGTAAGATGTCCATACTACTCAAAGCCATCTGAAGACTCAATGCAATTCCTATCAATATTCCATTGGCATTTTTCATAGAAATAGAAATAAATAATCCTGAAATTAGCATGGAATCACAAAAGACCCCAAATAGCCAAAGAAATTCTAAAAAAGGACACACCTGGAAGTATCACACTTCTTGATTTCAAAGTATATTACAAAGCTATAATAATCAGAACAGTATGATCCTGGCATAAAAAACAGAAACATAGACCAATGGAACAGAATCAAGAGCCTAGAAACAAACCTTTGCATATATGGTAACTAATGTTTGACAAGGGAACCAAGAATACTTAATGGGGAAAAAAGATAACCTCTTCAATAAATAATGTTGAGAAAGCTGGATAACCACATGCAGAAAAATGAAATTGAATCCCTATCTTACACTAGTTACAGAAAAGCTTGAAATGGAGTAAAGACTTAAACATAAGATGTTAAGCTGTAGAATTCCTAGAAGAAAACATAGAAAAATCTCCTTGACATTGACCTTGGTAGTGATTTCCTGCATAAAACACCAAAAGCACCAAACAACAAAAGCAAAAATAAATAACTGGAACTACATCAAACTAAAAAGCTTCTGCACAGAAAAGAAATGGTAAGCAAAACTAAAAAACAGCCTATGGACTGAGAGAAAATATTTGTAATTTTAGATAAGAAATTTGTAATATTAGTTCAGAAAATATCTAATAAGGGGTTAATATCCAAAATATATAAAGAATTCATACAACTCAATAGTGCAAACATTTTTTTAATGGGAAGAGGACCTAAATAGATAGTTTTCCAAGAAAGACCTTCAGATGACCAACAGATACATGAAAATGTGCTCAACATCACTACTCATCAGGAAAATGTAAGACAAAGTCACAGTGAAATATCATACACCTCACACCTGCTAGAATGGCTGTTATCAAAAAGGGGAGAGCTAACAAGTGTTGAGGAGGATGTGGAGAAAATGGAAACTTTATGCATTGTTGGTGGAAATGTAAATTGGTAGAAAAAGTAATGAGGTTCCTGAAAATATTAAAAATCATATTATCCAGCAATCCCACTTTTGAGTATATATCCAAAAGAAATGAAATCAAGATCTCAAAGAGATATTTGTACCCCAATGTTCAGTGCAACATTATTCACAATAGCCAGGGTTTGGAAACAACCTGCATGTCCATCCACAGGTGAATGGATAAAGATGTGAGGTATATATAATATTATTCAGCCGCAAGAAAGAAGGAAACCTTGCCATTTGTGACAACACAGATGGACCTTGAGGGCATTATAAGTGAAATAAGTTATAAAGAACAAGACAGATACTTTGTGATCTCAGTTATATGTGGAATCTAAAAAAGCCAGACTTGTAGAAACAGAAAGTAGAATGGTGCTTGCCAGGGGCTTGCGGGTAGGGGAAATGGAGAGATGTGGGTTAAAGGATACAAAATTTCAGTTATGAGATGAGTAAGTTCTGGAAATCTAATGTACAGCATGGTAACTATGGTTGACAATACCATATTATGTATGTGTCAGTTGCTAAGAGAGTTGATTTTAAATATTTTCACCATACACACAGAAAGATAATTGTGGGACATGGTGGAGTTGTTAGCTAACCCTATTGTGGTAATCATTTTACAATATATACATGTATCGAATCTTCACATCGAATATCTTAATCTTACACAATGTTACGTGTCAATTATAGCTCAATAAAACTGAAAAAATACAATAAAATAATTCACTGAGCAATAGACATTCTTGTACACTATCAAATATTGCAATCAATGTTCTAGTGACAGTGGGACTTGTGGTTTAAGATGCTGCCAACCTAAGCAGCCTCTGGTTCACAGTCTACCAACCGTCCACTTAAAATACTTATTAGGACCTCTAAAATTATGAAAACTCATGTTACAAAGGAAAATGAACTCAAAAGTTTACCACATGCTAGAATCTTCATGGAATTTCCACAAGTAAGAGTGCTATAGGGCTGAATTCACAAACACTGTGGTTTTCCCACTCTGTGCCACTTTCGAGTCAGAATAACACCTTTGGCTGTTGAGTAGGTAGAAGAATGCTATTGTTAATCTCTGTTCAGTGAAGCAGAAGCTAGTTCAATCCGAAAATAAGGCAGAAACTATAGTCCCTACGACCAAAATGTTTCCCTTAAAAGACCAAAGATTAAGTTTTACCTTCCCTCCTGCACCAGCACATCACGTTCTAATCCATCCAGAGACTATTACATGTTTTTTTTTTGTAAAAAAGGGATGAGATTAGGGTGCATTACTCTCTGAGAAGAATGTCCTTCTAGATTAAGTGTACCGACAGGGTCAAGGAATGATATGTGCTCTACGACTACAATGCCTGATATGATGACCTCTAGTCACATGCGACTGATTAGATTTAAATTAGAGTTATACAAAATTAAAACTTTTAGTTCGTCAGTCATACTAGCCATATTTCCAGTACCTCGTAGTCACATGTGACTAGTAGCTACTATGCTCAACAGTGCAGATTATAAACTGTTCCCATCATCAGAGGAAATTCTTTGGACAGTACCACTCTAAGATAAAATTCTTCAACAAAATTTGAAATATGAAAGAGTAGTAATACTAATTTCATAAGGTTTTAAAAGCCTACAAAGCAAGGACCACCAGGAACACACCTGAAGCCAATGCTGGTTTAGCTTAGTGCACAAGGAAGAAGGTACTGCAGAGGAACCCTTGGTATTTCAAGAGGGAGTAGTGAGAGAAGAGTACTTATAGCATCTGGGGGGTTGGATCAGTCAAAAGATGGCCTTGACCCGGTAAGCTGCTGGAACAGCCCATGGTCTTCAAACACATGAGCGTGCAGAGTTGCTGCTAGATCCTTGTGTCCATGATCTTATCTCAGAACATATGGGGCTGAACGAGCTCACGTTAAAAAAGTTTGAACTTCGATACTCTATGATGCACATGATGCTTTGTTGCTGCTTGTCTGTTTTGCAGTTTTAAAAGTTGTGCCTTCTGTCTCCGTTATCAGTATCTCCTCCCTCTACAGCAGCCTAACTACTAGTAAGGACATTTTTCACTTTCTTGGCGATAGATCATTTTCTTTTGTGAATACGTTCAATTTAGTGCTGCACTTCTGTTGAAAGTGTAATACCTGACAAACCCTTAGGTAAAAGATGAATGAGTTTTGAGGATCTAATGTACTGCATGGTGAATATAGCTAATAACACTGTATTGTGTACTTGAAATTTGCTAAGAAAAACAACTATATTTCAAAAAAGGAAGAAGAGAAATTTGCTGAGAGACTAAGAGAATAGACAGATGTTAAGTGTTCTCACCAAAAAATAAAAACAAAACAAAATGACGTAAAGTGATGGGTGCATTAATTAACTTGATTGTGGTAATCATTTCACCATGTATATGTGTATCAAATCATTATGCTGTATACTTTAAATACACACACTTTGGTCAGTTATACTGATTTTTTTTAAAAGAAAGTGTAACAAAAATAATTTTTTAATAAAATAATAAAAAAGAATATGTAGGGTCTGAATCTATTAAAAAGGATTGAACATCAATAATGGTAGTTGCTTTGATAACTAGAGGCATTATGCCTTCTGGCTATTTTTGCTGGATAATTGTTTGTTGAATCATCTGGATGACAGTGACTATGCAGCAATATTCAAGACTCTGGTGATTATGCGCTTGGCAACCATAACAAAGAGAGACATGGACATAAGGGTCATTATTAATGGTTGACGCATGTCCCAAATGGCCTAAAAACTATTTGGATCTTCCTTAGATGGTCAAGTGTTTTTTCCTCTTTAATTTGGAGAAGGGTTGTTTGGCTTTGCCAGTAACTGAAGTGGTAGTCCAGTATCTGGAAGTTATTGAGGGTAAGGGTGTTGGCATGAAGGAGGGACTAGAACCAGCAAGGAAGAATGAGATGACTTAGAGGATAAAGAAAAAATGTGTAAAGAAGCACAAGACGAGTGGTTTCTGGCCCCTGGTTTGGTGGGGAGGGATGGTGTTGAACCAAACCTGTCTCCTTTATGCAGCTATGTGCTTGTTCCAAGGACTCTGAGCTAGCTAGACGTTCCCATGAACCATCTGATTCTGAGAGCCTTCAGCTTCATGTTTCCATTAAGTACAGGTTTCAGATTTTTTTAATGCTGGAGAATGGATGATGCTGTTTTATCTGGAAAACGTGTCATGGAAATCTTACTGCTATGTTAGATGCTAACAGTACATGATAAGTTCTTTCCTGGTGAGGTTTAAGTGGAGTCTTTATTTGATGGTGTTTCTAAAATATCTAATCACCTGGTCTAATATGTTGAAGTTGATTCGGTAGCTGGCAAGGAAAGCTGTTCTTATCTTTTGGTGATAAGAATGAACAGCTTGTGATAATTAATTACACTACAAGACCACGTTTGAAGAAAGGAGAGTAGAATTCTCTTTTGAGGTATCACACAGAATTAACCTATAGAGATGTAGTCTTCCTCAGAAGAAGAACATGTGAACTGTGAGGACAGTTTTAAATATCCAGTATTCTAATTTATCCCAAAATAGGTATTATGAAAGTCATCAATTGACATTTCATATGTAAATCTGACAAAATCTTTGTGTAGGGTGTATACATACATCTACATTGTATCTGTATGTTTTCTTTAATATGAAGAGTACACAATAATCGATGCATTTTTATAACACACTGTACTTATACGTAATTAACACAGAAATGCTGAACTTCTCTTTGAATCTGTCAGCTTAAAAGAAATTTATCCTAACTTTAATAAAGAAAAACATTCTCACAATAATTTTGAGTTAATTAAAATTAAAATTGGCAAGCAAGTGGAATCATTTCTATTGCCTTTTCTTTCATAAAATAAAGGAGAAAATCTTTGTGTTACCTGTATCTATTTACAAAACACAAAGGTATTTTAGGAGTAAAAGCTCTCATAACATTTTTATTATTCTAAATTTGGTGTCTAAATTTGAGAAAGACAAACTCAAAAAGAATTGTCATAGGAGACAAGATACACTTAAGGCAAGAAATAGTCATAGGCAGTTAGTTTAAAATGGCAATTAGTGAAGGTCATCTTTAAGAACTTTAACTTTTCCAAAAGTAAAAAGCTTTTTAAAGTTATTTAAAATATGTCAAAAGTAAAGAGAATAATTTATTCTATTATTTTTATTAAATAAATTTATTATGTAGGTACAATAATTTAAACATTTTTTAACAGAAAGAAAACCCATTCTAGTTTACTCTTTTAAAAAATCATCATCATGAACAATTTGCAGATAAAGATTTGTAAGTCTTTTTTTTTTTTTTAATAAACCTATCAATTTAAACAGCTTGGTCAAATCTTTTAGCACTTTTCCCCCCAACTCCTTATTTATGGATATTCTAGTCCCAAACTAATAAAGTTTATTCTTCAGGAGAGATATTCTACATTTTAAAAATACGGTAAAATTTGTCTTTTATTATTTTTTTACCCTGATATACCAGATATTTTTTACTTGAAGAAAAAATTATTCCTTCTTTTAAAAAATAGGAAATTGAAATATATCCATTATTCTGCAGAAACATCTTCCATCATGTACTTTTATTTGAAAATGAATACTTATAGTAAAATAAATTGAATGTATTTGTACATCTGTTTAATCTCTTAATTGACCCTAAAATGTATTAAATAATAACATAGATATATTAAAATCTTGTGCTCAAGTATGCAAAGATTATTTCTCAGTTAACTCAAAATAGTACTTTTCAAGATTTTAAACTGAGGGTCTTGACAAATCTTATGGTTTGTAGCTTAATGTAAATTTATCTTTTTTCATAAAGCCATTACCTATTACAGTATAATACACTCAAACATACAATTTTCAATTTTATAATTGTAAAGGATTAACTAGCAAAATCCATAAAGGAAATTTAGGAAACCCAAATTAGACTTTTTTTATGAAAAGTAAAATCTAGCATAAACAAAAATATTTTGCTAACATTGTTTTTAATATGGTGGTAAAATCAAGGGAAAAATATAAAGTAGTTTTTAACCTTAAATTATTAAATCAGCTATTTGTCCAAGGAATTATTTTGATAGGAATATTACATGAAATTTTAAAAAATATAGTTTATAAATGTGTGTACTTATAAACCAAAAATTTAAATACTATAAACCATATTTAAAAGCTCTTGATGGCAGGGAGGGTATATAGCTCAGTGGTAGAGTGCATGCTTAGCATTTAGCATGCACGATGTCCTGGATTCAATCCCCAGTACTGCCATTAAAAATAAAGTAAATAAGTAAATAAACCTAATTACCTTCCCCTGCTCCCCTCTTGGCATTTCACTTTCCTTCTTATCTTGTATAGTTTAGGGGTTTTTTCAAGAGCTAAATTTATCAATGTTGTTTTTAAAAGTCAATTGGAGCAAGAGCTTGTTCTGTTACACCTAATTTCTATTATCTTTCCCTTTTGGTTAGATCTGTCTATCTGAGCTAGATACTCCTAGAGTAACACATAAAAACAACTTTTAGAAGTAATTAATATTTAAAATTTCCAAGGACATGGGGAAAAAATTAAATGGGAGAAAGCCAGCTACAGACAAATATGGAAGGAATTACAGTTACAGATTGGGTGAAAGGGAGAGTCTGAGGGATTTAAAAACCCCATAAGTAAACAGTCTTACAAGTCCAGGGTACAAGTGTAGACGCTGTGGTAGGGCTTCTGGCTGAAAGGGCAGTGCCTTAATCTACTAAAAGGTTTGTTTCTGTCCTATCATTAGAGATGATTCTCCTTACTGGTTTAGAGGCTCATTGGAAATTAGGTGTTAAACTCTTGCTTGAAGCATTTTCATTTTTCCACAGAGGCTTCAAGTTTCTTTTTCTGTCTGGTGGAGTTCAGAGCAGCCTGAAGAACGTGCCCATGATAAGTCTGAACTACTTAATAAACTTTCCTTTTAAAATTCTGGTTATTGGCAAATCTTTTAGGGAGATAATTACATCAATTAAAAAATTAAGACCAATGGACAGTAAAGATTTTGTTTCTTTTTCTGTTCATGTCCAAAGTTCTCCAAAGTGGCCACTGTAATTACAAATTGTCTTTGATTAAATTATGCCATTTTGAAAGATGCACATGAGTTAAAAGTATAATTCAAAAAATATTAAAAAATCAGATGTTTGACCCATAGCGACCAGCGACTTAGATTGAGACCACCCCATGTGCACTGCAAGAGTCAGTAAAAATGGTGTTTCTACAATCTCAGGTTTCTGGAATGTCAACAAAGGCCAGCCATCACTAGTGCTGAGATTGACAAACCCATAGCTCTGGGCAGATGAAACTGAATAAAATAGTTCTAGGGGCACAAAGAAAAGACTGAAGAAACTCTTATAAAAGTTTTGAAGGATGACTCAAGGCAAAGTTTGTCCAAAGGATGCCAATCTGATGATAGCTTCTGAATGCATCAGCCCTCGGCGCCATCTCAAATAGGAATCCATTGGGCCTGAGTCTGTCTTGGCTGCTGGGCCTTATTTGACTGACCCAATTCTAATAAATCAAAGACCTTTCTTCCTAGATAATTAGAAAAGATCCATTCAGAAAAAAGCAGAGACCAGAGATCAAATTTCTGCTCAGGCATATTGACACTGGAGATTTGCCACATAGATTCATTCTGTAAATGTCCAATATTTGAATCACAGTGTGACAACAGAGGAGAAATCCATTTGATCAAGGAGTGAATTATATCTGTAAGTGGATATAAAAATCAGGGTCCCCACATTTTCCTTTTCAGGCTACCTGAATAGCTGTTACTGTGTCCTCTTGTTTTGAATCTGCCTTTTAGTCCCAGATGGTATGGGATTAATTGTGCTTGACATAAGTAGGTGAATGAGTTGGAGTAAATATGAGTATCTCACATTCAAAATTAATTAATAATTAATTAATTTCTCTGATGAAAATTATGTTTTTAGCACTTACTATGATCCATGCACCCTGATGGGCAGTGGAGGTAAAAAAATTTACTAAGCCAGTACCTCGCTTAATGAACTAGGGAGACACAGATGTTGAGACAAATAATTCCAATACAATCCACCAAAGTCTTCTAGGAGCCCAATGAAAAAAATACTTAATTTTGCTTGGAATTTTAGGGAAAAGCTAAATTATTTCTCTTCAGGAGAATTTTATTTTGATATTATTATCCTAAAAATCAGATCTTTATCCTGAAAAATGACTTAACCTCTGAATTATATTCCTAATGTATAAATGAGGATTGATAGCAATACTCTAGTGATTGATATGGGTAGGCCCAGCTTTTCAAATCTCACTTTATTGCTTCACACATTCAAAACTCTCTAACTAATTAATTCCTGTGTTTTATTTCCCATTATTTTTATCAATTCCTTCAAAGATTTCTGCAGCAGAGTCCTTTGCCTTCACTCCTGGGTTAAGGCTCAGGGACAAAACAGAAAGAAAAAGAATTTGTTACAGATTTAGGAGGAAGTGATCCTCACACAGTACAAATATTTGCTCATTTTTATATATTGACTCTCTGGATCAGGGATCAGCAAACTCTTTCAGTAAAGGGCCACATAGTAAATATTTTAGGCTTTGCAAGCCAGATGGTCTCTGTTGCAACTACTCAGCTTTGCTCCAGCTGCGTGAAAGCAGCCAACTATAATACATAAAGGAGCCAGCACAGCTATGTGCTAAGAAAACTTTATTTACAAAAATGCAGCTGGTCAGATTTGACTGTGGACAGACTCCTAACCTAGGTCATTCATTATCACATGAGTATTGTGGACTTACCTGATGTAGAAATATTGAGGGATAAAGAAGGATTTTCTGATGTAATGCAGAAATAGAAGTAGGCTAGAAATTAGGAGGGTGTGGTTGTCAGCTCTCAGTTTTTTGTGCCAAAATGGCATGGGATTCAGTCTACATGAGTGAAAAGAATGACTAAGACAAATGAGCCAAGGCCATCCTTTTGACCCCCTCCACCAAGCTCTGCCCATGTGTTAACACCATGGGAAGCACATGGGAAGACCCTGAGGCTCTGGCTAGGCCTGCAGGAAAGTGAAGGATCTGAGAGCTAAAGCTTGTTGTTGTCATATGAAATATTTTTGGATCTTCTAACCCAAATATGCCCGTAGGAGGGCACATTTGAGGCTGAATCTATACAACATGGGGTAAACAGGTCATTTATTTGGTCACCATAACAAGCCCCATCAGGTGTTTCAACCACTCCTACTTGTTTACCCAATATTCTTCTTCCTCACTTTCTCCTTACCAATGGAGAGTTGATTTTATTGGGGGAAGCAAAGTACTCAACAAAAAGGAAGTTGATTTTCCAAACTACCCTTTCAACTAGTGGTGGCCCACATGAGAAAGTTCCAGCCATTGAGATACAAGCAGAATTCTACTGGCGGAGCTTCTAGGAATGCTGTGTTTTCCTTGTTAAACAAGGGGCAGACTTAGCTGGCATGCACACTGGTCCTATGTATGTCCTTCCTCCAGGTAAGACCTCAGACGTGAGGCTCCATCTACAGATGGGGCGACCATCTTGTCATCATGGAAATCAAACACCATGGAAGATGGAGCAGAAGACTAGAAGGAACCTCAATCTTTGATGACTTCTTTAATGTCTGTAGTGCTTCCTTATGGATGTCTAATTTATTTGAGAAACAAAACTTTATTGCTTAAGCCACTTTTGGTCGTTTTCTGTTAAATTTAGCCAAACATAACCCTAATTGGATTAATTAGCTTCAAAATTTTCAAAGCCATGAAAATTAGTCCATTGTCAGTGTTGAAATACTATTAAGGACAAAGCGTAAAATCTTGACCTTGTTTTGTGTAGAGTAGACAGTGGAGCAAGACAGCACTGGATAGGTCAGTGCTGTGTTTCAGGTCCATTACTCTTCACGAGCTCATTAGCTTCAGGATTCCTAGTGGTTACTGAGGGAGGCATTTATGGTGGTGACATGTGGCCCATTAAGGAGTCTGGTTGGCGAAACACGATCCAGTCTCTACATGTTTAATATAAGCCGTTTCACAAAAACTTGGGGAAAAAGTAGAAAATCTCAGTGTTTGTGAATTAGTACATAGACCCAAGAGTATTCCCACATTTCTTGCTGTTATCTATGAGTTAACCATTTCATATAAAAGGAAAACTTTTTTTAAAAGTTATAATTATCCATTCCTTGTTCTCTACCAGCTTTATAAACAAATTGTATTGAAACCATGTTTATGATGAGCAATTCTTTAAAATTTGTCTCTTAAAAGCCTTTTGCCATTACTATTTCAGTTAATTAAAAATGCATTATGCCTTAATCCTTTGTTAAATGTACAACAGAATAAAACAGCATATAATATTAAAGTTGGAAGTTTCTTTGGAATTGGGTGGTTGGGCTTACAATTGATGGTTTATTAATGTAAACCTAGAGGGGGGGTAAGCCAATGAACATTTCATGTTCTGATGTTTGCAAAAGAGATCAAATTTACAAGGGCATTATTTTTTTCCTACTGAATTTCTAAATGTTACTATTAAAAGACATGGAATATGTGTAATACAAACATGTGTTTCCCAAGGGACAGTTCAAAAAGATTGCTAAACATGGAAAGTTTAGGGAGGAATCCAAAATCAAATTAATATCCCAGAGCTTGGATACTAACTTGGATTTTGGGAATGTTTTCCCAGATTAAAAAGGAGTTTTGGTGTGGGTCCCCATATAGAAAACATGCATGATTTATTTAAAAGACCAAAGCAAAAGTGAATTCACAGTTTGAAATCTGGTGATTATGCTATAATTAAAGGACTAGTTTGTTTTTTGTTTTAAAATTATTGTCTTTGGAGTTTCCACCCACCTACCCCTCCTTGCTGCTATTCAGGGATTCAAAAGTTTAGAAAGCGTGCTCTTCATAGTACCAAAAGTTTTTATCTTTTCACTACAATTCAACAGTGATAATCTTTCTATCCCTTCCCTCATTTTGACTTTCCACTTTATAGATTATATTTAGTCTTTTATTTATTGCTTTTTTTAGTTGAAGTATAGTCTATTTACAATGTGTCAATTTCTGGCGTACAGCATAATGTTTCAGTCATACATATATATATACATATATTCCTTTTCAAATTCTTTTTCATTATAGGTTACTACAAGATATTGATTATAGCTCCCTGTGTTACACAGTAGAAACTTGTTGTTTGTCTATTTCATATATAGTAGTATCTGCAAATATAAATTATATTTAATTAAGGCAACAAAATCAATGACATTGACTGAGTAAGCTGGTTTGGTTGGCTACATGAGTGAATGAATCACTATATAGAATTTTCATTCAAGAAATATATCCTGAACTACTTTTGTATGTTGGGCCCAGGGGCTATGCACTGAGGGTCCAGTCCTTGGCCCCAGGAACTTTATAGCCATAGTTGTATAAACGTTCCAAAATACTTCACCAAACATACAACACATCTTAAGAAGCACAATAGATCTCCAGCAGAGACTAAGCCCTCAGCCTGGGGGATGGGTATAGCTCAGTGGCAGACCACGTGCTTCACTTGCACGAGGTCCTGGGTCCAATCCCCAGTACCTCTGTTAAAAATAAAAAAATAAATTTAAAAAATAAACCCTCAACTTATCTTGTCCCCACATTTTACTAAGTGACAAGCAAACAAAAATTAAGTTATGTGAAAGAGAAATAGGAAAAATTTTTCACAATATCTAAAAATCCTGTGTAATAGAGTCTAGTGATTAAACATATGTTTTAAAATTCTTCCACAACCATAGAGAAACGGAAGTAGTTACATGTTCAAATGTAAAGACTAGGTTTGAGGATAAATATTCAAGACTCAAGAAAGTTTAGGTCATATACAGTTGTGGTAGCAACTGGGTTTTGGTACATTCCTTTCTCTTTTCTTTATACATATATGTGTATAGTGTATAATTACATATACTCAAATCATTTAGTGATTCTTTATCTATGAGAGCAGGTATTCTATTAAATGCCCACGCAAATAAATTGTACCTAGAAGGAGTAGATTTTCTTTTTAATTTTTTTTCCAGAACATTTCCATTTAGAAGCATAATGAAACTTGTTGACTAAGTTATCCACATTATCCAGGGCATGCATTTGACAATTTGGCAAAGGTGATGAAACTGTAGAAGGAATAGTTTATATATTCATTCTTTTGACATAAATCGTAAAAGAGTCTCTTTTCAGAGAACCAAACCAAGAATATAAAATATACTATTCTGTGGTTACTATTCCTGAAATCTATTTGATCTAATGCACAATAGACTATTGTCTCTTCTAATTGTTCAAATTTGAGTACAAAACACACTACATGAGTAAAAAGTCTAATGATTGAGCGTAGGAGAATATAGCTGAGAGATGAAATAAAATATAACGTATAAACAAGGTTAGTTTGGCACGTATTTAATGGTGTGCATAATCATCTTTGTCCTGCATGCTAGTTTGATATAAATGCATAAGCAGTGCATGTAAAGGACAGCACTGAGTCTTTTAAAAAGCCAAACCTAGCATTTTCAGGATCAACTGAGAATAGGGAGGAAGACAGGGAACTAACTGGTGTTGGAAGGTCTTCTGAAGACCTCAGACTTAGTCCCCACGTGGAGTCCACATGCTCCCTTCTCTTGGCTGAGACATCCAGGGAGAAGGTGTTTTCATCGCTGCAAGTTGGAAGGCATCATTCTCTGCACCAGGCTTATTTCATTGGACTGAGGGAGAGGCAACCCCATTCTCTTTTTCCGTGAAACACAGAGAGCTTTGAGCTGCTCAAAGGACTGCGCGGTTATCCTGTACCACCCCTAACAGCTCAGTTCGCAGTGGGCACTAGATACATTTTTGCTAAAGGCCTGAATGAATGCAGAGCTGCTTCTTTTCATGGAGAAGCAGATTACCCTGAGCAGCCTAGCCACAAGTCCCAGACAGGAAGCTAAGCAGAAGAAGTGAACAATGAACCATCCTGTCTCAGCCACAAGACAGAGTCCTGAGTGCTAAAACCCGTGCTTTCCCATCCCTGTTCACAGTACTCATGTGGAGATTGAAAAGCTTGTCTGCCAAACTGCTTCGTCCTCTAATGCCCCAAATCCCTCTCATTAAGGGAACAAACTGCCTGTCTTTATATCCTAACAAGGGAAGTGGATTGCTGGGTGATGGGGTTCCAGGTTCTGAGATAAGAGCCCAGGGTTAGGCAGAGATTGTATGAGGGATCAGGCAAGGATCTGTCTGCCAAAAAGCACCAAGGTTGGAAGGGAGATGCGGGGAAGAGCACGTGAAGAAAAGAGCCAAGGGTAAGGAAGGAAAATTTAAGAAATCAAGAGAGAAGCCAGAGAAACAAGAAAGAAAGTGCAAGGAGAGGCAAAGCAAGGGGTGAAGGAAGGAGTGCAGGGGAGGCACTGTGACAAAGGAGATGAGAACAGGAAAGGGAGGAAGGTAGATACTGAAACAGGCCAGTCCTGGAGTACGAGTAGCAAGAGAAGTGTCCTCAGGGAGAGTCTACACTGTATGGATCTGCAAGAATGAAATGATTATTGCGTTTGACCTTATCCCTTTTATAGGACTCCTGTTTACTAAAATTTTAGAATTCTTTTAATTTTTCCCCTATTCTGACAAGCAAGAAAACTCTCAATACATCTTAATTTGTAATTAAAAATAACTAAAAAAAATTAAAAATAAAAATAGCTAGCAAAATTAAATATTTTTTCATATGTTTTTGTTCATTTGTATTCTTAGTCAACTGCCATTTCACGCCTTTAATTTATTTTTCTTCTGGGATTTTTTTTCTTATTGACTCTTAAATATTTGTATATTAACAAAATTGACCTGTGTTCTAATATTGCAGATATTTTTCTCATTTTATTATTTGTCTTTTAACTTGGCTTATGATGGTGCTGCTGGTGGTGACAGGGGAATTTGGGTTTGCTATTTGCTGTTTGGTTTGGTTTGGTTTTGGCCTTATAGCTTCCTTTTTATGGTTTTGTTTTGGAGGTAATACTTAAGAAGAGCAAAAATTCTTCTAATTCAATGATTTATTAAGAGGTAAGGGAAATAGGATACAGGGAGACTAGGGTTAAAAGAAACATTAATCCTATCAAGGCATATCAGGGAAGAAAGTAACCAACCAAACCAAAGGCAACTGTATTTGTAAAACAAATTTTTGATGTTAGAACCTACTTGGAATGTTTAAGATAAACCAAAATAGTGCTTGCTTCAGCAGCATGTATACTAAAATTGGAACGAGATAGAGAAGATTAGCATGGCCCATGTTCAAAGATGATGTGCAAATTCGTGAAGCGTTCCATATTTTGGGGGAAAAAAGTATTTGGACCACAGTAAGAATTCAATAAATGGCAATAGTTGTTGAGGCAAAAAAAGATAAACCGAAATACATCCAGGATGTTGTTTTGATTGTATCTACCGTTTGCTCACCTATACCATATGATAGTCTTCGTTAGGCACTGAAGCCAGGGTAGGTTCCAGCCATGGTGACTTAAATCCTGGGGTCTGTGTCATGCAGTGTCAAGAAAGCAGATGTAGCAGCCTGTCAGTCTCATTGACTGCCTAGCATTAGTGGGAATTTCAGGACACCACACTGATATCTTCTGCAGGGTGTCACATGGTGAAGAAAGCAGTGAATGGTTGTTCTCTGGTCAGCATAACTGCTGAAGAAATAACAGTCATTTCTTTTTCTAGACACATTATTTAGAAATTCAAGCCATGGATTGGAGATTGCTTGCGTGCAAAAATGTAGTGCAAGATAAAAAGAGTAGATGAAGAAATTATGGAAAAGGAAAAATTAGAGTAGGACGAATAAGATAAAACTAGGGATAATTTTATTACACAAAATTCATACTCAAGAATTCAGTACAAGTTGTGAAATAAGGCCAGGAATTTGAGCTGCCTAGCATCAAAAGCAAAAAGAGTAAAACCAGAGGGGAGGGTATAGCTCAAGTGGTGGAGTGTATGCTTAGCATGCATGAGGTCCTGGATTCAATCCCCAGTACCTCCTCTAAAAATAAATACATAAACCTAATTACCTCCTTCCCCCAACATTTTTTTTTTAAAAAAAGAGTGAAACTTTTTTTCAATCACTCCTGATACTGAGTTCTGAGAGAAATTTCTCCACTGAGTAACCATTAAGACAATAATGCCCTATAACCTAGTTGATAAGACCCTCAGCAACATATAAACAGTGAACAATATGAGCCCTCTTTGTAGGCAGCTAAGGGGAGTTATTGATATTTTTATACCCATTGATTCTTGTACAAAAAGCATTGAAAATGTCTTCCATTTCTTGATTAACAAATCCTATTAGATAAGGGAAAATAGATGTTATAAATGTTCATAACATTTGGTTCAAAGTCCATGAGACAAATTTGTGTTCCTTTGAATTCCTGTAGCAAAATTTTCAATGTTGCAGAGCGAGCTTGGACAAGAATTTTATAGCAAAAAAAAAAAAAAAAAAAAAAAAAAAGACTTTCACATTAAACTGTGTAATTCCTTGCTGGTTTTTATTATTGCAGTATTTTATTATTTTTTGTCAGTGAGGGGGATACATATTTATGTTTGTTTTTAACGGAGGTACTGGGGATTGAACCCAGGACCTCGTGCATGCTAAGCATGTGCTCTACCACTTGAGCTATATACTCCCCCTACCTTGCTGGCTTTTATTCCTACCCAATTCAAACTATCCTTTTTATAACTCTGCAGGATACTTAATAAACAATATTTTATTGTAATAATGATTTGAACTGCACAGTTGATTTGCTACCCACATGACTACTTTTCCTTCTATTAAAAGTGGTTTTGCATGTGTTTTTCAAATAAGTCGATTGAGCAATAAGAGTGATGAATAGGGTAGCTCAGAGGAAGAGAGTTAACAAGAATCGAAGGGAGGAGATGGTACCCGTTTTTGTGGCATCTCATTTTTGTCCCTGTGCTCTTATAGACACAGAAATGGAGCAAATGCACACTTTATGGAATACAATCAGCCTGCGTGAAGACTGTCCTGTATTTGGAATTAGTTTTGGAAGCAGAACAGAGGTGTGTTTTTCATTATGCCACATTGGATTTTCGCATTGGAGAGTATAATTACCAAACCCAGCCCTCAAACCACTGCAAAAACATCACATGCTTCTTACACACATTTTTTCCCTTCAAACTAGCACTCAAGCGCCCACCAAGGGCCCTGCCCACAGTAGGGTTCGTTTAAAATTCTTTGCAAACACAGTTGTAACATGGCTCCCATCCACAAAACAAGTATTATCAGAGTTAAATCATAGGATTATTCTTATATTACAGATAACTAGGTACAGTTAATGTATAATCGTTATTATATTAGGGCCCTGGGCCAGAGTCCCCCTGTGTATAAAATTGCCCTCCAGGAGTCAGGCTCTCAGCAATGCACTAGTATCTCTTTCAAGCTTACAATGAACTTGCGCTATAAACTTGGAAGTTTAGAAGGTCAATTCAGTTTGGAGTTTAACTTCTATTTAATTTAAAGTTTGGAAGCAGTGCTAAGGAAAAATGGAGACAGAAAGAGGTAGACATTTTATGCTGCTTTTCCTCCCAAGAGCTCATGTGGGGGTTGGTGAGAAATTCTAGGCACCAAGCTCTCTTATGGTCCCCCTTCCTCGCTGCCCGTTGTGAACCCATTATTCTCCCCACTCACCCCTGCAGGCTTGGGGGATGGCAGTTACTAAGGCTCTTCCTAGGCAGGGGCAGTTTCTAATTGATTTTTGTTCTAACAGCTTAAAAGATTTAACACAGCTTTTTGAAGAACCTCAGTCAAGGGAAGTAGCATGGGAAAGGGAGTCATTTATCACCTCGGTTAGTTTGGAATATACACTAATATAATGCAAGATGGTTTAGGTGATCTGTTAACAAAGACTTAACATTTTAATAGTTAATTTTTTATAGTAATAATAACTTACATTCAAATAACATTTACTATGGGTTGGACATTATGCCTTATCTCTATTAACTCATTTGGTTCTCAGAACAACTCTTAAGAAGAGGGTAAGTAATGTTACTGTCCCCTGTTACAGATGAGGAAACCAAGGCACAGAAAGAGCAAGTGCTTTGTCCCTGGTTTTTTAGGAAGTACAGGTAAAGCCTGGATTTGAACCTATAAAATCTAGCTCCAGTTTCTGTGCAATTAAGCACTTTCCAGCTCTTCTCACCCAGGGTTCACTGAGAGAATCAAACCCTAGTGCTCTAGGACATCCATTGTGCCTAATGAATCACCTTCTCGCCTATGCACCTGGAATAATAATAGCTATGTATATGGTATACATCCTAGTAGCTTCAGAAAAAGTTACTTAAATCATTTTCTGCTTAACTCTCTCATATTGCCCATTTGCTGAAAAAAGCCATTTGATTATACTGTATAGTATGTCCTAGAGAAATGTGTAACTAGTAGTATTAATTACTGCTATGGACTGAATGGTGCTTCCCCCTTCACATATTGAAGCCTAATCCCTAATGTGAAAGTATTTGGAGATGGGGCTATGGAAGGTATTTAGGATTGGGTGAGATCATGAGGGTGGAGCCCCATGATGGAATTGGTTCCCTTGTAATAAAAGGAAGAGCCCAGAGCACACACACACACACACACACACACACACACAGTCTCTCTCTCTCTCTCTGCCATGTGAGGACATAGCAAGAAGATGGCCAACAGGGAGTGGCCCTCACCAGATGCCAAATCTGCTGGCACCTTGATCTCAGGAATTCTCAGCCCCCAAAACTGTGAGAAATAAATTTATTGTTTTAGCCATCTTGTCTACAGTATCTTTGTTATAGCCGCCCAAACTAACAAAGACAATTATCTATTATTGTATAAAAGATTACTCCAAAACTTAGTAGCCAAAACAACAAACATTTATTATCTCATAATTTATATGGGTCAGAAATGAAAGCTTATGTTTATACAAAAACCCATGCCCAAATGTTCCAAAAACTGGAAACAATTCAAATGTTCTTCAGCAAGTGAGTGATTAAACCAATTGCGGTAAATTCATACCATTGAATACTGCTCAGCAACAAAAAGGCAAAAAGGAGCAAACTATTGATACATGCAGCAACTCTGGTGTATATCAAGGGAATTATGCTAAATCAAAAAAAAAAGCCAGTTTCAAACAGTTACATGACTCCATTTATATGACATTCTCAAAATGAGAAAATTATAGATACAGAACAGATTCGTGGTTGTCAAGCTTTCAGGAGAGTGGAGGAGAATGGTGGCTGTGGCTATCAAGGGGTAGCATGCGGGGTCTGTGTGATGAAAGTAGCTTATATACTGTTAGTAATTAGAGCAAGGATATCAATATAATGCAGAAGTTGTGTTCAGTTAAATGTGATTTTTTTCCTATCATTTTAATATTTTGTGCCAACAAGTAACATCAACTGAAAGTAAAACACTTAATATAGCGGAAGATAGCAAAGCTATGGGTGTGGATACAATCCTCCCAAAGTCTTCTCCTTGGCTCCATTTATCTGATTGGCTGCTTCTCCCCATCACTGTGGATTTTGCATTCTTTGCCATAATTCAACAATCACAACTCTTCCTTTCAGCTATGTTTCATTTATCTATTGCTGCAATAACAAACCACCCCAAAACTCAGTGGTTTAAAACAACATAAATATGTAATTTGCCATTGTTCTGGTGATTTTGGTGGGGCTTAGAAGGAACATCTCCTCTCTGCCTCACAGTATCTGGGACCTCAATTCAGATGACTCCAGTGGACTGGGGGCTGGAAGAGCTGAGGACTGGCGGGGTTTCTCTATTTCTCACTCTTTTTGTTTCTCTCTTTTCTGTCCATGTGAATAGCTCAGGCTTCCTCATAGCATGTTAATCTCAAGGTGGTGGAACTTCATACAGAGCAGTTGACGTCTCTCAACTGCTGCATTCCCAAAGTCTGTGGTGGAAGCCCCAAGTTTTCTTATGATCTAACCTCAGAAGTACTAGAACATCCCTTTTGCTGCATTCTGTTGGTCAAGCAAGTTACTAGGGCCAGCTGAGATTCAAGGACAGGGAGCTAGATTCTACTTCTCAATGGGAGGAATAACAAAAAAAACTGTGACCATATTTTATCAAAAGTCCTTTTCATCAAAATAGTTTGACTTGTTTTAATCCCATATTTACTGTAGTCCTTTTATTAGGAATTTGCCATGTCTTTTTTAATTGGGCTAGTTATTTATTTTGGTGGTGCTCTAATTATCAAGGTCTATAGATTTTGAATGGTTTATGCCAACTGTATTTTGTCCACAAACTTTGTTGTTTTGAGTACGAGATTTCACAGAACTCAGCATTTTCAGGAATACATATATCGCATACACCCCATTACAGCAGAAACACCTGTAAATATGTGTGCTTACCATCCTAGGGTTTTAACTGAGTGTTTCGAGCCTCAGCTTAGACTCAGCATTTCTTAAGAAGCCCCAATTTCTTATTTTAACCTTTGATCCCAATGCAGAAGTGCATTGTTACATCAAACAAGACTCATTCTTCAAGCAGAAACTGCCAAGAAGAGGCAGTAATAAAAACTGATCTTCTGTGAAGAAGATGGAGATTGACTTCAAGGTGCAATTGGGAAAATGATTTTTCAGATTATTGTTGTTTCTGTTTTAGTCATTTAGCACTTTGTTATACGTGTGGCATGATGGAGAATCACATGGAAATTTAGCTGAAGTCATGTAAAGCCTTCAGTTGGCATAATGCCCAGAGGAATTTGTGTGTGTGTGCGCGTGTATGTGTGTGTGTCTGTGAGAGAGAGAGAGAGGCTGGCCAATCTGTCATTCAGAAGCTCTGTTGAATTGTTTCTGTGCCTACTTGCCCCCTCATCACCCTTTTGTTAAGTACTTTTCGAAACACAAGAACACTGCAAAGACACCAAATCCCATTTACAACTGAAGCTAAGATATTGACTTTTCCTCCAACCACATCCTCTGTGGAAATAAAACCACACACATGTGCACACACACATGGGCGCGCGCGCGTGCACACACACACACACACACACACAACTTACCACTCAGAACTCGAGTGCCACCGATGAAGGCTAAGTCCCAGCACCAGATTTCTGACATAAAACTCCATATCAAGATAAAAGCGTTCACAAAAAATGCTCTATAAGATTGCCTGAATTAGTAGCACTATTGAGATGAAAGTCTTAACGTCTTATGAGTCACAGACCAAATTTCAACAAAAATTTCTTGACAAGCTATATATTAAGCACCATATGAGGACATATGAGGAGGATGTATGAAAAGAAAGAAGATAATTCACTTCTTATTACGCAGTTGCTGGGGCCCAAAACCTAAATTCCCGTTTGGCTTCTTTCTTTTCAAAGCCGCAGGTAAGTGCTGTAAAATCGATCATTCCGAATATGTTTAATCCAGATGCATCCGGATGCACCCCACCAACTCCTGAGCTGCCTTCCTGGTCCAGGCCACCACCATCTCTGCCATGGACTAGAGCAGGAGCCTCCTAGCCGTTCTTCCTTCTTCTACCCCACTCCACCCCACCCCACCCCATACTGTCTATTCTCAGCAGCCAGGGTGTCCTTAAAAATGAAATCAGATAGCTCCTCCAGCACTCAGAATGAAGTCCCAACTCCTAACCATGGTCGAGACCTCTGCCTCTCTCCTACCTCACCTCTCCTGCTTTCTGCTAGTTCACTCCAGATCGCTGTACTTTGAACACTCCTAGTTCATGTTCAGTTTGGGTCTTTTGCACTATTTCTTCTGCCTGGAAACTTCCTCCACTTGTCCCGCCCCCAGACATTCACTGGATTTGGATCTCTACTCAGATGTCACTTCCTCAGAGAGACCTTCCCTGACCTAAAATATCATAGCTAAAACAGGAGCAACTCCCATCTCCTCACCCTGTCCTCTTACCCTGAATTTTTTTTTGTCTTCCTAGCCCTTCACATTAACTCTTTATCTTTGTCTTTGTTTTCCTTCCTCACTGAAATGAAACTCCAAGAGCTTTGTCAATTTTAACTGTAATCATCCCAATGCCTAGAACACTGCCTGCCCCAGAGTAAATATTCAATAAGTGTTTGTTGAGTGAATGCATGCATGAATGAATGAGCACCTATCCTGGCAGAGCTCGGATCTACACTGGAAGACAAACGTGGATACAGCCATGGGCATGCGATGTGATTACTCTGTGACAGTTGCGTGTGCATGGTATTTGTGGAGCAGGGAGGACTGAGTCACTGACTGCTTAGGGAGGGCAGGGCCAGAGTTTTTTCACCTGGATCTTGAAGGATGAGTAAGGGTTCATCAGATGGAGAAGACTGCGGAGGATATTTCAAGCAGAAGAAATAGTGGATGGAAAGGCTTGGATGTGAAAACGTAACATGGGGGGAAGCTAGTGGTTTCATTGTGCCTGGAAAGCAGAATGTGCAAACATGTGGCAGAGGGAAATGTGAAAGGAGAGTGGCAGAGGTGAATTGATCAGCTCAGAGCCAGAAATGACTTTCCAAGGAACTTGGAGGAGCCACTGGAGTTGAAGAAGATGAAATAATCTTCAGTGGTTCACAGTTTCCTGGCCGCTGTGTGGTGGATAGTGTGAGGCAGGAAAGCTTTGCTGTTCTCCTAGCCAGGAATGATGGTTACGGGGGTGCGTTTGCAGAGAGCATGGAGGGGGTCTTGGTGACCTAGATATGGGGGACAAGGGATAGAGGGGAACAAGCTTTTAAATTTGAGCCACTTGGTGACATTTATCCTGGTAAGGAACTTGGAAGGAAACCCAAGTTTGGGGAGTAAGGAAAAGAAATAGTTGTCACCCACGTCTGCCCAGTGTTCCTCCTCTCCAAGCCCCTCAGCAGTCATTTGTTACTTTCCAGCCATCCAGTTAGTGGGGGTGCCCAGCTGCCCCTGTTTTGCAGCAAACTGCACAGGGCTGGCCCCAGCCCTGCTCCTCCCTTCCACCCACTGAGCCTCAGTTGTTAGGTCATACATGTGTGCCTGCCTCTCTCTTCCCTTGAGACAAAACCTCTCCCAGGTGGCTCTTTCTCTGGAAAATAGATTCCAAGCAATCTGCCCCACAAGACGTGCTCAGACATGCCAAATCCCAACGTGGGTAAGACATAAGCTTGAGCTTAGACCCACTCAAAGTACGTGTTTAATATTATTGAACCTCTGTTATTATTTTATGCAATTTTTAAATCATACAAGTAATACATGAATACTTTCCCATTATTAAAAAATGCAGACAATACAGAAGTACACAAAGACTTGAGAGCTCCTTTTCACTGAAAAATTTTAAAAAGTACACTCCCCCTCTTAGGAGTAAGATGTGTCTCTTTTCAGTCCTTTATTACACATACACACACACACACACACACCCCCCCCATATATATACACACACATACATACATACATATATACATATAGAAATAATATATGGCTTTGTATGCTATATTTGGGCTCAGATTATATTGCAAACTTTTTCACTTAAATATGTGTCTTCAAAGGTTTTCACATCAGTAAATATAAATCTGCTTCTTTCTTTTCAAACTACTGAATAGTGTTCCATGGCAGAGATGTATATATTTGTCATTTAATCATTCCCCTTCTCACGGATTCATGGGTTGCTTCCAAGTTTGCAAGATTATAAACAGCGCTACAATGAATATCTTTGTACACTCTATTTTGTGTACATTTGCAAATGTTTCTCTAATGTGGATACCTGGAAGTAGAATTGGTGGGCAGTCCTAAAGGTATTCCATTTTAATTTTGCTGGAGGCTGCCAGTTTTCCTTTTCCATCTTATTAAGTGCTTCCAGAGAAACCTTCCTGAGACTGTAATGTCAGTTATATCCTAACAGGATTCTTGCTGAGGCCGACATCAGTCCGGGGACAAGCCCAACACTCATGCTGCCAGCTGTGCAGGAGCCCAGAAGGCTAGGAACCCTGGGCCCCAGGCACCATTCTTAGGGCTTGATAGCTTTTCTGGGGCTGCCAAAAGGTTTGAGATCTGAGAAAATTGATTGCTTCAAGATATGAAAAGAAAAACAGAATATTGAGTTAAACACAGATTTACTAAATAATTATAAAATGTAGCATGTGTTGACTTCAGTGATAGCGGACTTAGTATTCATAAATGTTTCCTATCGAGCACCCTGCAATTCTCCTGAGTTCTCTCCCTGACCTAGGGGAGGGACCAGAGCCAGCCCTCTTGGCTTGTCCTTCCCACGTTGAGGGAAGAGATTCATTCAGAAATTTCCTTTTTCCCTTCCCTGGCTTTTTGGGGAGGGGGCTTTCCAAGGGGGTTCCTTTCTGCTCCTCTTCAGGAAGGAGGCAAGTTCAACTTGGACAGCACTTTGGAGAGAGAGCTCCCTTCTCCAGGAGGGGGCAGTATTAGGGAAGGGACAGCGTTTGTCAGGTGGCAAACACGGGGGAAAATTCTTCTGCCATCTGGGGGAGGAGACGAAAGGCAGTGAGGGCCTGGAGGGACCCAAGCACTCAGTGGGGCGGGGCCTCCGGGTCACAGACACCCTGCTGTGGAGATGAGGAGGCAGGCGATAGCTGGGCTTTCTCTCTGACCTCAGTTTTATTCTGAATTTCAAGCTTGTCTTCAATTAATTCATTTTCCTCTAGTGTTTGATTTCTAGTTGTGGCAATGACATTGCACCTTACTATTTTTCATCATTAAAGTATCATATTTCAGCAGCACTGTGGGCTAAACAGTCTTTGCAGGGTAGGCTGGGGGCCTAATCAGTTATACTGTTTCTATGAGAAAACACTTTGGGGTTTCCAGCAGTGGATTCACAGATGAACGTCTGGAGTACGATCCATTCTCGACTAAACGCTGTTCACGTGCACCACGTATGAGACGACCAGACGTTTCTGTTTTCCGAGGAAGTTCCAGTTTGTGATTCCCTGGGAAGTGTCCCAGGTCAGAGAGTGTTTTCTTCCAGGTCACTCTGTAGTAAGCTACATCGTTCTGTGGATGTGGGGTGCCTTCTTGATTGGCCTGGCTAAATTATGTTGTTTTGTAAGCTGGTGACTTTGTAGTTTACAAAATGACCCATGAAATTTGGCAGCTTGCAAGGATTGAAAGCTCAACGTGCATTTCTAAGAGTACAGACATTCCCGTTGGCCACTTGGGCTGTAAACCCCCCAGGTTCTCCTGCTGGGCGTTGTTGGTGGTCTTCATTTTCTCCTTTTCTCTTACTCTCCCCTGCAGCCCAGCCTGGAGCTCTGCTTGGGATCTTTAAAGATGTAGTGAACTAAGCTCTGTTGAAATTCTAGCAATTGCCTCACTACTGCCCCCTCCCACCTTCTCCCCAAGAAAATGACCTGATTGTAGAAATCTCTTTATAGGAACATTCCAGATCTGATGACCTCAGTTTGCTCCTTTGTTAGACAATGGAGGTTGAGTTGTGGTCTTCACCCTGGAATTCCCTTCCCCACACACTCAGAAGAGCTCCATATAGGCATGAAGGGTCCACTAATGGATTTCATGTTTCAGAAAGCGTCCCAAATGTTTAGTTATCTGAAATAAAGCTGCGCAGGAAAATGAAAACATCAAACATCTTTTGCTTTTGGCTGAAATTACACAAACTCACCAGTTGAGACGTTGACCATAAGGATATGAGGAAAAGATGGCCCTATTTTCAGAGATTTCACTGTCTAGCAGGATACTTGGTAAATACTTAACACATGCTTGTTGAATTAAACTGAGAGCCAAGAAACACTGGAGGTGATTATATTCCCCAACTCGGCCGTCCTGAAATGCCCAGAACCCTCAGTCCTTGTCGTGGCCACTGCACTCAAAAGAGGTTGGTGGCTGCCCATACCTTTTGTTCTAAGGAGCCCTACAAGGGCTGCCCATACTCCCAGAACATCTCGCCCCAACTTGACCTGAAAGTCTCAGCTAATACTACTTTGAGGGGTTAAGCCACTGTTCCCATTCAAATACATTACTAGGAGGGGTGGGAGGGACATGTGGTTCAAACATGTGGAGGGATGCACGTGTGTGGTGTGTGGTGGTTATTAAGGGAAAGGAAGAGTGGGGAGGCTGGGTGTCTCTAATTCCTTTTATTACCATTGAGCCACAGACTATTTCTGTCAGGTTATCTCATTAGCACTTTGGAAGCCTTGGAAACTTGGCTGTGTGGACATAAAAAAAGCAAATGGCACTGGTGGTGCACTTGAGTCCTGCACTGCCTAACCCGGTAGCCACCAGCCCTTAGAATTCCGGTAGTCCAACTTGAGATGTGCTGTAAATATAAAAAGGATACCAGTTTTCAAAGACTTAGCATGGGGGGGAAAAACATAAAATATCTCATTAGTCATTTTTTATATTGATTACATGCTGAGATGAAAGTACTTTGGCTAGATGGGCTAAATGAAATCTATTATTAAAAGTAATTCTACCTGTTTCTTTTTATTTTCTTAAAGATGGCTACTGGAAATTTTAAAATGATATACGTGGTATTGTATTGCTATGAACAGCACCACTCTAGTGGCTAGAAGGAAAGACCCACTCTAGAGGGCGCTAAAGTCCGGTGCATGGGCAGAGGAGCCAGTGGAATGAGGCCCTGCAAAGGCAGAAATGTCACTAGGGGGAAAGGGTGGCCTCAACGCAGGGGGAGGAACAAAGACTCGCGTGTATCTGGTTGACAGCCTGGCTAAGCACACAGGGACTCTCGCCATCCCTTCCCATCCCAAAGTCGTTAAATCAGTTGGCTGATTTCTCTCCTAAGTCAGGGAATGGAGTAAGGAGGAGGGGCTGATTGCTATGGTTCTAAACAGATTTGGCTTGGGACTAGCCTCTGGGGTGATTACCTTCTGATTCTGGGTTCTACATGTAGGTTACTGAAATGTTAGTTACGAGCTTGATATTTCCATCAGGCTTGGGAAAACCAATAATTCGACTGATTTAAAAATTTCAAATAATATATTTTAATCATAAGGACTTGTTTTTACTGTTTTCCTAAACTGACTTTGCAGATCAGTGCATAGACATTGATATCCAAGCAGGAGTAACTGGATTTTTCATAGTGGTTTACAGTTTTGAATGTCCTTTTCAGCAAATTATCACTTTTTATTGTCACAACATCTTGTGAAGCAGGCAAGTCATGTATAGATTTTTATCCATATGTTATAGCTAAGAAACCAAAAAAAAAAAAAAAAAAAAAAGGTTGCCTTGACCAGCATTTGAAAGCTGTTAAATGACAGAGTTAGGAATGGACTATGGGTGACCTCATTGAAAACCTTGGCTTCTGGACTTAAGTGGCTTCTCCTGGTGTACAGAGGACCACTGAGGTGGGCCAGGGCATGAGTAGTAGACAGCTTCCTGAATTCAAGCAATTCTGCCCCCTTAAAGATCAGGAAAGTAATTTACAGAGCCTGCACGTCAAGATTTGGAAAGATGCCATTTGGAATCCAGGGAAGGAGCCTAATTGGAGCGCAGCCTTCCACTCAGCAGGAATGCCTTTGAAGTCAGTGCCTCTGTTTAATTCCCTCAGGCGACCTCCCTGGTAGCACTCCAGAAGGCCTAGCTGGTTCCTCTGCAGAGAGAGGTTCTGAGCTGCAGGCAGAGCCCAGCAGAGGGTGCTGAGAGCTTACTGCTTCAGGGTGAGACAAGGCGCGAGAACTGCCCGCTTTGCAGAGGTGGATGCTGGAAGAGGAGAGAACTTAAGGAAACAATGGGTATAAGAGCTTTTCTATCCAGTAGAGCGATGGTGATAGTAGTGATGATGATGATGATGTAAGTAGTGGCCAGGATTCACCTGGGTGTGGTGTGATTTGAAAATGTTAGGGGGTCTGGAACAAGTACTCAGTTTCTACCATGTGTTCGAGTTAAAGCACTTGGTCCTAGGATGGCAGCCAACAACACCAGGAAATGTGAGGCAGAGAAGTTATGGAATCAGAAAGCTGAGGGGAATAGTAGAAATGATCCCTGTGTCAATGCCTCAGATTATTTCACTGGTCTTGACTGCACCTTTGTGATATTTTTAGAGATCACGATGAGCACTGACATGCTCCATGGTGGGCAAATAGTTTCAGCCACTTATCCAGATCCTCACAAATCATTGCACAATCAAACTTGGAACCACAGTTATTCAACAGAGTGATGGAATCAAAAGGGACCCAAGTGATGTCCATTGCCTTCATTTTATAATTAAGAAAATGAGATCCAGAGATGGGAAATAACTTGCCGAAAGTCGCATAGCTAGTAGTGACCTTGAATGAGAACTAGACACGGTGAAGTATCAACATTACGGTCAGGAATGCAGGCTGTAGAATCAGATCTGGCTTCAAATCTGGGATCTGACAATTATTTGTTCTGTAATTTGGCAAGTTATATAACTTTTCTGATCTTAGTTTCTTCATCTGAACAATAAGGATTTTAAAAAAAGTATCTACCTCAAAGGTATTAAGTGGTATAATAAACGTGAAGTATTTACATAGTATGTGCTCCTTGCAAACATTCAATAAATGGTTATGGATAATATTAATTTAATAATAATCAGTTTTAATGACTTTCAGGCCAGAATTCACTCTTTATTAGGAAGACTCCCAGAATCTTCCTCAAGTCTTTGGAGTGATTATACATGTCTGCTGTGACATCTTCGTAGAAGATTGTATGAATGATATTAAGGAAGTTATTTGACTTCACAGTTTCCTTATATACAAAATAAGAGAAAACCATACGGGCTCAGGTCAGATGATATAACAAAAAGACCCCCAAACTGAGTAGCTTAAGCAGGATAGGAGCTTGTTTCTCCTTCATGTAACACACCAGAGGTAGGCAATACAGGACTGGTAGGATGGTCTGCCATTCTCAACACTTGAATCTCATCTTTAGGTTTAAAGTGATTTCTCCAGTTCTTACATTTTCTCAGGCAAATGGGACCAGAAGGTATTTGCCTGATCCTTTCAAAATTATGACCAGGAGTAGCACCCACCACTTCTCTCATTTATTTTTTTATTGAAATGTAGTTGATTTACAATATTTTATTAGTTTCAGGTGTGCAACATAGTGATTCAGTGTTTTTAAGTTTTTACTGTGTTAAGAATTATTACAAGATAATGGCTATAATTCCCTGTGCTTATATAATACATCCTTGTTGCTTATCTATTTTATACATAGTAGTTTGTATCTGCTAATCCCCTACCCCTATCTTTCCCCTCCCCTCCCCCCTCTCCCCACTGGTAACCACTAGTTTTTTCTCTGTATCTGTGAGTCTGTTTCTGTTTTGCTATATATATTCATTTGTATTATTTTTTAGATTCCACGTATAAGTGACCTCATACAGCATTTGTATTTCTCTGTCTGATTTCACTAAGCATAATATTCTCCAGGTTCACCCATGTTGCTGCAAATAGCAGAATTTCATTCTTTTTATGGCTGAGTAATATTCCATTGTATGTATATACCACTGTTTTTTAATCTATTTGTCTGTTGATGGACATTTAGGTTGCTTCCACATCTTGGCTATTGTAAACAGTGCTGCTATGAACAGTAGGGTGTGTGTGTCTTTTTGAATTAGGGTTTTCTTTTCTTTTTTTTTTTTTTTTTTTTTTTTGATATATACTCAGGGAGTGGAAATGCTAGGTCATATGGTAGGTAGTTCTATTTTTAGTTTTTTGAGGAACTTCCATACTGTTTTCTATAGTGTTTGCCCCAAATTTCATTCCTACCAACAGTGCACAAGGGTTCCCTTTTCTCCACATCCTCCCCAACATCTCACTTCTGTCATTTAAATGCCCAAAACTCAGTCACGTGATCACACCTAATGGCAAGGGTAGCTGGGAAATAGAGGCTTCTGCTGGGCAATAATGTAATAGAGAAAAAGAACAAAATTAGGCTAAAACCTGAAGTTTGTCCCAAGGTCCTTACTGTTGTAGCCAGGGAAATTGCTGCTGAAATAAGGGCTGATATCTCTGAAGATCTATCCACCCTACTTTTCACAGCAGAGCCTAGGAAAGTCTCTTCTCTCAAAATCGTTTGATTCTTGGTTTGTGATCAAAAGGTAATTTAGAAGCAAGGCACTTGCTGGTGGTTCTAGAAAGAGTGATAAAGGATTACTAATGTAAAGGAGAGCTGGAAAAGGAGTGGAAAAGCCATGAAGCAACCAAGAAATGTGTTTTGCTGTTGGAGCAGGAGAGAACAAACAAGAAAGTGATGTGCTGTGTTATGAAATACGGATGCTGCTTTAACCGTTAGAGGATTACGTTCTATTCTGGGAAGGAGGTGCCCATCCAGTGCATGGCCGACCCAGAGCAATTCCCCTTCTACACCTGCTTAGTCTGGAGAAGGCTTCTGGAGGCCAGTCTAGGAGTCTGGATCCAGGAAAATTTTTCTGAAATGCTAGATAATAGTTTCCAATATCTCTCGCAAGCAGATGATTTCTAGAACGTAAACACCCTTTTGACCTGCTTTGGGGCCACCTAACCAGGAACAGAGCAGTTTGTGAGATGCTTGGTGATTCAGGCTCTGGAAGAAAATGATTGAGATGGGAAAATCCAGGCAAGGATTCCAGAGGCTATGCCCTGGGGCTGGGCCTCTAATAGGCTCGGGGGGACTTGCTGTGCCATTTCAGTTATCAGAAGAATGCCTGATGGTGACCTCCTCTGGAAGGTCTCTCAGATTCAGCCTTTCCTCCCCATTCCCTCTGCTGGTGCTCTAGGCTCGGCCCTCGGGATTCTGTGACAGGCTTGTTATCCTGTCTAACTTGTCTCTTTGCTGCTCAGCCTTCATTCCTCAAAGCCAACCTGCATATTGTTGCCATGATAATTCTGTAAAATCCTTTTCGTTATAAGCCTTCTGTAACTTAGAATTTACCAAGTGGAGGAGTTATTAGGGTTGTTTCATCATTCTCTGTCTCTGTTCTTTTGTTGTTGTTGTTGAGCTGGAGTTTTTTTACATGTACTTTTATAATAAACGTATAATTTTTGTAATAATGAAAAGACAAAGTCAGTTTTAAATGCCTCAAAAGTTGGGAAAAGGGGGTAGTGGGTATAGCCTAGTGGTAGAGTGCATGCTTAGCATGTATGAGGTCCTGGGTTTAATCCCCAGTATCTCCATTAAACAAACAAACAAACAAACAAATAAACCTAATTACTCCCCCCCGAAAAAAGGCCTGGGAAAAAAATTGTTTTTAAAGTTGAGAAGAGGGCAGTTGGAAGCTACTGTGGCATTCGTTTCTTATTTATCAAGTCTATATTCTTTGGGGCACCATTTGGGGCCTCCATAAGTGGTCCTACTCTAGCTACTACACATACTCTCTCCCAGTTCTTCAATATAGGCTGTTATTCTTTCCTCATGTTATACTGTCAAACTCTGTCTTCTCAGCCCACTTAAGCTCAGACCACAGAGCTAGTTAAAATCTCACCTTCCT
This sequence comes from Camelus bactrianus, assembly GCF_048773025.1. Lineage (NCBI taxonomy): Eukaryota > Metazoa > Chordata > Mammalia > Artiodactyla > Camelidae > Camelus > Camelus bactrianus. The sequence continues at coordinate 79,670,198 of NC_133543.1, forward strand.
GGACTATTTTAATTCTAAAACTTATCTATCACTTCTTTGCCATTTTATTTGTTCCTGTCCCACACTCTGTAGAAAATTGGAGATGCCCTTTTAATTGTTGCCAACTATTTTACCTGCATTTGTCTCCCATATGAATTCCAAGTTCTGTGAGGATGAGGGTGAGCTCTTGTAAACTCCTTGCTTTCCTCACACCATCTGGCATAGTTCTAAATACATAATAGGTAATCCATTGATAATTATATTTTGAGAACTTTATTCACATCTTAGCTAAATGATTTAACATGTGTCAGACCACTTCCCACAAAATATTTGAAGGAGGATTTCATAGGGACGGTAACCACAAATACAAAAGAATAAAAAGCTAATGGGGGGATTTGGGGTATCAGTAACAGCGTGACTATGTGGCCTTGGAAAACATCACCTTTGCCCTAACTTGCAATCCAATCACTCTCCACGTGACTCTTGGCTGTTCTGACCACTGCCCTGATGAGACAATCTTATGTCCTCAGCAGATTGTGAACTTCACTGTCTACAACAAGTTCCTGCCCCCACCATATGGACGAGTTGGCTCATTTTTCTCAATTCCATCAGCATCTGAAGTGCCCCTTTCTCCAAGAAGCAGGCTTTAAATGCTATCAGTGATCACACCTCCTGTAAGCCTGAATTTCTAAATAAGGTACTCCTCTGCAGTTGTCACTCAAAAGCAGGAACTTGTGTCACTGTACATTTGGCTGTAAAATCTGTTTGCTTACCCAGTTATTTTGTCCATCATCCTCGGGGTCAAGCAGGATGTGGCTCTATTAATTATTGATCTTAGATTGTCAGTTCTTAGAGAGCTCACGTGATGTATTTTTTAACACGCCTGAGGCATTTCCTGGCCTGAAAATACCCTTCCAAATGATTGTTACGTGGTACCTTTAAACAAGGTCACCTGCGTAAAAACTCATGTCTAAATTCTCACTCCTAGGCTGATGACAGAACCAAATAGAAAGTCTAAGTAGCTCAGAGCTGCAAGGTAAACCCCACTGTTAGCAGCGTGACCTTGTACCATTTATTTCACCCCTTTCTTTTGAAAGTGAAATACGGATGATAATAGTACCCATCTCACGGTATTGTTTTAAGGATTAAATGAGATAATGCACGTAAAGTGCCTAATAACATTCATAGCTACTGTTTTTGTAGTCATTTCCATAATTCCTTGAGAGAGAAGACAGCTGAGCAGTAGAATGTCCAAATCCGTAGCTTCTCAGTATATTTGTTGAATTGAAATGGTTCTGAGTCCTGTGTTTTGAAGTCAGCAGAGGCCTGAGCTTTTCAGCCAATGTAGTTTAGTGACTGTATCAAAAGACTGACAGGACTGACAAGAGAAACAATGAAGAAGCAATAAAAACAAATGGCTGTTATGCAGATGGGGAGGGAAAGAGTGAGAGTTGCTACCTCAGGCTCCATAGTTGGGCTTTGGTTTATCATAACTCAACCACTCCAAATAGCCTGAGGGTTTTCATCTTTGGACGAGGGTTCCCAGTGTGTAAGTGGTGTCTTCCTTTAAGCTGCAGTAGAGAATTGACTGGTAAAAAGCAATCCATTTGTGTTTGGTTTGTGGGAGGGATCAACGTCTGGAAGGTCATTGAAATTTTATTGTATGAATGTTTCAAACTGATGTAAATATCTAGACAGAGCTCACAAAGGACAAAACATTAAATCCAAGAGAGAACCAGCCAGAACAGCGTTATGGGTGTTTCCCTTCTGAAAGCCTCTTCCTGCGCTTCACGGCTCTGTCTCTGCATTTTAACACCTACATGCCAAGTCAGTGGTAGACCAGGTGTCTAACCAACCTGTCCTGCCGAAAGCTGACTTGGCCTAGTGTTTGGACTTCAGGAAATCTTCAAGAAAAGAGACATAAAGCCACAGGAGGAAGGAAGTAGGTCTTTGGCAGTAGCTCCTGCAACCTGCTCGGCTTTTGAGAAAGGCCAGAGAGGCAGCTCCTTTGAGGCTTCAAGCATGGTCCCCACGGTTTTGTGCTTGGTCTTTCAGGTAAGTGAGGAGAATGACTTAGCACTGCTGCTCCTGAGTACTCTGCTTTTTCACTGCCCCCTTCTGTGGCTGTCAGTGGTCTCAGCGTAGCAACCTGGAGAAGAATCTGACCACAGTGAGAACAGTATAGGAATTTATAAACTAGATGGAGAATTCTGCCCAACCCAATATGATATAACCATTTTCTTTTATAAAACAAGATGATTGTAATGGAAAGGAAAATGGCAATATTTTCTTTCTTTCTCAACACCAGACAAAACCGTTTTGGTCCCTGGGCAAATTTAATGCAGAAGGATGAAAGAGATGCTTCTCAAGTCTTCTCACCGTTTTGTATGATACCCTGTGTCCCTGTAGCAAGAATCAAAGACATGGTTTCTTGCGTTTCTTTTTCTGTCCCCTGAACCAATACAAAATGTCACATCTCTGGGGCCGTATGATGAAAAGTCCGACCTGTCAGAGCATAGTCCTCTATGGGACACTTTAAAATGACCTCTCGGCAGATGGTCCTGCTATCTCTGCCCATCTTGCCTAGCTGAGGTGCAGCTGGTGTAGCAGAAGAAAGAGTACAAAAACAGCCGAGGAAAAGGATCTAGACAGATGCTCAATAAAATTCATAAAAAACTGCATTGGTGATGAAGTGGTATAAGGTCTTCTGCATTAGTCTGTCTTTTAAAACAAATCGATCTAAGAGAACAATCTGATTCAACTTTCAACTCCTTGTTCACTCACTTTCAGTGATTTTTCAGTATGAATTGAGAGAAAAAGAGAGGGGATGAATTGGATTAGCAATTTCCATACCATAATAATATAGTGAATATTTTCAGTGTTTACCATGTTTCCAAAACAGTTTTAAACAACTTACATATAATACTTCATTTAATCCTCTCAACTTTATGAGATAGCTATTGATATCATGTCCATTTGATCGATACGAAAATGAGGCTTGGAGCTGAGGTGCAGTGGTAGACTGCATGCTTAGCATGCACTGGGTCCTGGGTTCAAACCCTAGTACCTCCATTAATAAATAAATAAATACACTTAATTACCTCTCCCCCAACAAACAAACAAAAACAAATAAAAAAAAACAAACAGTTTAAAAAGCAAGTTTATACTGTGGAGCACAGGGAACTATATTCAGTATCTTGTAGTAACCCATAATGAAAAGGAATATATGTATTATATGTATGACAGAAACATTAGCTGTACCCCAGAAATTGACACAACATTGTAAACTGACTATACTTCAATTAAAAAAAAAAAAAATTTTAAAAAATGAGGCTTGGAGAGGTAAGTTAACTTCCCCAGGTTTACATTGCTAGTTAGGTGGCAAAGACAGAATTGATGAACACTGTAGATTTAAGATTCTGAAGCATAGTGCTTCACTCCCCACTCCCAATATTTACATTAATATTAAGAATTTATAATAGTTATTAAGGTTACCATTGCAGGAAGATGGGTACTATTATTTAAGTACATTTAATCTTTTTAAAAAGAATTGCTTCTTGCACTAGCTCCTGGCACACACTGGCTTAACCTCCCTAAGAATGATCTCAGTTCTCCTTTCTTTTCCATCATACTCCCTACCCAACATCTTATTCATCTCCAGTCTTCCAGGTGAGGAGAGGAGTGCAGGAAGTGTTCCAGATCCTTCTTTATCCCCATCCAATTTCCCTTGGAGAAGGCCTAAAATCCAGCCTCAGGAAGGGAGAGAGGGGCCTGACTGGCGTGAAATGAACCACCTGTTCTGGAAGCACACCCCTCTACTAGGGGGCGGGAGAGAGAAACTCTCTTCACCATAGCTTTCTGCCCACTCCCACAGATACAGGTGGAGAAAATTGGACTCAGTGTGTAGGGATTTCCTAGATCATGGTGCTAAACCCAGAGAACTGAGCTAAATGAACAGAAAGCTCTGGAAGGCAGAGTTTCAATTCTTCTTTGCATAAAGGGAGGGAGCAGGCAAAACAAAGTAATATGCAGTTGTGATGAGAATGCATCATAGTAAATCTTCCCTGTTACTCAATGCAGCTCACCCATACGGAGTGCCAAGGGAGAGGAAGTCTGAGGTTTGTTTTTATTCATATATTTTCAGCTTTGCTGTAGATACTGTTGTGTGTGGTAATTCCTAGGCAGATGTTACAATGTAGAGTTTCTCCAGGCGGTTTAGTTGGCATTTTTAACAGGACTTGGATTAAAAGTCTTTCTCCTCAAAAACCGGTTCAGTGATTGAGGTTGAAAGAAGTCTGGCTTTGAAATCCTCTTCTACAAAACCAAAGACAATCAGAGCAGCCTTATTTTCTTTACTGCCATGAGTCTGCTGTGAACCATCAGAGGTTTAGGCCACAGGAAGCTCTCAGACCCCCCAGGTGGGAAGTTACTCCAGCCCACGGACCACGGAGACCCCTTGTGAGAGTCACAGCGAGTGTCAGTCTTCAGAGATCCGGTGGAGCTCACAGGGCCCTGGAGCAGGACTAACCAGAGCAGGGGTTGTGTGTTTGAAAGCAAACATGTCAATTCTGCTTCTTTCCTAGAGAATCTCCTGTTTTTCTCTTGCTCCCATTGTTGTATGTAGGCTGCTCGAAAACTTGGTGCTTTTGGACTTCTAAACGGTTGCCTTCGGGAGGGCAAATAAAATGGCCGGGGGGGGGGGCGGTGGGGAGAAGCAGGTTGATGAGCTTGAGTAGCCTCAATGTCATTCCATTATGAATTTCTATAAGCAATACTTCTGAATTGTCAATTTTATCAGCCAAATATAATTTTTGTGTATGTATGTGATAGAATAAGTATTGCACATCTCAGCCAACCTATGCTTTTCCTTCTTCTCCCCAATTCCCAAAGGACATTGAAGAAGGGAAATCAATAAATCAATTAGTACCTTGTCCAATACCCATTTCAATGACATCACAGCGCCATTTGCTAAAGATCCGACATTAGTTACGGAAAGAGACCGAGACATTTCCATTTGATAATGCATCTTTTTGCCTTTGTGAACCAGAGACAAAAAGGAATAGTGGCCTGTCCTTGTAAATAATAATTTTTGTAATGACCTTATCAAAAAATAATAAGAGGGTAATCATGGAAAGTGATAAAGATATCATTTATATCTCAGGGTTTATTATAAAAATAGTTGGGAGTGTTTTCTGTAGGCTTATCTGATAATATTTCATTCAAGAAATTTCCCTACTGTGGCTAAAGCAACTTAGAAATTAGATTTTTATTTTCAAATCTGATTTTAGAAATGTGTATATTCTTTCCTCTTGGTCCTTAAAAATGACACCAGAATGTAACATTTAAAAATCTATAAACAAACACTTAAATGCACTAAATTAGCTCTGATTTTTGGAGAAAAACTATACAACTTGAAAGAATGCCTTTATAATACCAACAATCCCATTTTTTTGTTGTTTTATTCATTTAGACATATATTTGAACATATCAAATATTCTTAAATTGGGATAAAACAATACAACTATTTTTGTTTAGTCTTTCCCCAAACGCTTCAAAGCTATGTGTAACTTCATTTCTAAAATTCAGCCTCCTTTTGAGCCAATTCTCTTTTCACACAGAACTTGTAGATTTTGTTACTATTATAATATTATTAAAGGAGTATGCCTTCCTAAGAACCCTAAAATATGTGGGAACATAATAATTACACGGATAATGACAACAGTAAAATGTGTATCTAGTGACTTGTGGTCAAAAGTGTACTGGACTGAGGGTCAGAAGTCACCACTGGGCATTTGGGCTTCCTCACCTGACTTCTGATCCTTTGCCTGTATTCACCAGTATACTACAGCTGTTAGAATAGACAGTCTTTAAGTTTCCTTATTAGTGTGAAATTCTTTGCTATTGTGATTCTCTGAAGAGACTTTGAGGACCTGACATTAGGAGAGCTCTTATGAGTTGTGGGTTCCTGTGGGAAGGATGGATTTTTGTGAAAGAAGAGCTTGCAGGTTTTTATCTGTGGGAGTATTGACCAGGAAGTCTGGCCCCGTAGCACTGGTGTGCAACCACACTGGGCACAGTAGGGTGGTCTGTGGGTTCACAGTCCAGCTAACTGCTTTCTGCTTGCCCCTAGATTAGGATTGTTCTCTAAATATTGGTCGTGTCTTAAAATGAAAGCTTCCAAACCCTTACTTAAGCATGTGGAGTCAGAATGAAAGAGAATCTCTTGTGATATTACTGCAGCAAAACCAGCTGGTCTCCTCTGAGTTCCTAGTTTGTGCGGGGACAGTCTAAAGCTCCTGGAAAGGACTTGGAAACAATGAGAAGGGATTAGATCACATAAAATTTCTAAAATAAGACTCAAAATTTGTGGAACTAAGGGCAGTTCTTAACCACTGGCAGGGGACAGGGGGGTAGTGGTGGTGGAATAAATATATTGGGTGTATTTCTCACCGGATATGGGCAAAGGAGGTGATCTTCTCGCTTACGAAGTTCCTTAACTCTATTTGGACCTAAAGAATATACTTCCGCCTCGCCTATGTTCTTTGCTGTGCAACAACCGGGGATTAGTGGCTCGGCCCCGTGATCCTTTCTCTGCTGGCAGCGCGCACCTGGAGGGCAGGTGAGAAGGCTGCACGCGCTCCGCGTTAGTTTTGCCACTGGCAGCAGGGCCAAGTTGAGGCCTGGACCCGGGCTGGCCTGGCGCCCGCGGCGGCTCCCTCTACCGGGAATCTGGAGCAGCGCCGGTGGCCGGGCCCAGGGTGGCATAACCGCCTCCCTGAAGCCGGCTCCTTCATGCCTTCGCGGGTGGGATCATCGAGCTGCCGCCAGCTGGGTCCGCCCGCGCAGGGCGGAAGCGTTCGGCCCGGGTAACGAGCATTTTCCTGCATCAGCAATTAGCTGCGAATAAACATCTGAAACGATGGCTCTGTAAACCAAGTGACTGCCCTGCGCCTCTCACTGGTGTGGCCGCGGTGGGCGGACGGAGGCGGGGAGGGCGTAGGCCAGCAGAGTGGAGGGAAAGACGCGAGGCCCGGGAAGGAGGTGCGTGCGTGTGTGGTGTGTGTGTGTGTGTGTGTGTGTGTGTGTGTGTGTGTTTGTGTGTGTGTGTGTACGCGTATGCAGGGAGGTACCCCAACACGCGCTCCCTGAGTTCAGAGGCACTTCTTAAATTACTAAGCCAGGGACATCCCTGGAGAGGTAACCGACTGTTCTCATTACACGGCGCCCTTTTCTCCGGCCTGGGATCCGCGAGCGCTGCAGTTAGTCAGCACCGCCCATCCCGACTCCAGATCCCCTCGGAGACCCGGACCTCGGGATCGAGGGCCTCCGCCGGGGTGCAGACACTTTGCACTCGTCGGCCCTGATACAACCGGTAGTTAACTGGGGCCTTCGAATGTCTCAAGTTCAGGTGAGCAAAGGAGTCCCCGAGCTCCGGCCCTCGCCTTCAGTACTTCTCTTTTGGGTCTTGGGTTCTAGTAGCGCCCAGAAGGCAAAGCCTTTTGGAGTGAAAGACGAGGGGGCGAACTCGTTTCAAAGAGGGAGAATGCTTGCACGTGCTCGGGAAGGCCAGCTGGTTTAGGAGCCGCGCGGTGCGGGAGCTCCGGCGAAGGTGCATTTCGGATGCACAGATTTGAGCGATGCGCCCTCGGCTGGACCAGAACAGCCATCAACTCTGCCAAAATGGGGGCTGCTCTGGGTACCCAAGGGCGAGGTGGGTGGGTAGAGAACAGAATCTAGAAGACTGGTCACCTGGGAAGCCAGATTTGCAAAGCATAGCCCAATCGTTGGGGCATTTTATGTAGGATAATGTGTAAGCCGCTGGAATATAGCAGTCACACACCTATCTAACAAAGATAGGGACATGAAAAAACAACACGAAATACAGTGGTGAAAGTGTCACTCGGCACGGGTCATTTTGCCCTTGTCCCCTCCGCTGGCCTAGCAAGGGTCTCCCTGGAGGCAGCACGAGGTGCAGTGAATGTCCCCAGGACCGCGCCCGGTGGCGCTGAGATTGCGACCCCCCGCCCACCCCACCCCCCCATCCAGGCAGGAACCCGCCAGTCTCAGGGCAGCCAAGGGTTCCTGTACCCCATCTAGGCATCCCCCTGCCGAAGCGAGGCCCTGGGTGGGTGTCGGCTGCCCGACTCAAACGACAGGCCAAGCTCCAAGGAGTCTGGGGAAAGGAAGCTCAAACTCCAGGCACTGCGGGCTGCCGCTGGGGGAATCTCAGACAGGGGCTTCAACGCGTGAGCGGTGAGTGGAGAAGTCGCCTCAACCACCTTATCTGCGTGGGGCTTCCACGGGTCAGAGGCGCCACGGGAGACTGTAAAGACCTTCTCCAGCCCCCCCGCGCTTTCTTGCCCACCTGGGGCCGAGCTGGAGCCGGGAGAGCTGACGGCCTTCCCAGGACACACTCGTTTCTCAGCCCAGGGAACCTAGGCTGAGGGCGCTGGGAGGGAGCCCGCGGGGAGGGGGAAGGGATTCGTTTCCCGCCTGTTTCTCTCTTCTCTCTTCCTTCTCAGAATAAGCCAGCGATTTGGCGGTTGGGCTGTTACTGAAGACAGACTTTCTAAACTCCCCTTCCCCTCCCAGTTTTTCTTGAAGGTGTTGCAATACATCCACCACCTCCCCAGGACACACACACACACACACACACACACACACACACACACACACACACACACACACACTTTTCTCTAACCTGCTCCTCCTCCCACTTTCGCAGAAAATGTGAGTAATACGTGCGAAAGGCAGCTCAGCCCAGTGTGTGTAGCACAGCCACAAACTTAGTGAGTGGGGAGGGGGCTTCAACGAAAGGTTAGATGGTTCTTTCTAAAGTTGCTGATACATGGCTTGCAAAGGAGTTCCGCTTGTTGGCGAGTAAAACTCGAGCCCCGGGGTGGGTGGGGTGAGGTGGCTGTGTGCACCTCTCCAGGGCACGGTCTGGCCGTCCAGTCCCCGGGCTCGAGGCCCCTAGGCTCAGCCAGGGGCCAGGATCAGGTTCCTAAGGCAGCAGATGAATCAGACAAGTAATCTCGCTTCTTTATCCTCCCCCGCCTCCCCCCGCCCCACCACTTTTCTTTTTTTCTTTTTGTAGACGGGCTGTGCAATAGGCAGGTAGCCCGAAGCTGCGACGTAGGAGTGGTGAGCGATCCCGGGGTTGGCATTGCCCTCTGGATTTAGGAATCGTCTAGGGGCGGAGGAGGGTCAAAGGAACATCCGCTTCTTTTGAACGAGGACGCGGTTTACTTCCCCCAGACGGCGCAGGGAAGAGCTCAGAGAAGAGGGCTCTCTGGGATGGCTCTTTGAGCAGGTAATTCTGCGGCGGGGTCGAGAGCAGGTGACTGACACTCTGGGTGATGGCAACCAGGCCGGGCAGCGCCCTTTCCGGTTATCAAGATGTTTAACCGCCGGGCCTTGCCTCTGGTGGGATCTCCGCTCCCCTGTCAGCTTCCCCCTCACACGGATTAGGGGGCGCTCCTTTCAAACGAGGACCCAAGGGTCGCGAACGGGCCCTTCCTTACCTCCGAGCGGCCTGTCCTCTGAGCGGGGCTGGGAGAGGAGGGGGTGGTGCGCAGGGCCGTCCCTTCTCGTCGCCCACCTCGCGAAGCAGGGTTCACCGGGCCGGTCCCCCGCGGTCCCCCGGGTCACCTCCCCCGCAACCACTTGTCTGAAACTTACCAGATTCCAAACTTTAGGCAGGAAAAAAAGTGTTTCATATACAAACCGATCAGGGTATTTGCAGATAATTGCGAATGTCAAATACTCGGGCGTGATGACAAAGTGCAGAGATTGCCAGGGCCCGAGCTCCGCCTGAGGGGCGGGGGCTGCTGGCGGGGCTCCCGGGCCACCTCACGCCTGCTCGAAGGAGAGGAGGGGGCAGACGACCACAGCTGCCCACAGCCCGTTTAATCGAGAAGGCTGTTCCTCCGACCCCTCCGCTGTGGAGCTGATTCATGAATTCATTCACTGCATTCATACTGGAGCCCCCGCGGGAAGGCGGTGAGAGGCTGGGTACCGCACCAGCCCAGCTTCTCCCCAACACCCACACCAACGCACAAACACCCCAGGCAAGATGCACATGGGAGCAGGGCTACTGGGCCTCAGTTGGACGCCGAGGCCCAATGCCCTGCCAGGCTGCGTGCTCAGAGCTACTGCCAGACTGTCACTCTTTGCTGCCTGACACGCGGGGGAGGGGCGAGTCACAGGGCGCTTTGGGGCCAAGTACTGCACCCTTATAGTTCAGGGATTAGTCCTCCACAGAAATAAAGACAGATTAAAAAAAAAGAGAGCTCCCCTAACTCTATTCTCCAACCCAACCCTCCTACCGCGGTTGCCGGAGGCCACGGAGGGGCGGGGGTGAGGTGGGGACTGGAGAGGCCCCGGAAGCCACAACGCGCACAGTCCTCCAGACCCGAAGCTGTCAGGCCAAGGTGGCTGTCCCAGCAGCTTTCAGAACAACTCCTCTGAGACCTCCTGCAGGCATGCTCAGAATTGTTCAAGCGCCTGAAATCTTAAAATAAAAGATAAGGTTACCCTTGTTAAATTTCAAATCTACTAAAAACCGAGAGAATCGACTATAGATGGTATGATGAAATTACTGGCAGATCTGCAGCTTCCGGGGGTCAGATGAGCAGGGGCGGTGGGGATATGGGCGCTGGCCTTGGGGGCTGGAAGTGGAAGTCTGAGAGGAACAGTAGAGGTGCACACACTGCAGGAGGCGTCGTAAGGAACACCTCAGGCAGCATAGCCCTGGCCCTTGAGTTCTGGGTTTCAGGACAAAGTTGGGGTAAAGGAACAGGCTGAGACACCTTGAGGCGATCAGTCTCTTTCCTCTCTGAGGGCCGAAGAAGTAGCAGGGATGCCTCTGAAGGCCCGGTAGAAGGGAAGAAAGGGTGGACAAGTGCGTGCACGGGTGCAGCTGGGCTACAGAGGGAGGAAAGTCCAGCTGAGAAGGCTGGGATGTCTGTCGTGGGCTTCCCTGTCCCAGACCCTCACCCCCACCCCCACCCCCACCCCTTCCACTGAGTGTCTGAAGTCAGCGTATCCCTGGAAGCCCTTGAAGTTTTACACTGCAGTTGTCTGAGGTTTCCCATGATGACAAATTAGAAAAACACTTCGGCTGCAGCTCAGCACTTAAGTCTGAGAGTTGGGGGGAGGGATATTACTAGATGCAGAACTGGGAGAAAAAGGAGATACTTGCCCTCTCTGGCTTCTCTATCCCTAAAACTGCAGGGTTGGGGCAAGGGAGGGCAGAGGACTAAGGCCTGGGGCTGGGGAGGCAATTCTGCAGCTGGAAAGCCAGATCCACAGAAGTCAGGCTCCTGGCTCCTTAGCCAAGGGCCACCAGGAGTGCTCTGGGTATTCAGCTTTTCACATCCTTGCCAGGAAGGCCTCAATCTTGTGGGAAAACCCAACTGGAAGTCACAGGGACAAACAGGGTAACAAGCTGTGGGGGACTCATCCAAGTCCTATGAGGCTAGTGTAGACAGACAACAACGTCTGTCTCCAGCCTGGGTGGGGCCCAACCTGGGCCCCAGGAGTGTAAGATGTGATTCTATTTGACTTTCCAAATCAAAATGCATTGATTGGGGCCCAAAGAGTTCATGGCATATAACTATCTTAATTAAACCTGCTATAAACAGACAAATCACTTCTCCTCTTGGACATAGAGCTCTAGGAGGTGGCACAGGGTCTGGCAGGAGCCAGGATTGGGGGATGCTCTTTAAAAAAAAAGAGTGTGAATGAGTCAAAGAGAAAAGAAAAAAGCAGAGTTTCCACGACCTCAGAAAACAGCATAACTGAAACCAAAACACAGGCTTGTAGGGAAGTAATGGGACTATGGTAGTTAAAAGCCTAGGGATAACCTAGGTTCACAGAGCAGCTCTGTAGGGGTACTGCAGCTCAGGGTGGGACCTGAGTGCAAGGAAAGGGAGGGTAGGGAAGGAGAGGCCCCAGGCTTTTTGGGGAGGTTGAGTTGCCCATTGCCAAGGCTCTGAGTTTTAACTACATTATTTAGCCCTGCAGTTTCCTTCCCAATCATTACATCTTTCTCTGATACTGTTTTTGACTCCCTGTCACTCAGAGGCTAGCACCAAGAGAACATGTCCTTCCCTAACATGACCAGCTTGGGGGACAATGGGCCACCTGGGTGAGTGCCTTGAAAACTTGGCCGCTGTGGCAGGAGCATCAGGAGCTTGGAGTTAGCAACTTTGGGAAGGGTGGGTGGGAACAGGAGCCTAGCCTGGAGCAGATGGTACGGAAAGTTGACTATAACCCTCTGGGAAAGCAGGAACGGGGTGTATACACCCACAGCTCAAGGTACACTCCCTTGGCAGCCAAGCGCACACTGGGGCGTAATTTGGAAAAGGGAAAAGAGGGTCGGACGCTCTGATGCCCTCAACCTATGGGTAGGGAGGAGAAGCTGGGGAAGTGGCAGCACTGAGAAGGGTCGGCAAGACACCATCTCTGCTGGGAACATGCAAAGGGCTCTATCTACAAATAACTCTGGGCCTCCGGAAGTTACCTGGCAGAAGCAATCCTCGGCTGACTTAGAGTCTCACAGACTAAAACAAGCCGAGCTAAGGAAAGTGCATCAATTTTTAAACTAAAAGTGGAAAGGAAAAGTTCTCCTCAATATGTAAACACTGAAGATATGAGTGCACAGGTTTAGGTGTGTTCCTGGGAACTTCAGGAGCTGATCCCCCCTCCCCCACCCTCTTGGTTTGCAAACTTGAATTTTCATCGCTTTTCATTGACCAGCTTCTGACCCCAACAATAATCTGATTCAGAAATACTCTTCATTTCGTTAGGCTGACATTGGCAGACACAAGCTATGTTATATCTGGTAGGGAATATAAGTTCAGGTAAATTTTAGCATAACGCTTTTCTTTAAAGTACTTTAAAATATATATGTTTTTTTACTTCCATACAACTGAGATGAAAAACTATATATCACTGTGATTGTAGAGAAACATGCTTAAATTGCCTTTAAATTTCTGAGATTTTGTATAGGTGCCAACAACTGTGGACACGAACGAATGGGCTATTTGCAATTATTCATGAAGGGTCTTTTATATTTTTTAATTGAGGCATAGTTCCCAGGTGCAAAAATTCTTTATGACTAAGAACATGCTTTCAAAAAGATTAGAAAATCAAAACAAAAAATTAGAAGGCATTATAGTATAGAAGTTTTTTTTACTGAAAACAAAAGCTATCACTACAATCTAGGAGTTGAAGTTAAAATATAGTGAGACTTAATTAAAATGCAAACTATTAAGGAAGCACTGCAAATGTCTTTGTCACATCCAAAGGGAAAAATCTTAAGGACCCCCCTTCCCTTATATTACACTTGTATTATGAGACTTGAATTGTTGTTAACATTTTTCTTCTCTGAAATAACAACAGTTCACCCTTCAAAACTCTTCACCACAGAGCGACAATGATGATTGTTCTCCAGGCGAAGGACTTTTGAAACAACTTTCACACACACACTCCCGGCACAAACGCACCGTGGCACCCGCAGTTGCTGGTTTTTTAAAACGTAGCTTCTGAATGAGAGAGAAGGGGTGGGGGAGAAAGAGAGAGAGAGAGAGAGAGAGAGAGAGAGAGAGAGAGAGAGAGAGAGAGAAAAGAGGGAGCGAGAGAGAGACTGCGAAACTCGAGCTTAGGTAACCAACAAACCCAATTACTAGGCTTTATTGATACTAAAAGGAAAAGTTCCCCTCATAAAATTTCTCTGAGCTTATTAGTTATTTAAATCAGCCCCAGGGCTGGACGAGCGACGCCGCAGGCACCCGCTGTCGGCTCCTGGAGGAGAGCAGACGGCATCCGCGCCCTGACCCGCCGCCCCTCGCTCGGTCCTTGGCACCGGGGGCAAAGGCAGGCGACGCGAGCAGAGGTGAGCCACTTGGCAGGGTTGCCGGGCCTGGCCCGCTCGGAGACAGCTCCGCGTGGCCTACGGGGATTAGAATTAAGAAATTAGAATTTAGAGCCAGGTCGCAGCCCGTGATAAGGCGTGGATGAGCAGGCCAGACTGACGCCGAGGGCCAGAACTCGGCTGCCCAGCCGCGCCGTTCCCCTCGGGAGCCGCTGGGCACCGGCCGGGCGGGAGAGCGCGAGCAGGCGCGGCTGGCCGGGCGCCCTGAGAAAGTGCGGCTGCTGGCCGCCCGCTGTGCGGCTGCTTGGGCGTTCAGGGCTCTCTCCAGTTCTGTATGGGGCTGGGAGCTTCGTAATTGGGTGGGCACCAGGTGAATTTCCACCTTTCTGCCTCATTGTCCCTTTCCATAGCTGACAGTTCCAAAATACGTGTATGTGTGTGTGCGTGTGCGCGCGACGGGGGACAGTTGAATTTGTTTAAAATAAGACCCAACCTACCCACTGAAGTCCTCTAAGCCGACATGGGGGCTCTCGAGTCCTGATGTGGAGCGGGGGCAGCGCCAGGTGATGCCCAGCTCAGCGGGGCTTGGCCGCTGGGCTCGGAGGCAAGGTACCGCGGGTGGGGAAGAACTTAGCCCCAGGACACTGTGTCAACGCCACCTGAGCCTTAGCTGGGGGTCAAGCCTGGGAGAACTGAGAGGGTGTTAGTTGGGCTTCGTGAGATCAAGAGAACAGGCGAGTCGCCAGTCCAGAAAGCCCTCCAGGTTCCACGCCACTCCGGACGGCTTTGGACCGCCGAATAGAACGACACTCGCTTGGTCCTCGGTCCCAGTAAGTGCCTGGGACCTTGGGTCCCATAGTAGGCGTTCTCGCTTTCTTGGGCGCGGTTTGAGACGGGCGCGGGCCCAGAACCTCAAAAGGCTCAGGGAGCCACTAGTACTAGGGCCGCCTCGGACCCGGCTTCCTGGGATTTCGCGCCCTTGCTACTGGTGGGCGCGGACTTCATGACGCCGGTCGGCCTGCCTGGAGTTTGGGGTGCAGGTGGGGCGCAGTGACCTGGGCTTTCCAGGTTTACTTCTCATTATAAGGGGTTGGGGCAAACTGAGAGGGCCGATGATTTGTCTGCGAGGCGCGCTTTAGTGTTGGGTGGTCCGGTTGTGCCCCGAGCCGGAGACCTGCGCCTCCCCGAAGCATCCTGAACCCCAGGACTTGGGACAACGCGGAAGACCGGCTCCCGAACGCGGCGGTTTGAAGCAGCGCCGCAGGTTCGAGCCGCAGCCCACGAGGTGGCGCTGTCGGGAGAGGACGCCTCAGCTCCGGTCTGGGACACGGGCTGTGACCCGGGCTTGAGGGTGACGGGGCCGTGATAACAAGTCGAGGCCGCGGGGTTCTTAGCAGCCACCTTGGGCCCGGGGTTTGCAGATGAAATCGCCCCCTCTCTTCCTGGTTCGATGTTTCCCAACAGAAAAAGCAGCAGGTCCGGGAGCGCGACTCTCGGCTCCAATCCCCGCCCCCCAGGGTGGGGGCTGGGAGGTAGTGGCGGCTCCTTTGGCGTTTCGTTTTCTTCCCCCTTTGCCTTGTTACCCGTGGCTGAAAGTCGATTTCTATTAAAACAAACAAACAAATAAAAATAAATAGCTTAGCAGGGCAGTCAACCTCTAGCTGCGTGGCTGTAGAAGGAGATCCAGCTATTAAGCTCTTGACTCTGAAAAAGAATGGTGGGATCTGGGAGCCCTGGGGGCGTTGTCTTGTGTCCCTAGAGTAGTGCTCAGAGCCCGCAGGCCTTCCGCCCTCCCAGGCCTCCCAGCCCGCGGCCGCGGCAAAAGCACGCCCAAACCTTTCCACCCAAAGACTTTTCTTGGCTTGGAAACCTATCTCCTCGCTTTCCTCGCTCGGGGCAGCCAGCCTCACCCCCGATGCCCTCTCCCATCCCCTACATTTGGGACCCTGGTGACTAAAGCTCCCCGTCTTCGCCTGAGGCAACTCCTGGGCCGACCTTCCTGAGTCCCCTCCCGCCCTCTGGGGCTCTGCATTGTCCGTTCCCCTGACCCCCAGCCCTCTGGCCTGCTAGGTGGGCTAGTCGCCCACCACCTTTCTCCAGTCAGCAGTCTCCCGGGGCGCATCTCTCTGTCCAGGCCGCAGGGACTCGTTCATTAGAGGGTGGGAACAGGACCTCCACTGCCCCTACCTTAGGTGGCCCGACGGCTTCCTCACCGTTCCGCCCCCGCCCAGGCCCCTGGAGCCAGGAGGAATTTATCTTTGCCTGGCGCGGGTTGGGATTTGTCCGGCTCTGATGCCAACAAGGCGGCGTGCGGATAACTAAGTAAGTGTCCCCCGCCCCTGCACTCCGGCCAGTCCCCAAACGCCCCGGGGCAGTCTGGGAAAAAGGCAGGAGCCCACCCTAGTTGATCGGTCCTTCTAGGCGCGTTCCTCAAGGGGCGTTCTGGCCCCAGGCCCTTGTCCCCTCTGCGCATCCAATTTCCAATCCAAGCCCCGGGCATTTATGCGGTCCGCGAAAATGTTTGTCGCCCAACTCTCCTCGGACAGTCAGCTGCGGAAATTGGCTTCAGAGTTGGTGTGGGCTTCATGTGAAAGGAACGATTCCCTCCCGCCTCCTCTCACCCCCAGCAGAGCAAGCCCCGGGCGGGGGGTGGGGGAGAGGCAGGCCCGCGTGGGTTCCTAGGAGCCGTCGAAGGCTTTAGACGCTGGCAATTCCCTTTGAATTTTCCCTGTGATTGCGGGAGTGGAAGGAAAACGCGGCACAACTTTCTCATGTTCTCTACGAGACAGCGCACGGCCAGGAGGGCCTCTTTGCTTGGGTGACCCGACGGACGTGAAATCCTGGGAGCCTGGCGATAGTTGCTGGGCCTTCAGAGGCCACTGAGGTCGGGCCCAGAGCCAGAATCCCACGCCCCGCACCCGACACCCCAATCCCGGGCAGTGGGGCCTAGGACATCCCGCACGGGCATTGGGGGAGGAAGGTTGGCCAGAGTAGAGACCCAGCACAGAGCAAAACTTGGTGTGAGACGCAGAAATCAAGAAATGTTGTCCTTAAAAAGTGCAGGCCATAAAGAAAGGAGAAGAAAGGCCTGACAAAAGAGAGAAAAAGGGAGAACGTGGAAATAAGAGAAAAACATGCATGTTTAAGCCCAGCGTATAAAGACTCGTTGATTTTTAAAATAACAAATCTCAGTGTGATTATGAAAGACAGGCGACCTTTGACTAAATAACATATGAAAAAAAATTGGTTGTAGGGGAGGAAGGGGGGAAAAGTCTGAGAAGATTCCCGACAAAAACGTCAATGAGAAGCAATCTGAAGGATAAAAATGTCCCCCAGTGTGAACTTTATGCTTTGACCACTGGAGCAAACTGTCACGTAATGTGCAAAAATACGTTTTGGATCAAATTATTTTGGAAAAAAGTAATTAAAACCAATTCTTTTCTTGAGTGTGATTTTGTTTTTAAAATGTTTGGAAATAAACCACTTGAGGAATACAAAATAAAACCAAACAAAACTTTCGAATCATAATTTATTTCTTTTAAAGTCGAATATCCTAGCAAAAGGTAAAAATGTTATTTAAAATTTTATTGTCAAAATTAAACATGCTGGAAATAATTGCTCACTTCAGTTGAAATAAGGTCAATACAAAAACTGCACAGTAAAAAGCTTATGTAATTTGAAACAGAAAAGGCCTTTATTAGGGACAAAACGTAAGGAAAAAAACATAACGGGTATATATCACAAAACTTCCTAGAATTCCCTTTTTTTAAATCAAAATAAATGTGTAAAATCTCTAAACACAAATCCACAAGCATTCAAAATACATTTCCGGTAATAACTCACAGATTTGACATTTTCTTCTATGTTAAATGCAATTTAAAATTTCTGCATTCTTTTGCCCAAAATGATATATTTGTTCACTATCAAATATGAACAAGAGTAAACTCCAGTAAAGAGAAAATCAACGAATTTAAAAGTGTGCAAAATCTGAAAACTAGCCATAATGTACATTTAATTGCACTTAATTCTAAACTTTATTTAAATCGCTCTTCTGAGGGGTTTAATAATTTAGAATCAATAGTTCCCTTCAAAACATAATAAAATATTTACACTTTATAAAATATTAACCGATTAACAATACGGCTGTGTTGTTTATAACAGTGTAACTGAAGTCCCGTAATCATGCTGTTGACATAAGCCTGTGAGGTTAGCGAAGTGATCCTTCGCAAAATGTAAATGAAGATCTTCAGACAGTGGTGTTTATAAAATAGCTCATTAATGACTTAAGATTGAATCGCTCCAACCATTCACATCATCAGATATAATAATAGTGACGAATCAGACAGGAAAGATCCTGGCTAAACCATTTGCATTTTTTTCCAGCAGTACTGAAGTCCTAATATCACCAATTCTTCTAAGTTCCTGGACATTGATCCGTAGGAGGATTCTGCAGTTCAACACCAAGGTAAGGAAAGAAACAGCATTATTATCGTTAAGATATTAATAAGAAATGCGCCTTTCCCCATATTGTAAACGGGCTCAAACTTGGACAGTGGTAGTAGTTGGTTTTTTGCAACACTTCCTTCTCATTCCAACTTGATATTACAGATTAAAAAAAAAAGTTTGTCGATCGAACTTACAGTTTGTTTCTTTGCAGCCCCAAACCTTTTAGCTATCACCTCGAGTTGGTTTACTTGAATCACTTTGTTCTCACAGACTTCAAGTTGTGCGTTTTCTCTAACTCTTTCATTTGGGGGAGATGGGAGAGGATGGGGTTTGTAAGGGGAGGAAAAAAAAAAAAAACAGGGAAAAGGAAATGCTACCTAAAACTCCCAGGGTGGCTCCCCGAAGGTTTTCTATCCTTCTCGCTTCCTTTCCTGGCTCCGCTTCGACCGCGTCCCGGGTCGCCTAGGGCTCCTTTGGAACTTGGTGGGCGGCGCCTGGGTGCGGGGTTCTCCGGGATCCGGGTTCTGAGATTTAGGCCGGGGACAGGTTTCGCTTCTGGGACCCTTTCTCTTCCAGAGCCTCCGTCGCCTCCCAGTCCCCTGCTTTGAGGGGATGGCCTCGCGCACGCCGCCCATCGGTTAGGTGCGGCGCGTGGATGGCGGCCTAGCCGGGGTACACTACTAGGCTGACGCGGCTTCCCACCTGGGGTGCACCAGACCAGGATTTCCATAATTGCCCCCCGAGTGCGTTTCCCGAAACTGAATTTAGTTTGGCCTTCTGGCGCCGCCGTAGAGTCAACGCTTCTTAAGGGGGACCGGCGGCTTAGGCGGCGAGTTGATGGGGAGTCTTCAGGGTCCGGAGGCTTAGGGAGGAGAACGAGGTGTGCGAGAGGGACAAGAGGTGCCGCTAGCTGAGGGGGACTTCACTGGACTCAAGAGCGGCGTGGACGCGCCTGCATTTTCCCGCCGCAGGTCAAGACCACGAATGTCAGCCCGCTCCCTAGGCGTCTCGCGGGGGCCGCGGCCCCTGCCCACGTGCTTTCTTTAAGGAGGCCCCGCGTCCCAGAGGGATCTTAGGGACAAAAGCGCGGCTAGAACCTGGCCTGCTCCGCTAGTGCCCGCGCCACCTTAAATGAGCACCGCGGCTGGAGCCGGGCTACGGGCGGCTGCAGCCGCGGCCGCGGGAGTCGGCAAAAGTTTGTGGCTCAGTTACGCCTTCGCGGGATCTGCTGGGGACGCCCCCCGCACGGCCTCCCCCGGGACGGGGAGGCCAGGTCCTCACCGCACATTTCTGCCCACGCTCGCAGTCCAGGGCCAGAGCGGCTTGGGGTCCCAGGAGTCCCAGCCACGCAACCAGAGGACAGACAGCCCTACCGCCCTCGCTGCCACCGCGTCACGGCCTGCCGGCAGCCCGGGCTGCGCTGCTCGAGATGTCGCCGGCGCTGCAAGCGCTCCAGGGACGTCGTCCAGGGATGCCCCCCGCCCCTCGCGCCCCCTGCAGTCCCCTCTCCTGTGCCACCCGCAGCCCGGCGGACAGTGCTGGTGCTCCTGCCATTCGGGACGCCCGGCCTATTGTTCTGGACCCACGGCCGTGCCGGCTCTGAGGGAGAAACGGCCTTCCCCGGACTGCTGCGGCGCGGCGGGCCCGGACGGCAGGCTCCGTGCGGAGGGGGAGCTCGCAGGCACCGGGAAAAGTTGTTCGGAGGGGCGGAGGCGGTGGGTGGTGGGCGGAGGCGGTGGGTGGGGGAGGCGATAGCCCTCCTATCTCCAAAGTCGAAAGTACTCCTCACAGTTAGCAGAACCCGGAGCCGAGGCAACCGTGGTTGCCTCCTGCGTATGGGTCTGCACCTTCGCTGGGAGATCAGGCAACCAGCGCCTGCCGTGTCGCCACCGCCACCGCGCCGAGAAGAGTGCGCCTCGGGGCTGGGCGAGGCGGCCGCGCCCTGGACCCGACACTAGGAGGAGGACGAGACCTCGGGTCCCGGCGCCCGCCTGCTCCCGGGCGCACCCATCTGCCAGCCGCAGCCACCGCCTCGCGCGGCACTCGGTTCTTTGCCATCCGTCCTCCGCCGCCCCGCGCGCGCGGTCCTCGCCACACCGATCTCCCACTGCCGACTGTCCTCTTCCTTTTCCTCCCTCCTCCCTGCTTCCCACCCTCCCCTCGCCAGTCCCTCTGCCTCCTCTGCAGCCCTGCCGCTGTTGGGTCGCCGGGCTCACAGCGATTGATTGATTGATGTTTAATTTCCTGCCAGGCGGGGCCCCCCTCCCCCCGCAACCTCCCCAGTCCTCCTCCCCGCCCCCCACTCTCCCCCTTCAATGCGGTGGACCAGTCTGGCTCGGGTTTAGATCTTTCCCCCCCAACCCCCATCCCGAAATAACCCAGAGACTTCCCCTACCCCCACCCCAAATTATTATTTTGAAGGCGCTAGATCTGGGGACAGAAAGGGGGAGGGGGAGAAATCGGAAACCGAGGACAACCCAAAAGGACTCACTTTGCCTGATGACTCAACGCAACTAATAATCATCTCCCTCTCACTGTGTCTCTCTCTGCGGCTTGTCAGTGAGTCCGGCTCGGCTGCTAGCAGCGGCGGCCGAGAGGGGAGAGGCTGGAGGTGACGGCTTGGGCGGCCGACGCTTTCATCCCGCGTGCGGTCCCAGGTCCCTGCGCCTTCTCGACTCTCGGTGGCACCGGCCCTACGGCTCCGGCCGCGCTTCCTCGCGAGCTAGCAGCCCTGCGAAGCTGCAGCCCCGACCCGCCTCTGCCGCCTCCCAGTTCTCAGCCCTTTCTCTCCAGAACCCGTCTCCTTCCCGAAGGTGTGAAAAGGCTTTTCAGCCTCCTTCTCTCTTCTCCCCTCCTCCGCCGCCTCCTCCCCCGCTCGCTCGGGTGCCCCTTTAGAGGAGCCCTCCTTTTCCTCTCCTCCTCCTCCCCCTACCCCCCCCCCCCATCATCATCATAACAACCATCTCCGCACTAAGAAGACACCCTGACCCAGGACCTTAAACGTTAGGACCTGGGGAAGAGGAAAGGGAAAGGAGTAAAGAGAAAGGAAGACTAGGAGAACACTGCAAGGCAAAGCACCAGAAACTTTCCACCCTGGATTCTCTACTTTTGCTCCATGGACAGAGCCCCAGCCAGCCAAGTTACAGAAAAACCGTGAGCAGTAAGTACGCAGGGCGAAGGCGCCCGCGCCAAGCTCGGGAGTTCGGGGAAGCCCCGGGTCCGGCTAAGTTCCCTCCCTGCAGCTCTCGCCCTCTCGGACAGCGCAGCCGAGGGAGTGCGGGCAGAACCTTCACCCGCAGCCCTCCCGCTCCGTCTTTACATCTCTCTACTCACCTCTTCTCTGCCACCCCCACCTTGTCGCCTTGGGCCGTGGCGACGCGGCTTCTCCCACAGCGAGAGCGCCCACGAGGATTCCCAGCGCACTTTGTTGTGCCGGGTTCCTGCTTCTCAGGGATGTCAGTGACAATGTGAGTGCCGTTTCATCAGGTGTTTCCCCCTCCTCTACCCCCCAAAAATCCAGGGTGCCGAGATCTGCGGGTTCCGTGAGGTGCGCGCTGTCCGCCAAACGACCCAGAGGAAAACTTTTGGAGAGATTTTAAAATTTGGGGTTGACGAAGGCTTCTCCTGCACCTAATAATTTTAAATGCTTTTGCTTTTGTGTTTTGAGATGATGAGCTTTTAAAAAAAATCACTTAAGATTGGATGAAGATAAGAACGTTCCAAAATAATAACGCTTGTAGCCCCCGCCCTTGTGGAAGGTTATTCTGGAGGTTATTCTGATGAATACTTCCAAGTGTTTCTGGATTCTATTTAATGTGGAATTAGGATTGATTTTGTGCAAAGTGTCTGTGTGTCCCAGTGTGTGCTTGGTAAAGGTAAAAAGCGGGGATTCAAGGGGTCTTCTTGCCAGGCCTTTGCCTCCTGCCCCGCGATTCACAGCGCATTTATCACGTGGTTAATTCGATTTCTTACCGAGTTGTGTACATCCCATCTCGAGTGGATGAGATGTCTTCTTACAAAGTTCTCTCTGCCGCAACCCTGACCCCTAGACAGCAAGGCCGTTGTACCCGAGAATGGTTTATGCCAACCCTGTCCCAATGAATGGACTACTTCTGGGCGCCCCGGGCGAGAGGCCGGACGTCGTCACCGAGGGCTCTCTTGGGGAGCAGCGAATGGGCAGAGTCTCAACACCCCAAGTTCTGGGCTTCCTTTGAGCCGCCCAGTGTAAGATTGGGACCGCTTCGCGGTTCGGGCCCCTCGGGCAGCGTGGGAGGAAGTTTGTGTGGCAGTGGTGTAGCGCTCTGCCACTGGCCTGAACGTCTATCACGTGTGTGAGCGGTTTTCCCTCTTTTTTTCCCTCCCCCTTCCCTCCCCCCCGCCCCCTCCCTAGGTCCCTGCGCGTTTTATTGCGACCTGCCGGTGGGAACTTTGTCTCCGAGTCGGAGCAGCATGGAGCGGCGGAGCGAGAGCCCGTGTCTGCGGGACAGCCCCGACCGGCGGAGTGGCAGCCCCGACGTCAAGGGGCCTCCCCCGGTGAAGGTGGCCCGGCTGGAGCAGAACGGCAGCCCCATGGGAGCCCGCGGGAGGCCCAACGGCGCCGTGGCCAAGGCCGTGGGAGGTAACAGCCCGGAGCAGGGAGGCGCGCGCAGCCCGCGGCCGGGTGATAAAGGCCGGGTGTCAGGGTTCAGGTTGATTAGTCGCTGTCGCGGTGTAGGATTACAGGAAGTGAATTCCAGGTTGCCAAATAATGCCCCCGTCGCCTCTCATCTGCAACTGGTAGCTTCATCCCGAGTTAAAACAAGAAAGCGGTTTACCCGGAGGGTGGCATTTTTTGGGCACTTTGCCACTGTGTGCTGAGGTGTTGGCAGGTTTATGTCACAGCCAGCTAACTGTTTTTAGATTTTCCTAGAGAGCTTTTCAGTGATTTAACTATTTTGCCTTGCCTCAGAGTATCTGTTGTAGGGATGAAGTTTAGGTGCGTTCGCTTTTGTGGACTGATGTTTAATGCTTAGCCTAGTACTGGAGCAAAAGAGTGTTGGTGTTACTTTGTAGTTGGGACAGTGCTTCGAGACAAATGATTAACAACTGAGAATATTTCCAGCCACATTTCAAGTGGGAAATTAAGAATCACCACGAATCTGTCAGGGCCTTAGAGGCTTTAAGGCTACCTTTAAAAAAAAAATAAAGCTTAAAGTCATATGCATTCGTAGCTTTGTTTTGGATTATAGCACTACAGGTAAAAGTAGTGTAGTGGTCTTACTGGCTACATGCTGATTCCCTTTCCAGGAATTTAATATTACTTAAAGAAAATCTCTTGTAGTTTTTACTACTTAAAAAATCACTTTCTTTTAAAGTGGCTAGGAAAAGTAATTTTATAAAATAAAGATATGCAAGAAATGTAAACCTTATTAAAATATTTTTGAGGTTTACATGCAATTTGCTTAGTTGTTTTGACATAAAAAATGCACAGTTCTACATGGCATGTAGTTTTTTTGTGTGCTTGAGATAAATTACTAGTTTAATTTTCTTTGACTTCTAAAGGTTTTTTTCCCTAATATTCTCACTAACAGACTATTTAATTTAATTCTTATATTAGCCTGCCTGAGATGAAACAAAGCCCTGGCAAAAGTTAGTGATCAGCTCCAATTCCAGGTTCTAAATAGCCATAGAATGTATTTTGAAGTAAAGTCTTAACTCGAAATATCCACTCCCTTGTAAAAGCATTTTATAAATAGACAGCGGACACTTTACAAAAGAACAGGTTTTTATTTTTACTTACTTTGCTATTACTATTTCTTCATGATAGACACAGAGGATGGTTTGCCTTAGTCCCTTACATTAATCATCTCCCTTGAGAAGCATTCATTCTCGTAGTATTTTAAAGCTTTAACAAAATTATTTAGCTGTAGACTGTGGCTTATATATCTTCCATTTTAGGGACTTGAAGATATACTTTAATAAAGCAAAAGAACTTGGTAGTTCTGTGACCCACTTTTTAGAAATGATGTTTATTAGTATCTTGTCTCAAGACTAAAGCAGTAACCTTGGACTTTTCATATCATTTTTTGGCATATACATATAAGAAAGAAAAATATGTGGTGAATAAGGTGGAACCAAATGTGAGATGATATGATAAGTGCTGGTAATATTGGATTGAAAAACTTTTGGAAATCCTTGGAGAGGACATGTTCTCAAACTGGCCTTATGCATTAAGAACAAAACTGGACTGAAATTTTGGTTTCTTTCTGAGGACCTCATAAAACTCACTAAATTGAAATAAGTCCCTAAATGTTTTAGGATGTAATAGTTAGCAATTGTACTTTCCTAAAACAAGGTTTTTTTCCCCCTATACCGTATAGAATTATGAAAGAAACTGCCTAATTTTCTTGACAAGGGACACTTTCAGTGTAAAACAGTTGCTTTTCATATTTTCTGAGAATATAATTAACACTTGACCACTTACTGTAAATTTGATATAGACAAATATTATTAAGTCTTGGTGAGGAATAATAAATTTGTTTCAACAAGCTGGTTTAGTCATTTTTTCTAAGTTTTAACTTAATTTAGTAATATCAAAGGTCTTATTAGCTGCTTCCCAAACTGGAAATGAAGGTGACATTATTTTGTCTCAGTAAGTACCCTTTATAATGGTTAGTAATAAAGCGGTTAAAATAGTTTACATATGGTGGACTTTTAAAGATTTTTTTTAAAGAAAGGTTTTACTCTATAGAATGTATTAGATTGTTTGGAAAGATTTTAATTTAGAAAGCTTTAAAATATAACAACTAAGAACATAAAATTTCGCTAGTACAAATTTTCATATTGAATGTTAATGATTATTTTGTGGGTTTAAGTTTATATAGTTTCCAAATGTATGTTGAGATGTTAATTTTTTTTTCTTTTAATCATGTGTATAGATTGGAGAAAGGAAAGCCTTTTAAAAATGCACATTCTAAATTTAAAGTATATTTCTATTTAGTGACCCTTTTATAATTGAAAGAAATTTTTTTGTAACATAGAGTAAATATAAAATAGATTATATTTCTATTACCCTAACTCCTTTTGTTTAAATTTTCTTTATGAAGCAATATGATATGCATAGATAACTACAAAAATATTTATAGCTCTGCATCATTTATTACCATTTTCAGATATATCACAGTATTGTCAATGTTGTAAAGATGGCTATTATAATATATATTTTAAAAACAGAGCTCAAAATTTGGGAGGATGTATTTGTCACTCTGTAGTGATTCTCTTTAAGTGCTTTCCCCCTAAAATAGGGGGAATCATTAAGTTAATTGGTTGCCCAATAAAGTGACAATTTATCTTACTGCTTTTGATAAGTAGGTGAATAAATGTTTCTAAATGCATTGGTTGCAGTAGTAATTCTGTTGCTGCCGTTCTGCTTTTTTGGGGAGAGAAAGGTTTTTTTTTTTTCATTAAAAAATATATTATTTTTAGTGTCTGGATTTAACTAGTTGAGGTTGATAGAAACACTATCACAGTCTTCAGGGTTGTGTTTTTAATAGGGGACTTAAAAGTTAGTGTGTTGTTTACAATGTGGTTAGCTTTAGACGATTATTAGAAAGTAGATCAGTTTTGCTTTGTATTTCTAACACTTTCTAGGATATTTTGCTCTTATCTAAGCAGTGTGTTTTAAAGCATGTATGTAATAAAATGTAAGTGCTCAGATGTGTATGACAGTCAGCTTTTATAGAAGGTCGTCAGGAAAAAAAAAAAGGCTAATATCTCTTTAAAAAACATATGAAGGCTGGGAGAGAGTTTAGAGCAAGCAAGAGCACCATGGTGTTGACAGCTTTATATCCCTGCTGGGTAACATTCACTTACTAGAATTGGCATCCCCTCTCAGCTAGTAATTCACTCCATAAGGATTTTGAAAAAGGATGATTAATGGTGGGGAAATTTATATTTGTGAAATTGTTGATTAAAACTTACAGATCTATTTGAAGATTAGAAGAAAAGATTATTAAGGATGATGAAAATAAGAATCAGATGATCCTTTTATCACCATTAGCATAAGTACCTAAAATGTTCTGCTGTATGTAATGCCTCAGCCACGCAACCTACAGCATAAAATGAAAGTGATGCCAATCAAGTTTCCAGAAGAAGCAAGGCGTCCTGCTTTTCTCCTGGACTGCTGAAAGGCGCTGGCCAGTTGTGCTCTAATAGCAATAAATTACTCTGCTTCATTCATTGTTAACATAAGCATTTTCATTTTTTAATGTTTGGCTTAAAGAAGAACTTTTAGACAGCTTTATTTAAACTGAATGAACAGCGCTTGAGTATACCAGATGGTGTATTTGCTGATAGGAAGCATTAAACATCAGAAATCTTTTTGATATTTTTCATTTTCCTATGAATTTTGATTTTTTTTCTTTTTGGTCTTAAATGTTCAAGAGTTCAGGGGAAAACGTTTAAACACTGGGGATGTCTTACTTTTTTTCTGAAAAAAATTTGCCCTTTTTGGAAGAAGAATTAGCCTTTAAAATAACAATTTAATTTTGTTGAAGAATTGTCTGTTGAAGTTTTCTTATAATGAGTTGACCTAAAGTAGACCTAGTCTTCCGGCCACCAGGCAGCCCTTTCAAGAACGTAACTGTCTTATTGCAAGGGGTAAAAAATCATGCAATACACACTGATGTACTCAAATAGGGAAGCAAATGTGATCATAATTGTTCAGGGCCTCATTTAGAGCAGAACATTGTCTACAACAACAGTTAGTTTAATTGTCTGCAAGTAGAACATTTAGATTAAGAGTAAAAGAAATGCAGTTCAGGTCAGGTATTGTCACCGTATTAGCAGTTGTCGAGAGACGTTTTACTTTGTGAAAGAAGTGCAGATAGGAAGGAGTATAAGTGTTGACCTATTGAAATGTATAAAATGTTTAGAAATTTGAAATATATTGTCAACTTGGGCAAAATGGAGAAAACTCATTTATTTCATTTTAGCCAAGGATGAACACCATTATGCTTGTATGGAAGATTCATTATTTCTTTAAAAGAGAAAAGATTGTATTTCCCTCTTCCACTCCACTTTTTTTTTTTTTTTTTAAGGGTTTAAGATCTTTTAAATAGAATGAACTTAGGCTTTAGGGTCATCCAACAATCTAGCGTGTCCTCTGTAGTTTTGCTGAGGTAGAAAAATAGCCCTCTCTAAAGTGTTTTTAGTCCTTGGCCTGTTATTAAAATAAAGATATACTTGGTTAAAAAAAAATATATGCAATGGAACATACACATTAAACAGAACATAGGGTATCCACCCCTCAAAGTCCTGAGCATAATTTGATGTTTTGAGTAATTTTGGAAGCCTTATATTCCATCAGCAGAAACCCACTGACCATTATATATTCAAGATCATCTGCAGTGAAATGTGTGTATGTGTGTGTATTGGAACTACATGGATGTCCCTTAAGGCATCTGTTTTTTAACCCCTGCAGGAAATATCTTTCCCAGTGGGTTGTGACTAACAGTATCTGCCTGTACATCTTCAATATCCTGTGTTAATTCTTCTCTCCTTTTGTGAATATGTGTATGTATTTTGCCCATCTATCTCTGTTGGGAGGGAAACAGACTAATCATCATTTGTTAGATATGTAAGATTATGAATGAGTTATTTTAAGAATATGGGAATCAATTTTATTCCAGGCAAGACACAGTAATTATTTGGTATATCTAGCAAGGTATATCTGATAAGCAGTCAAGTTTGTTGGTTCTACTTTGATAATTTAAAACTCTTATTTTTTTTTAAAGATTCAAATTAGAGACAGTTTATATGGTATATAAAAAAAGACAAATTGATAGGGTTGGACGAATTTCAAATTGTGTTATTTTCTTTGATCTTTTTAGAATTTTTAGCTTTCTGTTGAAATAAAAATGATCTAATTTCTCACCATTAAAAATTTTTTTTATAATTAATAATTTCCCATTAGGTACATAAAATATGCACAGTTTTATTTTAGAAAGCCGAACTTTATCTTGTGTAGCATGTAAGTAAATAAAAAGTTATTGATACTCTTTTTATCTAATAAGTAGCCTTTTTTTTTTAAACCTATATAACTAATGTGTGGCAACACAGTAGTTTTTACTATCTTCCTTACATGAATGCTGAGATACAATGGCATTTTGGAACATATTTAAGGATGGAGCTTTTGACAAAAGTTGTATGTGTAACAGTTTGTCAGTGAAAAGTGACAAGTGGGAAATGACAAATGAAATGTTGGCATCATCACTCTTTATTTTGATAAAAATGTCTCAATTTGCAGTGATATAATACTGTTTCATATTATTTCATGAGTTGTGTGAGATGCATAAGGGGAATTTAGATTTTGTGAACGGAAAATTAGCAGCCCAAACTCTTAAGAAGCTTTGGCAGCAAGTTCCTCTTCCCCACTAACTCCCCAAGAATAAGAACAGCAGTGAAATGTTGGAACTAACCCATACGTTTTAACTCATTATTTTTTTGGAAAAAAAGAAAGAAGAGAAAGAAGAAAGGAAGAAAGAAAGAAAGGGAAAGAACATAAAATGGTTTCAAGTAGGAGACCTTTATGCTTAGCTCAAAAATTGAGAGAGTTTGCCTTTTTGTTTCTATTCTTTTCTTTGTAGCAATTTTAAAATGAGTGATTTCCTTCTACTGACTTTGTATTGGGCCTCGCTCACTTCCAATCACCACTGCTCTCCAGCATTAATTTAGGGTGCCAGTGTGGAGAGACAGAATTCCTTTTCTTTTAAAGTGCAGTAGTGGTTTGGAAATGTCTGTGTGTTAAAAATGGATTTTTATATACAAAGGATTCATCATCCTATTACTTTCGGGTAACGTAATAGATATTTCAAAGTCAAAGTAGACGGTCCTAAGTGGAATTGAGGAATGAGTTAAAGCAAAAGCCAGTTTCGGACTTACAGATTTGAAAAAAAAAAAGTACAGATGAGGCCCTTACAGTGTGTTATTTTCTATATTTCTGAAGTCAGTGACCAACCAAACATTTATTTTCTTCTTTTACATGAAACAACCCCCACAAGCCCTTCATGCTACATAATGTTTATGTAAAAATGTTCTATGGTGGAGTTTTCAAATTCATGGAACTCTTATCTATACATATAATTTTTTTTGTTTTCAATTAACAGAATTGTTTGCTGTTTAATAGCAAGTGATTTAAAAATTGTGGTAGAACCAGTATAATCAAGAGGCAGTGAAAGACTGCATCAGAAATTGTCTTCTACAACTTGTGTCTTTTGCTTCTCATTTGCAAAGTTTTACTTATTCCAGATTTTTTATTAACTAGGTAAAAATAACCTATTATGGAGTAAATGTGCCTTAGATATATATTATTACGGCAGTTGGGCTTATGGTGTATATTTTTCCCATTTTTAAGTGCTGTGTATATATACCTTTAACATTTTAAAAAATAAACCAATTAATATTATAGTTACTAGTTTGACAAACACTTGAAGAAAAAAGCATTATAAGAATTTGAAACTTGCAATAAAGTTATGAGCAAATTATTATAGTAAGAATATTCTTTATTTGTGTTTACGATGCATTAGGATAGTAAAACTCTCTGGGGAATGTATATTTCAATTTTAATTGCTCCCAGTATTATTACTATTTGCTAGTGTGCGAAGCAGATTTGGTTCTAACCTTAACTAGTTGCCTTATCTTTGGAATGGAGTTTTATCTTAGCTCAGTGGACAGTTAAACTGCAGCATAATATAACAAAAAAGATCAAAAAGTTGCGGGGAAACACTGCAAGCTACCATTTATGAAAAGGGGTGCATTTCACACCAGAGTAACTATTCAGTGCCTGCTGATGGTGACATAGTTACTGAATGTGTACAGCAGCTCAGTGACTTTCTTTGTTTTGTTAAAGACTTGCACCGATATGAGCAAAATTAATAAGAGACTCTAGTTAGAGCAAATGTTTTCCAAAGAATAAGATCCGACAGGGATGATTTACATTTTTTTCGTAGTAACAATTTAAACTTCATACATTAAACACAGATATCTCTTAATTCTTTTAAAAAATATTTTTACTGTTTTTTTTCAATTTGTCTAGAAAGCAAATGCATCTGTTCTTTTATAACTGAATAAGATCGACTTTTAAATTTCCTGATTGT
The DNA here is from genome assembly GCF_048773025.1 of Camelus bactrianus. NCBI lineage: Eukaryota > Metazoa > Chordata > Mammalia > Artiodactyla > Camelidae > Camelus > Camelus bactrianus. The sequence continues at coordinate 79,700,636 of NC_133543.1, forward strand.
TCCCTGTATTTAAATTGTGTTTCTATTGCATTTATTGCAATTATTTATAAGAAAAGGAAAAATTGATAGCTTATTAGTAAAATGCACTCTTATCAAAGCTCTTCAAATAGCAGTGTTTTCAAAACATTATTTTTTTGGTTAACAGAACAAGAACTTTCTTTAGTCATAACCCAAAGATGCTAACAGAGCAGCATGATAAATGTCTGTTTAAGTGTCGTAGTAAAAGAAAATGACTTGCCTTCTGAGGCAGTGGAGAGTTTATGTTGTTTTGGACCCATTTCCCAAGCAGTGATCGAAAACAGATTACAATAACAATTATACAGTCAGAAGATGCAATATCCATTTCTGCTTTAATTGAGTGAAAGAATAATAAAAACATCATTAAGAAAAATGAGGTGGACCTGTCACACAATGTACAAATTTTTAGTCTTGGAGAAGATGCAGAATGACTGAAGTGCTTTTCACTTACTTTGTCATGTTTATTAGCTAAAATCTGTTTTGGGGAGAGACCATTTGGTTCTTGCTCCTCCCTGGGAAGTTCAAAGAGGAGCCCCTGGGAAGTGGTTGCTCAGGAGATACTAAAAGTGCTCAGTGATTTGTCTTCGTGTATACGATTTAAGAAGGGAAATCACATTTTCTTATATTCTACCTTCTCTCTCACTCTGTCTCTTTTTTTCACCTGCGTAAATGGAAGTCAAAAGTAATGAATGTTCCTCTTGTTACAAAACCCTACCCAGCAAGGGTTAGGTCTGGCCCCTGGGCCTGGTGTTCTTTCTCTTCTGGCTGAAGGGGAGGGAGAGAGTTGAGGGTGAATAATGAGCACCCTTATTTTTTCTCAGCACACGTGGGGTATGGGGGACCCTGAGGTTCCACATGGACACATCACCTGACGTTCACTTAGGTGACATAGAATGACAGCTGAGACCATAGGCTCTGGCCTCCATCTGTGATCACTGGAACCAATGAATCGATAATCCTCCACACTGCAGAGACTCCAGCCCTCAGTCCCCAGGGCAGAGCTTTCAGCAACTTGGAGCGAGCCGGTTGGCAGCAGCTGAAATCAGTGGCTAGTGTTCTTTCACTCTAGGCTGTGTTTCTTACTCTATTCACAGCATTGTGTGCCCCTGGAAACTTGGGTGATGACAGTACAGTTAGCCCAGACAGTGGAGTTAACCCCTGTTCATTGTGGGGATAGTCAGACCGTGAGTAATGTTGGCTGTCAGAGCAGCTGGAGTCCAAGGGTGGACTCAGTTGACAGAGTTAGAGAATGTTTCTTTGATCGGTAGCTAAGAGTTTTCTTGGGTTCAGTATTTAAAAACCTTTCTGAGAGTGGCAGAATGAAAAGAACAGGAGAGGCAGTAAACCCTTCCTGGCGGAGGTCTCATAATCCCAGAACTGTCCCATGCAGCATCCCTTTCAGAGTGGAATTTATGTCATACAGCTCAAAAGGCTTTTTTAAAAAGTTCAGTTTAGAGAGTCTAGTTAATGGTGCCTTCATTAAAATACTTTTGTCAGCAAAGGGTTTTTCAGTTTTAATATTTACATAACCTAACATCATTGACGAATGCCACAAGCTTTAAGGGTCTGTTAGTGGTTCCGTTTTTTCTGGGCTTTATAATTTAAATCTAAACATTAATTCTGGGTGGAACTTGGCATAATATCTTTTTGCCTCGGAGGGAATTTTTGTTGTACAATAAAAAAAAAAAAACAACTTATTTTTTTCATACAGTCACCTTCTCCATGTCTCCCCTCCCCTAAGTAAATAGCAGTTAAATGGTCAAGGTTTTAAAAGAGGTTATTTAATTCAAAAAAAGAAGTGATTATTTTAGGTGAATTTAGCAATTTTCCATTAGTTCACATTGCGAACTAGTGCTTCTGATATTGATAAAAAAAAGATCCGTGAGGCTGATAATGCAATGAAAATATTTTTCTCCTTTCTCTCTCTCATACTAAAGTCATGTGGCAACTTTTTTAAAAATAAAATCATACTTGAGGGCCCTTGAAACATATAAATCAGTTACTTTTCTCCTTTATTAGAAACTGAGAGACAAAAAATTCTTTCGTTTATGTCACCTGAAATTTTAACATTGACTAGAAGGAAAGAAGTACAAATCTCACTATTAAAATTAATAAAGGGACTAAATTTCCTGTGTTAGTTACTTTGGAAAATGCACTTAAACTGGAATTCTTAAAATGATCTTTTCTGTATATTAATGCTATGTTAAAGTTGAGCTATTATTGGAATCTGGTTACAAGGCAGCTGTGAAATTAAGAAACAAGTGAGGAAACCCTGTGACGATCAGTTGTCAAGACCTGAAAACCAGAAGGTATTCAGAACGCTAGGGAGAATGCATGCCCAGAGAGACTGCTCGTGGAGGAGATGGGGCTAAGCCAGGGTCATCCTGAGGCTTTGCCGGCTCTCAGCTTCCCAGGCTCTGTGCAGATAAGATTTTGTCCTGTAGATTTGGGCAATACGGTATTAAAGGACCAAAACCCTTCATTATGGAGAGAGTACGAGAGGAGCAAGTTGTTCACTGAAAGGGAAGTTATTATACATTTAGGACCCAAGTAAGGCATTTTACAAGGGTAAACAAGGCGATCCTGATTTTTCCCCTTCTCAAATGAATCTCCAGGTAACGTTCAGCAAAACTCACTCCGTTTACAGGCCCATTCATATAGTAAGTTTGAGCCTTCAGTACATTTTTACAGCTAACTTATAAACCACCCCCAAACTGGAGCTTACCGTGGAAAGCTAGCCAATGCTGTCACAAATGGTCGTTAGTTCCCAAGAGACTTGGAGGAGAAAAAGAACTGGAGGAAAATGCCGTGACTTTAGTAAGAACTATTTTTTTTGCCACCATGGCAAAGCTGTCTGGGGACTGACCTTCCTGTTTCAGGATTGATACCGCACGGTCTCCCGTGGAAATGTATAGAATTCCAATTAGCAAAGGGCCAGGGTATAAATGCACCTCTTTTCACACTGTTCCAAGTGGTTAGTGGAAAACAAGCTGCAAAGTAATTCCCTCAGCCCCCCAATAAAAAGATTTATAGCAAAATAATTCTCAGCCCCATAATGGGACTGTTGTAGGTTTGCGTTTGATATTTATAAGACTGAAATGAAGTCCATGTACCCAAACTAAGCATTTATTGTAAACAAGTTAACTGCCGAGAGCTTATATTCTGTCAAACATAATTATATTGAAGATTGATGTATAGCTTGAAAGCCAGTTTGAGGGAGACAGTTTTTTAACCAAGGAAAGCTTCTGAGATGCAGCTCTTTTCTTCCTCTGATATGACTCAGTGAAGTTGTCTTTCTCACAGCCAGCCTCTCAGCTATATAATAAACACAGGCTTGCTCTCTGAAAACATATCTGCTTGTCGATCCTACTTCTGTTAGCAAAATAAAGAAGTGAACTTATATTCCTGGAAACTGTTAGGTATAGTTTCTTTTATCATCTTCATCTAGATCTGGGCAGTGATGGCGTTTAGATAAAACAGCCGCTGTCAGCGTGGCAGGCAAGTACGGCCTCCTTGGCCACACTGGAGTTCATCCACAAGCCGAAAACTACACCTCTGGGTTAACCCCAAAAGGAGCCCCTTTCTCCTTTAATTCGGGCTTTGACTTGTCTTTCTGTTATCTTGTGTTGAGCTTGTGAGATTAGAACAATTTTGAAGCTGTGGCCTCTTGGGGGACGGGGAGAAACTACACTAATATGCTTCATTTTGTGGCTCAGAAATTATTCTAGAGTTAAAGAACTTAAGAATCTAGGGAGAATGAAATCTTTCTGAGGTGAGATATTTCATATCTGGGATTATCCCAAATTTAAAACGATGTGGTGCTCTTGCAGGGTTTTTGTGCTGTAAGGAAGGTAGAAACATATTTTCTTTAGGATAAAGATGTATCACTTTTTTTTTTTCTCGAGAAACAAATCACTTTGGGCTTTAGTGATACTTCTTAAAGACAGAAGTGGAATAACATTCCTCCTTTGGTTGGATGTATCCTTTGGATAATATTAAGAATGTGAATAAGAGTTTCAGTAGATTTGCAGGTCATGGCTGAAATGATCTCTTAGATTTTTTTAATATCAAATTTAATATTATCTTTTGGAAATAATATAAATTATAAAGAGGGTGTCTTAGAATCATAATGTGAAAAATAATATAGTAGTTTTCTCTGTTCTGTTTTTCTTATTTAAGTAATTGCTATAAATTACACAGGTACATATATGCTTAAAATGTCTTGTCTGGAAAGTATTCTATCAGTGGGGACCCAAGTTTCCCCAGTCTGTGTGCTGGGTTTTATTAACTTCATCTCAGTCACAATAATAATATCCTATGTATTGCAATCCAGAGATCTCAGTGTCCCCTCAGGGAACTGCAGAATGCACGGTATGATTTTGACTTTCTTGCTCTTTCCTCCTGTTCTTTTCTTTTTCTCCTCCCAGTGTTAGCCATTTCAAGGACCTGGTTGCTATTACATCTCCGTGGAGGCATTTGTTGGGTACAAGAATGAGAGTGGCTTTTGGTGGTCGGAAAGGAAATAATGGCTGCATGTCTGTTTAAGCGTGGCTTTGTGGAGTCTGCATTCATTTCACAGTGATAATTTTTACACATCTATTATATATCCATGCGTTTTGCTGTTTGAACCCTAAACATAGACAGTAGGATTTCCTCTTGTGAGGGAGAAGCCTTTTATTTTTCACTATAAAAACTTCACCTTTTCAGGTTTTTATTTGATAAAAATCTCTCCACTCTAGTATGATTTCCTTTGGGGCTTTGCACCAGTGTTTGATCTCAATTTTTAATAATTTTGGTGAGTTAAACTCCCCAAAGAAAACATGCTTGTGCTGTGAAATATTCCCACTAGAAATCTGGGTAGTCTTGTCTTATTGAGAGCCGAGTGCTTGATTCCTTTATTAATTCCTTGCTAGAGAACCTCAGTACAGTTAACCTTTCCTTAACACTACACTGGAGAAATTAATCAAGGGTTTTTATTTTAGTTGTTAAATTAGGTAAAATAACATTTAGGCAGAGCTCAAAACCTGAGATGATGAAGCAAATGTTAGTATAAAGATAATTTTCATTGACTCGTTTTTTGACTCCAGGGGCTCTGAGTTGCAAATCACTTTTCCAGAGAGGATAATGAGAATGAAGGGAATTGCAAATACATCTCTACTTAAATACTACTTTAAAAAGTATCCTCCCAGAAACCTAGAATAAAGTTTTACCTAATGGAGGACAGAAATCCTGATGTTAACGAATTAGGGTGTAGTCATTTTAGCATGCCATTGATTCTCAAGGCTTACCAGCATGTGCATTTCCAACCTACTGTGAAAAGAACCTCAAGAATTCAGTTCTGAGCTGGGGGTTACTTACACAATGTGACATATGTTTGAACTCTTCTGTGATGCACAAACTTGCACATTCTTTTCTTTTTCCTTTAAAAAAAATTTTTTTTGACTCTGGGATCAGTAAACATTTTGTCTCCCTGCAGTTGCTAAATTTGGAAAAGATGCTGCAGTCCTTTAGTGCAGGACGTGGGTAGGACTGCAGATAAGACGCCCAGGGTTCCAGGGTGTGTATAGTCACAGAGCACATCGACTGTGATGCCTTCGTGGAGATAAACCAACAATTTCTGCCAACAGTGATCGTGCAGGGCCCAGTGGTCTGGTGCACTTCCCTCAGAGAACATGGAGTGTGGGCCTGAATCCACTTCTGTGGATCCTTTCCTCGAAAGCTTTCCTTGTCTGCCGACGCTGAATGCCATGCCGTAGGGCCAAAGTGATGCGGACAAGTTAGGCAGCGGGGGAGTCACAGGACTTCCAGAGCTGACACTGCCAATTAATGGTGGTTATTAATGTTTAGGCGTAAAGAGCATTTTATTAAAATAAACGAACATTAGTTTGGGGCCTGCTCTAGGTTAGCCTGGGGGTAGAAAGGGAGTGGGAGAGTGAAAACTTACCTAAGTCCCGTCCCTGTTGGCGAAGGAAAAGACCAGCCTCTCGTTCACTCTAACTGGACATTCCTGACATCTGGGAATTTAGTTCCTTGGGTCAGGCTTGCTATGGCTAAGTTCCCAGGTGTAGCTCTGGCTTTTTTGTTTAGATAAGTAGCCACACTGTGCCTCCTATGTGCCTGTGAAATCCTGTTTTGCAAGCTGCCGGGCCGCCTGGATCCTGCCACTGCATTTCTGTGATTGAAGACTATTGAGAGACCTGGAGTTTATCCTTCAGCCTTCGGATCCAACTTCAGGTTGAATTGTGACCTCTCAGTTTGGGGACAGGCCTGGAATCAGAGGTCTGGAGGACCAGAACCCATCTCCCTTTCCTACCACTTTTAAACCCAGTTTGAGCCTTTGAGGTGATAAGTGAGAGGGGACCAGAGTTTTCCTCGGCCATCTCTACCCCTGGCCCATATTTGTCTTATCTTCCAAAGTTAAGATCTGCCCCAGGGGCTGCAAAGTAGTGTCTGGTTTTAGAATTCTGAAAATAAAACATTTCTTGATAATCTTACCCCCACACACACCCCCTACACCTCCCTAGAGAGGAAGAGGCATCAAGGAGCTATATTGTTGAAACTTTACCTGGAGGTCTCCTTCCGAGTTCTCAACAACTGGGTCATGGATGAACATGAAATCCGATGTCTGCATATGTGACTTAGTTTGTCCTTACAGTAATTATGAAGTGCATTTTGCCTTTCCCATAATTGTAGGGTTGACTGTTTCTCCACCTGTGAATGACCCAGGACTTTTCAGCTGTCCCACCTCTGTCTCAGCTCCTGCTGCCACTTCAGGAAGAGTTAAAAACAAAACCAACAACAACAACAAAAAACAAAACAAACAGATTAATCCTTTTGAGAATCTGTAGTTCACAAGCAAAGGACAGAAAAGAACTTAAGAAAGTAGAGCAGTTTAGGGGAGCCTGGAGAACCCCTGAACCACCTGTGGGCAGCTCCCTTGCCCCCCGAATCCCCAAATGTTTTTGCTCTCCCTCTGCCCCAAGACTGGTGAAAACCTTTTTTATTCTATTAATTTTTTTTTTTAATTGCAGTACCTGAAATTCTTTCCATTAGAAGTTAATGTGGGATGCAGTGTACTTCTTTTACAATGAGAATATAGCTAAGGAGATTAAGGGACTACCAAACCATTCCAACAGCAAAGTGTAGCATCTTTTTATCTATGGATCTCTTTGGAATTTTTGAGCTCAGCCCCTGGGGGCCCGGGAGGCTGGAGTGGTATGTGCAGCCTGGGGCTACCAGTGCTCCTGAGGTTGGTGCCTGGGAGTGGCCTGCAGGGGCGGAAGAGAGGAGAGTAGAAAGACACGATTGATACATTTTGAAATTTTGCCTGGGACCCCAAGAAGGAGGTGGGGGGCACCCCATCTTTTCTTTCTGTTTCTGGTTGCAATTCTTGGCACACAAACTTCCTTTTATTGTTTTAGGATGGGAGGAAGCATCAAGAGGTTAGGATCGTCTAGTTCCTTCTATTCTTGTCTCTGACTTAGGGTGTGTGTGTGACTGTGTGCTTGTGCATGTGTGAGAGATGAACACAGATGGAGAAGGAGAGAGTATGAGCTTGTAGAGCAAGCACATGGTTTTGTTTTTCTACTAAATTTTCAGTAAGAGAATTGCCACCCCTGACTTCTTTCTCTCCCAGTCCTCTGGAAGACAGTGTATTCACTCAGTTTCCACGGTAGAGTTAGTTTCAGTGTTTCCGGGGTTCTGTAATTTATTGATTGTGGTGGTTGCTTTATTCCAGGTTCAGTTTTATACAAAGAACAGATATGAGAGGCTCTGCCCTCAAGCCTTTGCAATCTTCAATTAGCCCAGGGACCTTCCCAGATAATAGAACCAGATCTACAGCCGGCCCCAGGGATGGGAGTGGACCCGTAGTTGCTTCTTCTGGAAACAGAGGCTTTGAAAGAGGGGAGGGGAAAGGCTGGCCTCCTATCATCTCAGACTGGCTCCTGTCATTCAGGGGGCAGGACCAGGAATGAGGGTGGATCCTGGAGGCAAAGGGGCTGGAAAGGAGGTTGGAGCCAGGCTCACCCACTCCAGGGAAGGACCCGTTATCGAGCCTTTCTTTGTCTGAGTGACTGGAGGGCACGACCTGTGTGTGATTCCTCCTCTGTGCCCAGCACAGTGCCTGACATGTGGTAGGCCGTCCCAAGGTGAATTCGCTGACATGCAACGCAGGACGCACATTGGGTATAGCAAGTGAAGGGCTCTTTACCAAAAGACCACGTCTTTAAGCGTTCTGTGCATGTGGGTTTTGGAGTGTTGTTTTCCTCCCCTAAGAAAGCTGCATGCTTGGGATTTCAAGTTCGCTACCGTGACCTGCTGTCTGTTGCCTCTCTTGGTTTCCTTGAACATCTTATTTTCCTATAGTTTCAGTTTCCTCATTTACTAAATGAGAATAATAACCCTCCCACAGGGTCATTGTGGGGAGAAAACAAAGGTACCCATGTGTTAGAGCACGTGCTGAGTTAGGAGGGGCTGTGCAAATGAGAGGGTTGTGTTGTGTCCCGGCTTTAACAGCAGGTGGTAGAACCCTGTCATCTAGACCCCTGCCTCTGGACCCTCCTTCATCTTTGACAGTTAGACATCCACTGCATTAAAGAGTCCTTGTTCCTTGGGTCACATTCATGCCACTGCTTTGGCATCTCCTGAACACTGTAGTTGTTCTTTAAAATGAAGGGAAAGGGAAAAAAGCCTTTCTTTTATTAAAGAAGTCAGGTTAATATAGTTAGGAATAAAACAATAGCCTACCATTTGCTCCATGATGCAGAGAAGATACCATGTTAAATATTAGAGTTTAACCAAGAGTACATCTGTCCTCAGTACATCCAGATCTCAAGATCTGGAACACAGAGGAAAGATAAGTGAGGCGCATCTGAGAAATGCTCAGGACAATCACACTATTGTCCTGGTTATCAGTTTGTGGTGTATCTATCCTGGGCCAGAAGAACCTGTGTGTATGTTGGTCTTTGGCAGATTGCTTAGAGCTGCTTTGTCTGATAGAAATGTAGTAAGAGTCACGTGTATAATTTAAAATTTTCTTATAGCTGTGTTTAAAAAAGTGAAGAAATAGATAAAATTAATTTTAATAATACATTTTGTTTAAATCAATGTATCCAAAATATTATGTCTACATGCAGTTAATTTTTTTTTCATGTTGTATTTATTTTTATTTACTATTTTTTGGTATTGTTGAAATTGAATGTGTGTGTCATACTCACAGCACATCTCAGTTCAGGACTAGTCAGCATTCAAGTGCTCGGTCACCACATGTAGCTAGTGGCTACTGTGTTGGACAGGCAATTTTATTTTTATTTATTTTTATTTTTTAAAATTAAAAAAAAAATTTTGTCATTTTCCTTTAACAGAGACACTGGGGATTGAACCCAGGACCTCATACATGCCAAAGCACGTGCTCTACCATTGAGCTAACCTTCCCCTCCTGGACAGGCAATTTTAGAATATAAAATGTGGTGCTTTTAACACTTTCACCCTTTTCCTGTGGGGCACACTGAACATTTTAAACCTTTATTATTTGCATCTTAAGTAATTAGACCATTCAATGATTATTAGTATAATTTTTATTCTGAAGTAATGCTTCCTAGTAAGTATCATGAGCATTGATTATGGACCTGTAAAAAAATTATTGGTCTCTCTTTTTTTTCCCCTGTGTAAAATGGTATTAATACTGATTTTGTAAAGAAAAAAAAAAAGAAAACCGATACAAATGGGTTTCATGTTTGAGGGCTGTCAGACAATTTAACGATTACATTGTTTAATCCTCACGACCACTCTAGGATGCAGATGTTATTATTTACATTTTAGCTAGGAGGAATTTGAGCCTCATAGAGGTCAAATAAATTATCCAAGGTCACTCGCACATGTTAGTAATGACAGTGCCAGGACTCCATCTAAGAGTTGCCTATCTCCTGACGGAGAGCTAGTCACCACCACATTTAACCATCTCCCTACACGTGTCTGTCTGCATGGCTGTGGTGGTGAAGATCAGGTTAACTCTTTATAATTATGCACACTTACTCAGAAATAATGTCATAATGAAAATGACAATTTGAGCATCGCAACTAATGACAAGTGGGAAAATGCACTTTTCTAGTAGAGAGAGTCCTATTGCTTATTTTACCTCTCTGACAATAGAATTTACCATTTATCCCAATTGTCAGAACAGCTCTTAATTTTTAGCAAATGGCTGGAGCTGTGTGCCTGTCCTCTAGATTAAACCACTTGCTTACCTCCCGCAATTGTAAAAGGCTTAGTGAGGCTTATAATCAAAAGGTTCAAAGTTCTCTACTTGATCATCTGGAGATGGGTCTGTGTGACAATAAAAGAAAAATACTACCATAAGATCTAGATATAGGGCTAAAACGAGAGTGTCTTTCTTTTTTCTTCTTTATCATTTCCAGATTTTGTTGTGAATGCATTTTAGTTTTATCTTGCTATTCGTTTATTGGAACTTATCTTTTAATTCTTCCAATTCTTAATTTACTTTTTGAGTGCTTTTCAAACACTTTCCCTATCCTTCCATCCATTTTCACTTTTTTCTTTTTCTTTTTTTTCCTCTTTTGCTTGGAGAGAATGTGGGGACCAAAAGGGTAAATATCTTTGAGGTATACCTCTATTTACCATTTTGTAGTTTTCTTTCCCAGGGTTTTGCTGTGTTTAAAGGCTTTAAACTCTGTGCTTTAATTTTCTTCCCTAGACTTGACCTCAATTTTACTAGTTTTCATTTCTCTTGTCATTGTCATTAGTAACTGCATCTATTTTTCCTGCCTTCCCCTTCTTTTGTAAAAATTGCATTTCATTGTAAAAATTTCATAATTGTTTAGATTGATCAAATTCTATTGAAAAGGTACAGTTTTCTGGTGGGTAAATGTAATCTATTTATGACAGTCTTTGGTATCTCATATATATGTTCTTCAGAACAAATTTTATTATCACACACTTCTGATTTATTACTGTTTTATTTTATAAATGACATTAAAGTCCTTTTTTCCCTCTTTTTTTTGAAAGTAGGCGATGCCTATGAGGGATGGGTGCTTGCTTTTTGATTATGAGGAGTAATTGCTGTTATATCAGATAACAATTGCTTCCTTTAATCACTGAACTAAAATGTTTAGGAAATATTTCAGCCATTGGCATTTTTCAAAACATAAATTCCTACATGATACAGACCCTTGTGCTTTAATAATGTATTTCATCTTTAATTCATTGAACTTTTAATATTGTTTTTTTAAAAAAATTACAGGGGTCTTAAGTTTTCTCAGTTAATCATAGACTTGAGGAAGATTTATGGCTCCTAAGTAATGAATACATGATAGCCTGTGGAGCAACTGGATTCATTTAAAGGTCTTATCTGTGATTCCCAGATGTGTGACACTCAGATGTTGACATTAGGAACTGCACATGGGTTTTCAGCATTGAAACTTATGTACACACAGGTATTAGTGGCGAAGGAGCTTATGGCACCACTGACTACCTGGCCCTGTGCGTGCGTACGCTGAAATCATTAAAAACAGACATCAACCTGCTTCCTCGGACAGAGATCACACACCAGTATGTAAGAGTTTAAAGGTCTAAACGGGGTCTATTCCCCACTGGTCAGGACTCTTGTGAACGAGTCTTATAAATGCCATTATGCTCGCTGAAGAAGGCTTTACAACACTTGTCAACTGTATTGCGGGCAGGAGCAACTTCAGACTTGTTTTCATCTGTATCACTGGAACCATGGGGAATACCAGGCACACAGTAGGTGTTCAGGGAATAAAAGATGGAGAAATGAATGACTACAGAGATAATTTGGAGGAAATCTAGTTTATATTTTTCATTGCATGTCTCACATGCATTTGGCAGTAAACTGGACATAAATAAATCAGGATTTGATATGCCAGTGCTGGTCATAATTTTTTTTTTTTAAAGTATTTTGTATGGTACCATGTGGCCAGGCTCAATTCTCTTCTTTGTCTAAACCAATCAGTCTGCTCCACCTGCATTTCCTATGTTTCATAAATCTCTACTATGGATAGTGTGTGTGATGGACAGTAATGCTGCTTTGTTGCTCTTAAGCGTGAACCTTGAGTTAATAGTTGTCCCGGGTACGGCACGGTGTGACTTGTTAGTCTGTTGTGCAGACTTAATAATAATTATCATGATCTTTAATGATAACAATTCTTAATGAGTATTATTATTGTTAATAATGATTATATTTAATAATTACACCCAATACTTATTATCTTTAATAATAATAATTAGCACATGGGAACCAGTTGCACCATTGTATTATCTTTAGAACAAAAATATGAATCTGTGACCTGGTAGTTTGTAGGATGTCTGCTCCCACCCTCTGCTTTCCAGATCAGAGTGAGTCAGGAGGCTTCTAGGGTCTGGGCAACAGGGAGGGGCTTGTAGAAAACCTCTGTGCAGCGTGTGTGTCAGAGGCCATACTCCCATATGTCATGTTAAACTGTGAAGTGTCATCATCGCGACCAGCTCATCTTCCACCTCCTCCATCTCTCCACCGGCCCACTCATCCTTTATAACTTTTGATTTTTCTTGCACAAAGAGAAGACCCAGAGCAGATCCTTATTCCATAACATACTAATTTGTGTGAATTACGTAGGGCAGAGTCCATGTTTATTACTTGTATGTTGGTAAAACTTTGATCTTCTTTTGCTGTGGCTATGTTTAGATTTAAATGTCTGTATGACTTTTTTAAAAAATGAAAAACAGTTAGTTTATAAAAAATCTTTGGTGAATTAAACATTTTTTAGCTTTTCACACTTTGAAACAAAGCAGAGAAATATTTCAGTGACAACAGATTTCATCAGATTCTCAACTCAACTAATTTGCTTTGTTTTTTGGGGCAGTTTACTTCTTTTCTTTGAAAACATAAGTAGAGCTACTCCTTTCCAGTGGTAACTGCTGTTAATGCATAAAGTAATAAATTTTTAAAAGACAAAGTTTTGTATTTGTATGTGTATTTTGACATAAACATAAGTTAAGACTTTCATGAGCAGGGCATTTTCAGGTTAATTGATGACCTATTTACCAGGATTTAGAGCAATGAAAGGTATAAGAGGGGCTCCTTTTAAATTCCTACTGATTTTCTTGTACATAGTCACATAATAATCAAATAGGCCTTCCTACTATGTGTCTTACAACATTTCTAGACAAAAGCAGATCTGATCTGAAAATACTAGTCCTGATTAACAGGTAATGATAAAACCATGGACACAAGGATACAAGGGTCTAGAAGGTCACTTTGATCTCACCTCTGTGCTGGCTTTGAACTTGAGGTCTCTCAGTTAGGGCATCCCTGATTGGTGCCCTAACTTTTTGATGACTGGAATCTGAGAGCTTCTGCCACTGCTTGGGGCGATTCTGCTGCAGTCTGATAGTAATCATGGAGGGGAAAAAAAATCCACAGCTTTCCCATTAGGCCCATCCGACTAAGAGGCTTGTTTTATCTAAACCACTGTCGATCACAGATGAATGACTTTTATAACTGTCTCTTCCCTTCTCATCATGGTGACTGAGATTTGCTTTATAATGTTTGTGTTTCGCTCTTGAATTTTGTCCCTCCAGGTTTGATGATTCCTGTCTTTTGTGTGGTGGAGCAGTTGGACGGTTCTCTTGAATATGACAACAGGGAAGAACATGCTGAGTTTGTCCTGGTTCGAAAAGACGTGCTTTTCAGCCAGCTGGTGGAGACCGCGCTTCTGGCCCTGGGGTACTCCCACAGCTCCGCGGCGCAAGCACAAGGTATTCATGCGTCCCCCCCTCTCCTCCCTGTGCCTCGTGAGTGTGTCATGACTTGAGGAAGAATGTGTTCCCCGAAATACTTCTCCAAACAAGGATTGGAGGAGAATGGTCAGATTTAGCATTTTTTCCAAACAGTGAGCAGCAGAATGTTTCGTGGAGAGTCTTGTTTTCTGGTTGCTTTGGGAAGCATTTGACCAGCACCTCTAGAGCCACCAAAATCAACTTACATTTCAAAGTAATCATCACAGGTTTTTTTGCGTTGATAACTCTGTTATTTAAGTCCCCAAATCAGTGTTCTCAGAGTGCTGAGACATTTGACTCCTAACTTACCCAAACTCGAGTGCATGATTCATAAGCTTTCAGTTTTCTAAATTATTTATTGCTTTGGCCCTGTAGCTTCTGCACTTTATGATCAGCTTTTAGTTAAATAGAAAAAAATGTAGACCTCTTAACATACTGTACTTTTGTATCTTTGAAAACTGCTCTGTAGTTTTGATGTAGTCCATTCATTAAAAAAAATGCTCAGTGTCTTTGTGATCAGTTCATTTTACCTGTTTAACTGAATATTAACGTTGCATCATTATTTCAGTCTGTGTGGTACGGCTCTGGGGAACCCACTGTGAGCTTGTGTTGCTTCGCTCTGAAGCACAGCTCATTGTCCTTTCACGCCAAAGAACTGAAAAACAAATAACAAAAATACCCTCAAACCTCAAAGAATGGAAAAATAGATCTTTGACCCAATGGAATGATTACTTTTGTTTTTTAGCTGAAATGACTGGATTGTATATTTTATGATAATGGTTATAACTAAAGGACAGAAAGACGTGGCTTCCAGGTCTTGTGCCATATGTTAATTTCCTATATTAGTCTCCTTGCTTAACATTTGTGTATGTGCCATGGATTTTTGCTACTTTTTTTTAATGAAGTCCTCTTCATATACTTACTAAGAACTATCAGTCAGAGCCTCTATATATTCAGATAAGGAAACTATGAGAGGTTAAGCAGTTTATACAAAGTTACAAATATGCTGATGAAGAACATGGGTATTAAATTCCCAAGCTCTTAATTCTGATCTTATAAGCGGATTATTACTTTTTAAAAGATGTTTTAATTAAGTATTTAAATTATATCTTAGCTCTACCAAGATAGCAACCCATCTGGAACCAGGGGGTCAAGAATGTTTACCCAGAGCCATGGATTATTATGAGCTGTAGTGCAGTCTGAATCAGAGCGCCCAGCCTGCCGGGTGCAGTAATACATACAGCTAAATCGCGTAGAGTCCGCTGCTTTCAAAGCAGCATGATAAAGGATGATTCATTTCCTTTCTCCTACCACTTCCCTTCTGTGCGAGGGATTCAAGATTTGGTCTCTAGCAAATTGCATACTGGGCACCATTGCTTTTATTTCATGCTATGTGCCTAAATGAAATAAAAGAATTCCTCCCCATTCCCCTCCATAAACTTTTCATGCCATTTTAGGGATATTTTCCTCTGAATGTAAAGGTCATTGTATCCCACTGCTTGCATCCTGGTGTGCCAGCTTCCTGTTTGACAGGGCTATCCATCTCAGTTAGCACTGCTGCTCAACGCGCCGTGAGCTCACATGTGGAGCCCAGAGCACTAAGTGGCCAAGATTTGATTCTTGGCACATGCTCAGAGAAGGGGCTCTCAGGAAATGTGCCCGAGGGAGCCACACTTTTCCATTCAGTTGTGTGGACTGAGAGTTCTCACCAAGGTGAGATCCACTAGCAAGAAATGTAGTCTACAGTGGTGGATTGGACAGGAGAAAAGTTGAAAGCGAATATTTTCTTCCCCTAGGTTTTCGAAGACTGTGGTTAAAAATGACTAAGCATTACACTTTTAAAAAGTTGAATCAACATTCTGAAGGTGCTCTAGATCACAGATATATTTTATTTTGTAGATAAACAAAGGTTTTATCACTAGATCCTGTACTGTAATTTCATAGAGGGAGGAAAAAATCAGTTTGTTTGTTTTGTTTTAAATTAGATTGCAGACCTGTTTTGGGTAAGTGGAAAACTTAGAATTGTTTATTTTGAAATGAATGTATTAGATCTTTGTTGTCATTCGGATCATCACACGTGTGCAATTTGCTGCATGTTTATTATAGACCAAACAGAACGCGTGATAAGACAGGTCATTCACGTGTTGGACAGACAGCAGAGCGGGAGAAAGCTAGGAAAGGAAACAGAACACAGTGTGACTGCATATTCGAGGCCTGAGGTTTTATGTGTTTAGTTTTCTTTTTAGTTTTGGTTTTGTTTGTTTGTTTAGATAATTCCCCCAAATGGGGAAATCATTGGGTGACCTCCTAGCAAATGCATTTGCAACAGAGAAACTGAGTGTTTTGGAATCTCTTCTTCCTGTGTTGGAAAAGTTGGGCCAAACTAAACTGAAAGGATAGCTGGTTTCTTGAGCCTATTTTGAAAATCGAGGCTCTTGAAATGTGATTTTTCATTTTGACATGACCAGAAAAGAGCTTCAATAATTGAATTGGAATAGCGTTCAGATTGCCTTTAAAAGAGAAAATACATGAGCAATGTCGTTATTTTGGAGTGGTACTCACGTTCCAATGACAAGGCAGCATACCCATGCTCTCGTGAGCATAGGATAGTCAATTTCCTTTTCTGAGAGGGCATTCCTTCCAGGTGAGCTGAAGAGATTTCATTAAGAAAGATGATAGAAATTCCACTAAATTGGAATTTAGGGATTTCCAATCCCCCTCTACCCCCTCCCCTGACATTTTACAGTAACCTTCTTTATTTGAAGCCAGATATTGGGAACCAAGAGAGGATAAAGTGTATAAGATAATGTCATAAATCACGAGCATTATGCTTTTAACTGACCCAAACCCTCCATTTCCCAGAACACATACCATTAACTCTCTGTGATTCTCTCAGATATGAGATGCAGCATTCATCTGACCTGCTGTTTTGCATATGCAAAAAGCCTAAAGATTACAGGCTCTTTGCTTTTCCCAGAATAGTTAGCCTAAGTCTAATGAACAACAAGCATGTTTTACTTTATGTGTTGAACTATGAGTCAGTCTCTCTGGATCACAAGTCTTCTAGTCTTTTTGGAAGAGGAGTGTTAACCTAGGGAACTGCTGTGCAGTAACAGTCCCCACCCCACCTTTACACTCATTTATTCATCTTTCTTCCTTCCTTTTCATCCTTTCAGTTTTGCCCTAGAAAACTTTTGGTAATAGCCATTGGCCCCTCCACACTGTCGAGAGCTCTTTATCCCACTGATTAGGTAGCTGGTTGTACTGGCCAAGGTTGGGGTGGACTTTGGGAGGTGGCAGTGACGGCAATGTGATTCCTCCCTGTGTACATTGGACTTAATTTGGAGGTGGACATCCTGTCTCTCTTCAGCCTCCTATAAAAAATTTATTCTATGGGGGGAGGGTATAGTTCAAGTGGTAGAGTACATGCTTAGCATGCATGAGGTCCTGGGTTCAATCCCCAGTACTTCCTCTAAGAATAAATAAATAAACCTAATTACCTCTCCCACCAAAAAAAAAAATTTTTTTTTAATTTATATTAAAATTTATTTTTGACCAGAAAATTTTATTTAAAAACAAACATGCTGAACAATAAATAAGCCAAAAGTCATTTCTGGCTGGTTATTTTGGGGGTCATGAGTATGTAGAAATTATGGGTTCAAAACGAGGTGTATTAGTCACCACTTTTTCTTATTTGTATTAGAATAATTAAATTTATGCAGTCATTTAAGATGATATTTTTAAAAGTGACACAAAATGCATTTAATAATACAGTGTTATGTGAATCAAGCAGAGTGCCAAATACAGTCTCAATTATCTAAGAATCTACACATATGCACTGAAAAAAAGACAAAAGAAATATATTAAAATGCCAACAGCCTGGGTGGTGGGATTATGTGGAATTTTCTTCTTTTTCTAATCGAAAAAAAATGTATAAGCATGAAATTCTGCCTCCCCCATGAATTCTCTGAATGAGTGGGAAGTTGTTATTTCTACCTTATTACCCAATTTTGATAAGCAGTTCACTTTGTCCCTAAGTTTATCCGTAAATATGAAATCTTGTACATGATACAGATGCATTTCTGTTGTTTTTTCAGTTTAAGATTTAAAAAAAGTTATTAGTGAGCCTCTGTGATGTATAAACCAAGGGATTTCTTAGAGTTTTAAAAAATTGAAGTATAGTTGATGTATAAGAGTTTTAATAGTGCTAGGTAGTATTAATTGAACAATTACTATCTGCCAGAAACTATTCTAAGAGATTTACATGTACTGACTCATTTAATTCTCGTAACAGCTCTCGTAACAACATGATGTTACATGTTTCCCCTTTCATAGATGAGGAAACTGAGGCAAAAAAAGAGGAGGAAGGAATCTTCCCAGGTGCACAGGGCTGGTGGGTGGAGGAGCTGGGATCTGAAGCCTTGTTTTCTGCCTCCAGATTCAGGGTCATTAAGCACAGGGCTCTTCTGTGACAGACCTCATCACCGGGAGTTTAGAGTTGGGGTAGGAGTCAATTCTTATTTAATGCTTGCTCTCTTATTTTTTGACTGAAGCTCTAAAAGGCAGGACTCTTTTGGATTTGGTGCTTACTAAATACATAATGATTTTATTTATTTGATAATGATTATATATATTCAATTCAATAATGATAAATTAGACATATTTCATTTCCATGATGAAATATATAGAGATTTTTTTTAAGTACCTGAGACAGAATTCATTAAAAACAAAAGACAAGCCTCACAGAATTGTTAATTGAAGCCAACTCCCAAAACTAAAAAGAGGGCCTATAGTAGGTTGAATAATTCAAATATACAGTTCTTGCTTATGAAGCCAAAATGATTCCTGATATGCAAATAAGGCATATTCCTTAGCAATTCTCATCTTCAAATTAATTAATTCAGTAGTATTAAATGCCTACTGTGTGTCAGTAACCGTTCTAGGTCCTGGGATGAAGAACTGGGAAAAAAAATCTTGCTTTCATGGAGTTTAAACAGAAAAGTTTAGAATGTGGATTATTAGTTGATTTTTGCACTCAGAGCTCAGAAACATCAAATATTGAGTCTCAGAGAGTAGAAATGCATACAAAATTTGTTGACAAGTTTGGTGCTGATTTATGACTAACTGTTCATTTTATTCCTGAAAAGCGCTTGAAAATTTCTCTTCCTCTTATTAGCTTTAAGCAGGAGATGACAAGATGGGAAATATGGGTTTAAATTTCTAGGATATCCTTGCTTTGCCTCATTAAAGGAAAGCTATTTATTTGCCACTTCTGTCCACTGTTGCCTCCATTTTAAAACTGGCCCTGACATTGGCTCTGATTTTTATTAGTGAAACTCCTCTGCTGTCAGAGGCCCATTTCTTCAGAACACAAGGGTGGCACTTGTGGGCGTTTAGTCAATGTTAGCAGGATGAACAAATGAACCTGAAGATATTTATTACCCTGGAGAAATATGGATAAATATTCCTAAAAATTGCCAGTTTACTGTCTTTAATGATTAGATTTAGAATCATGAGCAGGAAACTATTTGCTCCCTATAACTAAGTGGTACAACAGCGCAATGTGAATTCTACAGGAATTCAATAAATGTTGACTAAATGAAAATAGTTTTTAAGGTACATTTTTGCTAAACTTTATCCATGAAGAATTGTTTTTTCTTTGTGGAGCACTGTGACATTGGCTCCCATTCATTAATTAGCTATTTTTACCAGAAGTGAAATATAATGTGACTCCTTGTTGATCAGATATCACCATTTCCAGATTATCCCATGTCATCATTCCACAGTCAGTGATGTTTTGGCTAAGCCCATGGTGGCAAACCACTCCAATAATAACTTCTAGACTCAAAGAGGTAGTTATTCAAAGGGAACTTAGGGGATTGCTGGGATCCAAATTCTTCTGATCAAACCTTAGAGATATTGTGTCAGTGCTCATCTGTTCGAAGGCATTGTATGTAGGGAGAATAATTTCGGTCTGTGAACTAGCTACAATGATAAGGATAAATAGAGTAAGATTTAAAACTAAAGTAGTGATAATATTTATATACAAAGGAATGCAATGGCTTTATTATTTATTTATCATTGTTTTATATTCTATTCATTTATTTATTATCACATAATTTCCAGTGGACTAGCTCTATACCATACCACATATTGGGACGAATTTTACCTAGGAGCTACTTTTAAGATAAATTTCACCATTAGAAATAAATACACTTTCTTTTTAAGTAATTCAGTGCTTGAAATTCTCTGTTCTTAAATTAGTTCTCTAAAATATTTTATTATGGGAACATGTAATATATACAGAGTAGAGGGATTAGCATATTAAATACTCATGAACTCATCATGTAGGATCAGCAGTGAGCAATTCACAGTCGATCTTGTTTCAACTCTGCCTCTACCCACTTCTCACTTCTCACTCACTGGATCATTTAAAAGCATATCCTAGACCTCATATTTTATTCACAAATATTTTACTAAGTGTCTCTTAAGACTATTTTAGAAACATAACCACAATATCAGCAGGGCTCCTACAAAATATAATTCCTTAATATCATAAAATATCCAGTCAAGTTTCAAATTTTCCTAATTATTTCATATATATATATATGTGTGTGTTCATTGATTCAGATCAGGAGCCATACAAATCTATATATGGCACTTCAGTTGATATGTCTCTTATCTTTGAATTTATGGGTTTGCCACCCTCTTAAATTTAAAACAATTCTAAAACTTACATTTGTTGCTTTAATTCAGAATTATTTTTGTTTTGCTAAACTTAATGAAAATCCTCATCCTATAAAAGCCTGCAGATACTATGATTTAAAATAAACAATTAACAAGCTCAATCATAACCTTGGAAAGAAATTCAGAAAAATCACACTTTTTTTTCTTTGAG
The DNA here is from genome assembly GCF_048773025.1 of Camelus bactrianus. NCBI lineage: Eukaryota > Metazoa > Chordata > Mammalia > Artiodactyla > Camelidae > Camelus > Camelus bactrianus. Next base: position 79,721,346 of record NC_133543.1, read on the forward strand.
AGAGGATGATTGAACGACATATGTTGTCTGGAGCTGAAAGGTTTTTCATGCTCTGAAAGTTTGGCATTGTCCCTGTTGAAAATGTTTAAAATGATCTCTTGCCTTGTCTTGCTTTCTTAGTTTCTTTCTTTGGTTCTTTCTCTTTTTTTCCCCCACTTTTTATTCTTTAATTAAACTCTCATGTTTGAGAGACTCTCAGAAGTTTTTTCTTTATAAGGGCAATGTAAAAAAAAGGTGCATATTTAGAAATTTTAGGCCTTGGAGCAAACTTTTAACAAACAAGCTACTTTTAACGAAATTCTGTGGCTCTCAAAAGAGAGCTAAAAAAGCTACCCCAAATTGCTGTTAACCATGTTTCAACCCTCATTAGAGCTGGATGGGCCAAAATGTAAAACACTGGCTGGGCTGACACAAGTCTCTAACAAGCCCCCCATACTCTTCTCTCCTCTGCTATATAAAATTAAATGTTCATATGTGTATGTGTGCACATATATTTGTTCACTCACACACAGCAAAATCTGAAACACTGCTTTTTAACTGAATGCCAGGGGAAAAATACTGCTCATCTTATTTCTTTGTCTAATATATACTTAAAAATGAATAGCTAATAGAAATGTTTATAGTTCTGTATTCCTTATTTTTGTTTATATTGTCATAAATATGTGTTATTTAAAATATATTGGTATGTAATTATAGCTCACATGAAGGCCAACTGATGGAATTATTGTCTGTATGTAGAGGATGAAGACCCTATCCAGTTTGTTAGCAGGATGCCTAGCAGTTAAGTAGGAAGTACTTGATAAAAAGTGTTCAGGGCAGTGAATTAAAAAAAGAAAAAAATTTGATCTCACTTTGCACTTAACCTTACAATTTCTACCTGAACATCCAGTTGAAAAAAATCCTATCAGTGGAAATAATTCATTACAAAAAAACTAGCTCATTATTTTTTCTATAATGAGGGGAGTCTTTAGCGACATTTACAGTTATCTATTTTGTTTGGGGCAATTGGCTGTGGTGGCCATTAGCTTTGGTGTAGTTTTTAAACTGCTTAAAATCCTTCTTTTTGGAGTTTAGGCATTAATGCCCATGACCTGGAGGGGACTAATGAGCTGAGTTCTGCTTTTTGGCATTCGTGTAAAATGATCCAGGTTAAACAGATTGACCCACAGTGATATACAACTTTTATTTAATAATTAAAATATGTCCCATTAAAAATATATAGCTTTTGAGGAGTTATGACTAGGAAACCTACCATCTAAAATTGGTGATACTCTGATACAATTTATATTGTGATTAATTTTTTATTCTATTCCCTGCAAAAGTATAACTGTCTTTTACTAATGTATAGATTTTAAATGCAGAATAGAGTCATTTGCTGAAGACCCAGGTCTTTTTGTGCTTTAAGAAGATGCAGTAGAGATTCCATTAAAGGAACACATTGGGTAAAAAGCATCTTCATAAATGCTGCCGTGGACAGTGCTGTTACCTTTTAGGTAGATATTTTTATGCTTAAAGCTCCCCATTGATACAACTCTAAGTCTTGGTGCTGTACCAGTCATATTCCAACTCTGAATAGAGTCTATTTTGACACTCATGATAGACAGTAAATCATTCCTGGCCATAGAGCACGTTGTAATGTTAAAATGCTTTTTAAAAACTCCCTGCTTCTTCTTCTTCTTCTTTTTTTTTTTTTTCCTTTTTTTAAATGGATAAGAGCTCTGTCACTTAAATCTTATAATTTCAGTTAATTCTTTGCCAAGTTATAAAATTTCAGAATTGTAGATCTTTAACTTCTGATCTTAGTAGACGTTTTACATTTATACTTTGTCCAAATTTTCTCAGATACAATGTTACTATATTTTAAATATTTTATGAGATATCAACTCCATAATAATTCCTTCACCTGCAGAGTGTCGGTTAGTGGGCAGTTTATTTATGACTTATTGAGGTAGCTTGGCACATGAAGGGGAGCCCTGCAGTGTCAGGGACCTCTCTGTCTGTGGTGTGTCAGGGCTTAGCGTTGGTTGTGGGAGGTGGAGACTGCATGCTTGCACAGTGAGCATTCAGCTGGCTGGTCACTCGCAGGCACCTTGGTTTGGTTTCCGAGATGCCAGATAGATTTCACAGGATTGTGATGAGCAGTGCTTTGAAAAGCCATTTTTTTTTCTTGGACTGTAGCTTTGAGAGCTCCGAAGGGTCTTACGTCAAGGTTCTGCTGCTCAGAAGCAGTAACTGGCAAAATTTTTTTTATGTCAATGAGAGAAAACACAAAGGCTTTTCCCTATCTGTCTGCCCCTTTTTGGTTTGAAGAAATATCACCCAGGACAGAACAGCAAATCTGCGCTCCTGTTTTACAAGCTCATTACTCAGGTTGGAAAAGACCGCTGCAGGCTATATGCAAATAGGCAGTGCCCGAGGTTTCTCTCAGCTTCCAGCGAGCTCGGCAGAGAAATACAGCCAACATATTTTATCTGTCAGTTTTGTAAATCAAAGAATGAGATGCTGGGAACTCATAGCACAGTCAAACCTCTGTCCTCTATGATTTGGTTGTATGAGGCCTGATAATCTCCCAGGTCAAAACTGGGCCCACCATCCTGGGAGCCAAGATAAGAGCACAATCCATCTGTTCTTTATCAAAAGCTCTGACCAGGTTTACCAACTTAAGATGGTGGTTCTGGAGTCATAAATAACAATTCTAAGTGTCATGCTTTATTATTGTTATGAATACAGTGGTTCCTCACGGGAGGAGGAGGCTTCTTTGAATGGGGGTCTGCTTTAGATATGCTACAATGAAGAAGTATGAGCATTATTTGGAAAGAAAGTACTCTATTAAGATCTTTAGTCTTTTGGAGCATCAGTGGAGGAAATGTGGTTTAGTTTTACTGTCCCCTTTTTATGGAGAGGAACACTACAGAGACACTTTTAAAGATCATACCATAATTCTCTAGTTCTCTCCCACACTATGACATCATTCACTCACTTAACAACTATTTTTTGAGTGCCTGTTATGTCCCAGGCTTTGTTCTAGGTGTTGGGGACAAAGCAAAGAACCCAGCATATAATAACCCTGCCCTCCAGATACATTGCTGCAGGGGAGATGGAAAATAAATTATAATTATGTAACAGAATGTCAGGTAGGACCTGGCAATAAACTATGCTTATGTTGACCCTGTTCTCTCCAACTTGTCTAGAAGGAGGTTTTGGCAAATTTAGGGTTCTGGAAAGGAGCCATTTAACCTGAACAAAATGGAAGGTTTTGAATGGGGTTTGAGGATTAAAAATGAAATGATGTAGGTACTTTACAGGGTAAGCCTCAGTTTTCTGAAAAATTTACCTATTTGGACTATTTCATGTTTAGAATAGAATAAATGTAACGTTGTCAGAATTAGCTTAGATTAAACCAAGGTTTGGTTTTAGTGAGGGAAAAAATTTTTCATAATAAACATGTTGTGAATAAATTTAATAAAGATAATATTAATAATTAACAATATTAAGCACTAATATTTATTTTGTGCTTCTTATACACCAGGTACTGTTCTAGGTGCTTCACATGTAGTCACTCATTCACTCCTCATAGTACATGATGTAATTGTCCACATTTTACCAGTGAGGAAACAGATTCAAAGAGATAAATAGCTTGGCCGACACCAAAAACTGGCTCCAAAGAATGCAAATTTAACCAATATCCCATTCAGTCGCTTTATATATGTCTGTCAATTTAGCCTGAAATTCGAATTAATAGTAACTATATTTTACAGGCATAAACCAAAGATTGACATTTTGGAATTGGCAACTGAACATATATATATGTTTAAATTGAGTGGGGAGCTTATTTTGAGTTTAAATAACAAAATTGAACTTGCTGTCTTGGGATGGCATTTTATGAGAACTTATTTTATGAGACCCCACATTTTTGTATATCTAAGTTCCTTGTAAACTTATACATTAAAAAACAACTTTTTCCAGTAATAAGCCAATGTTTGTTAATGATAGAAAACTAAAAAACAGAGAAAAAGTAGAAAGAAGACAACCTCCCCCTCCATGGACCAACCTGCCTGGGAAGACGTGTAGAGGTGGCATTTTAAGGCATTCATTTCTCTTTAGTTACAGTGCTAGGCATTCTGTTACATAATTGAGGTTATGTATACAGTATTTTCATCTGTGGTTTTTTACTTAACATTATAATGTATAATTTACATATTCTTTATTATTATTTCTAATATTACATAATACTCAAGTTTTTGGCTTTCAAATCAAATGTGAAGGATTAGTTTTCTTTTGATGATCTAGAAGGACTTAGGAGTGGTCAGTAAATTAGGACGTGTTAAGTACAGATGCTGTGCTGACAGCCCATGACAGACAATCGGAGTGACTGACTCATGTGAGAATGTAGTTATCCTTAGAAAATAAGTTCCTTCTCATTTAGTTCATTGATGGTGAAAGGCCAGTTATTTAAAAAATAATTTTGGCATTGACCTGCTTTCTTTCTTACCTCTGCTAAAGAGTTAACTTTCTTAATGTGAGAGAAGAGTTAAAAGACATTGTGTCATTCAGGAAACTTTAATTGATTGCATATTTTGTTTTTACAATAGTCTTGTTCTTACTGCATTTTGGTCTTTCTCCTCTTTAAAAAACACACACGTAGCATTGTGTGGGTTAGTTACTGAGTGCTTACTAGTTTCACAATGACAGTTCTATGTTAAAGATGTCCCTTGGCCCAGGGATTAATAACTGATGACAGTTTGTCTGTTTTTTAGCCTCTGGTTTTTGCTGTGTGCAGTCGGATGGAGATTTTCTGAAAGAGCCATTGGAGGAAACTCTTAGGGAAGGTTTTTCCTGTGTTTGAATTGACTGATCACAGCCCACTATTAGAGGTAGGGAATTTGTCAGGCAAATTATGAAAGCTCCCAGGCTTGCAGGCGCAGTGAGTTGTAATCCCTTTTTGGTGGTTTGTTTCTCGGGGACCTCGGATCCTGCTGGGCGTGGGAAAGGGATGAACGTCTCTCCGTCTCCCTTCTGTAGTTTAAAGTAGTAAGATTGACCCAACTTCTTTTCGTAGTCCTCACTGGAGCTTAGCAAGTATGGGACGGTCCTAGTTAGAAGTCGGATGTACTTGGCCACCTACACTGCGCACAGCGCCATTGGTGCCATTCTGATCATCTCCCTTCTGTGTGCTTTTCTGGAGTCATTCAGCGCACACTGAGGTCTGTCCCCAGAGGGATCACGCTCTTTCTGTGTGATTGCGTTGGTGATCCGTGGATAGAAATATTTGCTTTTGATAAATAGTTAGGTGGGTTTTCATAATGGGTGTAGCAAGGATTGGTCAGGATTTATGTAACTCAAATTATCTGTTAAAATGTACTCACGTGACCAAAAATATCAATTCATATGAACAAAGAGTTTTAATGATAAAAACCAGTGTTTTATCATGAGATATCTTATATAACACATTAAGTTGTAATTTGCTACTATGTTCTTTTTTTACTTATAACCTGTAGTGGATATTAAAATGTGCCATTTGCAGTTTAAACTAACACAATTAATACCAATAACGGCTCTTTTGTCTCACCTATTAAAGGGACATTTCCTGTTGTGACTAATACTAACATCACAAATTTGAGTCTCTCAGCAGATACTAATTCATCCAGGTAAATCAAAAAGAATAGCCCAACTCTGTTTTAAATCAGGGGGATTAAAACAGCTGTGGGTGTGGTGCGTTCTCAAGAAATTGAGGTGTCCTTCAGTACTCGATAGGGATCTAGGCTGCATTGTCTAGAAGTTTACTAAAATAACCAATTCATCACCCCAACAAGGACACACCAGTAGGATATTTTTCTCGTGTCTTTCATTGGAATACCTCAGTATTAGTCAATAAGACATAGTCTTGTTATGTTTTCATGTATGTTTAGTCCTTAAAAAAAGTCATGTGCATATTGTTGCTCATTACAGTGCTAGCGAACACAGAGCTTACTCTGTGCCAGGCATATGGTGACTTATTTAATGCTCACAAACCATGTGTGGCCTAGGTATGATTATCTACATTTTACTGCTGAGGAAACTAAGGCACAGAAAGGTTAAGTGAGTTAACCCCAGGACACCCAGCAAGTAACTGATGGAGCCAAGATTTGAATGTTCAAACCCAGGCCTTCTGCTTCTTGAGGCAGTGGCTTCGTCCCTACACCCTGCCTCTCTATGCATGATTAGACACTGTTGTGACAGTGAATGTAAATAAAAGCCTCTCTGAGGCCTGAGCTAAGACAACTAGACTAGCTCACTAAAAATGCTGCCCACCGCCCCCCTCTTTTCCTTTATTTATTTATCTTTTCTTCTTGTAGTAGATGGGGGGAGAAGAACCTCAAAGACATTACGACTGTGTTCTACTTAATCTGAAATATTTTGATGCTTCTGGAAAAGTGAGATGATTTAATTTCATATATAATTGCATGAGGAATTATAAATTATGTTTTCTAAAATACCTATGACACTAAACCACAAAATGAACAGATAAAACTGATTTGTTCTCTGACAAATCAAGATATATAGCAGTGTTTTCATGACAAGTGCCGTTCGCGGGGCTGGAGCAGCCGGGGGTGCTGCAATGAGACAGGAGCCGTTCCCAGGCGGCACTGCTTTCACACGGGCATCCCGGTGTAATTTACAACCCATGCTAAACATTTTTTTAAAAACACATTGCCAGACAAAGCACAGGTGGAACTTCTAAAGTCATGGAATGCGGATATATCTTTCTAATTGACCTTCTTTAACATTAATTTACTCTTCAGAAATAAGTTGTTTTATCCTGTGAAGAGAAGGGACCATTTTCAGGGCACTGGGAGGGGGGTGGCATTTAGAAAATTCTCCCTTAAGTGCATTTAATAGTTTCCTGGAAGGTATGTGTTGACTTCTTCTGGAGGGTAATTTATTCATAGTAAGACTGAGTAAGAATTTTTTTTCTTCCCACTGGACTAAAAACAGAGTGTGTTGTAGGTCTCTGTGGTGGTGAAAGGCTAAAAACTCAAAATATGGATGTTATGAATTTAAGCGCTTCTCAAAGGACCTGTGTCCCCAAGCTGCCACAGTCATTTGTTTGTCCAGAATTTAAAAAAGGCTTTGAAATGTGTGGAGCCAAAATAGTTCTGTCTGTAGTACTAGGGATTCTGGGAAAATAAGAATGTTGTCTTCTGTGTGGGAGGGATCGATACGGGTTGATTGCCAGGAGCATTGGATCCTCGCATTGGTTTTGTGAGGCGGTGTTGGATTTTTCACTGAGTCTGCCAGAATCACTCACCTGGTCCCTTTTGTGATCCATGACAGCTGATTTGTGATGGGTGGGCAGGAACAGGAGGGGAGATCAGATCTTTGGGTCAAAGACAAAAATCAGAACTCTGTAAGGCAGATCTTGGTCTATTTTGTATCAGATTCCAGGTTATGGATGAATTCAGATGGACAGGAGATGTTATTCTGTATCCCTGGGATTTTATTAGATGCTTTATTTAATGTTTTCTTTTTAGATACATTTTCTATTATGTGTAACAAAAAGTTGGTTGAAAATGGTTATTCAATTTAGATGTTAGAGTTTATTAAACAAACCAAACTGAACAACAAATAGTATTGTAAAACATTGTGAGGATTTACAAGTAAACCAGGCTGTCTTGAAAGTCAAAGTCATTGATGATATTTCGCAGTTGTAATTGAGTTTAAAAAAATATTTAATTTCCAACATAAGGAACGTCAATGGTTAAAAGCATGTGGATTTGCTGGTTTCTTTTCTCTAGGACGTTGTTAGGAATGGCTCGTGGTGAGCAGTTGATCATGCTGGCTTAGCCCATCTCCTGTCAGACCAGCTGAACTCTACTTAACATGGTGGGGCAGGGCCTTGGGTCCCTTGTTCTGTCTTCCACAGCCCTGTTTTTGTTGAGGACGGGGTAATAGAGTGTGGTGGTTAGGTGTGGTGGACTCGGAAATATGACTGCTGGGCTTTTAATCTTGGTGCTACCACATCCCAGCTCTGTGACTCTGCCTCAGTGTCCCCATCTGTGGCAATAATCTCCTCCTTAATGGGGCAGGGTAGGAAGATTAAATGAAACAATCCAGATCAGGTGCTTTATGCAGTGTAAGGGCTGTACATGTTTGTTGTTGTTACAATTACAGTTGCTGCTATTATTACTTTACAAAGCAGAAGCTAGATATAATAGCATTAATTTCTTTTGTTTTCTGTGGTCTCCATTCACAAATAGTCCCTCATGCTGAGATACTGGATGTGAACTACCAATATTATTTCCTTAATCGTTTTGATTTTCTTACAGTATAGGAAGAATAAATCCTCTGATATTCATTGTATTTTGATCAACAAAATCATATTTCATGGCTCTGCAACAATTTGGAAAGAGTTGATTCCTTTTTTTGTAGACAAAGTGTTCTATACTACATTGACTCTACTTTTTTTCAAAGCATTTAATATATATTTTATATACACTGACAATGTAATAAAATCTGCTTCCCCATATCTGGTTGAAACTGTGTATTAAAAAATGAAATAGTCTTTATTAATAACAGATGAAAATTAAAAATTTCACTAACAGCTTTGTAATCAAATGAGCTAGTTTTTTAGTCAGGTGACAAACACTTTGCATCTGTTCAGTCTTCTCCTTCTATGGAGTTCTAAATAACAAGTTACCTAAATATAAGTGCAACTTGACTACAGTGAAGCCGTTTAGTTTAACACAACTTTTCCACAATTGTTTTGAGAAACAGGCTATTTTCCCTCTCATTCCTCTTCCAAAATGATTGTTCACATCTTTTCTCTTCTCCTGATGTGGTTCCACTTCTGGAACTGCCTCAAAGCAAATCTGGGGCCGTGTGGAGCGGAAGGAACGTAAATGTCTTCCCTGGGGACACATTGTCAATAGGTATTTGTGTCCCAGAAAATTTGAATGTCATGTCACCTTTGAATCACAGCTCCTTCTTCTTTTTATTCTCCTTCCTGGAGCAGCTCACAGGAGAGAGCTTCACTTTGGTACACTTTTACCTGGACTAAATGATCACAGATTAAGGGGGAAAAAAAAGTAAATAGTGATATTATGTGACTAAAGAGGAGAAATCCAACTAGATGAAGACATTAGGTCACGTTGTGTTATATTCAGTTACATTGTAGCATAATGCAGTTAGCTTGTAAACAAGGGCAATGAGAAATGATACAGCAGTGAACTCTAAAGTAGCAGTTTTAATTTATTTTAATTTATTAATTTCTTTCCTCTCACCTTTGTCGTCTTCCATTCTCACTATGTCTCTCCCTTTTCTTAGTATTTAAAATATTCCTGTCTCCCCAGTGCCCTTTTTTGAGCAATATTCTATTATTGAAAGAAAAAAATTAAGCATAAATTACCTGTGGGGAAACACAGCATTTGAAGACCTTTTTCCTGCCAGCTAGTAGATGTGTGGTCCCACTGTGTTTTGGTTTGTGTTTATTTTAATATTAGAATTACCAACTGAAAGCTAATAATACTCTAAGAAAAGTATAATTATGAAGGTAAATCTGTATCAAAAATTGCATGGTGTACCTCAAAGTCAAATATAATTATTAGGGGATAGTCTCCTATTTGATAATTATCCATTCATAGATTTATACATAAGGTAGTGTTTTTAAAATGGCATATTTTAAAAATTCATTCAATTTCCCACAAAGTATAATCCACTAGATTTGAGGCAAAATAACCCATTTTGGTATAATAGAACCACACCTATATCGAAATAACTGAAACACACTAAAATAGAAATATAATGTTTCTTCTGCCAAATATTATGATGTGACTCCTGCCAAGTCCTGGTGCCCACTCCCTTCTGGATCCAGTTGTTCTATTTTAAACTTTCCCGAGGGCTCACCCCTGCTGAGGCCTGTGTATATGACAGCTACCTCTTTACCCCGTGGCCATTTGCAGGGCAGTGGGAGAATGGTGATGCTACCAGGGGGCAGGCAGACAGGCTTGGTGACACTGGGAGCAGCCCTGCAGAGAAGGACAGCTCACAGGGAGTGGTGCTGGGCCTGGAGGCTGCCCTCAGAGGCCGTGGAGAGTAGGATGGAGCATCACGTTGGGAAGGAGACAGGCTAGACCAGGAGGGGCACAGTGCAGGTGCCATGGGACCAGCTTCTAACCATGAAGGTTTACACCTGTGTGGGGAGGCTTTAAAGAAGTAATGGGTCACTGAGCACCTAACAAGCTCAATTTCATTTGGGGAGTGAGGGATGAATTCATTTAATCAAATTTCTCAACAATGCAGGAGTCACCTTCCCCTCAAGTCAAATAACTTATGTACAGCATTTTAATGCAGTTTCAATATCAATGTTTGTTACTAATGTTCACTCAGTTATTTTTTTAACCAGCCTGCATCATTAGTATTAAATGCTTGTTAAAGCACTATCACATTTAATTATAGTGTACAGAGTCTCTATTAAGTTAAAACAATACTGTACAGCACTGTCAGTGATTCATATGGCTAATGATTAGCATCTTTTCTCAGGGATTTACAGTAATATTGACTTCGTCTCCATTCCAATTAACTGTGTATGTAGCAGTCGTTTTGTTTTAGGTTATCTTGAACGCTTCTTTATTTGCGACCTTGGCCATTGGGCGGATGGCAGACGGAAGTAGTCTGTTACTGAAGATGACAGTTTCTTTCGGGACTTGTGGTCCGGGAGCTGGTAGGAGTTATAACCCTGTACTGGGAGGGTGGACCGTGTGTTTCCCACTTCAGGCCCTGTATTTTAATATGTAAATGCTATGGCTCTCATTCTTATTTGAGCTATTTTGTTTTTTAGATTGTATTCAAACTGCACAGACTCTCATCCTGTAGATTTTTCCTCCTTTCATTGTTCCCGACAGTTTGCCACCTGAACTGAGCGCTTCCTCGGCACTGCCGCGCGGTAGCCGTGCCTGAGTCAGGACGCGCTGCTCTGCTGCTGTGGCTGGGTGCCTGCCACCGCGTCCTGCTCTTCGCCCCTCCCTTGCTGCCAGGGCTTGCTTCTGGAGGGACAGGTGTGTGCTGACGGAGCCCACCGAGTCCCGGCTCCTGCAGGAATCATCCTGTTTTATTTGTGATCCACGGGGAAAGGAGTGACCAGCCAGAGGCTTTTCTTCAGCAGAAGCCACATGGTGTTTCGAGTGGAAAGGCTTTTGCAGGCTGCGGTTTGTGACAGGCAGGAGAGGCTGGCGCAGGAGTCTTGAGTGAGCGCTTTGACACACCGAGTAACAGCCCATTATCACTTGCTCTGGTGTCAAAACAATACCGCAGTTTGAAGTGCAGCTCAGGCTCACTCCTGCTGTCACACATGCTCCCTCAGAAGTCATTAGAGTGTTGGCGTGGACCCTTTCCGGGAGCAGTCAGAGCTGCATTAGGAGAGGCAGAAGTGTTTATTAATTCAATTTAAGAGGAGCTATTAATCATCTGCTGTGTGTCAGGCTCTGGGCCGGGGTGGGGAGTCAGGGCTTCCGCACTGGAGTGACAAGGTCCTGCCCTCAAGGTGCCTCTTGCCTCGGAGAGCAAACGAGTGTGGTGGCTGTCGCAGAGTAACCTCAGCGCAGGGAAACAGAAGTACTTCCAGAGTTCAGGAGAGGGAGAATCTCTCCATGTTGGAGGGATGGAGGGATCCCGTTAGACTAATGAGGGGAGTGAAGTGTGAGAGGGGCCTTGAACAGACTGCAGGATTTTGATGGGCAGAGATGAGGTGAGAGAGACAGTTGGCAGGGAGTTCTGTTTAGCTGGTAGGCAGGATGTGTTTAGGGGAGGTATCAGGACTCAAGAATCTATCGTAAAGAGCTTTGGATGCCAGGTTAAAGAGTTAATGTTTTCCTCAGTGGTGTCCTGCTTGAGACCTCCACGGAAAGGTTTTTGAGTATGGGCAGTAATATGTTAGGATTATGTCAGTGCATGGTAAGGTTCAGGTATTAGTCAATTAGGATTGCAAGTGACTGCATGTAGCAGAAACTCTACAGTGATGGTTTAACCAGATAAGGGCTTTATTTGTCTTACACAGTAACTAAGCCAGGATAATGCAGTATTTCCCCATGCTGCCAGGGACACAGGCTCTGGTCTCTTCCTGGTTTCTCTTCTTATGGCTACAAAATGGCTGCTGTACCTCCAGACATCCAGTGCAGATTCCAGGCAGGAAGAGGGGGGAGGAAAGAAGGGCAAAAGGCCAAATGCCTCTCCTCATGAAGGTCTGTCTTTATTATTCTGGAAGGGATTTCATCCCCTAGGACTTTGTCATTTAACTCCATTTCAGGTCTAGAGAGCCTGGGAAATCAAGTTTTTTATTTGCCACAATGCTTCTCAGAAGAAAAAAAAAGGGGGATTCTTTAGGAAGAAAGAAAGGGAGAGTGGATATTGGGTAGATAAGTAGCAGTGTTGGCCGCAGCTTGTCTGTGAATCTATCGTGGGAAATCAGGGAAGACAGAGAGCAGAGGAGCAGAAAGCTAATCGTGCCAGCAAAGATTTCTGATTAGATTCAGAAAGAATAACTTCAGAGTTCAGTTTCAATTTTAGGTTTGTTTAATGACAGACTATGGGGCAATGCGTTAGGAAAACTAGGCTTTAAATCCAGCATCATTATTAATCATGTACGTGTTTAAAGAAGTCACTTTTCTGAACCTCAGTTTTTTTAATCTATAAGATTGAGGACTTCAAAACCTGTGAGCCAAAACCTATGATGCTAAGAAACGATTGCATATGTGCTTTTGAATATTATTTTCTGAGTAAACACTGAGTAAGTTATAAAAATAAACATACAGATTATAAGAAGATATAAATTTTGTTTAGAAATGTTTTCTCCTAATTTGAGGAACCAAAGAGCTAGCAAAAGTATTTCATGTATTAATTTAAAATACATTTTTTAAAACAACACTCTGTAATATTCCTTGGCACTGGTGTTTTCTGTTATCAACTATACTTGCATTTAGTTACTGTAAGGGAAGTAGGAGATAACAGATTCTCTCTCAAGCCCCTGCTCTAACAGGATTATTTATAATGTGACAATTTATTACACGGTCTTTTCCTGATAAATAGCTCAATTACATTCTCCATGTATTTTACAGTTCCATCTGGGGCAGCTCATACCATACAAAGCGGAGATGCACAGTTTCTATTTTTCATCTGTGACTTGTTCCCCTTGTTGTCTCTTTGGCTCCATCCCTGATTTCCTCCTCGACCCACCATGACAAGGCACATATGCCTGGCTCAGATGTGTCCACATTGTTTTGAGGATGGAGGGAGATACAAAGAAATAGAAAGTCTGACCCCTACCCTTGGGGAATTTATTACTTAGTTGGCAAGAGAGGACAAAGACTCACAGAGCAAACAGAACAGCACAAAAGACAAACAGATGAGGTGCTGGGGCAGGTGCTGTGGTCTCTGGAGTGTCAGTGGGGGCTGCAGCTAGAGGAGGGGTCCTCTCCTGGCTCCCTCACTTGCTGACTCTCACCTTTTTGGGGACATTGCTTCATCAATTGTCCTCAGAGTTCTTGAAGCTTCAGTTTCTCCCTTCACATCAGCTCATTCTGTTTGGTCTACAGAAATGCTCAGCCAACACCGCCCCAAACTGAAACGGAGATTCTCAGTGTTTGTTCCCTGACTCAGACCGCTACCATATTTTATCTTTTCCTTGTTAAATATATTCAAAGTGTACATCACTCCATTCTTATGTCTAGCTCCCATCCATCTCAAGTTGCTTTTTCACTCTCAGATCAACAGTGCTTTTCTAATCACCAAACTGAGGGGTCCTACAGTCTGATTTAAGCCTTCTTTTACAGACCCCTCCAATCACAGGACTACTTGCATTTTCTGCCCTCATTTGGAGCTGAATTTCTCATTGTTCCTCAGATGCACCATGTTCTTTCCTAAATCTTTGTCTTTATGCGTTGTCTGAAATGCCTGCCCTCTGTCCAGTTTACCCGCTACACTTAAGACTCATTACAAGTGTAGTTATCATCCTGGGAGGATCATCCAGATGGCACCAGTGGCTTTCTTCTCCATGTTCCTGTAGCACCAACAGCAGTTAATACAATGGATTATAGTTTATCTGTTTACTTATCTTTTCTTCCCTGATCTGTGAGAGATTCTAGTCTAGAGACCATGTCCTGTCCACACCCACTGCTTTCCGTACAGTCCATACTACACGAGAACCACTTTCATTGCTAAAACACTGGCTTTGCAGTCACACTGCCAGATTTCGTGTGTCAACTGCCGTTTGCTTGCTTTGGGACATTGAAAAATGAGAAAACCTTCGTGAACTTCAACTCGTTTATCTGTCAATAAAAATAGTATCTACTCTCGTTGTGAGGATAAGACATCCAAGTAATGTTCTTAGCATGATAGGTATTCATATTTAAAGAATATTTGTTAAAAAATATATCAATAAATAGGACGATACTGATTTGGTGGTAATACGGTCTACCTTCTCTTTCACTTTTTTGTTTGAATGTGAATATAAGCAAGGAAAAGGGGGGTTGTCACACATACATATTCCTTCGTGAGCTTCTGGGTGACCCTCTGCTCAGTAAGGATGAGATCTTTATCATAAGAAGAAAGAAACTGCACATGACTGGTAAATGCCATTTACTATCAATTACCATTTGGGCTTCTTTAATTAGAAAAAGCCTCCAGGCATGTAAGATCACTCAGAGAGCTTTAGAAGTAAGGGGCACAAAGGACTTTTATGACTTTTTAAAAAACTTTTTATTTTTGTATTTACAAAGGTGAATGTAAATGTTTTACCAGGCCCTGAGTGTTTGTTTTGATCTACTTTTACACTTATTAACTGCTTAGTTATAGTAGGAAAATTCATCATAGGTTTTAACACTTGCTTTTATGATAGCCCTATGATGTCATTCTTGTGTAGTACATTGCATTAAAAAAGTAAGTGACCACCCTGAGCAGTCGGTTAAAATAATGGAGCATTCATTCTTCTTGAACTGCAGCCTGAAATACTCCGTAGTTAAAGCCGTAGCAATGTGCGCTAGGAGGTCAGTTTTTCAGAGTTGTAATCTCCCTTCCAGATTGGAAATGGGTAAAGATTATAATTCCCAGCATCTTTTGTACAATTTTGGGGGGAAGATGATAATACTGCAAAATACTGAATTCCAATTGTTGAGGCATGAATATGGTCCTGTTCCAATTGTCAAGTTATTTGCACTGAGGAATGGGTGACCAGTGATAGCAGTTTAACTCAAATACCAAGTGGGATGGGGGTACTCTGCCCGAGGAACAATGGCTCATGTTACAAAGTGGCCACAAAATTCAGCGTGGTTGGTCCTCGCTGTCTCAAACATCATTAAACTAATCTCAGAGCCTGGGATTAGGTCTGGCTGACCAAGTGTCTTTTCAGGTCAGAGTTCAAGGAGTCCTGGTTAAGTTTCAGGGAGCAGGGAAGACAACCTGCTCTTGATACTTTTTCAAACAAAGGTTTTGTTCTACAGGGCTTTTAAAATCCCTCAAATACCCTTAACTGCTAAACTAACACGCACAGAAAGAGGCAGTTCATAATCTCTATAATAGTCTGTTTGCACAGGTTATTAATGACTCTGGCCTATAGAGTGTGTACAAACCAAAAAGAAAAGAGTCAGTGAAGGAGGGTGGCAGTGATGGAGAGGGGGAGCCGTGCTGACAAACTTCCTCTCTCCCTCATTCTTTGCACTCCTGCGCTCCCGTGATTAAATCCAGACTTAGCAGCAGTATCATTACATTGTGAAGATGAGCTGGAGACTCTTTCGAAGCTGAATTTCCTAACATTACCACCTGCAGTAGAAAGAACATTTGCACTGCAGTGGCCAGACTTTTAAAAACAAAACAATGCTGAACAGCATGCATATTCTAAGCAGAGATTCCTCCTTTATAAAACTTGACATTTGTTGCAGGTGGTGTTATGACACCATGGTATAGAAAAATCTAGTCTTGATTTTTAAAGTAAGGTATTGAAAATATAAAGTAGGCAGAGTTGTAGGGCACCGATTAATTTAGCCATAATAAATGTGTTAATTCACCATCTTGTCCATGGAAAAATCTATTCTTCAGGGAAGTGATAATAACTATGCAATGTCTTACAGCCAAATATTGCTCTGTAAAATGTTGAAAGTTTACACATGATATAAATTCCGCCTACTACCTATTATTTTATTCAATTCCTTTTGTACATCAATAAATCTACTATAAATTCTCTCCCTTCCAGTGCAGTGTAGATCCTATTAAATAACGTTGCTGAGTATTGTATAGGGCTGGCTATGGAAAGAAACAAACTGGAACGGACTATTAGGAGTGCAGCTGAGTCATAAAGCATGACTAGAGATCATCTCTTCCCACCCCTACCCCCCCGCCACATTCAGGAATCTCCTCCAGGACTTCTCTGGGGCAGCATTATCTAGCCTGTGCTTGGCTGCTTCCAGGGACCGGGAACTCACTTCTTTTCGAGGCTATCGATGTCTGTCACCAGTTCCTCTAGTTTTATCATTCTGAAGATTGTAAAAGAAAGAAGGAAATAGTCTTCAGACAGTGTACACTAATACTACTTCCTTTGTTTGTGGGAGAGCTCAGATACTTGAAAAGTAACGATCGTCCCGTCTCTAAGCCTTCTCTTTTGTAGGTTAAGCAACCACAGAAGTCTGCGCACACGTTTGGTCCCTTTTCTGTCCTTTCTCTGTATTTTCTCGTGTCTGGTTGCTCTCTAGTTGTCCATATCCCTTTGAAATGAACTCACTTCATTACTTCACGTGTGATCTTGACTTTCTATAGATGCCTTATTTTTGGCAGGTGTTCACAGTCGTGGCTCATTAAATCACCTTAACATAATCAAGGGCCAATTATTTTATATATTTTATATATATAAAGACAATAAAGACATTAATGTACTCCTTCTTGGTAAATTTCATTTTGCTTTATCTATTCAAGTGTTAATGGCCCATTGAGATAACTTTTTGTCTAAATTATGTTATCCATTGTATTGGCTTTGTGAAATCTAAACATTTGATAAGCATCTTCATCCACATCATTGGCAAAATGTTGAGTGGGCAGGGCCAGACACATAGTGCTGGGTCATAGCCCTGAAGAACACCTTCAAAGATGGCTATTTACTTGGAGACTAATTACTATTCAGCAAGGCACAGACTACCTAACTGCACTGTCTGTCAGGTCCTCTAAGGTATCATGAAAGATTTTCTCAAATATTTCTGCCATTCCTGTATGCCTGGTCAAAGGACATGATTTTAGTTTGGCTTTATACTTTCTTTGTGGGCTGAATTTTTTTTTTTTTTTAATTTTTGAACTGAACTTTTTTTTAATGTAATTTTGAATTTTGAGTTAACAATTTGACTTGTTCTGGATTTTTTATTTAATTGATGTATAGTTGATTTACAATGCTGTTAATTTTTGGTGTATAGCATAGTGATTCAGTTATACATATGTGTGTGTGTGTGCATATATATATATATATATATACACACACATATTCCTTTTCATAGTCTTTGTAATTCCTCTATTTCTTCATGATTTATGTATGTATGTATTTATTTATTTTTATGATTGGATATCACTTCTACGAATTCCTGCTATACCCTGGGATGTGAATTCTCTGGGCCAGGAAACTTACACTCATTTACAGCTGCCTGGTATTCTTTATGACTTTGTTTCCTGTATTCGCTTTCAGGGCCTTCTCAGCCATTGTTCTAGCATTTCCAGTTTGAAGCTTCCTTTGCTTTAGCAGGTGAAATGGAGTAATTGTAATTACTCCATTGGGTAATTGGGTAGTATTGCCCCCAATCTTTATATGACGTCATCTCCTTTAAACAGTTGTCCTGCCTTTTCTTAGATCATTATTTGGCCCCTGACTTCACTTAACACCTTCGTGAAAGTTAGCAGGTTTCACTTGTGTCAAGTCTTTCTGGACTGTGAGTTCCTGGTTAAGATTCTTCTAGAGATTCCCACTGATTTCTTCACTTTACTTTCCACACTTTTTTGGTAGTCTTAGAATTTTAAGCTCGTTGGAGGAGGGAAGGGTATGGCTTAAGTGGTAGAGTGCATGCTTAGTGCATGAGGTCCTGGGTTCAATCCCCAGTCCCTCCTCTAAAAATAAATAAACCTAATTACCTCCCCTGCCCCTGCCAAAATAAAATAATTAAATGATAAACATTTTAGGCTCATTGGAGAACTTCCTAAGCAGTCACACAGAAGGCTTTTTAGTATAGTGTTCAGATCCTGGTCTCATTTCTTACTAGACCTTAGGAGAGTTCTTTAAATTCTCTACATTTCATCTCTAAAATGGGTTAAAAGCCCTCCTTACTTTAGGACAGTTTTAAGAATTAAGTGAGATACTATTTTAATGACCAGTAAGTAGCATCATACTCAATGTTACTCTTATTTCTCATGCTGATTATCCACTCATATTCTTTACCATTTTTTTACAGCCTCGCATTTTTACAGCCTCACATCTTTTTTAAACCATCTCCCTCAAAACAGTGCTATGTGCAGAATCACACCCATATTTTCTTTCAACTTTTTGATGTCTGCTTTTCTAAGTATCTCTTCTAAGAATGCCATTGCTTTCTTAGTTGTAGGAGATGTGGACTTTTGTACCTGTAGACTTCTATGATGTTATATCTCTCAAGTTCATTCTTTTGATTTCAGCTCAGCATAGTTCAGCTTCATAAAGATGTTCCATATACTTTCTGTGGTGGGTACCATGAGCCACTTACTTACGGGAGCAGCCCACGGCTCTTAAGATAACTAAGCACTATGAAGACTGTGGAAACCTCTGTTCTTCAAGGGGGGCAGGTTGTTAGCCAAAGATGTTATTTCCCTGAGTTTTCTCACAAAGGACTGCACATGCTGAAAACTAAACATACTATTAGCATATAGGGCTTGGAATTTAATGGGCTTAGGGAAAAATAAGTGAGAATTGTGGAGACATAATTACGAAAATACAGGGTTTCACCGTGTTTACGTTTTAGCTTCCTACCTTGTTAGGTGTGTTAATTGTATAGACTTCTGCCTACTTTTTATCTGTAGTATGCAGAGAATAAATAATAATAGTACTTACCACAGACCATGCGATATTCATATAATTAAGCATTCCTAAATTTCTGGAATTCCTAAGTAAGAATGGATTTGAGTGTTTGGCCCTGAGAGCTTTTTTCTTCTTTTTTCCTTTTTAAGAATATATATTTATATATAGAAATAAGCATGTGGAGTTTAATTTCTTTACCATGAATAATTGTACTGAAATATTTCTAGGACATGTTCTAAGTTTGCAGTTATATGTGCGAAGGTTCAGAGAATACTTTTGAGGAAACTCCTTTCATTTTCCCTGAAAAAATGATAGTGATGGAATACTTTAAAAAAATGTGGCCCCCCTCTCCCACCTGCCATTTGCATTTTCCCTCCGCTTTTCCCTGGGGAGACACACTCTCAGCTAGTATTTCCCTGAGAGGCCTGCGTGGCTGCGAGCCACTTCTTCAAGTACAGATTCCTGGGTATCTCCCAACCTGGTGCATCCTATCCTGTGGTGGCAGACCCCAGAATCTTCCTCAATTCTTTGTTTTTGATTGGGGGGGGTCTCATGTCCTTAAGTTTTGAGAACCACCTCTCCAGTCCAATTGTCGCTGGCTTCTATTATGTCGGATGAAACCCACATTATGCAGTGTTCCTTCTGAAGTGCTTTGTTGTTGAAGAACAGGCTGCTGGTGGGCCAGAACAGATTGTCACCATGTAAATGGGGTGTCAAGGGACATAATTTTATGGGCTCACACCTATCTCTCAGCCAAAGACATTTCAGGTTAGTCGTGTGCCTGCACTGGTAAAGGAATATAGTCTCATTTGAACTGGGACAACCCTAGTTCTGGGTACATTCTGTGGTATTATATTTGCCAACTCACATTCAGCCCATGCATTTATAATCACTCAACTGTTTCCATGCATTGAGTCATTGCAGAAAAGCCGCTTCTTTGTAGAACCTCATTAAGATTTCAGCTGCTAACAGATTTTATTTTACAGTTCCAGCTTTCATGATATTAAGATATGGAGATTTGGGCTTCTGGGAGGGGTTATTTACAAGTTTAAAGCTCTGAACTATGCGAGCATCACAGTTATTTTAAGGGCATAACCAAAAAGGTGGGAAAAAAAAAAGGATAGTCCGATATTCTAGTAGATGAAATATAATACTTCAAAGGCAAAAATAAACAATGCCGGATTACTTTTTAAAAAAATACATGTTTGGGATTTGCATGATTTTATTTAAAATGTCTTTTAGCTTAAAGGAGTGTTTTTATAAATGTTATTTATTTTGGGAGGCCTAGAAAGACTCACATAGCATTAAAGCACTATTCACAGTGTTTGTATTTCTTAAATGAATATACTTTCTTTATGCTAAGTATACATGGTAAATTAATAATCTCTGGCTTAAATGACATATTTTTCTTTTGTGGTTTCACCTCAAATTATACTGAGCCACTTTATATCCTGTATTGCTGTTTGCCATGGTATTTTAAAACTTTCTTCTAAATAATGTGCACTATTTTAATTAAGGTAAGTAACCATCAACTGAGAATTATTGGTTATGTCTGTTAGAGCTGCCACTTACATTTTGTCTGCTATCTTTAACATAATAATCATTTTTTAGGCGGCGCACAAAGGGAAGTGAGCTATATCAGAGCGAGCAGGTCCACATCGGGAGTCAGGAGTTCTAGCCTTTAAGATGGTTGTTTTTGTATGAAAGTTCTGATCTCCTTCCTTGTCATGGTCTTACCATGGCCTCCACTGAGTAGGCCTTGGCTGCTTGTCCTGTTTGGCAATCCTGTTTAGTATGTCAGAAGGGAAGGTCTTACTCATCCAGCACAGCTTCTCAGCCCAGCACTCAGGGGCCGGTCTTTCCCTCACTTTGCCGTCCCTCGGCGTCTGCAGAGGGCTCATTTACTTGCTCATTTGTTCCTGGTGTCCTTGCCTTACCTGCTCTTTCTCTAGCCAGGTGATAAGAAGCCCCTTGTTGACAGAGGTGGTCTTCTGACTCCCTGTGCCCCGCTGTGGTTTGGTATCCTGCCATCCTAGAAGGCACTGCGTACATGCTGGCTGGATAGATGATGAAGGATTGGAGAGGACTTAATTCCTGCTAACTGACCAGACTGGTTTAACTTGTTGGTGTTCCTACACAGCCACTTTGACTATCAGGGCTTTCTTGCTTAGTATCTTTTTAGGCAACATCAGAGCTGTTCATGTTTCTTTCTAAAGGTTTCTAAATTGAAGGGTTTCTCATCTGAAAATAGTCAAGAATTTGTAATAGAACAGAGATTTCTGAATGCAAATAGCTTCCTTTTGTGTGTAGGTTGTTTTGCTTAATAATTTGCAAGGAAAGCACAGCATTTTTACAGTAATAAATTCACCCATTGTTAGAAAGTTTGAAAAATGTAAAACAGAATGAAAGATAAAAGTCCAATTCCCCTTTGGTGTCACCTGTGATCCAATATCCTTCTTACCTTAAAAATTTTGCTGATAAAGACTTTTCTACATCCCTCCTAGTTTGTTTTTCTTTCCCTCCTCATAGACCCTGTGCTTTATCTATATAACACTGTTTTCACTTAATATAGCGAACATTTTCCATGGCATTCATTTTTAATGACTTCCTAATGGTTGGTGGTGTTGGGTATTCCATAATTTACTTTACCATCTCATTTGTTTTAGGCATTTAGGTTGTTCAGAGTTTTTATATTTTTACAGATAACTCTTTAATAGATTCTTTTGTATTTGCTGTCATTCTATGTTTATGACTAATTGGGTTCATGGACAACAATTTTTTAAAAACCTCGACTATATTCCCAGGTGACAAATTCATGATTAATTTTCACTGATATTTAAGATGCTAAATTATCAAACTTTAGACTTTAAATTTAACAAGTTTTGTTGTTATTACAGATAACCTGGAGTTAGAAAATACTTTCAGTAGAATTTGAGCTGATGTAGTGCTTTACTGTCCTAATTTAAGGGTCAAACTGAAGAGTTTATAAAGCATGCCTGAAATGACAAGACAGCTATATCTGAGTGTCCTAAGATATGTCATTTAAAATGTGTAGCATTCGTAATCTTTAAATGTTTTCTTATGAAATATTCCATGCTTACACAAGAATATGTCATGTATATGCTCAACACCAAAGAGTAAATGATAAAACAAGCACCCTTGTACTCACCATTCTGCTTTGGAAATAGGACATTCCCGGTATGTCTGAAACTTCTTCATGTCCTCCTCAGTATAACTGGTGTTTGTGTTTATTTGTGGTAGTGGCTTTTCCCCCGTGATACTGGGTTGAGATTTCTAAACGTCTGATTTTTTTTCTATTTCCACTGCTTCCACCTGGTCCAGGCTACCCTCCCTTTTCACCTAACCTGTTGCAACAGCCGCCAAACTGGCTTCTCTGCCTTTCGTTTCTTATGCATTTCAGTTCAAGGCCTCAACACTCCCCCTAGTCGCCACCCCCTCCCCCAAGCCAGAGTGATGGCTTAAATACAAAAACTGAATAATGCCATTCATCTGCCTAAAGCCTTTCCCCTGTTTTCTGTTTAAATTAGAGTAAAATTCAAATACTTACTGTGACCTGCAAAGCTCTTTCTAATCTGTCCTGGCCTCCATCCTTAACCACTTGCTCTCCACATTTCTGCTCTCAGCCACGCGGGCCTTCTTTACGGAAGGCCACGCTAAACCTTTCCTGCTCCATGACCATCAAATATTCTTTCCCTGTCTTTTGCTCAGTACCCAGTTTTCACCACTCTTTGGTGAAAATTTTCCTTTTCATCCCTCAGCCGTTTTCCCTATCTGATAATTCTTTCTCGTAGCATCCTTTTATTTTGTGCTTGGCACTTGTAAAATTTTTGATTATGTCTTTGCTTGTTGGTTAGACCCAGTGAACTTCAAGTTTCCTGAGTATAGGCACCATGCCTATCTTGGTTACCACTCTATACTTCTACTCCATAAATGTTAAATTGAATGAAAAACTTTAATGCATTTGGAAAGAATATTAATATTAAAGAGCTTTTCATGTTCAAAAGTAGTATGTGTTATTTTGGGTTCAACAAAATACAACTAATTCAGTTCATTGAATCAGACCTACATTCCTAGACCTCCTTTTGCTTGCATAAATATATTATTTTTAATTCTGACTCACCCATTTATTAAATGTGACCAATTTAGATTTAAATATCCCATTAGAGATTTATTTTATCTCAAGTGCTTATCACAGTTATTTAAAATAGAAAGATTCAGGCAACATAATATAGCAGAAGTGATCTAGATATAATGGAAAGAATGTGGGCTTTGGAGTCATAAAAACTTGCATTTAAATAGTACTTATGCTGTTTGTTAGCTGTGTAATCTTGGGAAACTACTTAACCTTTTTGTCCCCTGGTGTTCTCATCTACAAAATGTGGTGATAACATCTACCTTATTGGTTTGTTGTGAAGATCAAAGAAGGTAATATATGTTAAATCTCCCCACTGTGCTTCCCACAAAATAGGCACTTAATTTGTGATATTATTATTATCACTATTATTATTAGAAGCCATGTGCCCCTAGCAAGTTCCTTAATCTTTTTCTGCTACTATTTCTTAATCTGTAAAATGGGAATCATTCTTACTTTGTAGGAATAATTCAAGGATTAAATTATATAATGTACGAGTGAATTGATGTAGGACACCTAGAACAATCCCACCTGGCTCATAGTTGACTCTCAATAAATGGATAAGGGTAGTTAGTAAAAATAATAGCATAAAAGAGTTGGGATCAAGTTATTAGTGGCAGTTTAGAGTCTTTAAATTCTGTTGATCCATTCAGTATAAATTTATTGGATGTCTGTTTTATGCCTGGTGCTCACTCAGCTCAGTGCTGGAGCTACAAAGGTGACTAAGATGAAGCTTCATTAAGTAGCCTATAGTCAGATGGGGAAAGGGAATTTCACATAAACTGTTTAGTAATTTACCTCATCAATAAATACAGTGCAGTCAAATTATCTTAGAGGAGGTAGAAGAAGTGCTATTCTCTCTGGAGGTATTTCAGTTGGATCTCAAAGGCTAAGCAAGAGTTCTCCAAAAGGTAAGAGGTGCCACAATTGGGGAAAAATACGGGCTTTTGAGTCAGGTACTTCCTGGCCTCCAGTCTTTGCTATTGAACATCTTTGTGATGTTAGGCAAGTTAAATAGCCTAATCTAAAAATGGAACCACTCAGGAGGAGGGTATAGCTCAAGTGGTAGAGTACATGCTTAGCATGCATGAGGTCCTGGGTTCAATCCCCAGTACTTCCTCTAAAAATACATGAATAAGTAAACCTAATTACCCCCCTCCAAAAAAAATTAATTTAGACAAACAAAAATGGAGCCACTCATATTTATGTCACAGGATTTTCATGAAAATTCATATAATGAGAAAATGTCCAGCTCATAGGGAGGACTTGTAAATATGGATTCTTGCAGTTGCTTGGAATTTTGTCCTCTTTTCTATATACAGGAAGTTGCAAAATGATCTTCACTCCCAAGAGCCCATAGTTATATGTCTTTACCTGATCAAACATGAATTTCTTTCATTTGGTTAAATCTTTTTTATATCTTTGTCTTTAAAAGTTCAAAGATTGGCTGTTCATCACCACTTCCAACTCAGTTTGTTGGCTCTTTAGGGGTTTCACTCTTACCCACTGTCAGAGAAAATACTTCCTCCTTCCTCTAGGAGTCTAAATAAGAATCAGTAATTTTAAACTCTTTGTCATTGTGTTTACTCTTTATAACACCAACAACAATGGCCGCTTACTTTGGTTAGCAGTTTAGACTTTACAGAGAACCTGAATTCATATTACCTGGTTTAGTGCTCTCAACAACCCTTGAGATGGAGGCCATTATAATCTCATTTACAGGGGGGCAGATGGAGAGGCTCCGAGAGGTAAGTGCCTTGGTCTTCTGATTCTAATCCAGTACTTTTAACTTGACACCATATCTGCTTTTCTGTTTTGCCTGTCTACAGATTCCAGTATTCCTTCTAAGGTTGCCAGCATTCATCCTCCTTTTTCCTTAGACTGCAGCCATCTTGTTTAGTTCTGTATGACCTGGGTTTTGCAGCAATTTCCTATGACCTAGATTCTGTAGCTCTAGGAAGACTTTTGCCTGCCTTTTGTTGATATTGATAGATTGGTATTTCTCCATCATTTCTTAATGCTCTACAGTGGCTTCGAATTGCCCTGTGAAGCATCTTCAAGATCCTCTTATCTTCTCCCTTGAAACCACCCATCATTCTCCATTTCTTGACCTTAATTCCACCATCTTGTTGAGATATGGAGTGTACTTAAGATGTGGCTTTTCTGCAGTGGAGCCATTTTTCTTGTAACATCTGTGGGCTCCTCAGCACCCTGCTGAGCACCTTCCATATGTCTTTCTAAAACCACAGAAATCAAATTCTTCTATGATGGCTCTCTTTTGGGGCTTCCATGTCAACATTGACTCTAGTAAAAAAAAAAAAAAATCTGATACACTTACCTTTGTGGGTTTATTCTTCTTTTCTGGATCTTGTTTGGTTTACATTACTCACCATTCATTATTGCTAGAGTCATTTTTCAGATTCACTCAGACTTGAACTGATTGACTTAGATTTTAAGTTCTTAGGCTATAAAGAACACTGTCACTTTAAATTATTCTACAAGCAGCAGAAACCAGTGTTGAGATGATAATGGTGACACTTAATATAATGTTTTTCTCTATTAGGCAGATCATAGGTTTACAAATTATTATTAGTCTTAGAATCTCTGCTAGCTGCAACTTGTTTCCCACATTCAGGGTATATTTCCATTTAGCATGTCTTTACAAAATATAAAAATGCTATATTCAAATTGAAACTGATTTAAAATTATACTATAAGGGTTGTGAAGATCTATTATAAGATATAAGACTTTTTTTTAGTGTTTGTGATCCCTACCCACTCCTTTTCCTAGCACCTTTTATTTTGTTATCTCTGTTTCAGTAAATAACCATTCAGGAAGATGGTTTGTACAAAAAGAATGAAAATACAGGCATGAAGGAAAATGTATGCAGTACCATCTCCTTGTCTCTCCCTCTGAGATTTTATGTATGCTCGGCTTCAAAAACCAGTTTAAAAATAAAAAAGATGAGGGCGGTTGCAATCTGCTCCATTTTATGCAGATTAGGTATGGCCCTCAGGCACCTGCCAAATTGCTAATATGGCCTTCCAGTTGGGTCTGATTAGTGTGAACCCAGATCTTCCTTTCCATTGAAATAGAAATGTATTTGCTGGGAATAAGTTAACAACAGAGGTGATGCTTTTACTGACAACCATGGGTCAGATTACAGTTGGACAGTTTCTCAGTGGAGATGAAGCAAACTAGCCTGGGCGTTTATAATTTCCTCCACTCTCACTTGGCTTCTACTCCTGGAGGACTTGGAGGTTTCCAGAGACTAGTGGGACCGTGACTTCCCTTAGTGCCATAGTGACTTTGTTTTTCTGTTTAATACTGTTTTTTTTTTCCAAATACTTTTGTTTTGGGGGGAGAGGGAGGTAATTAGGTAATTTATTCAACTATTTATTTTTAACAGAGGTAGTGGGGTTTGAGCCCAGGACCTCGTGCATCCTAGACACACACTGTACCATTGAGCTATACCCTCTCACCATGCTATGGTGGCTTTGAAAGGTCATTTTCTTTTGCATTCTAAATGCAAAATGTTTTTTGGTTTTTGTTTTGTTTTGTTTTGTTTTGTTTGGTAAAACACATCTGTAGGCCTTATATTTGCAAAAGCAAAATACCTTAAATTGTCCAGAATGACTGCTGAAGTATACCCACTCTGGGCAATCGAGTTTTTGGATTATTGCAACAGTTATTTCCAGTGCCTCAGGGTGAAGCATTAATTATCTTCCAAAAAGATAAGAGACAGCAAATATGGAAATCTCAAGCATCTTATGATTTTATTAGAGCAGATTTAAAAAAAACATTTTGCTATTAATGATTGCATTTTATGGAGAAAAAAAATAAAAAATTTATATGAGCCAAACAGGGGCTGGAAAGTTCAAGGATAAAAATATTGGAGCCATATCTCCAGGTCTGGGTGCATAAAGAGTCACAGAAAATAGAGTCAGCTTTGTCAGTTGTCTAAATCAAGCTCATATTAAAAATTGCTGGATATTTAATGTGAGCAATATCTCCTGTGAAGTCATTTTGCAACCCAAATTATTTTTTACCAGTGGAGGAGCAAGAAATATATTAAACAGTTGGCATATTCATCACCATGAGTAGAGCAAAGAGAGAAGTAGCTGTGGCCCAAATACCATAATAAGTTCTTTACATGGGGTTGCTTCGCATGGAATGGTTTATGGATGAATAAAAAATGTGTTTTTTAGGGCTCTTACTCTGGTTTATTATAAGCATTATTACATGTACCACCCCAACGCAATATTTTGAGTAATTAAATAATTGCCATCCAGTAATTGAGCAGCAGGGACAAGAATTACGAAGCCCTTGCTTCTGCTTTCTTTATTTTACTTGGCAAAATGCAAATTAAATGCTAAAATTAATAGTCATATAGATGTGATTGGGGAAGAAATTTGCCATCATTTTTGGCTCATAGTTTTTAGAATGTAATCATGTTTGAATATTATTGTGCCAGCATTTTTTTTTTTTTTGAGCTACTATTAAATGTCAGTCATCAGGTGAAGGCACTCAGATGAATGTGGTCATCTCTGATTACGACTGGTTCAGAGATGTTTCCAAGTGTGTAAAAACTATAAGTTAATAATTAAATGTCCATGGGCATTTTAATTTAAGTACATTTAACTAACTGTGAATCATGTGGAAAAGTGCTGTATCATAACTTAAAATATAGTCACTTATTCTTTGTTTCTGGTACTAATTAATTGTAATGTGATACTGGATAACTTGGTTAACTGCTTTCTTCTAGTATAACAACACAGCAGTACCAGGATAAACATAAAATAGACGCATTTTTTCTTGATGGGTCATTATAAACTGAATGTGATAACACACTGTTGAACAACTAAAAATGAGTATCAGGAAAATTTGGGCCCATGAAGGTACATGCTGCTCATCAGTACATAAAAGATTAGACGTGAAGAAAATCTTCATGTAATGAATACTTTCTATGCCCCACTCATATTGTAGAATATATATGTTAAAACAGCAAAATAAAATAACAAAAAGTGAAATAAACTGATTTTTTTTTAAATGTTTGACTTAGTGACCTGAGTGACTGAGTATGTTTTTAAGATTTGTGATTCTTCTTCCTTTTAGAGGTGGGAAGCTGATGGTAGCTTGATATTCAAATCAAAACCACTTAAGTTGTTTCAAGAATGATTGAATTTGAAAAAAATCCGCCTGATCTAGCCCCTGGAGGCTTCTTTCCAGACTTTTTTCTAATGGAACACAACAGAAATGTATAGTATTAGCTCTCCTCTAGTCCCAGTCTTCTTGTCTTTCTGACCAGTTTTTAATTCTTTAATACCCTGAATAAAAATAAGTCTTGTCTGCATTTTGAGGGTCTTGTATATCAATAATTCCTAGGGAATTTTTCATATTTATAATTAGATAATTTTGAGGCTTCAGTACATTACTCTTCTTAATTTTCAGAATCATACTTCCTGAATGAATTAGACTTATTTACTGATGTGGGTTATGCTAGGGGCTTAGTTCAATACAAATACATCTTTAAGGAGAGGAAATTACTTATTTGTGGGGGCATATGAACACTTTGTTTCTTCTATTTTGTGCTATGGAAATGCAAAATTGATCTGAGAGTATCTTACTTTTCTAATAATTGTGTTATTGTCTTTCATTCACATAAAAGGATCCCTGGGGAAAGCCATTCTTAGCTAATAATTTTAATGTAAAGCGGTAATGAGCACAGTTATATTTATGCAGGTAGTAAGCCATTAGTAGTCTGTAGGCAGCAGCTTTTGTTATTTTAGTAAGAAGTACCGTTGGCAGAATGATACTCAGTTAAAAAAAAAATCCTGATTGAGCCACGTTCACTTTTTTGGTTGATATGAAAGCCATTGTTGTTTTGCTCACCAACTGGCAGACCTTCAATTATCCTGAATTTAGAAGTTGTTTACTATACTTTGAAAGTTTAAAAATGAGCCCTCCTTGAGAAACAAAAAGCTGGGTGCTTGCCATTTTTTTAAATAGAAAAGTCGAATTTTAATGAAAGAAAAATCAATCCACCAATTCAATGTTGAGTTTATTTTCACAGTTTTGAAGGCTTAATGTGTTTTCTAAATGACAGGAATCAAAGCCGCCATTACTGGGCCCAGAAGTATTCGGGCAGTGTTTTGATTCAGAATATCAGAGCTGCAAGTCTCTGGAGGTGGCCAGATTCCTTGAGCAGATTTGATCTGAGGGTTTCAGCCTCTCAGGCCTTTCTCTGTGCCTTCACAGCTGTCTAGACTCTTTCTTGTGCTGGTCTTCCTGGATGTCCAGAGTGTGGGAGCTCAATTTGCTGCTTGTTGGGGGCTAACAGGATGCTGGGGATGGAGTCTGGGTAGAAAACATCAGCTGAACCTGCCAAGTGAGCTAGTGTTGCCCTCAGGCCCTGGCAGAGTGGCAGGTCCCCTCCTTCCTCCCTTCCCTTCTCTCCTTCCTCCTTTCCCCTCCTCCATTCAGCTTCCTCCCTGCCTGCTTCCTCCCCTCCTTCCTTCTTCCCTCCTGCCTCACCCATCTTCCTACCTTCCTCCGCTCTCCTTTCTTCCTTCATTCCTTCCATTCTTTCTTCCTCCTTCCTTCCTCCCTCCTTCTTTATTCCCTTCTTCCCTCCCTTTCTCCATCTCACAGCTATGTGCCTCTGCCATCTGCCAGGAACTATGCTATTGTGGGGCATTTACAGTCTAGTGAGGAATAGAGACAGTAGTAAGTATTTACAAGTGCAGAGACTCTCTGGGATGCTTTGCAGCAGAGGGTGATTGTTGAGGTGCTGTTCCTGACATTTCCTCTCAGACGTCTAAAAATGGTAAAACGGAGTCTCAAAGAAATTCAGTGACTTGCCCCAGTCACTGAGAGAACAGTTTCCAAGCCCAGGTGCTTTAAAGACTACATCAGGTGACTTGCCATGTTGGTCAGTGACATTTCAGAAGATTCAGGTTTTTGTTTAAGTAAAAACATTTCTAAAAATGTAATGCTTACCTCTTTTATGTTAACTTGCAATTCATGAATGCCAGTATATGTTTATACAGCATTTATAATTTTCAGTGCTGTTTAGCTCATATTATTTTATTATAATTACCGTTTTGTGAGTCAGGCAGGGGAGTTTTTGTTATTAGTGGTTGTATTCTGGTTTTGCTTTTAAATCCCCATTTTATGGAAGAGAAAATAGGGGCCCAGAGAGGTTAAGTGAGTTGCCCATAGGTGCAGAGCTTCAGCCAACAGGGGACAGCTCCAAGCCCAGACCTGGATATCCTGATTCCCAGTCTGCTGCACTTTCAGACAAAGTGGCTTTCTTGTTTCCTGACTGTCAGACACACACTGTATTGTAGGTGTCCTCATGTGTGTGGAGCTGTAGCTAGGGTTGCATGAAACAGTTAAACTGACATGGCCTATAATCTAAGTAACGTAAAGTTCGTGCCTATGCAGGAAACCATTTTCTTCTGCTCTATTGCCTGTTCAGCCCATGCCAAATCCCACAAACCTAAGAAGGACTGAAACTGTTACAGTGACTCCTAACCCTGTTTTCTTTCTCTCGTGCTGTAACCTTTTCCTTTCTCTTTGCTTATCTTCCTTGGCCATAGTAAGCATATCTGCTGGTGGGTTGGAAAAAAGAAATCTGAGAATCTCTTGGTTTCCTGTACCTCTTTTGAGGAGAGCCAGTGAGTTGATCTTGTCTATGCTCCACGTTCTTTTTCACTGGACACCCGGGCAGTGCGTCCCAAACCTGGCTCAGCCTCAGCGTCTCCGAGGATCCACCCCTGGAGCTTTTGTTCCACAAGCCCCGGTGGGGCTCACAGCTGCTCTAGGGATGAATTTGGTTTTGATGGATGCTCTGCCCACTGACTTAGTATGACCACTCTCAACAGCACAGTCTCTATAAACTGCAAATTCCTGGGAATGGGGAGAAAGAGAATCCATTTCTGACCATCTCCTACCCTCCAGATCATCTCTAACTGTTCATCCCAGTGACCATGGGAAAACTAGACATCCTGTAAGGAATAATTGCTAAGTCTCTACCACAGTTCAGTTGCCCTTTGATTTATATGGCATTTTTCTGACATGGCTGAATATTTTAAGGTACTCAAAGAAACCATTGTCATTATTCATCACCATGTATGTTGTAACTATAGATCTAGCTTCTATTCAATTCAAGAAACATTTATGTAATGAGAGTGCATCTCCTGTGTATTGGGCCTTTGGCTTCTTTATTATAATCATTAATATGGTAGTGCCAAATTTTAAAGTTTGGTTTGCTGACTTTAAATAAGACATTTCCAAAAAAAAAGAAATCAAGAAACCGTCAGAACTTCTTTGAATATAAAACATCTGAAACCTGCAAGCCATGTACATAATTAGGTTTAGTAGTAGAGTATATATGAAGATGTACCGAAAGTAAAAATTACTGAAACGTTCTT
The DNA here is from genome assembly GCF_048773025.1 of Camelus bactrianus. NCBI lineage: Eukaryota > Metazoa > Chordata > Mammalia > Artiodactyla > Camelidae > Camelus > Camelus bactrianus. The sequence continues at coordinate 79,752,976 of NC_133543.1, forward strand.
AAAGGAATCAAAAAAAAAAAAAAAAATTAAACAAAACAAAAAACTTCAAACTAACAGCAGTTGCCATTTTGTAATAGTCACAGTTGCTTCCATGTCTTCTAGTTTCTTAACAAATTACTGCAAAATCAGGTTAGTTGAGACATGAATAAATGTACAACATAAATAACTATACTTTGGCCTTTGTATTATATGGCAACATTTTCTTTGATAATCAACATGCCCTCATAATATTGCCCTTATGATCAGATATTATGTAACCTTAAATTATAGGAAACAGAATACGCCTGAAGGACAATTCTGTTATATGTAATTGGGGACATGCAGCTGATAAGAGTTTCCAAGGATGCTGAGCCCAGTGATGGGGTACCTGGAAAACTAGGTCCTGGGGAAACTTGTTGCAACATTTGAACTTCCATCTGAAAGGAATACATGTAATTAATTAGGATGGGAAATATGTAACTGTATTTTTAGATCTTCAGTGGATACTTCTTACCCCAGAAGATGCAGAAACACTGGCTAAACATGTTATGAAGAGCATCTGCTAGAACACAGCAAAGTGTGCTTAAAAAAGTACTTTTATCTTTAATAGTATGTTTACAAAATACTGTTTCCCTTGTGTCTTTGATTGTTGAAGATACTTTGAGGGTGGTGGTGGCAAATGTTAGCGGGAAATCTCTTCGTGCAAATGTATTTTTGAATAGAAAGAAGTTTGTTTGTGTTACCTGCCAAAAATTAATCATTTAATTTGAAACGCTTTTCAGATAATGATTAAACTGAGAACAATAATAAGAAAATATATACCAGATGAAATAGCTTTTAACCAGTGGCAGAAGCTTAGAACTGATCCCAAATAATTTCTCATAACGCTTTTCTTTCTCATTTGTCTTATTCCCGCATGTAATAGTTTTAAATGGCACTCTTATGAAATGAATAACTAAACGCCAACCATGTTTTTTTCATATCCTGACCAATATTTTGGCTGTTTTTCAGAAGAATTGGAATTTTGAAAATTAAATAAAGGTTTCTAAAATACCAGCTTCAGAAAGTTTTATTTAATTTGTGGAATAATTTTGTTCTCTCTGTCTGTTTTTTTTTTTTTTTTTTTCAATAGGGTCTTTATTAATTTAGTCTAGTTACTTAGTACTTATATTAAATAATCTAATAAAAGTCAGAGTTATAACATAACGTTTCCCAAATGTGAAGCAGCATCTATTACATGAGACAAAATCTTTATGCTGCAAAATGTAAAAACCATGTATAGAATTACAAGGCACCAAATGGTACTGTATGTGTGTGTGTGTGTATATATATATATATATATATATATATATTTAAGTAGAAAATTTTTGTAGTGTAAGGGGGGTAGTCAGCTCAAGAAAAGATTGGGAGACAGCTGTATATCACTGTAGTTTATTCAGAGAGGGCTCTAAAATTCATAGTTCAGTTTTTCAGTACTGGTAGTGTTCTTGATGACAATATCTCCTGATACAGATATGATTTAAGACAGTTAGTATTCGAAAAACCTACCTCGTTTGTGTTTGTTGATAACACTTGAATTATGAAAGCAAGTGGAGCTTTCCTTCTTTCTCTCTCTCTCTCTGTGCATGCCCGTGTGTGTGTGTGTGTGTGTGTGTATTTTTAGATAAATTCATTTAACAGTATAGCCTCAACACTTATTCCCAATTGTTGAGTTATTTATTTTTGTCTGATATTTTCTTTTGTATTGTTATAAATACAGGATGAAGTGTCTTATAAGGTTCCCAGACAAGTATGTTTTGAGGTTTCATTCATTTGTGTAAGTTACAATGGCGTTTGAATAATGTAAAATGCTGTAAGAATGCTACTGCGTTTACCATTTACTTTTACTTCAACGTAAGACAGTTGAAATACAGGCAGTGTGTAAAATCAAAGCAGAAGGTGTAGGAGAGTTTCAGTGAGCTGCACTGGGGTGCTGCTAAGTGCTGCATTGAAAAGGAAAATATGTACACTTCCAAAATTGTCTTTGTTTTGTCTTTTTTCTCTTTCCTCATTGAAAAGTCGTTCCTACCACTGGTTTAACAATAATAACTACGATTTATGCCTTTATGCTGCTACAATTTGATGATATACCACAGTCAGGCCACAGGTTAGAAACACAGGCTGAGTTATTACAGACTGCTGGGTAGTGATTTCCTGTGAACTGATTTATGGATAAATAATTCTATGTGCTTATTATATAGGACAGACAGTTTTTAATTTCTTTAACAAAGCATAAGCTGAACAACAGAAAATTATATGCTATACGGTAGGGACACGGCCACTCTGAGGAGGATAAACAGATGCGATCAGTGTCATGAGTTCTATTTTTGAAAGGGGCCTCATGGGCGGTTGGTGCATTGGAGGAATAATACCGCTAACCAGAAGCCCCAAGGCTTACTTACTCTGAGGCTGGAGTTTCCTACTGATACTCTTTTGCTGAGATCTTTTCCAGGGAGTTATGAAGTGTACAAATCCTAGCCTTTTGAAATTGAAGCTAATGTCTCATTTTTTCCCAGGCTGAGTTTTCATTTTGCTTTGAAAATTGATTGTTAAAATGTAGTTGGAATAAAAGAAAATTATTCGTTGAGCTGTGCTGCAGGAATACTGCTGATATCTGGCTGGGTTCCTCTCTGCCTCACAGCATGATTTGTGGGCTTTAGTGGACAATGCACCCAGTAGGTGCCTATTGTATCAGCATCTGTCTCTATGCCGTCACAAACGGGGAGAACTGTTCCCTTGTACTTCACAGGTGATCAGTTGCAGGCCTTTACGAAGTAATTAGTTCTCATCTGTGTGGTACAGGGGGCATTTTAAGGATGGTTTCACTTAGCTATGTGTTTAGCAGTAATAAGCTTCTCTACTCCGTTGTGAGCTCCATAATTGCAGGGATAGTGTGTACTGGATTATCTTTGCATCTTAGTGACTTATGCTGGAGATGCAAAAGTAACATTTGTTGAATGAATGAATGATTGATGCTTAATACAGACCCTTTTGATATTTTATTGATTTTATTGTATGATCAGCACATTTTATTTTATTCTCAGAAGTGATCAACCATCTAAACTTGGCTCAAATATTGATGAACTATAATGTGTATTATCACCACTCTTGTTTTCACATAGTTAGAGGGTAAATAATACTAATGATATGAACTATGCAGAGTATAGTTCATATGAAGAGTTCTGTGAAGAGTAGTTGGTTTCTTTGAGATAGGTCATAAACTGATAAAAATAACAAATACATATGAACACAAACAGCTGTTGCTGTTTCTTTTTGTGATATGTCCACTCTTTGACTCTGGCAGAATCCTGCATGGAGAGAGTAAAAAATTGGTTTCCATTATTGCATCTTTTTAATTTTAGACAAAAATTGCCTCTCTTCCCAACCTAATTTTATGTCACTAATGGGAAATTTACCTACAATTGCATTTTGTTATTTGGTCTAAAGGCATTACACAGTGTAACAGAGAGTGGATTGACTTTCTGTATTTTAGTGAACAGAGTTGTCTGGATATGAACAATTTTATTTATATTATGCTCAATTCAATCATGTTACATTTGTATGAATTTCAGCCTCCAAATAAAGGCCCATAATTTGCGACTCAGAGAGCTTGAAACTGCATCTCTAACAGTCCTCAGCACCAGGCATTTTGTAAATGTTTGCAGGTGATAAATTCTTTGGAAATAGGAAAGATGATTTGGGAAACAATGTGTATGTCCGAAGGGCCCTGTTGTAGGAGACGGTTCTTTCCAGAGAAGTCTCAAGTGCAGCGGGCTCTTCAGGACCCTCTGTTTGCTCGTTGGCCTCAGAAACTCCTTTGTTTGGTGTTCGATATCAAGCCTCTGTGCGACATGTGCCCGTGTGTTTGGGCGTTGGTACGTGGGCAGAGCTGGGTGGGAAGGGTGTGGGTCCAGTACTTAGAAAACTTGTCAGATGAAGCCCAGGGCCTCGTCCTGGCTGTCACCCACTGGTATCCTTGAAAACTCACTCTTCTCTGACCTTCAGCCTGCTTCCGGCTATAAAACTCTTTCCCTGCTTCCCTCATGAGGATGAACTGATCGGTGGGAAAAAACACTTCGTAAACTGTAAAGGAACATAAAGGGATATCGTGACAAAGTAAGTTTCTTATAAGAAATCAACCAAGAGTATTTATTGTGCAGCTGTATAAAGAAAGAAATTACTTCAGGCTGGGTTGATCAGAGTTGGAATTATTCTTGGGGCAGAATTTGAAGAATGTGTATGATTTCTCGAAGTGAATGCATGGAATCAACACTTCAGACAGAGAGAGAGTGTGATATGTATTCAGAGAGGAATTGGGAATTGCCGTTTATTGAGCATGTACTATGTGCCTGGTGGGTCTTGGGGTGTCTGTGTGGGGGTTCTATCTACTTTAATGACCATTAGTTTTTCTCATTTTTCAGATTGGGGCTATAAAACCTACTCAAAGAATGTAAGCATTAGAAATAACCTGTGTACTTATAGTTATGCTGTTTTTATTGAGATTTCTCCAACACTGAGAGACAGATGTCCCCAGTGGGCACATGGCCTGTTCTTTCTTCTTTGTCCTTCACTGCACTGCAGTGTGTGTGTGTCCCGCCATAGAGGGAACCAGAAAGAGACTCCGATGCTTGTAATTATACTCCTATATGGATTATTTCAGCTCTTTTTTTCTCCCCTCAAAATGCTTCCCTGTTTTAATCCATCTGAATTCCAGTGTAGGTTAATCATCCTGAAACCTTGCTTTGATGGTGTTACATCTGCATTCAAGAACTTTCAAGGACCTATTTTCCCCTAACATTTACTGAACACTTACATCTTGTGCCTATCCCAGTGCTGTATTCTCATTCTTATTTTAAGCTTCATGGCAACCTTGAAGGATAGGCATTGTTATGATCCCCATTTTACAAATAATGAAAACCAAGACTTGGAGAGACTAGGAAATCACCCCACGTCTCACAGCTGACAAGCAGAGGAGGCTGGATATACACTCCCTTTCGATCTGGGCCTCGTGTCTGACCTCTGACCCAACAGTGTGCTACTGAGTTGGGCATTCAAGGCTTTCCAAATGTGGAGCCAAGCTTTTTCCAGTCTTCTCTTCTGATGTGCTTCACACTTGAACCAGTGTGACTTAAGGCTATTCCAAAGGGCGAAAGCAAGGCATTTGCAGTGAATCTGGGCTCTGTTATTTCTTTTTTTTTTTTTTTTTGCAATTTTTTTAACATTTTTTAAATTGAGTTATAGTCATTTTATGGGCTTTCTTATTTCTTAGTGGAATTATGATAGCCAAAGTCTTCTGAACCCTATTTCCTCATGAAAAGAGTTGAAAATAGATATCTAGGGGTGAAGTTCTGATGGAGAAATTAGAAGTGCACTTCCAGTACATTTTGTGGTACAAAAAAATGAGACATGGAGGTGAAAAGGATTGTTGTAATGTTTTTGTTAGTTTTAAAGTAGGGAAGCTCTGAACCTGCTTACAGGTAAGAGGACAGGAGGTACTGAGGAGCAAGGATGTAAGAAATGAATGGAACAGGGGAAGAGAGTGGGGAGGGGGTGGAACAGAAGGAGGGACGTAATTAATGCCTGGTTCTCCTTTGTGATTTAATTAATGAGAGCCTTTTACAGGCACTTGCCTGAATTAAAGATCGAATGATAACGAAGTCATCCTTCAGTGAATATTTTTTGAAAAAAATTGACTTGTCTTCCTTTTTTTTTTTAACTTTTTTTATTGAGTTGTAGTCATTTTACAATGTTGTGTCAAATTCCAGCGTAGAGCACAATTTTTCAGTTATACATGAACATACATATATTCATTGTCACATTTTTTTCTCTGTGAGCTACTGACTTATTTTCCTTTTAAGAAGCATTGCAAATGTCTAAATAATTACTGTAAATGATTAATCTTTGAGATTAATTATATCCAGACTCTGTCCTAAGAGCTTTACATTTAATCTACACAATATTCCTAAGCAGTCAGTACCTTTATCGTTCCATTTTACAGGTGAGAGGATTGAGGTATGGAGAAATGAAGTCACTTGCTAGGGTTACATGCTTAGTAAGTGGAGGAGCCAGGATATGAACAGAGGCAATTTGACTTGGAAGCTGGCATTTTTAATCACTATGATAAACTGCGTCCCAATCTGATTTCCTCAAGTAACACTTGATACTAGCCCAAGGCATATTTTTGTCTGTTTTATGTCAGGGGAGGAAGACCGTATCTCAGGAAGGTATTTCCAAAGAGACAGAGACCATGTTTGGAGGAAGGCCTTGTTGAGGAGAGTTACTCTCCTCCTCCCGGCAAGAGGAGAGCAGCTTTCTGGACAGCGCTGCCCCAGCAGACCTTGCACCTGCAGACCCTGCTAGATAGCTGAGCAAAGAACATGACTTCTAGGACCATGCAGGTTAATCAATATGGTGTGGAAAAGAAAAGCACACGTGGCTTCCCATTGCCTGAAAATAGCACGTGTCAACAGCTCTCTTCCAAGATGCAGAAACCAACCTAGAGCAGCTGCTCTCTGTGGCGGCATTAAGTGTTGTGAAGACACCTGTGTGTGTCTAATTCCAGCCCAAACAAGTCTCCTTCCGGCTCATCAAAATGGGGACAGAATTTACCTAAATGGAGATAATCATTTCCAGTAGAGTGATTTGTCTATCATTCCCTGTAGAGATTCCTCCCCCACCACCCTTTTTTTAAAAATGGAGGCATAATTTACATACAGTAAAATGTATGCACATTAAGTGTTCAGTTTCACGAATTTTGACAATTTTTATACCCATGCAACCACCAGCCAAAACTAGAAAATCCCCTGTATGTCCCTTTCCAGTCATGACCCTGCCGTCTGGAGGGGACCACATTCTGACCTCTATTCCGATGCATTAGCCTTGCCTGTTCTTGTGTTTTATATCAGTGAAAGCACTCAGAGATACTCTGCTGTGTCTGCATCGTGATATATTCTTACACTCCTCGACAATAAACAAGAACGAGCAATGACACGCAACGGCACCAATGAGTCGTCTTTAGAGTTGCGCGTTGGAAGTTTGCAGGGCTCGTGTGCTTCGTGCTACCTTCGTATTCCTGGTAACCAAAGTGACCCACACAATGGGCTTCTGGCCTATCTCAGTGTGCGCTTGCTGCCTTCCTGTTTTCTCCCTCTAATCTCTTATAATAAAATCTCATCTTGAGAAGATTGTCAATTTATATTCAACTTATAGGCTATCACAATAATGATTTCTTTAAAGGAATTTAAAATTGTGGAATTAAAAAAAATTTTTTTAAGGAATTAAAAAAATTTTAATGGAATTTATAATCTCTTTTTAAAAAAAGAAATATGTTAGACATGTTACATGGTGTCTTTTTAGTACTTTCAAATGTCAGAGGAGTAAAGGGGTAATAGAAGGAAGGAAGCCGACCCAGTCTCTCCTGGTTGGCCGTCCAGTGGGCCCGGGATGTTCATTTCGTGACTATGACATGCTGTGTGCTGTGCACTTTTCATTGTCATGAGAGAACGTTAGGAAAACTATCCCCACAAGAAAACAGCTTTTCTTGGCAAGTGAAATATGACTTAAGGAGCCAGAACTGGAGACATACGGTACTATGAATGAGAGCTGTGTTACTTTATTGGATCCGAGTCCAGGCACTATTTATACTGCAGCATATTCAGCACCAGATTGTTAAATCTTAATACTGAAACAGTGCATCATTTTAATATTTTTGTTCTGTTTATTCCCTGTTTTCAAGCATTATGTCAAGCATTGCGCATTCATTTATTTCATCTTGGACAGGACGTGCCCTGACCAGAAAGTTCATTTCCTATTATTGGAATTTCGCCCCATAACTATCAAGGCAGCGTTCTGTGAAGCTTTTAAAAGTTCACTTGGGTATACAGGTGATCTCTCTCTTTGATGATAAAATATATTTTTTGAAAGAATGGCATGATTGGACTCACCTGTTATTGTCAAAAATTAAAATAAAAATACTGTTTCTCTTCTATCAGTAAAACATAGCTGTTTTTGATGTGTGACAATTTCTGACATCCTAGGGACCACTGGATTTTTCATAGCATACAAATATAATTTTTGTTAGTCTGTGTTGTTTGTAAAATTGGTTTCTCTTTGTTTTTCTTCATCAATGTTATGTGTGCCCTATGCACCAAGTAAGATGGGTCCATCTTACGAATAGCTTAGCATTTTCACCATGTGTTCCTGACGCTGTCCCACAAATCTGCCCAGGTTTGACTGGGATTTTTAATTCTCTCTTCATTGTCATCCGTGTTTACCATATGTAGCAGGAAACCCACAGGGAAAGGGGTAGCTGCTACCGTAAACTGTAAAAAGAGCTGAGGAATTAAAAAAGAAAAATAAAAGGAAGTCGAAGGCATCTCTGCTATTCTGATCTGTGGTCAATGATTGTGCCGTTGGAAAACAAACCCCTCTGCAGGCTGAAACGTGAATCTGGAAGTGAATTCTAACTGCATCATCAGCTCCAAATGCTATTCTCACTGGGGATCGCACCACAGTCAGGATGAGTCCACACACAGGAATTTTCTTGTACAATTCGAACTCCAATCTTGTATTTACTTAAGGCTTGCTTCTTCTTCTTCTTCTTCTTCTTTTTCTTTCTTTCTTTCTTTTTTTTTTTTTTTTTTTTTGTCTATGAAATCAGCAGTTTGGTATACTTAGCATCAGTCTTAAGTTAGAATGTGAAACAAGACTTTGGGGGAAGGAAGTATCCGTATGGTTTTCTAGGTAATTTAAGAAACAGGAAAACATAAAAAACTCTGATTGTCTGTGATTAAACCTCATCCTTTCATTCTCATCTTCCTGTATAGTTAACTCAGTTGTCAGCCAGAAAGAAATAGGTTATTGCACTGGGTTGTAAAATATCTCTGAGTGGGCCTTGAGTGTCGACTATTGGATGACCTTCTTAACATTGAACAAACATGGGAAGGTTTAATAAATAGCAGATATGTGTTTATTATGTTTTTCTTCCCTGTGCAGGAATAATCAAGCTGGGGCGGTGGAACCCTCTCCCCCTCAGTTATGTGACAGATGCACCCGACGCGACAGTGGCCGACATGCTGCAAGATGTCTATCACGTTGTGACGTTGAAAATCCAATTACAAAGGTGGGTGTCTCTGAACATCTGCCCTTCCTCACTCTCGGAGCTGCAGAGATCAGCTCATCCTGTCTTTGTTAATTTCTAGACATTGGATGAAATGAGGGGAAAAAAGAAGAAAAAGAGGGAAGGAGGGGCACCAGGCATCTTTATAGTCCACATTCCAACTGTTTTATGTTTTGTTTTCAGAAGCAGTGAAGTGGTAACCTAGAGGAAGCTTGATAAATCATTAAAAATCTGCAGCCCTTAAAGGGGAACTTTCCACAGCCCCTGATTTAATGAGTCCCCTGGTTGAAAGCTTAGCACATAGTATTTGAAGAATAAACACCCCTGCTGTTTCAGGCTTGTGTTGTGAGGGGCGAGTTTGGTGCCCCTGGAGCAGGCTTACCAAGAAGGCGCTGGTGCTGGACGTCTTCCGCTTTCCTCTCTGGTGGCCTGCAGAAGTTCTGGGAATGATTTCTTTTTTTCAGATACAGCATCCAGAACAAGTTGTGCCTCTAAAGAATCTAAAGTTTCTCTGCAGAGTCTTGTATTGCAAAGTGCCTGCAAGTCATGTGTTTTAAGGAAAATTGTCCTTTACTGTAAAGGTTTTGAAATTGCCCCTTTTGGAGAATTTACACTTTAAATAGGAACCCAACATTCTCGTCTTTGTCTGGGATGCTTTAATGTCTCCTCTTTAGTTATGTTTTGGTTAAGAAAGTCACATCTTTGGATTGTTCTATGAGGGTGAAAGCTAGTATGCCTTCAAATCTGATGAAGCATTTGTTTACATTTAACCGTAGGAATATTCAGTGATTTAATTTGTATTGTGGAAGTTTATAATCATACTGCCATACCATTTCCATCAGTGGATTAGAGAAATCGTATTTTTAAAAATCAGCTCTTCTTCATACCTGAAGTGACTGTTTCTCTTAGTCTAGCGTGATAACTACCTTAAAGAGACTGGAAGGGGCTCTGTCAAGGACCTAGAGAAGCAGTGTTGCTCTCCTTCCCTCATTTTGGGCCCACGTGTGACCCATTCCTTGGCAGTTCTCCTGATGCTGGCACAGGACTGGGGGAGACTGCTGCACGTGGCATTATTAAAGTTTGCACGTCGTTCATTCTTGCTTTGTTTTCCAGTTGTTCGAAGTTGGAAGACTTGCCTGCGGAGCAGTGGAACCATGCCACGGTCCGCAATGCCTTAAAGGAACTGCTCAAAGAGATGAACCAGAGCACATTAGCCAAAGAATGCCCTCTCTCCCAGGTCAGTGTCTTCCGGAGAAACGGAGAAGCCACGGGTGTGCTGTCTGGCAGGAGGGGCAGTCCTGCTCAGACAACTCTCTTATTTACAGTCACACTACATTTTAGGTGGAAAAAAATATGGAGATTGTGGTGCTTTTTGTTGTAGAGTAGAACTCATCACTTAGTGAGAGGTTGGATGTAGTAGGAGTCATATTAAAATGTTTTACACTCACAGTCTTCAGCTTCTCACATACGTCATAGGAAGTCGGTATCCGTGTCTCCATTTTATGGATCAGGAAAACAAGGTTGAGAGAAACACTCTACCTGCCTAAGCTTACTCAGCTGGTCACGTGATGGGTTGAGACCCTAATCCAGACTTCCTCTGCTAAAGCTCAGGCTCCAGTTATTACATGACTTGGCCGATGAAACGAGTCAGCCATGCCAAACCCATCTTAATTTATTTTATTTATTTACTGAGCCTTTTCTGGGTCTAGTAGAGAGGTGATCTTTGCATCATACACATTCGGAGAGATTGTGTAGTGTATTTACCATGTGAAAATGCATCATGAGAAAAGTGGTTGTCCGTTTTTACTGAGCTGATCATCAACTAAACAAGCCACAACAAGAGACTGACAGGATCAAAGGGAGGAGCGGCAGAAGAAGAAAGAGCTTCCGCTTCCGTTTGTGTTCCCGAGTGAGGGCCTCACTTTTTCAAATGGTAAGACAATATTTTGGTGGCTATAGGCAGTGGCTTAGAAGTGCAGTGAAATGAACTCAGGTTGACATTATTTAAAGCCATGGGTGAAAATTCATTTTCTGGTGTGAGTTGCTACACTTGATTTAAGATAATAGACTAATTACATGTCTATCAAGTTCAAAGGAAGGTGACAAGAACCATAGAAACTTGATGTGTTCTGAGCTATGTTCTTTGGGGGAAGCAGGGAGCTTTGTGATTGTGGAATCAGCTAGATCTGGGTTCACGTCCTGGCTCCTAAGCCTCTAGGACCTCATCTTTATATGTAAAACCAGGAGAATGATAGTTCTAAGTAATCTAATGAGGAGTAATGAGATAAATCACATAGACCCTTGGTCTGGCACCTGGCATACAGTGTTGCTCCATATGGTACCAGCCGTTGTTATCAAGACATGGTATTGTTGGTGTGAATTGGATGTTTCTTATGTGTGTCTTCGAGAGTGTTTGGAATGTAGATCCTCTGAGGGGAGGCAGAGCCTACTGTTAATATTTTTGCTTCCAAGAAATCAAGAAGTCATGCACCTGAGTGGTAGGGAGTAGACAGCAAGACACACTAGTATTTCTTGCCTATCAGTTATAACTCTGCTCTTGTGCTTACCACTTTCACACAGGCCATTTCAGTGCCTACCTGTAGGTGTGTACCTGGGGGCTAAAACTTGTTGCTAGAATTTTGATTTGCTTATGAAGTTCTAAAAATAAGTATTTTGAGTTATTTTGATGATATATGGGGACTGGATAAAGAACAATTTAGGAAAAATTCAATTTGTCTTAAATGTTACAATTAGTCACAATTAATTTTCTCTTGGATTCACATGAAAGTCAAAATGAGCTTTGCCTGGAAGTGGACGAGTCCTAACTTCACGTCACCAAATCAGAATTTTGTCCAGGGCTTTTGAGGTCTGTGGGAACTTGGTCAGAATTGATCTATCACGATTACTAGGGTTGGTTATGACTATCAGACGTGACCTAGAGAGACATCCTAGCAGAAAGAACCCACATTAGGAGCTGAGAGCCCTGAGCTCTGCTCTCAGTCCCTTCATGTGGGATGTGTGGCCCTGGGCAAGCCCATCCCCTCTCAGAGCCTCTTTAAACTTGTCTGTCAGCCCAGCGCCATTGTATCTACATATTTCACAGAATTTGCAAAGTTGCCTTGAGGTTCAAATGAGAGCATCTTTACCCTTCTGTAAAAGTCCTCTTTGCTTCCCCATTTTCTGTTCTCGTTGCTTGTCCACCTAGTTGCCCGATCTAAAAAGTTTCTTCTCTGTCACTCTCATATTTGGTCCTGTGGACTCTACCACCTCCGTATCTAAAATCTTCCTCTTTTGTGCTGTTGCCTTGTTTAGACTTTCATCACCTCTCTCATGAAATATTTTAAGTCACCCTGCATCATAATCTTTCCCCTGCCACCTGCTTCTCCATCGCTAACATCGTGCCATTTCCTCGTCTCCAAGCCTCCAGTGACTCCTTCTGCTCAGCCTGTAGGAAGTACAGACTGCCTATGGGAACCAGCAAGATGACCCTGTCCATCCTGATTTTCTATCAGTCACCTTCCTCCCTCAAGCTACAACCACTGTGTACTCCAGACACATGGAATTAATTATTTTGAAACATTTGCTGTTGCTTAAACTTCACCACAATATTCCTAATTACAACCTAACTAGTACCCTTTGCATTGCAAGCCTAACAAAGCAACTTCTTGTGTAATTTTTAAAAATCATGTGAAGTACGTATTCTATTCCATATACTTGTGTTTTGGGTACTTTTAAAAATCTGTACAAATCACTGTACCTGTTCAATTATTAACCTTCCCTGTCCATGTGAGACTGGCCCTCAAGGGAGGTGTACCATGTTAATCTCTGGCTTTGGTGGCCCCTGCACACAATGCTGCCGACCTCGGAGCCCTCCAGTTGGACACTAGTCTGCTTTTGCTGTGTGGTTTCTCCTGGCCAGCATGCATTGCTCTCTTCTACTGGATGAAATCTTCCTGCAAATTTCAGCTGGAAAGTTACTGCTGGTGACGAACCCTGACATTCTGGCAAAAGTAGTTGCTTCCCCTGCTCTTAGTAGCCTTTGTTACACATCCCTGTCACAGCACTTATCACAGCCTGTTGTGAGTGTTATCTGCCCGTTCTCATCACTTAAGGGACTGCTCACAATAGCAGAGGCCATCTCTTATCTCTTATCCTCTTGTCCTCAGCATTCAGCACGATGCATATCCTGCATGTAGTTGTTACTCTAATGCAACAGTTCTAAACTTTGGCCCTATTGCCCTTTTGGGCAAGATGTTCTTTGTGGATGGGGGTCTGTCCTCTGTGGGGTGTTTAGCAGCATCCCTGGCCTCTACCCTCTAGATGCTGGTAGCATGCCATCTCCCCATCCTCCCCATGACAACCAGAATGTCTCCAGACATTGCCAAGTGTCCTGTGAGGGGAAGAAAATCATTATTGGTTGACAAACACTGCTTTAATGTATTTAGTCAATTAAATGTAAAAAAATTTTAGAAAGTGCTATAAAATGTAAAGTTTTATTATTTTTACAGTATTCTTGGCAGCTCTAAAATGTTTTAAACTAGAAACAGTGAGTACAGTTTTGATGGTTGATGCCCAATACATTTTCAGTCAAACCGGGGTTCAGTTCTATTGCTTAGATTTGAGGAGGATTTGATTCAGGCTTTTGGTATGCTGGGTGATTATGGAAAAATCTCACTGGGTTAGTCTTTCTCAGCCAGCATGGACATGTAGTGGGGCAGCGGCCTTAATCATGTGGCTACTACCTTAAACATTCCAGATTATTCATTTACACTGCACGGCTGGATTGCATTTCAGTGTGGAGATCAGCTCACTCATCTTGGTGGTGCTTGTCATAGAACAGGTGCATACATTTTTTTTGAAGATCAACCTATGTAGTGTCAAAAAGAATGAATTTTTGTTCTAACAAGGAGAAGCTGTAACTAAAAAATGTATTTCACCAGCATTACAGAGTCCCAGTTAAGAGGCAGGTACCTTACAATGGGCTGGGGCACAGTGGTGAGGATGAGAGAGAGAGTTAAGCTTTTGGTCCAGGAAGTAGAGAATGGAGCACCCAATGCTACTCACCTCAAAGGAGAATGGTAGATTGTTGAGCTATTTAAAATAGGTTCAGTTCATGAGTAAAAGATGCCTGTTTTTAAAATAATTCTCCCTTATTACCCTGAAGCCAAACCATATTAGCTATTTCCTCACTCAAGTTTGGCAGTTGCATAAAGGAATGATTCAGTGGCTAGTGTATATTTTCTTGACCAGCCCAGTGGTCTACATTTCAAAAGAGCAGCCTTGAAGGCAGAAGAAAAGAGTGGAAAAGTCCATAAAAGGGCAACAATTGTAGGCTGAGGCGTATGTATTTAAAAGGAGGGAAGTCATGATTTAGCTGTTCTCTGTCTGGCCAGATGCTTGGAAAGTGTAGGTTGTGTTTGTGTGTCTGTGTATTTATTTTTGATTTCACCTTTCAAAATGTGTTTAAGTGCTGACAGCCTCTTCCTTTTCCTCCGATGTCCCCCTGAGTCACCACTCCCTCCTCTTCCCTTAGCCGCATAGTCTGTCCCAAGTGTCCTAATTTACCATACCTTAGGCACAGGTCTCTCTTAGTAAATGGTCTTCTCTAACTGTTCTAATTTGAAAACGTTATGAATACATCTTTCTGTGGCTTCCTTACTTTTTACTTTTTACTCGAGGAAGAGTTAAAAGACAAAACCCCAGGTCCTCATGGTTTCACTCTATTAACATAAGAGGAGCTAACAATACCAACCTTGACCACCTCCTTGGTTATTATGATGATCAAATGGAGTGATCATTTGCAAATGCAGGAATTTTCCAATGATCCCGTTTCCCCCTTCCAACATTATCTCTGTGAATGGAGACATGCTAAAAAATTTTTTTGTGTGGTAAAAATACATAACATGAAATTTATCATTTTAACAATTTTTAAGTTTACAGTTTCTGAGTTTACAATTTAGTGGCACTAATTACATTCACAATGTTGTGCAGCCATCACCTCTATCTATTTCCAAAAGTTTTTATCACCCCAAACAGAAAATCTCTAACCATTAAGCAATAATTACCCATTATTCTCTCCCCTAACAGTCCCTGGTAACCTCTATTCTGTTCCCCGTCTCTATGAATTTGCTTATTCTAGATGTCTCATAAGAGAAGAATCAGAATATTTGTCCTTTTGTGCTGGCTTAATTCACTTAGCATTTAGATATGTTTTCAAAGCAGCTCAGTCCCATACCTCTAGTCTAATATTTGAGGGATAACATGACTGATGGAAGTTATTGAACTGTGAAAATGTTACTAGATTTCCAGTATGATGGTGATGTAGAGTTCATACAGTATTTTAAAGACATTACTGTAGGATAGTGATAACTGTCACTCTAAGCAAGTCTTGCCCATTGGGGGATCATTAAAGGACCAACTTAAATGTACAGTATACTAAAATAATCAGACAGTGAAATGAAGCAGCCAGTTGGGTCAATAGGAAAAAAACAAATCAATCATGTGCTCATCTGTAGACAAGTGGCCGATCAGCTACATGGACCAGTTTTGTCTTAACCAGTTGCCAACCATCCATTTCATTTAATCTTAAATTCACATACGTATTGGGGATGTATCGTGTCTTGTGTTAACCAGGTGCCAGCTGTCTGTTTCAGTTGTTTTCATGCAAGGGTATTTTAGTTCATGGCCCAGCCTCAGGGACTCTTGTTGAAGGGGGCTCACAAGCGACAACTTCAAAATAATTCCCGACACAATGACTGTGACAACCATATGAACTGACTGCACGGAGGGGAGAGAGCTGGCATTCGCTGACTCTGCATCTTGTGTCCCAGGCGTTTTACACAGATCATCTCTCTGAATCCTGACAGCCTCTGAGGTGATGTCAATATTCCCCTTTCACAGATGAGGGTGCCCCTGTCTGACCAGCAAGTCGTGTGGCAGCCCCCTAGGGAAGGAGCTCTTGAATTGAGTCTCCCCAGACTCCACAGCCCAGAGGAAATGTTTCTTTCAACCAGAATGGCAAAAGCTTTCAATCCTGGTAGTGTAACTCTGAAATGGGGATGGAAAGGGATAGTAGAAGGCTACCAAGTAAGATTAAATAAATTTTTCATGATAAAGTAATTCCTCCAAATCATTTGTTTTTTCTTTACTGTATTCTTAATTGGAGTATCATAATCTCATGTTCAATATGTTATTTAGCATATCACAGAGCAGAATGAAAAGGCTGAAAACAAGCGAAGAATGCACATATCCTTCATTGCCTGCGTCATGCTCTGGCCTCTGTGTTACAGTGGAAGGGGCAGCCGTGAGATGTCGGCTTCCTTCCCTACTTCTTGCTCAGACAGAGCCTGCTCACTGACAGGCCGGGTAACTGTTCACTTTGGTTTTAAAATGTTCTTTCTACAGCGAGTGTATTGTGTATCTGCAACTTAGCCACTCAGTATAATGTTCCTATTCAAACAAATAAATCTCACTAAGCCAAAGAGAATGTGGTAAAAGATATTCAGTTATTTTATCACTCTTTTTTGGGAGAGGAAAGGGGATGCTCAGATCACTGTCTTTCTAAATATTTTGTACAAATCATCTTAGCCTGTGTGTTTTGCTCTTCCTAAAAAGTTTTAAATAGCTTTTGGGTTCCTTAGCCTTTTCAGACTCTAAACTCCGTAATTAACTCATATAAGATGCCACAACTTTTTGTTTTATATTTTTGTCACCTTGTTTCTTGCTCTTTCTAAAGAATTGGTTGCAGCACCCACTTTGAACTTGTACTAGCTGATGGCGGTAGTGGTGAATATTTCCTTACTTTCGTTAATTAGTTTCCCTTCTTAACAGACCCATAAATAGTGTGGCCCCATGGTAGTGTCTCTTTGTGGTGCTTCCTGCTGCAGTTAGACAAGATGCTTCTTTGTTCTGAGCTTCTGGGCCCTCAGTTTGAAAAACTGTACCACACTTATAATCACAGGTGATATCTCTCCTTTGAGCTAGTAAAAAACAAACATGTGAGTTTAACATTTGTCTCAGGAAGCTAAAAGAAAACTTACTTTTCTTAGCTGTAATTTCTATTTAGCTAAAATAAGTGTTAATAACAATACCATGATACTCTCTTACAGTTGGCTTAGAGCAAATTCAAATCAGCTAGTAAACCTCGGAGTAACTAATTCTGATATATTTTGAGTCCTCAAATACCTTATTTTAATAAAAAAAATACATTCCAATATAAATGGCAAATGTGTCAGAGTGACTGCAGATGAGGAAACTTAGATTTTTATCCCCCACCTGCAATCTTCATATTTAAAATTTCATGATTAATTACAAAGGAGTCTGAAACTGGCAAAAAGTTTTTGGTAGTTAGGAAGACATGTTAAACCTTCCTGTTTATCTTAGTACATAATATTTTTCATAAAATCGCTTTGTCTACAGTCACTGTCCAGGTGGTGTTTACGGCTGTGACTTAGCGTCTGAGGGGGCTGCCTTGGTTGCCCATCGCACACATGTCTTCCCCCTTTCATTCTCACAACCCACCACCATGTGAAATGGAGCATGCTCGGTAAATGCAGTCACTTAAATTATATTAGTCTGTTTAATTATAATATTAGTATATTAGTGTTTAATAAAACATACTTTAAGTGTTAAAAATAACAATACACATCTCTTTTGGGTTATTTGTATCAGTATTGCTTTATATTAACATGGCTACATGGAAGTTGGTTGTATTCTGAATAGAAAAAGTGACTCAGATCTCGTTCATTTATCAAAAAGATGTGGGCATTCTAAAAAGTCCAGTTGTACAGCTGCTCTAGAATGACTGGAAAACATGAAAGAGCAATGAGACTACAAAATTATACACATAGTTTTAAAAGCAGCAAATGGAAATTAGGTATTTTTTTGGCAAGGTCATAGGTGGGAGAGATTTTTAATCATTACTCATCCCATTTTGTAGCAACTGTGTCTCATCGGATCTAAGGTTCTCTTGATTGTAAGGTGCATCTCAATTTCAGTGACATTAAAATATGGTCATCCCTTGGTATCCAAAGGAGACTGATTCCAGGACCCCCGTAGATACCAAAATCGTCAGATGCTCAAGTCCTTTGTATAAAATGATGGAGTATTTGCATATAACCTATACATATGCTTTAAGTTCTCTCTAGATAAGAACTATGTAAATAGATGCTGGAGTCTCTGCAGCAAATTCAAGTTTTCCTTTGGAGCGCTCCAGAATTTTTTTTTTTCTGAGTATTTTCAATTCACAGTTTGAATCTATGGATGTGGAACAAGTGGATACAGGGGGTAGGGGGTAGGGTTTGGGTGGGGGAGGTGGTGGGAACAATTGTATTTAAAAAATGTGGCCTCAAATGGGTGAAATGTAAATATAAATTCTCTGTGCCCCAGGGCCTCTGGAGAACATTATTCCTTGTAGAGTAAAAGTCAGCATCTGCTGGCACTGTGTTAGCCCCTTTCAGTTTTGTTTGGCATGAATTAAGCTTTGATATTTTAAAAATAAATTGATACTAACATTAAGATGATCTTGTAGAATGTGTCCAGAGTAGTCCAGTGAGGTCTAGTGATTTAGACTCAGTCTGTGGGAATAAAGCAGTCTAATTTAGAGATAGAGAGAATTCGTATTTGAAACTGGAATAATAAGACATAACATGACCTTTCATCTAAAGTATTCCCAAGATGTACCTCTTCTGTTTTTAAAGCTCTCAAGTTAAATTATAAAAATTTGTATCAGTAAAGCTATTTTGAGGGTCAACTAAGTATAAAGACTTGCAGGGAATTAACATGAATAAAAGGTGTCACAGATTCAAAGAGACCTTTCTGGTGACTAAAGATGCTCATTTTTAAAGAAACTATCTTATTCGCTACCCAGTTTCTTTGCTCAGTTTATAGCTTAAACCTGTTTAGTTTTTGTTCTGTGGTTAGTGAGGTAAAAAGTCATTTATAATAATATGCGGAAGAGAACAAATCTGATTGAGTCTCTGCGTAGCCAACTCCTCCTTTTTCCCCCTATCTTTTTTATTATTTTTATTTTATGTAAGTTTCAGATGAACAACATTACTATTCAACATCTGTGTACCCTACAAAGTGACCACCATGACGAGTATAGTTACCATCCAACACCATACAGTTGACTCCCTTCACTCATTTCATCTGACCCACAACCCTCTTCCCCTCTGGCAACCACTAATCTGATCTCTGTATCTGTGAGTTTGTTTTCATTTTCTTTTGTTTGTTTTGGGTATTTTTTTTTAGATTCCACATATGAGTGAAATCATATAGCATTTGTCCTTCTCTGATTCATTTCACTTAGCATAATAGCCTCAAAATCCATCCCAGTTGTGGCAAATGGCTGCATTTAATTATTTTTATGGCTGAGTAGTATTCCACTGTGTATATTTACCACATCTACCAACTCCTATTTTTCAAATCAGTATGAACCTGACTCTAGTATAAGATCATCTGGTGATGGAGCCAATAGAAGCCCAGATATTCATTTCCTTGCCACATAGATGGACACTGGCCACTAACACAATGTTAGTGTTAATGAAGATGTATCTGGAACAAAGACAGAATAGGGAGTCCACCGAGTGAGGGAAATGTGGATTATCTGGGGCTAGAGTGATATGGGTTTGTTCCTTGTCTTATGGATCAGGAAGAGTTGAGGGACAGCTCCAGGCAGTACTTGAAACACTTCCCATTTTAATCTGCTTTCTAGACCACTTTGCAATAGAAGGTGTAGCTCTGACTCCTGCCATGGCTATATATTCTGTGTCTTTCCAGAGGCTAACATTCATACAAACAGCAGAGAGAGATGACAAGTACATTTGTAATTATTCACGTACACCAGAGTGGCGGATGCATCTGTTATTAGGCTGCTTTCATGTTAAATTTTTCATTATTATGACATTTCAGTTTGGCATTTTAAATTTTCATCTTTGTCCCTTTTCATCTGTTACATTTTAGTGACTCAGATATCCCACATCAGAACTGTGTTAGATATGAGGGAGATAAAAAAAAAAAAACCAAACAGACATAATCACTGTCCTCAAGGGTCTCACAGACTGGGACAGAGAGAAAAGCTCAGCCCTGAGACAGAAGGAACTAGCCCAGCGAGCCAAGAGCCTTCTTTACTCCTCTGTTAAGAGATAAAGCAGAACCTGCCTCAGGAAGCTTAGGGTTCCATGGATCCTCCCAGGCAGCAGGCAAGACTCTGAAAGTTCTGTGATACACTCAGGTGATACAGGTTCTTTGTGTTTCCGGGCTATGTTCAGATCCTCAGATTAAAATAGCTCTCCTTACTGTCTCCCCTTAGAGAACAGAATTGTCATTTAGAGAGCAGCAACTGGAGGGAGGAGAGCCACCTGCTATGCAGAAAGGGCCAAAGAGGTTTCTGTGAATTGAATTAGTACCCCCTCCCCCAACAGTACTGCGTAGTGACTTAAAAAGAGAGTCTGTGGGCTCACAGAGGGACCTGTCTTAAATGCGAGTCTACGCAGGACTGTCTGACTGCGTTTGAACCTCCTGGTAAATAACTTGCCAATACCTTTGATTTATTGTTATCCTTTTTATCTTGACTACTTTGTCGAAATGCCATTAGAAGTTCTAAGATTTCGCTCAACTGTTCCATATCTGGGGATTCCTTTTTTAAGAAAGATGAGATTTCCAGGCAGGATAAAAAAACCTTATGTTGGTCATCTGGAGCCTTTGACTTGTTTATGTCCATTTGTTTTTAGACAGAATTTGCAGAAAGACAACCTATGTATAAAACATACACATGTCCTAGCCCAGTCATTCAGGTGTAAGTCAACATCTGCCACGAATGTTGGTCCACACGTGCCGTATTGACTGAAAACATATCTCTGTATGAAATTTAATTTAAGTTGTGCAGTTATAATTGTTAATCTTTCTGTGTTAAGTCAGGCTATGCTCCCCTTCTCTTTCCTTTTAACTGCAATTATAAACAAATCAGCTAAGGGAGTTGAGCTCAGGCAAGAGAGGAGGATGGAGAGCAGGAAGTAGTCAGGTACATAAGCACTCATGAAGTTTTAGCATTGATTCATTTTTGGTTGAAACCCAGTACAAGTGTTATGTTTAGTTTCCCCTGCTCTAAAATAGCACTGTTAATTTTTTTTTCATTTGGTGAATTTTCACACAAGTGCTAATCACACGTTTCTATAAATTATATTAATTTAACTTATTTCCCTAAATGTTGTTCTGCAGTGTGTAGCACGGATGTTCTCAGATTCTTGGCTGTGTAAGCTTGTTGCAGTTGGAAGCGGAACAGAAACATCTGAAAGGCATTATTTGGATAACAGATGCATGAGCATCTGATCTCACCTTTTGCTCTGGTTCCTAAATCACAATTGTTCTTTCCCTTCGCATTCAGTCTGTATGCCCGGCTCCCTCCATTCTTTTTTTTTTTTTTTAATCTTTTTTTTTTTTAATTTTTTTTTTATTTATGAGGAGAGGTAATTAGGTTTATTTATTTATTTATTTAATGGAGGTACTTACTGGGAATTGAACCCAGGACCTCATGCATGCTAGGCATGCACGCTACCACCGAGCTATACCCTCCCCACCCGGCTCCCTCCATTCTTGACATTGCCCGAGGGTTGTTTTTTTTTGGAGAAAGCATTGTCATCACACAAGTATCAGTTAAAAGACTAGTAAACTTCGGTAATTGTTATTTAATAGTTTGCAGGAGGGTGACTACTTCAAATTTAAAAGACAAAGGAGATTGGTGTGGATTATAATGTGCCTTTTCTTGCCCCTAAAAAGGAATACTCATATTTATGAAAAATAACTTTTTTTTTCTTTTACAGAGTATGATTTCATCCATTGTAAATAGCACATATTATGCCAACGTGTCAGCAACCAAGTGCCAGGAGTTTGGGAGATGGTATAAGAAGTACAAGAAGATTAAAGGTAAAGCGACTTTTAATTTTGAAGCCTATTTTCAGTTCCTTAGGCCAATGAGTTGTTGATTCTTGGAAATGTATACTAATTTAGATATAATTTTTCATAAAGTTTTTGTATAATTTTTTATAAAGATAGGATTCTTTTTTAATTGGAGTTTAGCTGATTTATGTATTAGTTTCAGGTGTACATCAAAGTGACTCAGTTATACACATATACTTTTTTTAGATTATTTACCATTGCAGGCTGTTATAAGATATTGAATATAGTTCCCTGTGCTATAGAGTAAATTCTTGTTGCTTATCTATTTTATATATAGTGGTGTGTGTCTGTTAATTCCAGACTCCTAATTTATCTCCTCCCCTCTTTCTCCTTTGGTAACCATGTTTGTTTTCTGTCTGTGAGTTCTGTTTTGCAAAGAAATTCATTTATTTTATTTTTTTAGATTCCACATATAAATGATATCATATAGTATTTGTCTTTCTTTGTTCAACTTATTTCACTCAGTATGATAATCTCTAGGTTTATTCATGTTGCTGCAAATGGCAGTATTTCATTCGTTTTATGGCTGAGTAATATTCATATATATATATATATATATATATATATATATATATATATATATATATATATATATATATACAGGCCCCCTTAAAACTAAGACATTAGAACCAAAGTAAAATTCTTAGCATAATGTGTGAAGTTTATAGTTTTCACAAGAGTTGTTTGTGAAGGCTAGGATCTTTAAAGATATTTTAAAGTGGTATATTTCAGAGAGGCATATCTATTTAAAAAGCTCAATCAATAAATCATTGTCCTTAATTTATTAATGAATATTTAAAGGCAGTCATTCTAGGTTAAATCAGCACTTTACGTGCCAATTAACAAATTGAAATGACTATGTGGTATCGGGACATCTCTGGTCAGAAATGGATTCTTGTGTTTATTTGGAGACAGTTCCAGAGCAGTGGTTAAAGCAGAGGGACTCTGCAGTCAGGCCGCCTTGCATTCAAATCTTGGTCTTCCATTTGCTAGCTGTGTGAGCTTGAACAAATTATTTAACTTCATTAAGACTCAGTCTTCTCATCTGAAAATTGGAAGCAATAAGAGTAAGTCACTGGTAGCTGTGAGGACTAAATGCATTAATACTGGCACGAAGTAGTCTCTTAGTTAACAA
Source organism: Camelus bactrianus (assembly GCF_048773025.1). NCBI lineage: Eukaryota > Metazoa > Chordata > Mammalia > Artiodactyla > Camelidae > Camelus > Camelus bactrianus. Next base: position 79,776,204 of record NC_133543.1, read on the forward strand.
TGGCTATACTACTGTAGCAATAATTAACAGTAGTAGTTCTGCTAGCAGTGCTACATTATATACGAAATTATATTGGTCCTAAATGTATAATTCTCTTCCGTAATAAATGGCATACTATGTAGGCCATCCAGCCCTTTAAATATATCAGTGATATTTTGCCTTTGCAAATTTGCCAGTGTTGGAGAAATTCTGCTGTTGCCACCCCAATTCAAATGCTATTCAATTCAGATGCTACCAGCCCCTGAGGGGATTTGGGGAATTTTTTGTAACGTAACAGGATGTTTGAGGATCCTCCGAAGTCCATATTTTGCATGATTATGACATCATCCATCATGTTTTATTATAGGTATTTAGAGCCTTGCCAATAGTTCACTGCCCCGTCTGAGAGGGTTAAATGACAATTTATGGTGGGCAGGTAAAAGTAAAGGATGAATTTATTTGTTTTGCTGCCTGCCGGTTTCCTCTAGGGAGACAGAGTGTCTAAGTAATGCCTCTTGGCTGTTGAATATTTGAGAGTTGGTTTACGAGGTTACCTATTGAGGAAATGAGCTTTATATGCATTGGTGGCACATTTCTGGTTACAAAGGAATGAAGACATTTTATGCTAAATAGATAATTTATAAGGAAAGTCAAGGTGTTGAACTACCCAAAAGAAATTAAGTTTACTGAAAACTGAATTAAGATCCATTTCTTTTCAGCATATTCTAAAATTCTTAGGACCTCCAGTTTCTGGTTTGGATATTTGCTTTAGGATGTTACTAATATTAACTCTTGTACAGGATAAGATGGATAACTCCTTCTCACTATAAGATATGATCGTGTGATTCAGAAGTGTTTCTTTTCTGTGAGTGTTGTCTCCAAGTTTTTCTTTTAAGATTAGATTGTTAAAGTGCTTGACTAGTATCCTCTTCGGCTAAAATCAAAAGAATTTCACAGCTTCAAGGTCATCTGTTAGATCCTATTTACTTGGTGTTGTAAGAGTAAGGAAGAGAGAGTCCTTTTATAATAGGCTGGAGTATAATTCCAGATTCAGAAAAACTGGAAACCCTTCACTATTGTGTTTTCAGAATTGCCACTACAGGATGTGTGTGTGTGTGTGTGTGTGTGTGTGTGTGTGTGTATCTGTTCACACACACATTAGCACTTATGTCTTCTACTTTTCTCCTTTCTTTCTTAGAGATTCAGTTCTCCAAGCTCTATTTTTTTCTTCAAGATAGTAAATGCACAGTTAAATCTTTAAGTGCCGTAAAAGCAGACTGAGACCTTGATTTCAATCAAGGAGGTCAAGGATCCCCACCTGAAGAGGCTGCCAGACACTGTGCACACATACTGTTCAAAGAGATGGAGCTAGTCATTGCTGCTGGAAAGTGTGTGTGTGCATGTGTGTGTGTGTGTCAGTAGGAGGAGAAAAGGGAAGGTTAAGGTATGTGTGAAGTAAACACAAGCTGCCATAAAACAGTTCAAATGGTGTTGATTCATCAGCCAAGGGAGTGGGAGGAAAAACAAAGAATTCTTGACAGGTATAGTGGTGTACAGAAAATAAACACCCCAGAGAAGTGCGTTTTATTAACTTTCGACCTCAGAGAAAAGGAAATGTTGGACCGATACAGGCACGTTTCATATGATAGAAACTTTATGCTATGAATAGATGTCGCTGTGGGAGTGCGTATCTAGTAGAATCCATTTCTCATGAGAAAGCAGTGATTTTTGTTTGCAGAATTTCTATTTGTGTCCATCCATTTTCAAAATGAAAAAAAGAAGTAATGGATTTCAAATCTGGAAATGAGGAGTAGCAAAGCAGGAATCCTACCTAAGGGCTCTTCCTGAGAGCTGGGGAGCCAGTTCTGTGTCCTTTCCTGCCTCCTCACTCCCCACCTTGTTTCCATTCTGAAGTTACCAATTTATACGTATCATTGCTGATACTCAGTGTAGAAGAAATCTCAAGCTGACTTAGTGATGTTCCAAACTAAATTCGGGCTACATTGTTAAATATGTTTCTTATTATCTCCTAATGTCTGTTTTAATAAAACAGTGGGAACTAAATGGTTGCTTCTTAATCAAAACCATGATTTCCTAAACATAAGCTATGTGATTCTGTTACAAATTGCCACATATAGATCTCCTAGGTCAATTTTTTTTCTCTTTTCATAGAAATAAATAAACAGTAAAATAATTATATACTCTGAAAGATCAAAGTAAATATGACTAAAACCTGGCAAAAATAAAAGTCTACTGGAAGGATTAAAAAAAAAAGATCAGATTGCAAATTCTATAGTTAATGCTTAAACAAATATGAGAAAAATGAATAATCAATAATTTGATATCATTAGAAACAGATGGAAAAACTATATACAAATGGAATTGTCTAAGTTTTGAAGTAAACATTTTAATGTGCATTTTTTGAATTTGTTGCTATTATAGCTAAACTATTTATACTTTATTCTTTAAAAGTCCTACGTTGGTTTGGCTTAGCATGTTAACTTTATTTTCCCCAATGATCACAGCAAAGCACATTCTGTTTACCTTTTTTCTTTAATTTCAAAGACAATCATAGTTGACATAGACATATTTAAGTTAACATTAGTGTTAATTCAGGATAGATGGGGAGACAGCTTGTATACTCTGGTTTTAAAGTCCAGAACCATGAACCTGCTTCCCAGCAGTTTTTGATATTGAAGAAAATGAAGTGGTTGGATGGGGTAGTTGGCTGGTTTAGATGGCATTTTTTTAATCGCTGTTTCTCTCATACTATAATTGTGTCTGGCCTAAATTTTACAATGTAGAGCTCATAAACTCCCAGATTTAAGAAGAAAATGTACATTTTGTGGAAAAGCAAAAAACCCAAAAAAGACCAATACTAATAGTTGTTTAATATGTAGGAGTTTTTGTGTTAGACAAAAGGATAATCCACAGGAACCTAGAAATGTACAAGTTATTACAGAATTACTTGCAAGAATTTGGAGGATTATGTGGGATATTTACCCATCAATTTTTCTTTCATAAGTTCTACACATTTTAATGAAACACTTATTTTTTTAACCTAACTCTTCTTTTGTGTTAAGTCTATTTAGACATAAACTTGCCCCATTATTTTTATGAAACTAAGTGCAATTATGTGCAACACTATTAGAAATTGTACTATTACACAATCTACTTTTGTAGGAGATCTTATAAGAATAAGAAAGTACCATAACAAAGAAGGGCTTGTATATTTTAAATGTTTCTTAATTAAAAACTAATAAGTTAAAAGCAAATAATTTTACATTTAAACTGTTTTTCATTTGGCACCAAAAGCAAAATGAACTGTCGCCTTTGGTCAGGTCAGTCTCAAGCATTTAATATGTCACAAGAATTAAGGGGTCAGTGAAAGTTCACAAAAATCTAGTGGATGTCACAAAATTATTTGTGTCGTAAAATAATACCACTAGGGTGAATCGACCTAACCAAACCCCATATTTTGGCCAGAAAGCAAAATTATCTTCATCACTTTCCTTTTCTCAATCATTGCTCGAGCCCCCTGATTGCTAGTTGTCTTAATTTTATTTGTTTATTTGAGCTTATTTTGCAAAATATTAAAAAGCTGGGAGAAATGAGGATTTTAAAAACCAGTGTTACTTCCCCAAGCCTGGTTTGTTCTAGTAATCAGTACTTTATCTGACCCTGTCTGATCTAGTCTTGCAAGATCAAACGTCCAGGCCAGCAAGCAGACAGTAAACAAAGCCTGTGAAAGGGTTTCAGTAAACACAAAGATTAGATGTTGAATGAAAATTAAACTCCTTGAACTAGTCCTCTGTACTAAAGTGGTTAAGTGGGTTGTGATTAAAAGAAATAAGTAATTATGATCATTATAGCTGAAATGATATAATGTTACCACATTTAAAGCACCTCTTGTACCCAAAAATGATTGTGTCATTTACAAAGTGGTGCCTCGAAGTTGAATAGAGAAATCAGTGTCCCCTGACCTGGTTCCATAAGGCGGCCCTTGCTTAGCCTTGGTGGTCAGGACAATGCCTTTAATCAACTGCCCTTACTCTGCCCCTGCTGTTGTTTAGCTCTGATGAGGTAAAAGTAACTTAACTTATGTCTCCTGAATTCTTCCAAGTCACGAAAGAAATTTGCTTTCAGCTTTGGATCAAAATGAAGGTGTTTGGCAAGGAAGTTTGTCTGCCCTCTGCCTGTATTGTACCTTGCTTTGACAACATCAAATCCTTGAATTTTATGTAAATATTAGATTCATGGAAATAGAAACATCATTTCCACAACCAAGCACTTTCCATCTTACTGGTTTTCCAACATTTGAAAGAGCCTTGTACATTTACAGTGATGTACATTTATCAATCGATCCCCTTACGCTACCTGGCCTTCTGATCAGAAGCTTATTGGTAGTGTCAGCAAGTGAAGACTGGTGAGTGAGGAATGCCTTGGACCCTAAGCTCAGGTGTGGACTCAGTCCTTACTCGGATCTTGAGAAGCTCATTCTAGCTGTTCTGGTAGCTGCTTCATTAGCTTGAATGTGTTTATTCCTAAATGTTTACAGAATTAAAAACAATCATTTGTCAACAATGTGGTTTGTAGATTAAAAGAAACAAACTTGCAGTCTTCTCATTTATACTCTTTATAAGCCGTTTTAAATATATGTTTTTTAAAAAAGGATGGAAAAGAAAAAAGGATCTGCTCTTCGGACTCCTTCCTTTCTTTCCCCACCCATCCACCCATCCATCCATCCATCCATCCATCCGTCCACCCACCCACCCATCCGTCCATCCGTCCACCCATCCATCCATCCGTCCACCCACCCACCCACCCATCCATCCATCCATCCATCCATCCATCCATCCATCCATCTATCCATCCATTATATGTAACTACTATTTGAAAGAAGTATAAGACACAGCTTCTGGTTTCAAAAAGCCTATATTCTCTATGAAATAACTAATAATATAACATAATTTTATTATCATTCAAAAATTAAGTTGAACATCTACTGTGTATATCTGGCAAGATTTTAAGTAGGGATCATTACACAGTCCCTCCTTGTAAGAAGGTTACAGGCACAATTAAGTGAATAATTTTAATTAAATGAATGTTTAGTGAGTGTCTCTACTACAGGATAGTCAGTGCTAGAAGCAGTGAGAGACATTCAGAAACATGTAAGATCTGGTTCCCACCTCTGGTTGTGTGGCCCTCGACCTGGTAGGGAGGTGGCCCTATGAGTATATCTGGCAAATACATAGCAGTGGTATAAACTGTTGCAGTGGAAAGGTCCATAAATTCTACCTGCTGGGTGTCAGGTTTGGTGTAGATGGGGGTTAATTTGAATAGAAGTAGCACATGAGTTATATCTTAAGGACAAATAGAGTTTTCTAAATAGCAAAAGGAAAAGAAAGAATGTTTCAAGCAACTTGCAAGTTCATGAGTATAGATGCAGAGGTTCAGAAGCAGGATGTGTTTAGGAAATTTTGGGTGGTTGTTCAGTATGTCTAGAATGACTGTGTGTTTACTACGATACTATAATATAACATGCCCAGAAGGGCCAAGATTTTTCATTGGTAAAAAGGAAAAGATAGAGCATGGCTGGGTGTGGGGTTGATGGTTACATCAAATATTGGTGAATGAGCAGGAACGTTTGGGACCCGACCGTGGAGATCATTTGTGTTATAATGACAAAAAATAAGGTTGGGAAGGTAGGGATCACACCTTAGGGAACTCTGAAAGCCAGTTGAGACATTTTGAAAATCATTGAAGGCTTTTCAGCAAGGGAGTGAAATAATGAAAATGGTGTTTGGTTTTTTTTAAACATCCCCTAGAAGCCATGTAAAACTACAGATGGATGTGAGTGTGTTTATGACAGGAGAGGAGACAAGTGGGAGGGAGAAGGGGGATGTGTGTACACCCTGGAGGATGCAGGTAAGATCGAGTCTATTGCAGTGATATGTGGAAGTGAAGATGGTGAGGGAGGTGAGGCCTCGGCTTTGGTGGCAGGAATGAGAAAGAGAGAAATGATTAATGCGATATGTGTGTGGGAGGAGAAAGGAAAATCAAAGCAGAATCCAAGATTCTGAGCTTAAGTGACTCTTGATGGTTTTGACAGAAATAGGACAATATAAACTGAGAGGAATTTGCAGATGCTTCAGTGAGAGTTGGTGAACTGGGTAGAGATATCCACCAGGCCATTCAAGATGCGGAGCCAGCTGACCAAAAGACGGGACTGAAGAATAGATTGTGGAGCCAATTTTTTGGACGAAATAGTTAAAATGCTACTAAAGGAGGAGTCTCTGAAGGAGAGAGTGAGAACAGGAGGGGGCTGAAAGCTTTGAGAGGTAAGAGGGATATAGGTAAGACGACATGATTAGGTAGAAAGTGAGGTTTCATGGAAGCCAAAGGAACATGGGTTATCAGTGGAGAAATGTTATCAGGGGTGACAGGAGGAGAAGAGGTGACTGGAGGCTCTTAGCTTTGGCTAAAAGGGACCATAATGACTTGGAGGAATGAATGGAGGAATGATTGGAGGAAGCTATTTCCCTGTAGCGTGACAACTATGTCCATCTGAGATGGAAAGTGGCAAGGAAATGGGGGTAGCAGATACTGACTTAGGAGGAAAGGCTAGAAAAACCGCTGGCTGCAGCATTAAGTTAAAGTCTAACACATACATCCATCCCACCTGAAGTCTCTGCAGAGGAAGAGGGGTGATGAACAAGAGTTCACAAACTAGGAAGGGGTGGAACCTGAGGCACAGATGATGCTTTGCCCGTGAAAGAAAGAGAAATAGCTGTGTCTTCTTCAGAACCTGGAGGAAAGGAAGGGAGATGGAAAAGGAGATGGGTTTTGGAGGTGGAGTGAGTGGCAAAGAACGAGGCAACTCATGCCCCATGGTAGGGGTGGGCTGGGATGTCGTGATTATCTAGCAGTGAAGGAGAGAGTGGTTGGGATGGGGCTTGGTGAGGAAACCCCCTAAAGTGGGTTCTGGACCAACTATGTTTGGGAACCAGTGAGAGAAGCGGGGAGTTGAGCTCAGGTGACATAGTTAAGGGTTGTGGTTCAGGTCCGTAGTTCTTAGCTGTTTCTAACCATGTGCTTTAGATTTCTCTTAGTTTCAGATTTCCCTTTGTCTTGCCGAAAAACAAAATTAAGAACTCAAAACCAAAGATAGACCCCCGTGGTGCCTGATGAAGAATCTAGAGTTTCAAAATGAGAGCTTTTGTCGGTGGACCAGGGAATTTATTTAAAATCTGGTATGACTGTGGTGACACCCTCTTATTTGAGGGAAATCAGTAGGTTAAAATCAGAGAATTCTCTCGTTCCTTAATCAATTAAATAAAAGCTATTACTGGTTTTTCCTCAGAGGATTTACAAAGTTAAAAGCTGAACAGCCCTTATGTTTGTAAGGTGCTTGAAGCTCTTAAATACCAGTACTATGTAAGTTGCTAGGACTAACATGGTAATTGTCTCTGGTAGACAGTGTTTAACTAGCTGTTTGCCTGACTGGTGTGAGGCTTTCATTTCACCCTTTGCAAGAATTTGAGATTATCTGACCTTGGACTCCTAAACTCCCAAGGAAATAAACATAAATCTAGAATCAGCCGGAGCACAAGTCAAACTAGTTCCACCTTTCAGGCTGTCACCTTTTAAATTGCATATTCCATAGTAATTTTGACTCTTGAATAATCTCCCTACTAGATCAACAATTCCTTGAAAGAGCTTCTGTGGGACTCGTCTATTTTGTGCCCTCCTTCATCCACTTTAGGGCCCTATGAACAAAGGACTTCAAATATTGTAGATACTTAGTAAATGTTAATAAAATTGAATTTAATATACATGAACTTATTTGAACATATGTACTTAGAACAGTTTTATTTTTGCTCATATTATATTGTGACTAATCTTATCTTCTTATCTGCTATTGGATGTCTCAACTGAGAGAAAAAAGAAAATCTTTGCTTGTTTAATTCATATTACAAATGTCCTTAGCAAATTTAGTAATCGGTTAAAATTATTCTGTTAATTAGTTATTGAACTAAAGATTTAGCAATTGTTAGTCAATTCCACTAAAAGAGACAGTAACAGCTTCCTTAAGTAAAAATTAGAGACCATTTATGTAGCCTAAGAAAAACATCTCTTTGAAGTTTTTCCAGCTAGTTTATTGAGTATTTTCCTTGAAATAATGACCCCAAATATTTAAGTCCTATGAAATCAGAAAGAATGGCCAACGAAAAAGAATGATTTATGAGTGGTTTCCTTGATTCACTTTTCTTTAATAGGTTGAATTAAAGAACTAATACACATAGCATGCTCTTGAACAATAATATTAAGTTTCTGAAATGTGATTTTTTTAATCATGTCTGAATTCACCCCTGAAATTATAGTTTTAGATTAAAACACAGAATAAAAAGTAAGATATTATTAGATATAAGTAGTTTTAACCTATATAGAAAATTATAGGAATATTTGAAATGATCAGTGTTATCAAAATTATGATAAGGCATTGTTTGAAACCAAAAGAGACAATAATGTTCAGATGCAGTAAAGGTGGATAACGCTCACGTTTTCTGTGGAAAATAATGGGTCCTATGAGCTTTCATTGTCAAAAAACAAAGGTGTCCAGATTCAAGTTGCTTTATGATAGATATATATGCTTTTGTGGATCTTGATATGATGGAAAAAGGAAGTTGATAATAAGGGAAAATATACCTAAAAAAAAAAAACAAACATCGTATGGTATTATCACAGTGCCTGCTGCTATACTTCGCTTATGGGGCTGGAAGCATTTTCCTTCCAAGCCTTGTTTTATTAGGAGTTAACAAGTTGGCTCTGAATATCTTGCTCTAGGCAGAGGCTTTGCAAGCAAGTTCTCAACCCAGAGACAGATTCTCTTTAACAAATTTAGAGGAAAAAAAAAATCTTTAGGTTTCATAGTCCTAAAAGACTTCGCTTAGCTTTTTTTCCCCCTTTTGCCCTTCAGCCCTTTCAGACTCCTAATATTTTCTTTAATTATACTTAGTGAACTCTTCTGGTTATAGTTTTGTTTTTAATTTCCAATGGTGTGGGATTTATATCTGGTATATATGGAATATTGGCTTTAGCTCTTAAAATCATGTCTGTCTATATTTGTGTTAACAGAAAAATGATTTTTATATAACAAACTGACTTTGGAAAACTACAGTTATTGACCAGGAGAGAATAAATCAGAAGTATTTTCAGTGATTGGGCATGCTCAGTATTGGCAGACAGGATGCTGTTCTGGTTTGTCAGGAAAATTAGTGTTATGTTTACATTGTAAAAAGAAGTTAGCTCAGTGAAAGACTTTGGGTGAACAGTAGGGTGTTTAGTGTTAATATGTAGCCCAGTTCAGAGAGAGGAGTCAAAATAAATATCAGGTTGAATCATATGAAATTGCCACTTTGGTGGGTCAAAATTGTGTGTTGCCAATATCATATGGTAGTTCAGTCTTATATGATTTACCGTGATTGCCTGAGAGTTTCAGGTTATTAGTGTTATGTGAGTGTGCACACACCATTTTATTTTTTGTTGGTTACCTGTTTCAAAGAAACACTTCATATTTTAAAGCGTTTATAAAGGGTACTTACAAAAGCTCTCAGTTGTGTGATTCGTGTCTTCCATCAGTTGGGTGGGAATCCACGCTGATGACACTCATTTGGGGACAAAGCTTTTTGGCTGCAAGAAAAATAAAAGAATGGGAGGATTCATAAAAATATAGTGAGTGTGAATTTGTGTTCCAGATGACTGGAATGAACTGCTAATACACAACAAAATAGGGATTAAAGGGAGCTACGTTTTATCATCAAGTAGAAATGCATTGAAAATCATAGGTGGATGTTACAGGCCCATCTGTGTATATCAAACAGTTAAATTGTCTGAAGCAAAACTATAGGTGGAGTTCTTTCAAGCTAGTATTATTCAGTACAGTCTCTGTAGGGCTGGCCTCATTCCTGGTACGTGATAGGTGATTAATAAATATTTAGCATACAAATTAAAACAATAAAAACAGCCAAAGTGAATAATCTGTTTCAGAGATTAACTCGTTCAATTGTTGAGGAATCAGTCATTTCTTCACTTTTAAGAACTGACCAGCTTCTGCAGTCTGTCACATCAGGAAGGTTGACAGGGCCTTGACTGGAGGAACCAGGTTGAGCTGTCACTGCTCAGATAACTCCTCCACACAGCACATCACCTGTGCACGTCCGTACCACATGTGCACACATGTGCACACAGCACATCACCTGTGCACATCCGTACCACATGTGCACACACACATAAAATAGAAACCAGGACTCACCTGTGGGAAAGCTGATTCGTTCTGGCTCTAAACACTAAAATCATTAACAACCACATTCCCCAAGCTGCGCAGTTCAGCATAAGCAGTGGAACAAAGGTTTTAAGGCCCTAAAGACAGGTTTGAATTCTGTTACTTCCATTAATAGGTTTGTGACATTGATTTTTTGGGTTTTTTTCCTGAGCTTCAGCTTCTTCAATAAAGTGAGCATGCTAATACCTATGCCACACAATCGTTGTGTGAGAATTGAATGGCAGTGATATATACACGGTTTGGCCCAGTGCCTCAGCTACTACATAAATGGTAGAAGGCTTGTTGTTACCTGCAACGCTAACACATTTTAAGAGATGTATTAGCAAGAAAAGTATGAAAATTTCTACGCTTAAAATAAAAACACTTTTCTCTAAAGTAAATATAGTAGAAGTTCTTGTGAAACATTTAAGTCCTGAGAACTTAGCTTTGAGTTACACAGAAGAGAAAAAAATGCTCATTTTCACTGGCCCTGTGATTTGTTTATTATGCTTATGAGGCTAGAGCCAGTAGCCCTAATCAGTTTGAATTTTCCTAAATATTTGTCTACCTTTGGACTGCTATTCCACCTCGATCAAGTCATCTGACTTCTCTGGTATTAGAAAGGGTCATTATCCTTAAAATTGGGACCCAAGATTTTGGGGTTAGGGTTGGAGGAGCAAGGACCTTGGGGTGGAGCTTTGGAAGTTCAAAGCAATTAAATGCTCAAGAATATCTTCTTCCTATGCTCAAAGGTTTGGGTACCCATTCAAAATGATCTGTTTCATTGGGAACTTTTCTACCAAGAGTGCCAAATGGACAGCCTACGTCTTACCTTTGTAGAATGAATCACTTCCAGAGTATTTTCTGAGGCTGAAGGAGTCACAGAGAAATGCACTATCTTTTTATTTTATTTTATTTTTTATTTGGCTTATATTCTACTATCCAGGGTTTCCGGGATTAGTTCTGGGGAATACTAGAGTGGTATCTTATTAAAGAATCCATTAACACTCATTCATGCTAATCTGTTTACATTTGCATAAGCATCTTAATGGTTTAAGGAAAAAATCCATAGGCCAAAAATTCCAGAAATTTTTAAGCACAATGCCTTTTACCTAGTTCATTGCTTTCCACTCATTATAACTATGGGTAAACCTCAGGGCTTATTTCACAAGGGCAGTTGTGTTAAGGTTTACATTGAAACGCTAAGTTCATAATTCTGGAAAAAATGATCAGTCTTTTAAGCAGTATTGACAGACCAACGTGCAAGAACCACACTACAACTGCTGCCATTGCCACTGTATAAACTACCATTATTCTTGTTGCAATAGGGGTTCCACAAGGAGAGATGTCTTAGGAAAGTCTTAAATTTTTGCCAAAGAGTCAAAAAGCAGAAGCAGGTATTCTGAGAAAGGGAATTGTTTTTAAAATCCTAGCAACACAACTCTTTAAAATGCGATTAGGTAAGTAACTTGGAAGGTTGCTTTAAAACCAGTTGACAGGTGATTGTCCTCATTTTACAGATAATCTCAAGATCTCCCAGGTAGTTAGTTGGCACTCAGGCTTTAAAAGTCCCAGTTTGCTCTTCTTTCCACCTATCCTTTACCATCTTGCTTTGATTGGCAGACATCTCTACCAATCAGATGCTTCACCTCTTGCTCATAAATTCTCTTTAGAAAGTATACTTTGGGGCACTTAGTCACTGGAGTATATTAGTTGGAATATTGAAATTTTACTGGGTTTAATTTACGCAGCATATATAGCAAATAGATGTAATAAAAATAATGAAATCTAACAGAGAAGCACTAAGCTAAAGAAGAAAAACGTGTGTTTCTTTTAGTTAGAACGTTTTTGATGCCTACTCACTCCCTGGGAAATAAAAACAGCCATTAAACATTTGCTTTTTAAAAATACTGTGGGATAAACAACAAGGATTTACTATATAGCTCAGGGAACTATATCAATATCTTATAAAAACTATAATGAAAAAGAATCAGAAAAAAAAAGAATGTAGATATATACATATATATGTGTAACTGAATCAATTTGCTGTACACCTGAAACTAACACAATATTGTAAATCAACTATTTTAATTAAAAAAATACTATAGGAGGACACTTTTCTTCTTTCTTTTGGTTAATGTAAATGTAACATGTATACATTTAAAGCATATTTTATTCCTTAAGTTTTCTTTCTATATTTTAAATTCATAATAATTTTTGAAACTTAAAGCTATATTTGTGTAGCATTCCTATAAATTTAAAGAGTTGTGAGATTATGTCATTTTATTTCTCATCTGTTCTCTGTCTCCTGATTCGAGGGTCAAAATATTGAGAAGCTGAATACAACATATGCCTGCGTATACCATGAAGCATGTGATTTTAAATTAACAATGAATTCTTTTAAACTGTAGGGATTTATTTTAAGAAGTAATATGTTGCAATATGGCATAGTTACTTGAACCAAAGGAAGGGTTGCAATTCTTTAGATGACCTTTGGAAAATAGCAGACACTGGTCAGAATGTCCCAATCAGGAAATTTTGAAATGGCAAGCTTAATCTGTTAATCATAATTACACAGTCATTTTCTGAAATTTCCAGTAGCACTTTAACAAAGATCTTTCACGTAACTACTGATCATTTTATTTACTCTTGCAATTCTAAGATAATAATATTTTCCCTATGGCAAGACTGAGACCCAGAGAATTTACAGCTTGCTCAAGGAGGCCCTGCAGCTAGTTGGAGTTAGAATATGGATTTAAATACAGTTTTCTAATACCAAGTCCAATCGATGCTTCTTCAATATAACATAATCAACAACAGAAACTAAAGATATATCATAGAGAAAAAAATTTATAAATGCTTAGATATATTTATAACATAGTGAACATTCAGTAAGATTGATTCCTTAATGTCATTAGGGATTAGAAAAAAAAAGGAATAAGACAGTTATAAATGTCTGGTATAATCTCAAAAGACAAGAATATAAAAGTGAAGACAATATAGAACAGTGATTCTCCAACTTTAACATGCATAAAAAATCACCTGGCAGCCGTAAGTATCTGGTATAGTCTCAAAAGACAATAAATAAAAGCAAAAAGGATACAGGCATTCATTCTCAAACTTGTGTACATGAGAATCTTTGAAACTTCAGTATACATTAGAACTTGAAGAGATCCCAAATTTGTATTTCTAACAGCCTTCTAGGCAATACGGATATTGATGGTTCAAGGGACCATACTTTGAGTATCTCTGACACAGCACAGACCTGTGTACATCCATCCCTCCATGTCAGCACACACACACACACACACGAGGTGCATATACTAGTAATGTTAAACGTTGCATAGTGCCAAGTACTGTTTTAAGTGTTAACATAGATTAACTCATTTAATCCGCACAATAATCCTTCAGAGTAGGCATAATTATTAACCCACATTAAATATACGAGGAAAGTTAAGGAACCTTAAAGGTCACACATCTACCAAGTGGTGGAGCTGGGATTTAAACTCTGGCAGTCTGGCTTAGAAGTCTCTGCTTTTTAACTATTACACCATACATCTTTCCCAACAGCTGAAAAGATACTTACCCAAAATTGCAATAAAGAAATTACAATAAAAAATTACGTGCCAGATAGGAACATAAGACAAGATTTTTATGTATATATACACACATATATATTTTATACATATATATTACATACATATAATATTTTGAGTATTGAAAATGTTCTTGCAACCACCTTAAATAATATATGTCTATATCAGGGATTTGTGATTATTAAAATAAATACTTACTGGATGTACTATACAGTTGCATGAAATAAAATGAGATTTTTGAACCAAATATCTTTTCACTGTAATGCAGATAAATCCCTGGAGAGGAGTGTAACTCTCTTGTCTGTGAACACCCTGCCAGCAGTTTGGGGCATTGAATAACTGAAGTCACAGGGTGCTGTTGGTTAGAACATCAACTCTGGGAACTTGGGAAGGCTTCAGGAGCCCCTAGGATTTAATACAGGGCTCCAAAGTCCTCTTCTACTTTGGAGTTACTTAGAACCCCAGAAGCTCAGTGGTGGGGGGTGTAGTTAGAGAATGGTTTTCCATTCTTTGCAATTTTCACTCAATCTCAGAAAGCTCAGAAGAATTGGCAAGATCCTTCTGAATCTGTGAGTTTCTCAGAAACCTGAGCAGACTCCAGATGTGAACTGTTCACCCACAAGGCCCCAGGACTGGGACCCTTCTCCAGAGGCTGAAATAGCAAAGAAAGCTGCTCAGCTACTAGACGTAGAAATGCTTCAGTCTCGTTTGCCTCAGCCACCTTCTGTTAGGGGCCTTGTACTTGAAGCTGGGGACAGCATTCTTTCTCAGGCACTTCCCACTCCCCAGATTACCGGTAGGACTTTGGCAGCAGTAGAATCAAATCCATTGTGAGTTAAATTGCAGCTTTGATATAAAGCCCTGGAAGCTGTTTTGTTGTTGTTGTTGTTGTTGTTGTTGTTGTTGTTGAGGTTAATTTTTGCTTTTATTTGCCAGTGTAACTTAACTACAGTGGCTAACAAATTTTTTTTACCTAAAAAAGTACATTTTACATCATCACAATCCAACAAACACACACATATATGTATATAACCGAAACCAAAGTTTTGCCAAAAATGTCTACCCTGAGTTTTCCTGTTTTTAAGACTTTTTTTTTTTGAGCAGTTTCAGATTTACAAAATAAAAATGACAGGAAGGTACAGAATTTTCCCATATACCCCCTCTCCACACATATGCATAGTCATTATTTTTATTTACCAGAGTGGTACTTTTTTTTTTTAGCTGAGGATGAACATACACAAGCAGATGTATTTTTAATGTCTCTTTACTAAGTAAGCACTTTGGCTTTATTGAGCATATTTTCTGTTGTGAATGTGAACCTTGCTTTCATCAGAGGCCTACTGCCTTTTATCCTTCAGGTTTCTTAGGATTTCTGATCTGTGGCTGAGTATTGCAGAGATAAGATGGGCCCTCAGAGCCAGGGTGTTACCTTTGGTTTTGGTTTAGTTTAGGATAGACTTAACGTGATATTTTCTATTAGAGTGAAGAAGCAAAACACAAAATCACACACTACTGTTAGCTCTGCATTTCAGTCCCTGTGATTGTTTTCAAGTAATTTAAAAAGAAAGAAAAAGGGAGGAAGGGGGAGGGGAGGAAGAAGGAAGGCAAGCCGGAAAGAAAAGGAAAAAGAAAGAATGAACGCCCAAGCTCAGTTTTCATATTGAGTCTGGTACATTGTGGTGCCCCTCTGAGTTTTGTTTTTGTTTGTTTGTTTGTTTTGAGCATGTGTATTTCACCTGCTGTGACAAAAGAGGCTAAAATATTATTCTGATATTTTTTGTATATGAATGGCAGCAGAAAAAAATTGAAGAAGTTTTTCACATTTGGCAAAATCTGTGCAAACCATTCCTGAAACCATGCATTGCCTTGGTCAGTAGAGATTCATTCTGTTGATAAGCATTTGATTTTTAGGCACTCTTGAAGTTGGGATGATGATTTTTTTTTTCTATATTACTGGAAGTAAAAAACTTGGCTTCTATTGATGGAGCTGTCCAGGACTGGAAAACATTGACAAAGATTCTTTGCTTGACCAAACTTTAGGCAGGCTCCTGAACCTTCTCCTAAGCCCATCTGTGCACGTCTTTGTAAAGTCCAGTTTTACAAGGGCCCTGCTAAGTCAGTTTAACCAGAACCCCTCAGCCTTGATATCTGATCACCCTCGCTATCTCATTCTCATCAATTCCTCATTCTCCACCGTCCCCCAGGTGATGTCTGATCACCCTGGCCTGTATTCAGCAAAGAATCCTGCTGGGTCGGTTTCGCTAGAATCCCCCTTACTGCTGAAGTTTCCTCTTAGTAATTTTCCACCCCCTGACCTCCACCCTGCTCCTTGACTATAAATTCCCGCTTGCCCATGCTGTCTTTGGAGTTGGGTCCATTTTCTCTCCCTCACTGTGAAATCCTTGTATCTATTGCAATGGTCCTGAATAAGATCTGCCTTACCATCTTTAACAAAGATCATTGATTTTTTTTTTTCTTTAACAACATAGGAGGTGTCTTTAGTCTTATAGGCAAAATTTTAACATCGGTAGCCCATGAATGGGCAGGATCTAGTTTTCATAAATGTTTCGTTTGGCTTTAGTTGTGTTTTGAAAATGGAATTAGGTTAAAAATTAGGGGCTATATTGTAAAAATCCAGATTTTTCATTTTTTTGGAAAAAAAATCTAAAGAAATGACAATGTGAGAAAGACAGCTGGCAGAGTCATGGGAGTGGCTGCTTTCTTTGGACTGGGCAGGCCTTCTCTGCCTTCCCCTGGTATCTCTGTGGCTGGCCTCTCTGGCTGTTGTTCTCTGCCTGGGTGTGTAGACATTTGTGTTTGCAATTCCCTCATCACGGCTGACTGATGAGTGAGCACTGTGGTGTTACTATACGTCTCTAAGGATGCTTCCTCACTCACTGTTCTGTATGGAATTATAAGGATATGGAAACTCATAAGAAAAGGGAGAATTATTATGTATAATCTTAAAGGAATATAGATTGACTTTATTCCAGTTCTTATTGCAACAATTTCATGTAGGTTTCATGGAGCTCTGACATTTGTTTGCTTGTGTTTTTTTTTTAATTAATGATGTGATTTAGATATATCTTAAGAAAGTAACTCACTCAAATGTAATTAAATCACTGAAAAATGAAAATAATGACCTTTGGGAAAATTAACTTTTGGTCAAAGAATGCAAGCTTTCAGAGGATGTTTCTCTGTTTTTTGAGTAGAAGAAGAAATGAATAAAACATCTGCTTCTTAAGTACCTGAAAACATAATTTGATATTTGAATGTGCCTTTATTTTGGCTGGAAAAAAGCAAACAAACAAACAAACAAAAGTGAGTCAAATGTATACCTGAGTGCAAATATTTCTTCCTATAAAGTACACCTTTACTCTGGAAGGAGTCTGTGGTCTCTACCTCTTTTTTCAGTAAGGAAATTATCATAGTAACATCTGTTCTGTGGAAACTGTGTTAGATTGCCTTGTTCGAAGACTCTTAACCATTTACTTGGTTTGGTTTTAAGATTGTGTACTGTGAAGTTTAATTATTACAATGACTGAAAAATGTTTGCCTTTAGAGGATAAGGTGAAAATAATTTGTTCACCTTGACCCTTATGAAGGAAAGGTGAATATAAACTGTATGAATTACACTGAAAGGATTAAGTTAGAAACTGAGCTCTTAAAAAGTTTGAGGTAAACTTTTGACTTAGTTAAGGGTTCATAGGAAAGTTAAGCAATCATTTAGTTTTTTTAAAAATCAATAAAAAAATACTGTCTATGTCTGAATATATGGTGATTCCAAGATATGGATGTTGATCTATTTTTACAATGAGAAGTTTTAAATATATAAAACCTTCAGACATACAGATAAAACAATTAGATATCTATTTACATTGTTAATATATTCATTTCCTTCACATGTGTATTAATCACATATTACATAAACTATTTAGAAATATCACTTCCCCATCTTTACAGTTCATTGACTGATTTTATTAAAATTCTTCATGTGTGATTTGGTACTAAGGACTTTGTCATCACTAAATCCCCTGTTTTGAATTATCTTACCCAGTTTTTCAGAACACATCATTTCTGCCTAAATTTTTTTGAGACTCAGTACTTTTTTGATCAAATATGATTCTGTTACTGTAAACCATATGCCAATTTACAAGCATTATTAGTGTATGGTGGGGGAGGGGAGCGGTTATTTTACAAAATTGTCTTATAGGTGGATACTTTTTTGTTCCCCATCATGTAATCACCCAGAGAAGTGTTCTTTAAAGTTATATTAATAGGCTTTTGCATAATCATATTCAACATTTGCAACTGTTAGAAAAAAATGACTAAATCTGTCTGAAGTTTTTGCTTTAAAAAATGATTTTTATATCTACAAGCATTTAAAGCTAGTAAGAGTCGAGGTTGTTTCAGCCTAATGTGTTTTCCCCAGACAAACTTGTTTTACATAATAAAGTAATACAGGAATTAGGTAAGGATTTGACTGTGACGTGACTCATTCCTGAGAAATAATCTTGAAGAAAGAAAAAAATCTGCTTCATATTTGAACATAAATGATACTTTTTTCCCCCTCCCTTTCAATTATTTCTTAAATTTTTACTAAAGTGCAGCAAAGCATAATAAGGTAGACACTGGAGAAGGGGAGAATCTTATTTAATGGCAAATCAAGGTGAGGTTGTTCATTTTGTGAGACTTTTTTCTTACCCTAATCCGTGTCACAATCATTAAAATATCCATTTCTTAAAGAAATATTTCTATAAAAAAGATAGCGAATGAGAAGATAAAAGAATATACTCTGTGGTAGTCGTTTTCCATAAATGTTTCCATAGTCGAGTAATAGTATTTATGTGGAATTTTTATTAGGAGGTAGCTGGTACTTTGGCAGGAGATATTGTCCTTGTCATTTCCTGATAACCATGAACTACACCATTAACCACAAACTGTAGAAGATGAAAACAGCTGGTGTTTTTATCACAGAGGGTGATGAGGGAGATGATTGAGCTTGGGAATATGAGAAGATTTGGAATTTGTAATGGTTAGTGGTTTCTGTCTTGGCTATTCAATAAAATGCCTAATCTTAGAAATTTAAGAAGATTGAAGTGGTAAATATTTTTACATTTGTATTACCTATGGAAAAATCTATTATTGTAACATTTTACAGAGTAAAGTAACTCACGCTTGCTCTGGGACTTCCAGCTTTGTATGAAAAAAGTCTATGTCGTTAAAATACCAAAAATATAATTTGGTGCTACATATATCGGCAATAAATTATACAGGTGATAATAATGATGAATTCTTGTTTTCATCTCTTAACAGTGGAAAGAGTGGAACGAGAAAACCTTTCAGACTATTGTGTTCTGGGCCAGCGTCCAATGCATTTACCAAATATGAACCAGCTGGCATCCCTGGGGAAATCCAACGAACAATCTCCTCATAGCCAAATCCACCACAGTACTCCAATCCGAAACCAAGTGCCCGCGTTACAGCCCATCATGAGCCCTGGTCTTCTTTCTCCCCAACTCAGTCCGCAGCTTGTCAGGCAACAAATAGCCATGGCCCATCTGATAAACCAACAGATTGCCGTTAGCCGGCTCCTGGCCCACCAGCATCCTCAAGCCATCAACCAGCAGTTCCTGAACCATCCACCCATTCCCAGAGCAGTCAAGCCGGAGCCCACCAACTCCTCTGTGGAAGTGTCTCCAGATATCTACCAGCAAGTCAGAGATGAGCTGAAGAGGGCTAGTGTGTCCCAAGCTGTCTTTGCAAGAGTGGCTTTCAACCGCACACAGGTACAGTTAACGTTGAACATCCTAACTAGTGGTTAAGAATAATACTAGGGACAGATTTGTGACAGATCTTAGTTCTTTTTTATCTCTTTAAACACATTTTATGGATCTCAGAACACATTTTATTAGATTAATTAATAACCCTTAGTTCATGAAATACTGTCACCATTGATCATGCTTGGCTGTAATTAATCAGTTTCAGTACTGTAATGAACGTCTGTGAACCCACCACCCAACACAGGACCCAAAATGTTACCAATAACTTGGGTCTGTTTATATGTTCTTCCTCTCAGCATCTTCTCCATCTGCTTTCCCCCAGATGTAACCCTGATCTTGAATTTTGTGGTTATCATTCTTGTTTTCCTTTTTAAGTAGCACTAAAACTATTCATGCCCAATTTATCATTTACCTTGTTTTTTAACTTTATGAAAAGAGTAGCACTATACATCATTTCTGTAATTTTTAATAAACCCTTCAAAATATACAAGTTAGATTTAAGATATTGATAGTGGTAATACATAGTTTACTCATTGTTACACTCAAGAGAATTATATGTCAGTATAATATTAAATGATAAAAAGGTAAACAGTTTATTTATGTATGTCTTAATCTATTGAAGGCTGCTTATAAATAAGAAGTTCTTTGCTACCAGTGCTTAAACATCAGTGTGCATCAGAATTACCTGGAAGGCTGTTAAAACACAGATTGCTGGGCCTAGTCCCAGAGCTTCTGATTCACTAGGTCTAGAATGGGACACAGAAACTTGCATGTCTGACCAGATCCCAGGTGATTTGGTGCTGCTGGTCTAGGGCCAGACTCTGAGAACCACTAATCTAGCTCTTACACAGTCATCCCTTGGTATCCACGAGAGATTGGTTCCAGGACCCCGCTAATACCAAAATCCACAGGTGCAAATACCAAAA
The DNA here is from genome assembly GCF_048773025.1 of Camelus bactrianus. Taxonomy (NCBI): domain Eukaryota; kingdom Metazoa; phylum Chordata; class Mammalia; order Artiodactyla; family Camelidae; genus Camelus; species Camelus bactrianus. Next base: position 79,796,812 of record NC_133543.1, read on the forward strand.
TCCACGTGCAGGTGTCCAAATCCCTTACACAAAATGGCACAGTACAGTGAATCCTCTCTATCTGTGGATGCAGAATCCACAGATACAGAGGGCCGACTGTATGAGTGATAAACAAGTAAAAGTACCTAAACTTAAGGAGCTAACAATGTAGTAGTGAGAAAAAATGTGTACCCAGATAACTAAGTAAAATGTGAAGTAAGGTGAATAACGTAGGATGAAGTAAGCAATGATTGTAGTGGGCATTCATGAGGATTTGGGGGTCAGGAATACCTACAGAAGAATGAGTATGGTAAGTCTTCAGAGGACAGTGGGTTTAAGTTTAGCCATCCTACTAAATGTAAGGCAAGAAGCCAAGCTCTGTGCAGATGCAAAGATGAGAAGGATCATGGGTGAGTCCATATGTAAACCACTGACTTGAATATGAGGTTACTGGGCAGTTATACTTTGAAGGATAAATAAAACTAAACAGGCAGAGATGGAGAAGAAGGGAATTTTAGGTTGAAAAAATCATAAGAAAAGTTGAGTCAGAAAAATACAGAAATAGTTGGTAGTTGAGAGCAAAGCTAGTGATAAAACTTGAAGGTGGAGTGGGAACAGATCAGAATAGGTCTTAGGGCCATGCCAAGAACTTAAGAACTCTATTTAATAGGCACTGGAATCCACTGAAGTTTTTTTGCAGGGATATGCTATGATCCAATAATCAGAATTGGATCTTAGGAAGATTTTCCTCCCCTTGATGATAGCAAGAGGGTAGGAATAACATTTAGGAGGCTGCCTTAAGTGTCCAGCTGAAATGTGTAGAGGTTTTGAACAAGACTGGTGGCAATGGAGTGGAGATTACGGTCAAAAAGCCTCATGAGAGTACAGTCGACAGAAAGTGCAACCACCTCGAGTAAAGATAACTCGATGGTTGGAGGAAGCTTAAAGTGATTATTTTGGATCGGGCTATTTTGACTTTGAAGAACTAGCAGACTTCTTAAGTGAAGATGTGCAGCAGTCATTGAAAGTAAGAGTTAATGCTAAGAAGAGTTGTCACGGTTGGGGAAGAGATCAGGCATTTATTCACAGAGCCTGGGATTTAAAGAGACAGGGGAATGAGGGGCGAAACCACCACGACTACTCTCACCGGGAAAAGAGACAGAGGAGTCCCAGGAGAGATGGGGGCAGGTGGAGGTAGAAGAAGAGGGCGATGCTGGCCAGAGGATAGAGGACAGGGTGGAGAGTTTCCGGAGGAGACTTGTCCATGTGTGGGAGGCTAAGACATCTGGGAAGGGGAAGCATAGAACCATGTTATGAAATTTGGCGATTGTTGGGAGAGACCTTTGGCAAACTTCAGGGTATAATTTCATTAGAGTGGTGAAGGCAGGAGCCCGAATTTAGGAGTTAAGGAGTGATTAACTGATGAGAATACAGGAACAGTGGCTGCAAATTACTCTTTCTAAAACTTGGTGTTGAAAGGAGGGTCAGAAGTGGGTTGACAGTTTGAAAGTGATAGGGAGTCAGTTTGAGACAGAAGAATTTGTGAGGCAGTTTGGGGCCTCAGCTAAAGTCAAATAGCATGAACTAGTGATGGAACCAACCACTGTGGTTTGGTAACTGTCTTCGGCCACACTGGAGCTGCCGGAGTAGGAGCAGGGAAGAAACACAGCGGGGTTGTCTGAGGTTTGGTGCTGACAGATCAGGTATGGCAGGAGACCAAGAGGGATGGAATCTCTTGCTCCCTTGACTCTTAACTAATTTATGCATTCTATTATTGACAGGGTCTATTTACATCATTTGGAAATGAGTTTGGAGGTTCGCAGAGGTCTGCACATGTTCCAAACATCACTCCACCACTTTTTCTTGTGACTCAGAGTCCTCAGGCAGCCTTTTTGTGTCCACAGTTATCTGGACTAGGGTTATGAAAAGCTCCGGTCCTTTGGAGCAAGTCTGTTACATACTATCGTAAAACAAAGTGGAAGGATGCATCTTTTAGTCTGTTTTGCAGTTGTGTGTGTGTGTGTGTGTGTGTGTGTGTGTGTTCTTTCATCTCTCATTCATGTGCATGAACAGGCATTTCAAGGCTGGCCAACATTTTATTGCTGGTTATTTATACAGCTCCTTTGGATAAGGATAAAATTGAAAGTATGGTTGTATTACTTCGGATTTTAGACTCAAGTAAAGCATACATTTTATCCAAGTAGCATGAAGCATGAGATAAGACTCACAATGAGGCTGGACAAGAGGCAGGCCGTGTTGGTGTGAGGAAATGCTCTGCCAGGGCCTTAGACTCCTGGAGGTCTGTCTTCTTCTGCACAATCCTTTTTGTCTATTTTTTTGGATTAATGATTTTTCTTTGGCATTGCCATCTTTCAAGTGCCAAGTTATAAAAGGTCTAATTGAAACATGGAACACATTTTACTATTTTCCTCTTGCCATTAAATTTGTAAGATGGCTACACCCAGAAAGAAACATTCACTTTCAATCAACATGAACTTGAGTTCATGGGCCAGCCTTGAGGATATCAAATGGAAACTGCGTAGGAATGTATGAGTATTTCCTTTTAAATTTCTGCTTTTAATTTGGGAAAGCTTTTCATCCCTCTGGGATCATAACCTGTTGTGTATAAAGCCCAACCTAATCAAGGTAGATGGTATTGACGGAATGACATAGTTTGAACTTAAGCTGGAGGTCAACAGTCAGATTGTTTCTGCTGTGTATACTGTAGTCACTGATGGTAAGGTTGGACAGCTGGGTTTCACCAGCAGCATTAAGTGGAAAATATGGAGTACTCTGCCCCATGAAACCAACCATGTCTATTCCAAATGTTAGGCTTTTTTTGAGTGGAATCAGAAATGTATGGGTGATACAATAATTTGCCAGCCATAGCAAACAAATAAAAATTAACCTTACAGATAATATGTAAATGAGTTGTTAATCTTTAGATAGAAAAGAATCTCAACATTTGTCTTTCCTTAAAGCAAACAGAATCAGAACCATTTATTTAGATGGACACCTAAGTCTTGTTCCCAGTTGCTTTACGGATACATAGCATATCCTCAGTCCACTGAATATTTTCCAGAAATAGTTCATGATCTGTGTTATTCACTTACTGTCAAATTCAATACTAAGCAGTTTGATTTGTCACGCTGTAGTATGTATTCCTGGATTTGTGCTTGATGATTGGACAAGGAACAAACCTAACAGTTAGTTACTGTGTGTGTCTGTGTGTGCTGCAGAACCAAAATCGCATGTACAACAGTCATAAACAAATCTAGAACTGTAAAAAAAAAAAAGCCTCATTTTTCATGTTTAAGACTTCCAGATGAAAAACTCAAATTCATAATAAATAGCATTTGAAAATAACAGTTCTTCAAAAAGAAAATTACTTTCTATGTCTTATCCATTGCCACTGTAAGTATATAGGAGTTCAGGATTTGCAGGTACAAACTACTATACATAAAATAGAGAAACAACAAGATCCTACTGTACAGCACAGGGAATTATACTTAATATCTTGTAATACCTATTTTGCGAAAAGAATATAAAAAATAATATATATCTATATGTATAATTGAATCACTATGCTGTACACCAGAAACTAACACAACATCGTAAATCAACTATACTTCGATTAAAAAAAAAAAGTTACACTTGGGGAAAAAAAGTGTATAAGTTGGTGATGTAAAATAACATAATTGAGGGAATAGAGCTGTATTTCCAAGAACTTACTTTTTAATGAATTTTTATTTTGATTAATATGTCTTTTAAAGACATAAAATACATTTGTTTGATACAGTGATCACCCACCCACACTTCACGACAAAGTCATAACTTCCACCGGAGTCAGAGATAGACAGCCTTTGGCCTATCTGATTTATTAATTTTTCCTTTTACATTTTTCTGTTGGTTTGCCAATACAAACACATACTGTCCAAGCTAAGAACAGAAGTGAAGTCATTTGTTGGACAAGGGAAACAGCGCATCTGAGATCATGCCATGTCGGAATACTGAATCTTCAGCAGGGGCCTGAGGCCGATGTAGTTCCAGATGCAGGGAGGGCTGCAGAGCGTCACATCCTGCCGGCGCCCTCAGCAGGGGAGGAGCCTATTATTGTCATTATGACCTTATATAAAATATTCTCTGAGCACCATCACTTTCTTCCTTGCTATTCTTCGGAAAGAAATGGTTAGCCCTACTTTTCATGTCTCTGAAGACTTTTATGACAAAGGGGACCTTATCAGAATAAAAAGATAAAAGTGGTATTTTCTGACCTGGTCATTAGTATTCAGGCAATCCTATGATACATTTCTAAGCATTGCCATTACCTAGGGTCACAAAGAGTTTTGGAATGGTCAATACACCAGAGGGGGCTGAGGCAGTTAGGAAGTATGCTCTGTTTTCCAAGCCCCGCTCCTCCCCCAGGACCCTCCCCTCCCCTCCCCACCCACTGCCTCATGACTTCTAAAAGCCGGCGGGTCTGCTGGTTGGCTCTCCGTTCGCCTCAGGCTACTGGGTTTTGCTTGGCTCGCACTGGCAGAGAGCTGGAAATGCTCAGTTGATGTCCGATAGGTGCAGGCGGGTGGAAGCCCAGCCTCCTGCCTTCTGTAGCAGGGCCAGCGCTGAAGTGTGACTTCCACTCCAGAGCTCCCTGCAGGATCATGCTGAGGCTGGGACTTTGCTTGGATTTCTTCCCTCCTCTGGCCTGCTTCTCCCACTCCCTCATGGTTCCCTCAGAAGCACTTCCTGGATAAATCACTTGCACGGGAATCTTTATCTCAGGATGTGCTTTTTATGACAGATCACAGACCAAGGTCATTGCTAGTCTAACTGGCATTTGATTATGTCACAGGACAGTAGCTTGGATAAAACGTGTCTTCAGTTTTTGCCTACTACCTTCACAAATCTAAAGCAAGATGTTATTATGGGAATAGTGTAGAAGTTTTTATTGTACTACTTTGTTTTGAAAATATTATCAGTATTGTTCATAAATCATTAGCAAGATATTATTAGGGAAACAGTATAGAATTTTTTACTGTAGTACTTTCTCTTGAAAATATTGTCACTACTGTTACTTTAAACTGAGTCCCCTGAGTTCAACGGGCTGAGACTGGTATTAGCCAGATTTAGTTATGGACATTGAATATGGGGTCAGAGGGTTTAAAGGGATGAGGGAGAGAGACAGAGAGACAGAGAGATGGAAACAGACATCGGATATGAGGCCCTATGAGATCTTTCAGACTTGATTCAAGTGAAAGCCATCCTTACTGAGTCCCAAAGGTGAATTATGTGATTTATGTGAATTTCAGGGTAGCTCTGCTTCTAGGCTCTGCCCCATCTCCAGTGCTCTGTCAGTGCTGCACGTGGGTCTGTTAGACTGATAATTTCTGGAAGTAATAGGACCAGTGCTCTGTCAGGATTTTTTTTTTTTTTGCATAGTTATTTTCCCTTGCTTCTATCGTGAATTTATTTTCGTGTTAGCACACTTTCACTTATCAGTCCTATAGACATGAAATAAGTTGCTTGGCTGTTTACTGTGTTTACATCTTTGCATTTTGACAGCTTGGTTATAAATCCTGACCCTAAGCATTCTTTTACCCCTTGTCACTTTATGGACTTAAAAAATTAATCGGAGGCTTATGACAGTATGAAAAGGTTTATGACAGTATTTTACAAGACTTAATATTACCAAGGGAGGGTTGTGGGATGTCCACTGACCTATAATAAGAATGGTTTCATGAAATATGTACAGTGAATCTTCCTTAATAGATAAACTATTCTCTAATTTATTTAAAAATCCAATGACCTACATATTCATATGTTCAGAAATCCCCCACTTACTAACATTGTTTCTCCTTTGAGACCTTCCATCTGAGCAAATCTGTTAAATGAAGTAGAGGAAGCTTTGATCCAAACTAGGCTAAATCCCTGCCGCATGTGAACGGGAGCATTAGAATGCCAGAAAAGGGAATTCAGGTGTGATTCTTGCCCCGTCTCTGCACCGCTAGCCCCCTTACCTTGAAGGTGGGGTTCAGGAAGCATCCTTACACAAGGAATTGGCAATAAGAAGTGTGTATCATTTGAAAACGAGACCTTTGCCACATTCATTATTTACATAGTATAGTTGTTTTTCTTTTCCCTCTGGCAGGTTATGCCATAACTCAGGAAGTTCAGCCTCATTTTGTCTCTCAGGTAGCTCTCCTGAGCCAATTCTTCAAATCGTGTTTTCAGCAGAAGCCGTATGTATTTTTCAAAATGTGCTTTTCTTCTGTAACAGTAAGATCTCTAATTTGGTATCTTGCTCCTTCTTCAGTTCGGTGAAAAAATCAGAGGTACACAATTTGCAACCTTTTGTCAAAGACCTTTTTTGAGCAAGCTGTTTATCCTGGTCGTATCTGATAGAGGAGAGGGTTTTTTTTAATCCTTGGGAAACTCATTTGGGTGACCTGTCCTTATTTGACTACTTTTTATTTCTTAAGCGACTTTGCTGTTTACTTATCAAAGTTACATCATTTGAAGAAACTTTAAAGCCAGGGTCATAAATACAATTTATGAAGCCACTCAGCAACTGGAGAATGTTTTCAACAGATTGGAAAATTAAATTGAATGATGTATCAGAAAAATTGGCAGTAAGGTCAACAGCTAGTAATGTAAATGTCTTTGTGTGAAATGAACATGGATTTTGCTTTTATGCTTTATTGGCATTGTGTTTATAGTATATGCCCACCCATGTTATTAAGGTTAAAAATGTCTAAGGACTTGCTAAACATTGTATTTCGAAGTGGCACAGTTAGGAAGAGATGTGTAACGATAAAATGAAAATTTTAGCAACCAAAATATTTGGAAGTCTGGCTTTAGTGTGTTACCAGTTATTTGGGGGGGGGGGCTGGGGAGGAGAAACTTTTAACTTAGTGTTTGATTTATACATATTGTTAGCCAAAGGTAGGCATGATTTAATTACATGTACAGTTTACATTTGTAGAAATCTTGACCTCCAAGATACTCAGAATTCTTTCTCAGCTGACCTCTGGTCTCAGTCATTATTTCTAGGCACTCAGCAGTTCTTGCAGGAATAGGAGACAATGTAAATCCAGGGGGCTTGACTCCATGGTCCAGTGAACTGGTTATAAAATGACAAGGAAACCTGTGAGAAAAAGGAAGTCCACCCACCGAAAGATGGGCTGTAAATATGAAATGCTGCAGATCAGGCATGAACATGTTATTGGGTTTTGAAGCAAATAATATACCCTCTTTTGATTTCAACATTAAATTAATAAAGTAGGAAAAGATGGCCCAGCTTGCTTCATAAAATAGGCACTCTTTCATTTCAGAATCACTGGCTTGAATTCATAGATTTAAAGATTATAATAATATTAATATGTCCCAGGATGGCAGTGTCTCAAAGTTACTCAATGACTTCAGGAGGGCCCTCTAGATAGTGGTCTCAATTTAGTCCCTCCTGTGCGTGTAAAGACTATTGTTAATTAGCACCTTTTAGGCAATTTCAGCCAAAAGGTGTGGGGGAGATGCTGGCTCTGTTTGTGTTCTGGGTAAAGAGTAGGTTGACTCGGTAGCTGTCGAGCGTGTATAACCCTATTCCCGTTCCTAAATCTAACAGAAACAGAAAATTTTATGTAAAAAATACAAAGACTCCCTTTGTCCCCTTCACGGTACTTGTACCAAAGAATCAGAGGAAGCAAACATCATTCTGTCTGTTCCTTTCATCCCTGGCCCGTGTGCAAAAGTCCTTAAATATTAGTTATTGGACTATCATAGAAAATTCAAGTTTTTCCATTTTTACTGAAAAAGACTGCCTTTTGATGAAGGTTTTTCCAAGCTTTTGTCACTGCTCTAACAACAGTGGTTGACTCATTTCACACAGACAAGAAGTCTCTGTCTTAAATAAGGTATTTCACCTCCAGTGAGCGTCTCAGCAGAGACCTCCACTTTTAGTGGGGAAACCTACTGTTTCACGACTTAACTAGTTTCTCCAAGTCCTGAGTGTTATTTATACTTAAGGTAGAATTTTTATGGAAGAAATATAAGGAAACACTAGCTTTAGATCCCGTTATTTACATACATTTCACCGTTGCTTATGCAAAATAATAATAAAAAAATACATAGAGGAGTCCCTTCACGGCCATTGATTGAAGTGATGACCATTTGGCGTGGGATTAAGTGCATGTTTGTTCCAATAAAGTGAATTAAGTTTAAAGGCCATATATTCTGTGAGAAAAATAAAACTGAATCAGTTTGAAGCCAAATGGAAATGACAAGGTTGTTTAAATTCTACCTGCAAGTTTTGTGCCTAAAATTATTCCTGTAGACATCAGTAGTGACTTTTAAACTTCTCTAACTGCAACACTCAGTAAGAAATAATTTTTACATCATGACTGGTACACACTCACACATTTGTGCATATATGTATGTATTTTGTCTTGAGCTCTATCTCATTTCCAACTATAGCTTTATCTATCTGTGTATTTCTTTCTTTTTTTTTTTTTTAATTGAAGTACCGTCAGTTACAGTGTATCGATTTCTGGTGTACAGCACAATGTCCCAGTCATGCATTATCTGTATATTCTTCATGAAAGAAAAAAAAACCTTCATGAAGCAATACAAGTATGAAGCACTGTGGTAATTTCTAATCTATTTAATTGCATTGTGTTATAAAAAACTAGTTATAATGTGCTAAATTGATTTTATCATCCAGTAATAATTATGACCCATGTTTAAACAATGATACAGATTAAGGCTGATTCTTAAAGTTATTTATGGAAGGAAAATGGTTTTACTTTCATGAAGTGTAAATGAATATCTTAGTTTACTGCTATCCTGAATATCCATATGGTCATTTCACTTTATATAAGTTATTAAATTTTTCTTTGCCGTCTCCGCTATCTCAAATAACTTTAATTATTCTACTTCCTACAATTTATTTATTCGTTTTTTTTTTTTTTTGCCTTCTGTAGGGGAAGACATTTAGCAAAATACAAGCAGAAGACCTTGAGTATTTGAAGTTGCAAATTTAAAATAAGAATTATACTTTGATGTTAGTTCTGTATTTATCTGTTCACTTAACAAATATTTATTAAGAATTCAGAGACTATGCTAGGCTTATAATGAGGGCTAACATTTATTGAACAATTAACATATATCAGGTACAGTGACGAGCTCTCTAGGGAACCCTCTGCGGGAAGTGCAATTAATTATCTTAATTTTATAGGTGAGGAAACTGTGCCATAGGGAGATTAATTAATCCTTGTCCTACTGAAGCCCAAGTTTGAACCCAGCAATTCTGACTTCAGAACTCTTACTCATAAACACTTGATTCTCAATCATTTCTGCCATCACTGAGCAGAAGATGAAAGACATAACCCCTCCTTCAAGGAGGTACAAGGAGTGAACAGACTTTTAAACTGGTAATCCCACTGTGGTATAATAAGTACTGTGATGTATCACATGTGCTGTGTGAGAACAGATGCTTTTGACCTTGGACGTGATTGACGTTAATGCAGAAAATGTTCAGCAAGAAAAAATAATGTTTTATAATTGTTTTAAGACAGAGTCAACTCATATGTTAATAGATTACTTTTCTTATATCTGAATACATTTGATACATTTGTAATATAAATAGGCAATAAATGTATGTTTTTGTTTTGTTTTGTTTTTTGAAAGCACTATTTTTGCCAATGTTTTGACAAAGTAGCCAAAGCTAGTAAATTTTTGGGGAAGTTTGCCAACAGTTGTTTCACAGAATACTCATGGAAACTAGGAGTAGCCAGGGCCCAGCACTTTGCGAATGCAGCAATCATGGTGCCAGGTTCCTGAGGTGTTAGTAGAAACCATCTATGTGCCCAGAGCTGAGAACACCACTGGTAAATGCTTCCAAAAGGAACCTGTTCGATTATGTATTTGCTTTTGCTTTTCGTTGCTAGTGTGTTTAGAAAACTTTGACTTAAATTGTGCACAGCATCCCCATTCCAGTACCTGAGACTTCCTAAAGACAAGGAAGGAGGGATAAGAAGGAAAATGAGATGGGACTGTTCATCTCATTGCATCTCTCATTGCATAGATTAGGTAGGTGAAAAAAGTAACGTTGCCAGGAATCTGGTTTGGGCTGAGTGCCCCCACTGTGCATGCTCACATGTGGTTTGGACAGGGGGACTGCAGTTACGAAAGCACAGACTGCTTTGGTTTCAGGAATGTTCTGTTGCACCTACTCACTTTGTGCTGCATGCTTGCTGTGTTCTGATGTGTCAGGTGGCACACGGGAAGTTTTATTATATATACTAGAAAGAAAGTAGTCTGTGAGGGAGGTGTTTCATTTAATAAATTGCAAATTTGGGGTATGTAGAATATTTGTTCTAAAGTAGAGTTTACATGGCCCCAGATTTCAGTATTGTAACCTATTGTTTTCAATAGGTTGAATGAGAAGATGTTGAGTATAATGTGAGTCAGGCTTTTAATATGTGGTCTGTCAGGGCCTGCTCATGGCTGTTGAGCAAAGATAGGGCTCCCACTTCCCAGAAAAATGAAACATATGCCTTTGGTGCTTTTTTAGAGTCCTGTGTTCCTGTATATCCACAACTAACCACTTAGCACCAAATGTGCAGATTCTGCTCCCAAGGAGTTTGCTACATGATGGGAGGAAGGGGTTTTATAGTCACACAAAGTAAAAGATGGTAAGCGTCATAGATATGAGCTAGAACTAGTGTCATCTCTGTTCAAAGGAGGGAGAAACTATTGCCGGCTGCAGTGTGTATATATGTACACATATATACACAGTCTCATAGTGCATTGCAGAATACATCTCTACAGCAACAGCATTTGTCTGCAAATGTTACTTTTGTATATGCGTTTATATTTGCAGAGGACATTAATTCCCTTAAGATGCTCAGTTCCATCCACCCCCATTCTACAAAGGTGCTATATAGATAGGCTGTCTTTCCTAATAAAGAAATATTGTAATAAAAGAGAGGTTTTTATTAAACTAATGCAATAACGACATTTTCTTTGAGGATTTAACACATCATTTTTAATAATAAAAATCAAATTGTCATTGTTGTGCCCTGTATACCTTTTATTCAAATCAGACTAAGTACTCTGGCTTCGTGGCTAAGCAGTGCTGTGGGGGGTGACGGGGGGAAAGGGTATTTTTAGCATAGCACAAATGAATTTCAGCAGTCAGCTTCATAGTGGGGTTGTACATTATGAATAGGGGACCCAGGGAAACCTCTTTATATTCGTGAGCAGGGGGGAAAATGCCTCTCAGGAGTGCCTAGAAGGAAATGAGATTGGAGATTAGAAGAGAACCGATTCTGTTAGGACAGCTTTCAGTGGTAGGATGTCAATAGTCTGTTCAGCCAAGCAGCTGAATTCACAGCTTCAACTTACTGTGCATTCACCACTGAAATCAGAGAGTTCACTTTGTATGATTAGTTTAAGAATTTGGCATCACCTGGTTTTCTTAAGAGGATACCAATTTTTGGCTCTCAGGTCAGCAGGAACCAGACATTTCAGAATTGTGTAGAAGTTTAGGTTGACCGATAAGCCTGCAAAAGGGATGCTGAAACGTGGAGAGTGCTTTTAGAGGGAACTGTGTGATAGACAGGTCATGCTCTGTGGCCCATATGGATGCCAAAGTCCCTTCCACCTCTGACCCCCTGTGATTTTAATCTGTAAAATGAGGGTATATGTGCCTTTTAACCTTGCTGATTGATTATGACATCACTTGCTTAAAGCAGTATATAATTATGAACTAAAGTATATTTTCAGACTACTACAAAGTAAGTATGTTTCAACTCACACATCCTTAAAGAGATGTAACTTTATTTCTAATATCCACTTTTGTTCAGATTGGAACCTAACACTTTCAAACTATAATATGCTATGAGATATATATCTATATCTATATATATATATATATATATACATATAAATGATAAATGAGTATTTTAGGGGTAAGTTACTTCAGAGATATATGTTACAATAAATATGTGAACAGACATTACAAAATGAAAACAGTCTCTGGCTAGTTTGAGGCTTTTTCCAAAAAGAAACACTGGGTTTGCTGGGCCATTTTTTTCCATACACACCTGGTGTATATCACTTTAAAAAATAAATTATGCCTCATTAAATTACAATTAAATGGAATCATGATCATTTGTTTTTCTGGAAGGAAGATGTTTTGCATATTGAAAGCCTAATTTGTTGCAGGTGACAAAAAGGCTGAACAGATTATCTAGTATCACTTCATTTGGGAGGTAATGTTTGTTGGTTAGTTTGTGTATACTCCAGTAGTTCAGAATTATATTAATGTGGACTGTATTATTTTCACTTCAAAAAGTCTTCTACCACTTTATCGGTTTTTACACTCTTTTTCTTTTTTTTTTTTTAAGCTCTTAAGGAAGCAGAAGCTTCTCTTGGTATTCTGGATTAGTCATGCTCTTTCTTTTTGTTCCAGTGTTCCAGTACTGTCCGATCACTCGTTCGCCCTTCCCCTTTGCCTGGTCGCACCACTATCCCTATATCCATGTACTATGTATATTTTGAATCTCAGCCAGGTTAAGTCCCACTTCTTCCAAAACGTTTTCCCTGAGTCCTATAGTTAGCAATAATTTCACCCTCTCTTAAACTGAGATGGCACTGGTTTTATCTGAAATTTATGACACTTGTCATCTTTTACATTGTGCTTCTATGAACCATCATATAGTAAACTCCTTGGCAGCAGAATCTATGTCTTAGTAATCTTCCTATTCCTTTCTGAGCTTTGTACCAAGTTGTAAATAAGAAATGAATTAATAGACTGATCTGTCATTCTTTGGTAATAGGTATATTGCATTTGGGGGCCCTCTAGATAATCAGTGGGAGATATAGCCTAATCTTAGAGAATTACAAATATCTGAGAGCTGTGAAGAGCAGATACCTGTTAAATCTAGACAGTAATCACTTTATGAGTTGTTCTCAGCCCCAAAGAGGCCTGGGAGGTCTGATGGGCTCAGGCTCAGTGTTCCTAAAACCTGGCCAAGGCTTTGGTTCTCTTCTTGCTCTCTTAAAGGATTAAGAGCCCATCAAAAGCAGTTTCTCACCCATCTCAGATGAGGCCTCAAGGGCTAGTGCAGAAACTTGGAAGTCAGTTTTATAGAGCCAGTCACATTGTTTCCCAAACTTGTCTGAGAGTATCAGTGTGTATTTTGCACATTAACAATTTGGAACAAACGATATGAATTGTTGTCTACAGCCATACCACCCTGAACGCGCCCGATCTTATCTGATCTTGGAAGCTAAGCAAGGTCAGGCCTGGTTAGTACTTAGATGGGAGAATGATGTGAATTATTAAAAAAAATGTGGGAATGATAATAACGTAAATAAGAAAGCTCATCAACAGAAATTGCAGGTTCAGAAACTCTAAGGTCATTTAAGTTGTTGCAAATAAATATTATGAAAGTATTAGAAATAATAAGCATGTGAATTTTTTATTTAAAAAATTAGCCCAAATTCTTAATTTTGTCTATAGAGGTAGCCTGTATTAGCAACCAAGCTAGATGGCTTTATATTCTCTCTTGTGCTTTGAATTATTTTGCTTTTATTGAATTTTCAGCCAACCTTGTATGTCCTTTGCTGATGTTGGAAATAACATGGAGCTTACAAAATCTTCCATTAAGAGGCTAGGGAGAAGGCCAGTTCGAGGCTCATTTTGCCCGAGCCTCTTCTCTTTTCAGTAACCTGTAAGCCAAGAGCTATTGCGGAAGGTGTCTTTCTGTCCTGTGCAGAGGTTCCGTCTACTCCTTTCCAGTCAACACGTTTCCTGGTCGTATATAACCCCAGCTAACGCCACGAGGGAAACTGGTGTGAGCTCTCCCTTGGGAAGGCTCTGTTGCCTATGATGAGGAAAATGCTTAATGACCACTTTACTCTATACTTGCAATATGTTTTAATAAGATTACTGATATGAAATTTTAATAAGCCGTCTCCTAGTTAATTTATTAATTTCCCTCAGTTTTCACACTCTCAATATTCATGACCTTTCTATTCATAAAAGTACATCTTTTCTCGGTGCCCAGGTGCCATGCCACGTTCTCTCTATCTCAGGCTGCATAATGGGAGTGTCCAAGTGACACCTCCTGCCTGGCTGGTTGATATTTAAAATGCCAGACAAGAGTGGCAAGGGCTTTAGAAATATTTATGTAAGATAAATGATTAATTTATGTTCTATTCAAGACAGCTTCAATATGATAAACATTTCCTTATCTTGATAATTAGATGGGGTGATTTGTGGCATATTAAAGTTATGCCATACATTTTCGTCTGTTTTTCTGTTCCCCTAGAGTGATTTTAAACTAACTAAATAAACTTGCTTTACATTTATGAGCCTGCAGAATTTTGACTATATTTTTCAAAATCCCAGTTTAAACAGTTAAAAGGACATAAATAACCGAAATGAAAAAAAGACTCAACAAAACAACTAAAACTCTTCTTGGGCCCACCAGTTAGCCACTTGTTATTGAAAATGTCTGAGGTAGAAAGAATCTGCTTTGGGACCATGGCTACACAGATGAGACTTTAAGTAAATAATTTAGAACAGTGTTCTCATTCTCTGGGGCAATACATGGAGGCGGCACTGGCCACCTTGTTGGTTTGAGACTTTATCTTCAATTAGGCGAATGAAACAGAGGCAACAGTATGTTCCACCGGCCCCTTAAAATACAAATATTGTGTGTCATTCACTTCAGAAATGATGCTGATGAGCAGCCGTTTACAAGGATGTTTTGTCTTGATTTTTCTTAGCAATGGATTCATTTCCCTGTAAGGTTGTCCAACACGTAAAAAATGCAGGAGAAGGAACTCCACAATTTCAATGTAGGGGAAAAAAAGGTAAACCAAGCCAAACAAAAAACAGAAATACTCTATCCTTCGAAGTGATTTTTAAAAATTGATTAGAAATAAACAGACTTACAATTTTGAGCCTGGTCCATTAGAACAATACTTTTTGTGGTTTCACTATTTTGTATGCAAGAGCTTTGCTATGATGTACTCCACAATTAGTGAAAATAATTTCAGGGAAGGGGAAGTTTACAGACTTTACCTTTGAGGGATCTTATGTATAATTGTAATGACCAGGATAAGAATATATCCATGTAGACTCTAAAACTTCTCCAAACTTGGTAATTTGAGATTTATTAAAATGCTAAAGTTACTTATGAAAGAGAGAGAGAGAGAGGAGGGCAGGTACCAACTCATCCTTTCTGTGCAGAGTTCATCATCAAAGAAGGCTCAGAAAATATCAATCTTAGATGTGCCTTATGAGAATTGGAAATTGGTATTGATTTTAAATCCACATCCCTCTTCCTTCTCCACATATTATTTTTGGAGATTTTTATCTTAGAAACAAATTCACAATTAATCTGTCAGTTTGCTTAATGCAAGTGGAAAGTAGGGTAACTTAAGGCAGAAATGACTTTTAATTTCAGAAAAAGAATCAGTACCTAGATTGTATAACATTTTCTGGAAGACAAGTATCTCATTTGTTGCTTATAAAGCGTGACAGGAAAGCAGGATTTTCTTAGAATCATTTTACAAGTAGGATATTTTTACATACACGTCCTACCTTGGCCGTTCTTTGGGCACGCACGCACGCACACACAGACACGCTTGTGAACAGTTTTTCGTAGCTTCATTTCCTGGCCTATTTTATTCTCATTTGTAAAGACGTCTCTAATCAAAGTAACGACACCCAAACTGGCTGAACTATCAGATGGCTTACCTCTTGCAGGTTACTTGTAAGATTGTCTTACATGATGTTTCGAGTTGTGATTACTCCTGGAGTGCTGACAACTGTGTGATGCACAGTCCTGGGGGTGACATATGCTTCACTGTATTATAATGCGTTGCTTTATTTTTAAAAATTGCCTACCTTACCTGGAAGATGTTTGGCCAACTAGAGATGGTGTATTTCTCTTGTATCCAACACCCTTTTGGCCTATTTATGCCATATATTACAAATCTGATAGTGTTTCTTTGCATTAATATTCCCCTAAGTGGAAATGTCTTTGGCATCTACTTTTCACGATTCAGGGTTACCCTCATCTGTTCTAAAATACACGGTTAACAGCTTTTTCTGGGGGATAACCCTAGGCCCTGATCTCATACCGCCGTGGGGAGGGGTGTTCGCTGGGAGTGTAAGGTGATGCCTCTGTGTGATGCTCTAACAAGCCTGCAGCATGGAAGTGCACCTGCTTTTGCCTCAAGTTCTGCAGTGTCCCAGCTCAGGTCTCCAGCCTTTTTCTTGAGTCCATACTACTTTTCTCTAGACTCGTCAGCATTTTTCTTACCTTTGTGAATTCTCTGTCTGCAGAGCAAATGAAAACACTAATGTCCTATTTAAAGCATTCTATTTGGATGAATCACACATTTAAGGAAATATCTGAGCCTACTGTGACATTCTCTGAGGTGTGCTGTGATCCCTCACCAGATGTGACTATACTTCCATTCCTTGACTGGGGGGATTGGAGCAGCCCCAGTGAAGGCATCTCATAAAAAGATTTGGGTGCCCCCTGGTACATAGGCAAGGAAATCTATTATGTGTATGGTTGGGAAGCTATCAGAGGGTTAACACAAGTTACAGCCACTCACTTTGTGTGTCCCCCCACTTTTTTTTTTTTTGCCATAAGAAACATCTATATTGAAAACAGTGGCCGGTCACACAGAAATGCAGCCAAACTTTTTTTTTTTAAGTCGATGTAAATCTCCCATGCTGTTTAAATGTCGGAACTAAATTTACCAAACTTGGCAGATTTGTAAGGCTGAGCAGGACTGCCAAGTGTTCCCAGTTTCAAGCAGAGAGAGTTCTAACAGTTCCTGAAATACTTGTAGGAGGCACCTGGTGGTAATTGCAGCTTCACAATTCTTCTCGAGCGCCTACCTTGCTAGTTGGCATCTCTGTACACTGATGATTATTGCAGTGATGATAAAGTGTCAGAATAGAATGGTCCAAAATAAGGCACAGCCCTCCCTGTCTCCCCACCCCTCTTCGAAGGCAAGCACATTCCCACAAAATCTTCCTGCTGGAGAACCCTCAGGAATTTGACTGAGGCTTTTGACATCGCAGCCAGCTGGTTACACCAAACAAATAAAGGGGGAGAGGGGTGCAAGACGGAAACCACACACCCATACCTGGAGATATAACTTGACCTAGTTTTTTTTTCCATTTAATCAGGGATTGTTGTCTGAGATTCTGCGTAAGGAAGAAGACCCTCGGACAGCGTCTCAGTCTCTTTTAGTAAACCTGCGGGCCATGCAGAATTTCCTCAATCTGCCCGAAGTGGAGCGGGATCGCATATACCAGGACGAGCGAGAGCGGAGCATGAACCCCAATGTGAGCATGGTCTCGTCGGCCTCCAGCAGCCCCAGCTCCTCCCGAACCCCTCAGGTGAGGTGTTCGCTCCACTGACTGCACTCTGCCTTGGAGATATCTTGCCTCACTGATACTGGGTTTTCCCTCAAAAATTAAGAGAAAACACAATGCAAGAATTTCTTAATCCACTGAACATGTCGGTCAGAGGACAGGAGCCTCTGGAGCGGGCTCATATGCCATTCCTGTCCCTTTGGGAAAGAACTGTTCTTCCACTTGGGGCAGGAGGGCAGGAGAGGGTGGACAGTGAGCTCTGAAGGTCTCCATACAGCTAGGGGCCTTGTGTTGAAGCTGAATTTCCATGGCAAGCACACTGCTTTCCTTCAAGTGTGTATTTATTTAGATAGGGGTAAGGTGGTTGGGGGCAGGGGACAGATAGAGTAGTCCAAGTCCTGCTTGATGCAGTATGAATAAGACATAACCCGGGAGAAACCTGTGTGTGACGGAAGTGTGCATCTGCAGCGGCTAGGTCAGAACAACTGGGAGAGCATTCCCTGACCCCTTAGAACATGGTAGTAGGAAGGGCGGCCTCAATTACTTTCCTTCCCAGGGTGGTGTCCCCACAGCACGCGGTGACTCAGCTTTCAATCCCTCCTTTCTCCACACTTTAAAAGCACTCTGTTCTCAGATCCTCCTGCAGATGCACACATCTATTAATGTCGTGTGCTTCAGAGATCCTAACCGAAGGGAATTTCCAATTCAGATCTGAGCCCATTCATTTTCATCCTACTCCCTACTTCCCCTAAACTTTTACTGATCAGCAGATTTATGATAAAGCCATCTCATTCACTGTTGCTAGCGTGTCTGCAAGTTCCATCTTGAGTGATAGTTTTCAAAACAAATATTTAATGGGTGCACATCCATACAAATCAGAAAAATGGGTGCTTTGAAACCAGAGAGGTGTTTTGTTTTTTGTTTGTTTGTTTTGTTTTGTTTTGTTTTTGCTTAGATATTATAGTTTTGGGTTTAGGAATTTGTTTTCTGGTAAGTTCTAAGGAACTGATTAAGCATAGAAGCAGAATTTTATTCTAGTAGAAATATTTGAGCTTTTTCAAATACATCCATTTTTTCCACATATCTTAACTCTTTATATTTTTGCACTCTGCAATAGACTTTTAATTGAAGACCATTTTCTGTCGTGCACGTCCAAATTCTGATACTTAGACTTTAGACTTCAGTGAATTATGAGTTTTAGTACTGTTAAGCCAAAAATAAGTCTCTTGACTGCTTACTTTGGACAAGTGTAACCAAGCTTTTTTATTTTTATTTTTAATTTTGGGGAATACCCATTGAGCTATTGAGTTGTGCGAGTTGTTAATTTGCACTAATATTTACTTCTTTTAAAATCACCAACATTTTTCCCACTTTTGAAGCCCATTAAACTATTACAGGAGAGTCCAACCACACTGCATCGCTGTTTAACCAGGTGACTCTTCTCCAAAAGTCACTCCTACTTGTTAGAAAAATCACACAGGTGTGTTTTATTTTCTGCTCCTTCTTCCTATTTTTCTAACAAGATTGTATCTGAGGCATCTTTTCCAAGACTTGGTAGCTTTCAGAGCCTGACCAGCTTACAAGGCCACATAAGTTAAGGTCAATATTTTGCTGTTTGAACAGCAGAAAATCCCATCTAGAGAATTCCTAGATAAACGTGTCATGTAAGGACAAGTATGACAGGGAGATTGGTCATTTAATTTCACACTTTTGAGATTTCTGATAATAAAATATTTTTCTCTTTTGAGAATACAATCATAGCACTGATACTTGTAAATGTCTGGAACATTTTCCTTTTTCTGTTGGTTACACACTGAGAAAGTTATTGAAGTCTTTTAAAATTTTCATGATTACCTACTTACTCAGAATTCCTTGCAGAACTGTCTCAATAGTGAAGATCTACAGGCAGTAAGGCTTTCAGTGTGAGAACAAATGTCAGAGGGTCCACACTCACTCAGCCTTCAAGCTGGAGCCAGCACTGCAGGGCGTGCACGCAGCCTTGCGTAGGTGCATGGAGATGATTTGCCAGACCCCATCAGAACTTTATTATTGGTTTGAAACAAATTGAAGACATTTAAAATTTCAAATTAAACCCCCAGAGTCTCATCCCAGTCCTTCACTTGTCCAGTATTCCTGGATATACTTAATAATAACAGGATGATACAAGGATAAGAAGGATCATTTATTGAGCACTTACTGTATCAGGTACTGTGGGCATTTTGCATTTTTTGCATTGTTGTTCCCATTTTGTAGATGAGGAAACTGAGGTTTAGTTGGGTTAAATACCTTGTGTAAGGTTACATGGCTGACTGGTAGCTAGAATTTGAACTCTGGCCATTCTGATTCCAAAGCGTGGGCTCCCAACCATATATCTCAGTGCCTTGAGAATTTTCACTTTAGCCATCAGGGTTCTGGAGAAGATTTGGCCAGCCAAGTAAGATGGGTAGTCAGTGAGGTTAGGAAGAAACCTGAGTTGAGAAAGGCAGAAATGGTATGCTAAAACATACTTAAAAGGAAAAGCACTGTGGCTTAACTAAAATTTTTGAGAAGAGAAAGAGGTTTCTAGAAAAAGGTGACAGAGGATTGGATTATTATGGGAAGACCCCAGACTGGAGGGCAAGAAGAAGCATGTGAAACAGCGCCGGTATCGGCTGGAGGTTTTGGAGGCAGAATCACACAGTGGTTCCTGAGTCTGTGCTTTGGAGTCTCAGAGACTTGAGTTTAAATCATGGTTGTTTCACTTGCTGCTGCGTGTCCTCCCCACAACTTAAGTATCCTCTTTTATTTTCAGTTGTCCTCATCTGTAAAGTGAAAAGAATAATGTCTGACTCGTGTTCTTAGAAGAATTAAATGAGATAAAGGAAGTAAAACATTTCTGGAGTGCCTGGCACATCAAAAGTACAGCATCAATTCTCCTTTTTGTTACTTGGTAGTAGTTAGAAAATAGTATGGGACAAGGAGGTCAGAGGAGAGTGGCAGAAGTCACTGAGTGCTCGCAGAACTCAAAGTCCTCTTGGAAACTTAGGACATTAGCTCTGGCTTCAAGAATGATCCCACGATGTCCACACTGCGTGCCCTTCTTTCTCCAAACCTGCATACGGCTCAGTCCAGTGGGAGAACAGCTCAGGGCATCCATAGAGGGAAAGTAGTGATTTAGGATTCTAGGGGGGGTGGGGACAAAAAGAAAAAAAAAAAAAACCAAGTCAGCTGGCCGTGCTCGGGAATCCAAGGGTTGGAGCAGAGTTTTCGCGGAGTCCTGTGGCCCCGGGTTCCTAGAAGCCTGCCCAGCGCCTTAATTCCACAGCAGAGCAAATACGTTGACAGTCTTTCGATCAAGTAGATTCAAATGTTTTAGGGTTATCTTAACCCCAAGATGTACAGACACCTTCCATGTTGTCCTTCATTTGTCTCTGAAGCTGAAGGGAAATCATTCAATTAAAACGAGCACGGCAGAATACATAAAACCACAATATGAGTTTAAGAAAATGAAAACGGTGCATCAAAGGCATTCTGAAGCCTAGTTTTATGAAATGAAATTTTGTTTCATTTCCACTGATTTCCTAGGTGAAATTAGGTGACTGTCTGGGTAGCATAATGATGATAATGATGGGAAACCATACATACTCGAATGACACACATAAAGCTTTAATAAAGAATGAGAGCGACTCAGGGGAGCGCATTAAATTGAGTAATAATTTATTATTTAGAGACCTCTACCCATTTACTCATTTTTTCTGGAAGAATTGGCTCTTCCTCCAAGGTGTGCCATTTTCAGAAAGAAAAAGGTAACTGTGTGTGTGTTCTGCATGTTCGTTTTGCAGCTAGGTGATGGCTTACAGTTTGGTGCCCAGAGAAGCTATCCTACCTGTGAACTGTCTCGGCTACTGTGAGGGAAAGAACAGGGCTGACAGGACTCTGCATGTCCTATAGGAATGCACTGCAATTATTTCCAATCACAATTAACCTGATTAGAATAATGGACAGGAAGTGTCCCTCTGTAGCTAATGCAGTTTGGCATCAGCTGACTGAAATCCTTTGATAATTTCTGCACAGATGGCTGGGCTGAATGCAGCACTTTTTAAATTATTATTTTCATGGTCTCTTGGTAGGCCAAAACCTCGACACCGACAACAGACCTCCCCATTAAGGTGGACGGCGCCAACGTCAACATCACAGCTGCCATTTATGACGAGATCCAACAGGAGATGAAAAGGGCCAAGGTGTCTCAAGCCCTGTTTGCCAAAGTGGCTGCAAATAAAAGTCAGGTGAGTGGTTTTTAAAAGAGCAAGAACGAGGGCTGGAATTAGACCCTTCTCCTCCTCCCACCAATAAAAATACATCTGTTCCTATAACAATAATAACAATAGTCCCTAGGGAACCTGTCACGTTCTGCCATTGGCTCTGCGGTGTGCTTTTACTCCCCTCAGAGTTCAAAATAGAGACTAAGTCAAAACCCAGATTTTTTTCTTGTAAAGAAAAATTTTTTTTTCAGAAAGAATCAGCCTTGAATGCTTTCTCTCCTAATTCTGAATCCTGCTATGTACCTTTTTTTTTTTTTTTTTTTTTTTTTGATATTTGGGCACAACTTAGCGTGTACAAAACAGCATCTTCCTGAGACCAGGTTTTCACCAGGTCTCATCGCCTCTCCTTCCCACCAGGGGAGCGGGTGACTTTGTTATGATAACTGCTTTTCCCCGGCCCCAGAGACACCTTGCCATGTCAGGTGTTTCTTTCACATACAGAATACAGTTGTTTTTCCAGGAGAAAACACACATCGGGGAGGGCAGAATGAGTGCTAAAATCTTTCACAGGAAAACATAGACGCTTACCCAGTGCAGTTTTTCAGAGTGCTGGGATTGTGGGGAATGGAATGCTCCGGGGAAAAGGGTAGACAGATGCTGGGGTTTTTTATTTCTGAAAGCAGCAACAGTTGATGGGATCTACTATCTGTTTCAGTTCATTTAAAGGGACAACTACCTCCCTGGCCTAGAATGAGTTAGGATGAGGTGCTCACTTACTCATCCCTGGGTTGAACAATTACCCAATGCAGAGTAGAGGAAACAAAAGTTAGTTGAAGCTTAATTCTGAGAGTCCTTTGATTCTGAGCTTGATTTCCTCTGTGGCCTGGCATGACAAATGTTTTCATCCCTACATATGTAAATGGTAAAATGGTCCATCATCTCCCTGACAGATCTTCTGTTGTGTGCGATAGAGGAAGTTCCTGAATACTGTATTAAGCAAGATGGTTTTTAAGAAAAATTAAGGTTTTTAAATAGTATAGTTAAATGCTGTATTTAAACTGATCATACGGTTTGGGGAATAGCCTTTCTTACCTGTAGTTTTGCAGTAACCTGCCTTAAGTTATTTTTCAGATGTTAATAAAGGGAGAGGAGTAGAATATCAAGCAGCTTCGAAGAGGATTGAAATATTTCTCTTTTCAATTTCCGTGTAGTTGTTTTTCCAGATTATTCTCTCTCTCATCAATGAAATCATTGAAGTACAGTTTGCTAAGATATGATGTCCAACCATAGTATGAAATACATGAAAAGAAAATGCCATAGAGCCTTCTTAAACTGTTAAATGCATAAAATCCCATGTACCACATGGCAAAATATAATGAGAGTTGGAACTGTTAAACGAATAAAGCTGTTAAATGCATAATGCCACTTGGCAAAACTACTGTGCATTTAATGGTTTTCCACTGTGTAATAAAGGACATATGTGGTAAATGTGCAGTAAGTATAAAGCTACACAATTGATTTTGCAAACCTGCCCCTGAGTCGTGACTTGATGTAAATATCAAAGTTTCACTCAGTCCCCCTTTTATAAGCAGCTTTCAAGAAAAACTAAAGACCACAGTCTGAGAACTTGATTCAAAACGCTTGTAATCTTCCTGTTGACTTGGCACTATGGCTGCTGGAAATAGTGATGCCTCTAGCCTCCCCAAATAATTCAGGTGGCTGATTGAAAACTGTGTTTGCCAGTCGGCCCAAACTTAGCTCTCTGAATTTGTGTTGCCTCCTGAAGAACTCAGTAGCCCTGTCTTTGTAGAATCCGGAGGAAAACCTAGTTCTGGGAATCAATGTGCTAAAGGGTAAGATTGAGCCTAAATGAGGATCAGATACTTTGCACTTTTTCTTTTTTCCTTTGGGACAATGATTTCATCCTCGTTTATGAATAGGGGACCTTATTTGTAAATAGCTGACTAGATTCGCAAATCGGGTGTTAAGTTTTTTTAAAATGGTGCCGCCAAACAAAGTGAACTTAGCTGATAGTTTCAAGGGCAATTTAACATAAGATATTCACTGTATTTTGTAAGTACTACCAGAGTTTGCTTGATAAAAAGCATATTTAGTGAAATCAATTGCATGAAGTGGTACCTCGCACATGCATTTGGTGCGTATCTGTAAGGGGTGTGTGTGTATAGAATGGGACATTGGCCGAAGTACCTCTCCAAGCTGCAGTGGGATGTGGCCACACCCTCTCCGCTGGATTGGGAGGCTAGAAGAACAAAAGTTTTCTTCTCTCCTGCATTCCCTTTCCTCTTCCCTCTGTTATGTTCCTTTGGAGAGATCAGAAGTTCTTGGAGTGACTGAGGAGGCCAATAAATAGCAAGAGTGCTTCATTGTCTTGGAGGTGAAATTAGGAGAACCTTGAGTAGAAACTCTTGTGAACCGGAGTGGGTTTGGAGTCTGGAAGGCCCAGTTCAGCCATGCAGGGTAACCTCTCCCTTTCCATTTTAAATATCTTTTAAAATGGAAAGGAACCCTCCATTAAGTCTCATTCACTCCTTCGTGTGAGTTGCTGTCACCGTATTGAGAATAATGTTTAACACTGCCTGAGTATTAAGCAAGCTTTGAATGAGGAGTAGGAGAACTTTGGAGATTAAGGGCAGTGGGCCAGAGTGGTCCTTGCGGGCTGTTTAAGTGTTTAGGGAACAGGCACAATTGGAGGAGGGTTCAGAAAAGGAACTGAAAGAGTGACAGACCTTTGCAGTTGTACCTATGGTCCTATTGGTGAAAATACGTGGCTGAAAAGTGTGTGTTTCCTTGGTGTGTGGGTTACATCAGGGTGCATTTGTCGGGTGCTGGAACATCTGTTCCTTTAGTTCGGCTCCAGCTCCTTTGTCATGGCCAGCCCAGTCCATCACCTGATTTCACTGAGTGCCTCCTATCTGACTTTTGCCCCTTTCTTCATGGGAGAGGAGTCAAAGACGGAAAAGTAGGCAGGTGGTAGGGTAGGGGTAGAGGAAAAGGTATGCTTCTATACATTTCATCTTTTACTTTCCATTCATTTTGAGTTTGGGATATGATGTACTATGGTCAGTGATTGTTCTCTGTGAAATAGGAGTGTGGGGTGCTTAGTAGGAGCCATAGTGCAAAGGTATGTGGGACATTTTCTGCACACCTTCAGGGTGGTCCTTACATACAAAGGACCACCAGGGAATGAGTGCCCCAGCATGCCATCTGAATGGCCACAGGAACTCCTTGTTCCTTGATAGCTTCTTGTAATCTCCCTTACCCCTCTTACTCAAATTCTGTAGGGTTACTGTCCCCTTTCCTCCTCAACTGCAGCTTATGATGTGTGACCTGGGAAATGGAAATCTAGGGGGGAAAGGAGCAAACACAGTGACCTGTGGGCACCCCTCTGCAGTCCTCCAGGGCTGGCCACGTGCTTTGTCACAGCATCATCAGCCACGTTTCTTACCCTTGACATCAGTTGCCCCTTTCCCCAAGCGTTAATGCGCCATTTCTCTCGTATCCTGCCCTCTTCTCTTTTTTTGTTGCTTATTCAGCTCATGGAATACTGAGAATGATCTGAGGTTGGTTTTCCTTTGCAAGGAGAGTGAATCTTTATTATTTGTATGCCCAAAGACCCAACTCTACACGTGACTGTCTTTTCCTACTAGGTTTGGGTGAAAATAGAGTAGGTGGAGGGATGGGAAGGGGCTGTTCTATCTTGCCCCTATTAAAAAAAAGTAAAAACAGATGAATGAACAAAAATGTTAGAAGGTCACTGGGTTTGCTTTCTTTTTTCTTTTCGTTTTTTGGGTGGGTGAGGGGGGTGGAGGGGAATCTTGCTTTCTATATTAGGAAGGTAGAGAAAAGCTGAGACACTGCCAAAAGGAGAAACAGACAACGTGGTTGTAAGCCTCAGATGCTGGTAATGAAAGGGCCAACCCCAGAGCCTGCTGGGGTAAAAGAGAAGGAGTGATCTGGGAATGATTGGACCCAGAAGGGTCTCTGATGAGACCCTCATCTCACCAAGATTTAAAGACCCCTGCCAACCCTTGAGTGCCCCTCCCCAACACACACACCTTCCCAGGCCCACAAGCCGCAGGAGCTCCCACTTGGATCAGGAGTGGGAGAGCCCTTACTGCCACTGCACAAGAAAGAGGGAGGTATATTCGTGATCCCACTGCACCTGCGGAAGATGAGTTTTTGGTCTCCAGCACACACTTCTGAAATCATTTCCTCCATAGGAGCTGGCTTCTTCGTGGGATTGGGTTTCAGTATGTTCTGTGCTTTATGCACATTAGGATGAAGCAGAGCTTGCATACTGACTGGCCCTTATTCCTTATCACTGTTTCACCAAAAAAATGTATTCCATGTCCGCACCTACTGACTTAAATTGTATTGCTAAATAGAAGGTGACTTAAGCTTTAGATGTAGGTTACAAGCTCAGATTATATGGACATTCTCCTTTATTGTCAAATATCCCCTTATAGATGATCTAATTTGCTTAACAGGCTAAATGATTTAAGACATCCACAGCAGATTCTTTTAAAAGCAAAAATAAAGACAGTCAACTTTATGTAAAATAATCGGTATATTGTTTGGTTTGCTTCCTTCCTTTTATTGCTTTTTGCTGTCGAAGTTTATATCATATTCAGTATATATGCTAACATATTTTCTTCATTCCGTCATGAGTTACCATATTGCTTTTGTGTCTCCTCTGAAAAATGTCCCAGGTACAAGTTAATTGTACATATTTCTTTTTTAAAGAAATAACTTCTATTTTTGATGACTTTAAGTAATAGCATCCTCATTTTAGAAAATTCAGAAAATGAAGAAAAGTATAAAGGCAAAACCATGAATCACACATAACTCCACAATCCAAAGACAGTTACTAATAACATTTTAGAGTTTGTCCTTCTAATGTGTATGTGTGTATATGAGTTTCACATGTGTGTTTGCATCCTAATTGGGATCATACTGTATAACACAGAACTATAAGACAAGTTAAAACTACAGTTATTTCAAGGCCAACTTTGCATGTAGGAGAGTACATTTAAAAATCATGAAGTGTCTTTAGTCTTCTTATCTAGTTTCTTAGCCTTTGGAAAATATTGTGCAAGGATCAAAGTTTTGCCACTTTGCCCAAAAAGTGGTTTGACACTTGCCTTATTTATTAAGTTCCCTTTATGAGGATGGCCTTATTGGGACTGGGATAGCTCAGGCTACTGGAAGTAAATGTTTGGCTACCCTGATCTCTCTGGTAACAAGTGTGATGGGAAAAACTGGTCATGTGATGGATGCCCCATGTAAAATGAGTTGGTGGTCTCAGTCTCACTCCAAATGCTTTTGCTTTTACCATCTTGAATCCAGTGTGGAAGCCAGGCTGAAATGAGGCATGTGGCCTCGCCCGAGAGGCTGCTGCTTCGTGATGGGCAGGTTTCTTTGGAACACAATCATTTTGACAGCCTATCAAAAAGCAGTTTCTATTCATGTCAACTGTCCACCCAATTCAAATGAAAAAAAAAATCAATGCATTTCTACTACAATTACCATTTGAAAAAAAAAGTTACTGTGCTAAGTAGTGAGAAAATTAGATTTCTCAATATTCGCACATGCCAAACTAAGAGGGCGGTCAACACAAGGATGCCAAAGGGTCAAGTTAAGCCCTTCATCTTCTCTTTTCTCTCAGCATAACTCAAGGGATTGAATTCTGTTGAGGGATTATCAACAGAAATTCCCTCAAGATCTCGGTTTTTACATCAATCTTATAGTGAGGAATTGGGTTCTTTTTACCACTCCCATAATTAATTATGTTAAACTTTTGTGCCCTCAAACTAGCCTTTATGGAAACCCTTAATTAGATACCAGTGAAATTCAGAGTCCATTTGCACTTCTTAAATGTTAGATACCTTCATCCATCGCTGAGGTTTCTGTACTGGTTGTGAGCACACCTTTATCTACTGCAGAAACCTTTGAGTTGCATTATTTTGCCTGTTTGTGACCTGGCACCTGTAGACACTTGCTTATGACTTTGAAGCAAATCAGGTTGACATATTAAAGCCATCTGTCTGAACTCTCCCAGACCTCTTGCGAAGAGGATACGGAGTTAAACCATGGTTCTTACTGATGGAGAATGTTGGTGCCTATGAATGCTTCCTACCTCTTTGCTTTAAAGGCTGTTGAATCTCTTCCTTTCATAAGCCAAGACAAAGGTGAGGCAAGCTAGGACTTAGGGTACAAAATTTAAGGAGGCACACACTTTCAGAGCTGCACTCCTTAAATTGTGCACATTGGTTGCCTGCTTGCCTCACTCTGGCCCCAGCCCTGGTCTTCCAAACAAGTCTCATTTCTGGTTTTCTGCTGTACTTTTAAGTTCTTGAGGCAGTGTGCATATTATAATCTCTTATGTCATAGGTGTACTGGAGCTTGGACCTGAAGTCAGGGACTAGAAATATTTTGGTTGTTTTCTCTTTGATATTTTAGCCTAGTACATTTTGTTGTCAATATCTTTCTGGTGTTTAAGTGGAGAAGATTGCAGATTCATTCTTCTTTTTGACAAACATGGATAGCTTTTTCAGGTGCATGTTTCCATATATGACTATATGTATATGTGTGCATATTTATATAAAGTCACACCAAATCTCTGTACTATCATATAGCTCTGGTGTAGCCCTTATTTCTGTGTAAGGAAGGCAAAAAGATTTTATGAAATCCCCTCTTGACTTGAGCCTTTTATGACAGAGCTTAAGGAGTTGTTCTGAAATAAAATTTTCATTACTCTCAATTACAGATTCAATCTTTACAAACACATCCATAGAAATGTGAGACACAAGCCCAGAGACAGCTGAAAATTGGTCCCCATGAAAATACAGTTTGGAATTTAGAGTAAAATTTTGAAAAATAAAAAAAGAAGCAGATCATTTTTACTTACCACATTCAAGGTATAAAATAATTAACCTTGAACTGTAACCAAATGCTCAGCACAGATCTTTTTTCAGGTTTAGATGACCTCCTCATCAGGGGCTCATTGAAGCCCTTGACAAGTCTCCCTTGCAGTTTAGCCTTTTATCCATTTCAGCTTTCTTGATTAGGTTATCTTGAATCATTAGGGGGTTTATTTATTTTAATAGACACTTATTGGATTCATGAAAAGAGAATTCGGTGACTAAGAAACAAGAGCTGAATATTATCTGGCTCATTTCACACTTCAGAAGAGTCTCAACCAGCTGAAGAGAAATTCTTTCACAGTTACAAAAGTTTGTTTGGGGACTTCATGTGCTTCCATTTAGAAAGTGAACTGTCTGTGGTTAATAATATGAATTTTCTTTGGAGACACTCAGAAAACATTTCCTTTTGGTTACATATGCTGACATTTCTGTATTGAAGATGTGGGTGAGTAAATGGCCTTTTACATTTCTGTTGCAAGAAGCCTTGAGTCATTCTCCTGAAGAACTGTTCATTTGCTGATTTATTCATTCACTGGAGTTCCTAGATGGGCAAAGAGGGTGGGGCTTCTCACTATTTGTAGATTGAATTCACTCTTCAGCTCTGTGTTAGGCACATCGAGGGAACAGTAAAGACTGTGTCAAGGCCTTGCCTTCAAGGCGAGTACAACCTTACTTAACAGAAACAAAGTTTTTACTCTTTTGCTCTTGTTGATCAGACCAGGCTGTGAACTTGCATTTGTTTCTTAGAGAGTGCTGGTTTGTATTTGTTCTAAAATATTATAAAAATGAGGAAATTTGTCACCAACAAAGAACATTTTATTTTGTTTAATTTAATTTTATTTAATTTTATTTAATTTAATTTTATTTTATTTCATTTTTATTTTATTTTATTTTATTTTATTTTATTTTATTTTATTTTATTTTATTTTATTTTATTTTATTTTATTTTATTTTATTTTTAGGAAAAAATATGGGAGCTGAGAGAAGTTGGAGTATATTACCAGTGTCCCTCGGCAGGAAAAGAAGTAACTTAATACACAATGATGTTTCAGTACCACGGACAGGAACCCCACTCTTCCCATCTCCTTCCCCTCCCCCATCACTTAAACAGGATTCAAACTCATAGCCAATGGGCTGCAAACTCAAACACTGGGCTGTATTGTTGGTTTCTGAAAGCCCTCCCTGGTCATTTGAATAGTCTCAAGAGCTTTTAGTGTGTAGTTTGGAGAATATGACACTCATCTATTGTCTACTTGAAATTTTTAAACCTTTAAAATTTTTTATAAGTGAAATAGATACGGCCCTTCCTCATTCGTTTTCAACCTGGGAAAGCTTTAAATCTCCTCGTCTGAGCAACAACAATGACACATGTGCACACAAACACATGCAAGAAAAGAAAATGGTTAAAATGACAAGAAAGGATTTTTTGAATGATTGATACAGTTTGGTGCTTATGACAAAAGTCATTGTTTTAAGAATTAAAACTCTTGGATGATGAAGGTTATGACGTATGGATTTTACCACTGCAGGCCATTGTGGGCCCTGATTAATACCCAGCAACATGATTTTATTATGGAAAAAAAAAAGATGTCAAGGCTAGGTTAAGTGGTGTTCTTGACTTTATCATAGTCTTTTCTTCAAGAATTGCTCATTAAAAAGGAGGAAAGAAAGGAAGGGAAAGGAGAGAAGAAAGAAAAGAATTCTTTGTCATAGCAATTAGGAAGCCTTCAATGACTCCTGTGGACCATAGGATCAGGATGAAAATCCTTTATAACATGACTCCCACCTCCATTTCTAGCCTGTGCTTTGCCTCCATAAAGTTGCTTCTGATTCCTTGAATGTGATAATTTTATAAATCCATGCATTTGCTGATAATGTTACCTATGCTTGGAATGTGAATCTAATCACTTCCTCTTCCCATCTGGTGCAATCCATCTTTATCTTTCAAGGTCCACCTTATAAGTCCTGTTCTCTGTGAGGACACTTCCCCTGAGCTTCATGATCAGAATTGCTTACTTCCTTGTTCTCAATCAATCAGCCTTTTAAGTAATAAGTAATAATGAAAATTAATACCTTGTAATAGCCTACAATGAAAAAGACTATGAAAAGAAATATATACATAATATGTTTTCTCTTATTTCATTTATTTTTAAGGAAAAATATAAATGAATCACTATGCTGTGCACCAGAAATTAACACAATATTGTAAATCAATTATCCTCCAACTTTTAAAAATTGGGGGAAAAAAAAGAAAGCTAAATGATATATGCAATGTGCCAGCACATTGCATGGCACATAGTAGGTGAATGTTCAGTACAAGATTAGAAACTAAATTAATGTTCTGAGAGACCTCTGTCACTATTTGTACTTATATAATGGGGTACCTTGGATCACTCCATGTTCTTTATCATATTCATGTGTTGGAGATGGGGGAAAAACCCTCAGAACATTGACAGTGTTGTTTCTAAAAATTTGTGCTCCTCTCCAACTGTGACTCTGAATTTGAGGTGGTAAAACATTCTTCTGGGCTCATTTCTGTGCACTCTAATAATTCCAATTCAATTGAGCATTTATTGATCATCTGTTATGTGCAAGGAACTATACCTTGCTCTGAAAAGGCTAACATGAGTAAGAAATCCACCTTTTCCCTCCACCCCAATCAAGAAGCCGACTGTTCTGACAGGGGTGCAGGCATGCCCACCAGTAGCAGTAATAATCATCAAATTGTGAAAGGGTTATAAGCACAGTGCTGTGGAATCATGCAGAAGTGAGCGACTAGTTCTTACAAGAGATCAGGTGAGACCATGTCAGCTGAGCCTTGAAGTAACAGCTTGCATGGAGGGGGCAGAGGGTTGAGTATGAGATTTTCCAGCAAAGGGAGTAACATGAGCAAAAGCATGAAGATACACCAAACCTATTCGGGACTGAGTAATTCACAGTGGCCGGAGCACAAGGTCTTTGGGGGAACTGATGGGAGATGAAACCATGAAGGAAAAACGGGGGCAAATTGTGGTTCTTACTGTTGCCTTTTCTAATGCTCTTGAATTTTGAACTTAAAGGTGTCTCATTTAAGTAAATTCTCAACAAAACCATCAATTTACTGAGAGATAAACTATGGGGTTATTATTCATCTTTCAAAAAGAAATAAAAGTACATTTTTTCAAGTAGTAAGGATTCCTAATACATTTAAAACATTATTTGCTTTGTAAATTTAGATTGACGTGCAACTTTTCAGGAACCCGTGGATTGTAAACAAACTATATATTTACTGGTGTGAGTGTCACCTCACCTGCATAGTTGGGAAAGGGAGGCCAGAGGTGTTTTTTCTACTGAGGGAAATATATTTGTTTAAGAGGCTGATGAGATGGCTAAAATGAGATGTTAATAGATCTTATTTGCTTATGTGCTGAGTGCTTGGGAACTCTTTAACTACTGATTGCAAGGATGCAGGCTTTGAACTTATATTCCTTCTCTGGGTTCAGAATTTGAAGGTAAAAGAGTTTTAATTACAAATTCCTTGGCATCATTACACTTTGGCTCCATGTACATTTTCCTATGTAAGTTCCAGGTATTCTCTGTATTTTTTTAACTTTTAATTTTGAACACATTTTAGACTCGCAGATATGTTGCAAAACAGTACAGTTTCCATGTATTTCTCACCTCGCTTCCCCTAATACTAACGCCTGCATCAGCATAGTGTGGTCAAAGCCAGGAAATTAGCATTGTTTTCATACTATTAACTAAACTAAAAACTTTATTCTAATTTTACTAATATTTATTTATTAATATATACTAAATATTAGTAGTATTTCCACTAATGTCCATTTTTTGTGCCAGAATCCCAGCCAGGAACCACACTGCATTTAGTTATTGATCATTAGTTTCTGGCACTCTTTGACCATTCCTCTGTCTTTTCTCTTTCTTGTCTGCTTTTTTTTTTTTTTTTTTTTTTTTGTCTTTGTAATGACCTTACCACTTTTGAAGAGGACTGATTGGTTATGTTGTTGAACATCTCTCATTTAGAGTTCGTCATGATTGGACCTGAGGTTATGCATTTTTGGCAAGACTACCTCACATACTATCTCGTGTCCTTTGCTGGAAATCATATCACACGGTTTATGGTTGTGAACATGTCATCGCTGGTGATGTTGACCTTGATCACTTGGCCAAGGTGGTTTTTCCTTTGTACTTTGACCCCAATAGCTAATCATTATCTCTCGTTTCTGACAAATAACAAGGTAACAGAGCATGAAATGGGGAGCTGGAAGGTAACTTAGAGACCATCTTTTGTGAACCCCTCCTTTTATAGTTAAGCTTCCAGAAGATCCAAGAGGGTAACCACTTATCCACAGGTCACCAGATTACTTAATATCAGAGCAGTAGCATAGCAGTTCAGTTTCAGGCCCCCAAAATGACTATTCTGTGCTCCCTAACTGTGCACAGCACATGAAATTCACTTAGCCTCAGTTTTACTGTATAAAAAAGCTAAACTGACTATATGAATATTCAGCGAACTTTTGGTCAAAACTTAGAACCAGACTAAAAGCAACCACAGCTAGGTACGTACTCCACAGTTCCTGGTGCCCGCTCACAAGGCTGGCCGCAGCTGGAAATCAGATGTACCTCTGTATCAACACCTCTGAAATGAAAATAATTCTCCTGGAATGCTCCACATAACACATAGGGAGCAACAACAAAAAACCTACTTGAGATTTTTAACAGAAAAAGGAGATTTGTTTATTAATAATTCATGAGTTCCCATTGAACATGCACGACAGAAACAGTGCTATTCAATAGAGAATACTGTCATCTGTCACTGTTTTATTTGACATTTACACTTTTTTTTTTTGCCTGATACTGCAAAACTTTCTTGGATGGCATGCAAAAATTATATAAATGAAAAAAATCCCAGTGTGGGGACTCTATCTCTTCTGTGATGGGTTCACTCCCAATTCCTTGCATGTGTGTTCATGCAACAGCGTGGCACTTTTTCACACAATCATTAGCCACCAAACAAGCTAGTAAGAGACCCTATTGAGAAAACAGAGATAAGCATCCCAAATGGGCTGGGGGAAGGATCATGTGAAGAAAAAGATGGAGGGCGAGATGGCAAGTGAGGTGGAAGAATAGATTTCCGCAAGATAAGCACACAAATGTGCGGAGTGAGCAAGTGAGTCTGAGAGAATGGAAAGCAAATCATGGCTGCCGTGAAGCAAACTGACAAAAATACATTGCCGTTTCAGATGCAAAATAAATATTTATAAATGACATCATGGGAGCTCCACTAGTAGGGAATATCGGCATTTAGTAGAAGAGCAAGTCAGAGTCAGGAGCACCTCGCAGCTTTGTGCTACTGTAAGGCTCTCGACAATATTTCTGCTCTGTAGGTTAGTTATTATTTATAAAAATCACAGAACCAGCTGATACATTCATAAGCTAATTATTGAAGCAGCTGGGTACACATGGTGCAATATGTCCAAGGCTGTGAAGTATCACAGATTTCTTGGGGCCTGCTGTGGTGGGGGTGCACTGTTGAAGGCTCCATCCCTTAATCTGATCAGCCAAGCAAACACTTTGTGGGGAAACTAGATTAATAACCCTCTAAATACCATGAATGTGCTTCAGCTTCAAAACTGGGTTCCCTTAAACATGCTATTAGCTCAGCTCCATCAGGGATTTGAGGAAGTTCTCTGGTGCCCTAAGAACAGGGTCTTGTTGGCTACCTCCCTGTGCCAGAAATTAATTTGGTTTGCTTATGTCTGCACACATGATCACACTTGTGTCTAATCCGCTCCCTAATAGCTTCAAGGTCAGGACCCTGCATGTCAGTGGGCAAATTGAGCACTAGACTGCTTAAAGACTGATGGCAGACAGCACACAGTCCATAACGAGGCCTGTAGTTTGTTCTAAGTGATTGTAATGAGTGCAGATTATAACAGCGCATATAAATCAAATGCGGCAATGCATGTTGTGCGAGACATTCCGAGTTTCATACGTGGAGATCCTACTCAGCTGTCACCTGTCTCCTTTCAAGCTGCGGCTTCCCACAATGCAGTTCACTCCTCATGCGGAACAGCAGGTGCTGTCCTCCTTAAGGTCTGAGTAGCTCAGAACGTCATCTTTTAACAGATGTAGGTTTTTGTTTTTATTTTCTGTTAAATGATTGGCCGCCGTGCTGTAGCCTCCCCTGGGAGATGTTAAACATACCTGTTTGAAACATCTGAAAGAGTTCAGTTGGAGACTTATTCAGATCTGCGAAAAGACAGAGAAATAGGAGCTTATTTTTTCCACAGATGGTTTATTTTCCATTTCAAGAATTCTTTGCTCTGTACAAAGAAACCCTTGAGGGAACACTTGGGGACTAGGAGTTTTTTGTTTTGTTTTGTTTTTAATATTATTTGCTATCTGATAGGGATAAAAAAAATCAATCATCTTCAGTTTTCATATAGCTTGCACCTTGAAAAATCAACCATTACCTGTCTCTCAGTTGAACTGGAAAAAAAAAGCTATGAAAATACTTAGAAAAACATTTCCAAGCAAATGATGAGATATCTTGTTTTCATTCTTCCTAACCCTCTAACTCTCCCCAGCTCCCAGTTTATTGCAAGAAAAGATCAGGTCTGCGCAAATGTGGCCTCTCACTTGTAAAAACAAGGCAGTGTTGTGTTACAGATTAGTTTATAAATCCCCAGTGGCTTCACAGTTCAGTGCCTACAGCTGCTGCAGATGGGCCTGGGTTTTTGTCTCTTCGCGGTGCTGCAGCCGGCAGTTGAAGGAGAAAATGGAATGATCAGGTTATTAACATGGAGGCCGCGAGGAAGAGGCTGCACAATGAGAACAGCTGGTGTTGCTGTCTTGGCTGATGCAGCGGAGATAATCAAATCTTGCCTTTTTTGGGGGAAAGGCAGAAGACACAGTGGAGAGTTAGACAAACAACAGCTTCTGATATTATAAGGGGATTTTATAATGCATGTCAGGAACTTCCGTTGGCTTACAAGTTATGATACGGAATTTGTTGAGGTTCGGGATTTATTTTTTACAAAGTCATTTGTGTTTACTTATGCACCTTTTCTAGAAAAATTCTTACTCGTTTTTGCAGGAGGCGTGATGTGGGACAGTTCTTGTTTTTAAAATTAACGTAGCTTGGAAATGATGGGTTAGAAAGCTACTGGGTAAAATATTTTGACATGAGTCAGTGAGCGATGTTGACAGCATCCTCTGTATTATTTTCATATAATCCATCATTATTTGCATTACATTTTCTTTCTCGTGCAGTCGCGAGCGAGAGAACATCCGGATGCCAGAGTTGGGAGGCACACATTTGCAGGTGTGACCCGTCCAAGTGCCTACCTTCCTGCAGGTGTGGCTGTGGCGGGAAGGTGATGGTTTAGGAGGGCCCAGAGCCCGAGGCATTCAGAGATTGAGCAGATCGACACTTATCCTCATTCTAGCTAAGGTTGTTCTGGAGGGGTTATTGATAACTGTGAGGCTGTTTCCTCCCTGGAGAATTCAGTGCTGTTTATACATAGGCATTTTTCTTCTTCTTTAGAATTGACCACTTTGTAATACCTGTTTGTCCATCTTCACCTCTGTCTTGGAATAGACTGCTATCCAATTGGGTAATTTTTAAAAATTGTAGCTGACCAACATGAATTAATTTTTCTGAGGATTGGACAGCTACCATCTTCCTTGAGTATCTTTTACAAAGGAACTGTAAATTAATTGAGAGTATGTTCAATAGGAAGGGTGACAAGATAACCACTAGACTGACGACTCTCAGGCGTTGGTGTACCTACCTGCATGGCCATTGGTTTGTTTTCACAGTTGTCAGGCTGCCTCAGTATCTCCCCAGTTTGGTGGGAATAATTTTGACATAAAAATATGATAAACTGGGATGGTACCTGACTGCACTGAAGCCCCTGCTGCTGCTCTGCACTCAGCAGTTTGACTCAAGTGACCGTGTCTGTTTCCAGGGCTGGTTGTGTGAACTGCTCCGCTGGAAGGAGAACCCCAGCCCAGAAAACCGCACCCTCTGGGAGAACCTCTGTACCATCCGTCGCTTCCTGAACCTTCCCCAGCACGAGAGGGATGTGATTTACGAGGAGGAATCAAGGCATCATCACAGCGAGCGCATGCAACATGTGGTCCAGCTTCCCCCTGAGCCGGTGCAGGTAAGCATCCCCTTGTCCTCCGAAACTGAGCAGGGCTGTTGGTGCCAGCAACTGTTGAGGGTCAGAGGGGCACACCACACCGTCTCCCCTCAGAAGATATCTCATGCCATGTCCCCAGGGACAGAGGGCCCCGTTTTCACAGTGGGCATATTGTGTGTGTGTGTGTGTGTTTATGTGTGTATATGTATGCATGTGTGCACGTGCACACACACACACATACACACACAAATGACTGAGGCATCGATTCTGAAGGCAGCTGCTTTCCTGAGAGCATTTTACTTGTGGGGCTGTGAAGCCAGAGACTTCATGGAGAATTAAATCTACCAATTAGAAAATCTAGTTCATAGTTCCCATCAGTTCATTTTCTGAAGGAAAAACTCTGAAGTAGCCAATGAATTGATACAATATTCCTCAAGGAATATTTCACTAGGCTGAGGAAAAAGAAATATCCACATGAACTAGGGAATACCATTGAATCTCAGTTGAACCTTTGAGAGAAAGTGTGATGGAGTCTTAGAATTTTAAGATGAGCTCTTGCTGTTTTGGATTCTCTCTCTTTTAGAAATCTGTCTTCATTTGGGTTGTGTAGATTCTGCTTAGATTTGATATCATTGAGAGAAATAATATTTCTTTCTAAGAGTGACTGAGCCTAACTACTGACTCTTGCTGTAAAATCAGTTACTTTAGGGAAGAAGTATTAAGGAGGGTTTCTAAGGTTATGCCCCTTTGAGCTGTGCTGCAAATTGTTTCGGTAGGCCACGAAATTTGTCCTACTGCCCAACATCACCAAT
Source organism: Camelus bactrianus (assembly GCF_048773025.1). Classification (NCBI taxonomy): domain Eukaryota; kingdom Metazoa; phylum Chordata; class Mammalia; order Artiodactyla; family Camelidae; genus Camelus; species Camelus bactrianus. The sequence goes on from NC_133543.1 coordinate 79,834,345, forward strand.
CCCAACTGCCACCGAGGGCGATCCTTTAGGGCCCTGTCTGAATCTCCTTTTGTGTAGCAAGAAGAGGAAAGGTGAGGCAGGAGTGCAGGTCTGTGTGCGTGTGAGGGTGAAGAAGGGAGATGAGAATGAGGGAAGGATGGGGCCGTGGTTTCTTGATCAGATATCAGGAGAGGTGGTGAAGGACGGGTGAAATCCTCTCTTTGAGCTGTCCTGTCTCCTGGCCCCTTGCTCTACCCTCACATGCCTTGGTGGAAAAGTCAGAAGTCAGTGGGTCCATTATATCACTTTTTATCCAGATATTGACATCTCAGTCAATGCTCTCGTTGGGTACTTTCCAAAGTCACAGAGTGAATCACCCAGATCAGACTCATGAGTTGGTAGAGCTATAAGCACCTCCAGGAGTCTCTTATAATATACACAGTGAACTCAGAGTGTGGGGGTGACAAAGAGTACTTGGTTAATAAGTGGCAGAGCCCGCTCTCCTGGCTCTGGGCTAGTGCTTGGGTGACTCATTTCCCAGAGGTGAGCCCAAGTCTTACGCTTTAGGATCAGCCTCTCTCTTCCGTCTCTTGTCCTTTCCTGGCTAGGGCCACATCCAAACACCAGGGCACCTCTCTACAGACAATTAGGTCAGCATATGCTGAGTCATATGGATTTTGAGATTTAGTAAAAATTAAAATTACAAAGGGGGCCCATTATAGGTTCACCAACCTTTTATTTTAGAAAATAAATTTATTCAAAAAATTCAAGGGAGGCTCCCATTTATTATTCATGTTTCATATGATAAAATATTCTTTAATAACAAACAGATTAATGAAAAGGAAAACCTAGACAAAAAAACGTCTTGCAAACATATACATTCAGTCCTATGAAAAAACTCACTATCACCCCTGTTTTTCTCATTTTGATGTGAATTGGTCAGAACTTCTGTGTTGAACCAACACAGGGCCAACAACTAGCTTCAGGGAACCACTGACTCTGTGTGGACTTTTCATTCAGGGTCCATCTTAGTCAATCCAGGCAAGGTAGAAACAGAGCAGAAGTGAAACGCTGATTTATTATAGACATTAATAGCATTTCTTTTTCATTATAGGATGATGACAGAGTTGACAATTTAGAGAAGTTTGAGATAAGAATACTAATACCTAATTCTTCATTAAAATGAGGACCTCCCTTCATCTGGATGATGACTCCTGTATATTTGTGTCTCCACTCTTTGTCCAGAAATTCTCATCTCTGTGAGGTCCCTGCGTTTAGGGAGCTAGAAGGATGTTCAACATAGTATTTTGAGTATTTTGCCTTTCAACTGACCAGTCTGAGTAAAGTAAATCTTAGAAGCAGACAGCCAGTTTATTTATGATTTTTATTATCTTTTATGTTAGTATGTCAGAACTAGAGTGTGCTAACAATATTTAATGGCTAAGAAAGAGTCAGTCTGTAATTTTCCTTTTCAGTTTTAAGCACTTTGTGGCTATTAACATTAACTTCTGACATCACTAAGAGAATTCACTTGTTTTATAAAAGGTTACTTCTATCACTCAGCTCTTAGCTAAAGAGTTTACAAATAAGGTAATTTTCTCTTCATTGACTTTGTCTTAGCCATTGACCTTGATCCCACAACTACTGTGAAACTCTTCAGTACATTCCCTTTTTTTTTTCTTTTTATAAACATTGTGCCTATCTCTCAGTGATACCCCTTTGAATGCTGCATTTATGTTTCTTGGTAAAATACAAAGCTTTGGGTTAATTCTTTATTACAATTGTGATACGAAAAATGAAGAGAACTTGAACTAGCCATCAGACTGGAGTAGAGCTGTCACGGCCTCTGTGACTTGGGAAGGACTGTATTTAGAAAAATCCCAGACTACTAAAATACGTCTGCAGCTGTCCAAAAGTTAAGGCTCTGGACTCAGGGTTGGGATTCACTGTGCACTCACATCCACTAAAATTTTAGGAAGATGTAATTGCTTATGTGTTTTAAGAATTTAAAAATTTGCATGTTGGTAATGTTAGTTTGGTGATGTTACATTTTGTCTAATTAGGCAGAAAATGCGGCATTATTAAACTGTTAAGTATAGGTGAAATCAGTGGTTATTAAGAATCTCTGGTATATGCACAGAAGTCCATCCCATTTGTGGTCATAGAAGAGTGCCACTTAAATTTCTTTAAGTAGTTAGGGTACACTATTCCCCAATGTTTCTTAAAGTATAAAGATATGAAGCAGTGACCTTTGCACATAATTACCCACCACGTCGGTCTGTCAAATTACAGCTCCACTGGACAAAAGGAGCTTGGAATCACCCCCTCACCATTTGGTGCTTTCTGTGATGTCAAGATGCCGCTTAGAGTCAGAACCTCTTTCCTCACCCAAGGAAGGAAATTATTCTTGCCTTCTCTTTGCAAATAGTTTATTAATTGGTAGTCTTATATTGCATGCAGATGTTTCTTTTTTTAAGTCCATGAAAGTTTTGAAAAATTTAAGCCCACATTTAGAAATTAGAAGATTTTGCTTAAAATCCAGATTTCAGGTAACAATCCAGAAAATCAGAAGATGTGACCCGCTGGGCCACACGGCGGGGCTGACACTCTCTGTGCAAGGCACACACTCGCCATCCTCTGCAAGAGCCCCACGTGCTGTTTCTGCACCCATCCACTTAGTTCACTTAGGCCACTCCTGTCACATCATTCTGTCCTGGTGAGGCCAGCTGGCCCCGAGACTCCTGCATCCGAAGCTCTATACACCAAAAGCCATACATGCCTTTGCCCTGTGGTTCTGATTTCTTCCATGGTAGCCACTGTGTGCCATCTATTTTTATAATTCTAACACCTGACAGAATCCTTCCCATGCTTACCAAGAAGTGCACACGTGAAGGCATTTCCCTTCAGAGGTGAAGCTAGGTTATAGTTGGGTTTGGGGCCCCTAAGAGGTATTGTCAGCCGCAGAGACTTGGGGGTCCTGGAAGAAAGACACATTTTTTTCCTTATGAATTCAAATCTCTCCAGCTGATATAGATTTGATGCCATATTGAATTATCCGGTTTCTCCAGTTTTCTTTCTGGTATTCTCAGCTTCTTCAGAAACCCCCATTTAAGTCCCTGCTGTCTGGGAGGTGACTTTGCAGGCTCTGAACGCACCTTGTAAACTAGATCCGCCTACACTGTGGATTCTCAGTGGGGCCATACTGCCCCAGGGAGTAAAAACTGATTCTTGGGGAGCATAATAATCATCAGTTTCCAGTTGTTTATGGGCTTCCAAAGGGACATAGTACATAAAGGGATATTCTGTATATCCGATATTAAAATTGCATGACGTGGGGGAAATGAATAAGAAAAAATGCCTAAAAAGGCTCCTTTGGGGAATAATAATGAAAAAAATGTTGCAAAATGCTAATATACATAGTTTCCAGTGCATGTCTACATAATACAAAGAAGACCATCATAAGTGAGATGAGATGGTATGATAGACTAAAACATTCCATGAAAAAGATGAAATGAATTCCAGTTTTCACACCAAAAGGTTGGAGACAAAATTGTTTCTTGTGGTTGCAGCGATTTTCCCCCTAGTGGTTATTACGACCCGAGGCCCTGAAGTGAGTGGATAGCCTCAACTTAGAATCAAAAACTAGTTAGGTTAGGGTATTCATTATTACCAGCTCCATTTTACAATTGGAAAAACTGGAGCAGAAGTGTAGAGCTTTGCCTGAAGCCAGGATTGCCAGCTGAATGAAAACACAGGCGTTTTTGGCATCCAGTCTTTCCTCTGACCACACTTCTCTCTTAATGCAGCAAAGGAGAAAGGACATTGCTCATGCTATGACTAGGTCACTGAGAGGGGCTGATTGGGGAGCATTTGCCAAATTGTTCATGTCTGTGTAGTTTGTGCTTTATTGCTTTATTATATTTCCACCACAGTGTTTCCATGGGTTATTTTGTAAGTTCAGGAATTCTGAGCTTGCTGCTATGTGGTTTCCTGACAAGTACTTGTTTTAAAATTCCATGCCGTATGCTGAGTAAGAATGTGAGACCCGGTGGATGACAGCCGACACCAGCATTAGACCTTGGCTCGTTTGGGTTGATGCCCACTCAGGGGATTCTCAGCATTTTCTAAGCTACTGAATCCTTGTCATTGATATCAACCAGTGGTCCTCAACCAAGGGTGACTTTGCCCCCCCATGGGATCTTTGGCTGTGTCTGGAGACGTTTTTGCTTGTAACTTGAAGGTGCTGCTGGTATCTGCTCGGTGGAGGCCAGGGATGCTGTCAAATATCCCATAACATGTGTACATGGCAGGATCCCAACAAACACTTACCTGTTCTACAATGTCAGTAGTGCTGGGGCTGAGAAAGCTGCCACAGACACACTACTGGTTGCCTAACAGTATAAGATACAGAATCTTCAGTATCTCTGAGACTGACTCGGAGTTTTTCCTGTTCAAAATCCAGTGATGATAACAGCAGTAACAATGGTGATGGTTCTTCTTCTTCCCTGGAAGCAGCTGGCCTTTTGGGGAGCCAGGGTTTCAAACTGTGAGATTTTTCCATCTCTTGTCTTCCTCAAACCTTATGAAAAACCAAGGTGGGGCGGTGATTTTTATCCACTTTCACATATGAGAAACTGAAGCTTAGACAAGTTAAGTAACCTGTTCAGAATGAGCCTATAACTCCATGTTTGTCTACCTTCAGTGTCTGACTTTTTTCTCTGTGCTAGAAAGAACCACTAAACATGCAGAGCCAGCCTTCCCTGGATACTTGCTGTTAGCTGTCTGATACTATGTGAAGCTGTTTATGTATGTTATTTAATTTTTACTCATTCTACTGAATAGATCTAGTTTTGTGAGTTCTGGGCTTTTTTTTACAAGATTTTCAGTACAGTGAACCTGTAACTCACTGGTGTGATGTCAAAGAACTGATATGACTGAATTTTTCACTTTTTGTTGAGCTGCTTTGGCATTTTGAGATAGCCTTGGACTGTGACTCTCACTGCTGATGTTTAAGGGTATTTGAAATCTATGAGTAAGCACTGAGAATTCAAGCATGGCTTTCTGCTCCGGCTGTGGGTATATTTTGATTTGTGAATTTGCTTCCATAAGGACAACGTCTAGGATAAATAAGCTAATTAATTAATCAATTAAGGATGTTTGCAAATTCTCTTACCAGGTGACTAGAATTTCTTCCACTTTGGATTCATTCCAAGTTCCCATTCAAAGATGGCTGTCTGAATGTGGCTCCAGAGTTCTGAAAGCCTACCCTAGTCGTGAGGGCGTGTGCAGATGGACATTTGCCATTTTGAATGAAATACTATAGCAGTTGCGTATAAAGAGGTCCTCACTCGGGAAACCTTTGGGAGTCCCTGCCCGTCAATGAGGAGCCACACTAGCTTTTTTTCATATTAATATTATGTTATCCCACATGTATTTATTCAATTTGAAGAGCATTCCTCATTTCTTTGTTAGCAGTTAGCTTTTCAGCACGTCCAAACTTTTTAATTTATCATTGGGAATATAGAAAGATGTGGAGGTCATTTACAATTAATTCCTTTTACTCTAAGAAATGGACATTTCCACTTTGGGTTCCCCTTTTTCCAAAGTGCAGTGAACAGATTTCTCTTGGTGGTGATGTCAGAAAGCTGAAGAAATTCCTTAGAATTGGTAGTGATAGATTAACTATGGCTTTGTTTTCTCCGGAGATTTAGGCAAGTTGCTTGCCTACTTTTTAAATTTAAAGTTTCTTAAGGTTTTTTTTTTTTTCTTTTGCAAGGCATGGAAACTCTGGCTTAATTATTGGAGATATGTTAAAAGAAGTTGAGGGTGATAGAACTTCATGAAAATCCAAGTGTAGGCCTGTGAATATAGTTCGGTTTCTCTGAACCTGGAACTGGGAATTCAGCAGGTGCAGTTCATGGATTCACCCGCTCATAACTTTTCTGTATGCCTGTATCAAATCCAGCTTCTGCTTCCCACCCCTTACTCACTGCTTTAAATTTGTAGAAGAGAGAGATTGGTCCACCTTATCCCCAAGAAGGCAAACTTTCTTGACACAATTTCCAACCAATAATGTGAATGCTTAATTTGGAAGGCACTGCATTTTAGAGGAAGAGCTTTCTTGGGCACCAGGTTAGAATAATCTCAAGGAGAATGGGAAATAGAAATCTAACTGACTGCAGACATGTATGAAGGTAACCTGTGAATAGCCTGTCCTTGGGCTGGAAAGTTAGGGCCATTTAGTAGAACATGGCTCCTAGGACCCTGCATTTATCAGGGCAGATGGTAGCAGGTGTGATTAACAAGTCTGATATAAAGTTTTCATATCAAGGGAGATTTACATGGCTTTTCAATATAAAGTGCTGTGGACAGGTAAGCAATAGGAAATGAATGCCTAAGAGTGATTTTAAGTTTGTGTGTATCCAAAGTATTATGCCTTTTTATTTTATTGTAACTTTTCTAACATTTATCTTGAATGTCCATGTGTTCTGGCACTGTGCTCTAGATCCTGACAGAAATTAAACTCAAAATTTTACAGGAATCTGTTCTAGGTCTGCCTATTTATTGCTTTAAAGTGGGTTCGACATTTTACTAGGCTTATCATTTTAATAATTGGAGTTAGCTTTCTATGTCTCGTCCTTCATGGGGTTGTTCCAGTGTTTTTGCCAAGCAGAGCTTGCCTGTGAGTAACTAAACCTGCACAACACACCATCTTCCAAATTAAACATCCAGGATTAGCTATTGGTTGGAAGTGAAATGTCAAGCAGCTGGGTCCCACCTCTCCCAGTCTTTCCTGTCCTGGGCAACAGAGAGAGCTTTGGTTTCTTGAGTAGCTTGCTCTTCCATAATTGCTATGCTCTTTAAGTAATGGTCTGATTTTGATATTTTGCATTTTTTGAGAAGCAGCACGATCCCTTCAGCTCATGCTGTGGGTTACTGATAACACTCTATGTTTTTTAGATCCTGAAACTTCATGGAAGGCACTTTGCCCAACACCACTTTATAGGTAAAGGGAAGACACAGAGTTAGCTATCATTTACATCGGTACAAATACTCCTCACTGGTACAAGTTTCTGTACTGCTTAGTGCTCGGGAACCACTAAAGTCATTAACGTAAATTATGTTCCTTTATGTCTACTTTTACAAGTTTTGGGACAGCAGGGTACTCCTCATTGTCATATTCTTTTCCTTCTGGTGATATTAAATGAAAGTAGGTATGTTATAAAACCTTTAGTACCTTGGACTTTTCTTGCTGTTATGATAGGAAAATGAGATTAAACATAATACTTCTGAACATAAAGCTGGGTTGTCTTTAAAATATATATATATATATATATATATATGGCTATGGAATTGTTAGGGAATATTCTTGCTTCTTGTTCTATTGGCCAACTCAGTGTGGCTGTTTTCTATGTACCTGCTTCCTTCCTTCCACTCTCCTTTCTTTCTTTTCAATAATTTGAAACACTCTTTTAAGCTGAAAGAACAGAGGGCAGTGGCTAATAAGTTTTGTGGAGAGGCAAACTGATTAAATCTGAGCATTATGGAGCAAACAGAGAGAGGCAAAATAGACTAAGAATGCGTCCAATGCACCTGCCTTCTCCTCCACCCACAAAAACAACAACAATACATTTAAACTTAAATTAAGGCCCTTGTAGACACTGATGTATGATTGTTCTAAAGAAGGGTCTCATCACACTTCATCTGTGAGAAGGAAAATACATTCCTTTATAGTTTCATAGATACCTAGCAAAGTCTGGCTTTTGGGAAAGATGATTAAAATTGATTGATAAAAATGTTTTCAAGCCCCAAGTTACAAACAAGATTGAGAGAGTTGACCGTTTTTATTCTCACATTTTTGCTTGCTTGTTCAACAAATGTTGGTTGAGCTCCTTTAGTGGGCTAGGTACTACTCTAGGCACCACGTATATATAGTAAATAAAACAGAACTTCACACATATATTGAGCAGTTTTCCCCTTTACTCACGTAGAATGGCAATTTTAAGCAGACTTCATTCTCCCTCTGGCTGCCTTGCCTTCACCTAGAATTCAGGCTAAGATTTAGTGGGATCCATAGGTGGCATTTGGTTCTCCGATCCTGGCCTTGGGTGCCATCTCTTTGCTTCAGTCTTTCTAGCTATTTCCAGAATGTACTGGATAGTATCTTTAAAACATGTTGAGCCTCTCAGAGATGATATTACCTTACCAAAATGGCTATTTGAAGGTTCCAAAGTGATTTACATAGTTCTACAAAGAGTTGCATATGTAGATTAGTGACCTGAGTGACACTTTTAAAGACAGTTTTGATGGAAAACAGATGGATAATAAGGATGCCCACTCCACACCTAATTTCACCCTCACCACACAGACAGACACTTCTTTTTCTGTCCTGGTCGTGTTCTTTCTCTCCACCCAAGGTGATTTCTCTAAGCACCAGCCTTATTACCTGGCACTGGGGTTTGGGCTAATTCATTGTTAGTACTTGAATGGACCACCTGGCTCATTGGGCATGTGTTGATAAGCTGGGGCCTTTGGAGGGTCAGTTGTGTGAACTAGTCCTTCTTAATAATGAGCTGTTGTGGCAGAAAAACACGTGTTGTTCTAGGACCATGGGAGACTGCTTCTCATTTTCTCCTTACATTTCCTACTGGAATGCTTCTCATTCGTAGGTAATTGTTGATTTGAAAGGTATTCATTGTCTTTGCAGAAAAAACAGAAATGCACCTCTGCAGAGAAGGGCTCCCCCACATAGGTGACATTCTCATTGTTCAACTGGTCGATCAGAGCAGGGATACTGATTTCACATACTTTGATATAGGCCTTATCACTCAACCAAGTTCATAAATCTGGGAGATGATTGCAGCTGAAAAAGAGTATGAGGGTAGCTTGGGAAGCCAGGTCCTGGCTGCCTTTCTGAGACTTAATGAGATTACATGTTGGGAACCTGATTGAACTGACAATCCACAAATACTTATTAATACAGCTATTTTTATAAAATTTTGGACTGCCTGATTGAAAAATATTTCAATAGAAAGTAAAATATTTAAATGAAAATTAGATTTCTTTTAACCTTGCATCTTTCCTTTTTAAATGTAAGTGATATAAATTGTCAAAGAGCTATTCTAGGAGATGGAGACAGTAGCTCTGCCAGAAGCAGGAGGAAGAGCAGGACTAGAGAAGAACAAGAACTGGACCTTCAGGAGACTTGGGTTGGAATTCCAGGGCCACCCCTGCAATCAAAGCTCTCTGGTCTTGCAGAGGCCACTTAAATTTTCTGGAAATAATGATAATCTCAAATCTATACAGAAGCTTACATAAGAAGGTGATTGCATGGAAGGCACCTGAAAAATTATAAGTAGTATCTGAATATTTTTAGTATTAATGTTAGAGATAAAGTGAATAATTCTCAGAGTCAAACCAAGGGTGGTATCAGCGTATAATTGTATAACTGGCAAGTTATGAGCATGTGTCTTGCCTCTTTGTGTATGTGTTGTACAATTTTTTTGAGATTGAGAAACTCAGAGCTATCTGGTTTCATCTGATCTTTCTACATTTCCAAGCTCTCTGAAAAGTCATTACAAGTTACTGTAAGTTATTTAAAAGTCAGTGAGAACTTCTCAGCTCTGAATAAAATCCCTGTGGGGCATAATAAAATGCCATTGGATATGACAAAAGTGGGTTACTATTTTTTTTTTTTTGATGGTTTTAGCTTCAAAAAGGCAAAAAGACCACTCAGCTTCTGGATAATCTCTGGGACTTCTGCTGTCTTCACAACTCATTAGAGTCCAAAGTTGTCAAGATGCCATGCAGTGATGATGTTTGAGTCTCTCTGGTCCAGAGTTAGATAAGCATCTACAGTATCAGCAGTACTGACCTCTTGATGGACTCAAACAAGAGGAATGAAATTTTCTCTGGTCTTAAGTTGCTTGGAGGCTATCAGGGAAATAAATTCAGATTTTTGCAGAATAGGCAATGTATTTGTAGGTTGAGCAAAGATGCAGAATTTGCTAAGATTTTAGTCTTTAATGGGTCCTGAAAACGATGATGGGTGAGTTTCATGTAAGCGACTCAATTCTGGGTGTCACCACCTGGAATTCTACCTCTTTCCCTCCTAGCTATGCAGGTAAGGGGAGTGAAATAGTGTCATCGTGGAAGGAATAGAATCAGTTCTAATTTAGCAAAAACAGGAGGAAAAAAGTAAAACATTTGCAAATTTTGCTATTGATGGTACCAAATTATTTAAAATGCAGTTCACAATAAATGTTTAAGTCGTGGCTCCATGATTGAATGACACAAAGCTAAGAACTTGGTAAATGTAACTATTTGATTTTAATTTTGAAAAATTGTGATGTCTCATTTACATGATAGTAGAAGCAAACATAAATGCTTCTTTAGAAGGCAAGGCCATCAGATTATGTTTTTTTAAATCACATTTAAAGTAGATGGCTAGAATTTGCCTAAATCTGAGTATAGTTAAAAAGTTGAAAAGTTCTCAAATATTAACAATTTTTCTGTATGTGTTTGTTAACCCCTATGCCTTTCTAGTCAGTGTTTCAGGAACTAGCGCATCTTGTAAAGAAAGAAAGAAACTACTTTCTGTTTCTATTTTCAATGAACCTTTGACCAAATGGGAGAAAAGATGATGGGGTTAAGAAAAGGGACCTGTTGGTGACACTGACTCTGGTCACCGGGCGTGTGACCGTGGACAAGGGGTTTTATCCCTTAGAGTTTCCCTCTGCTGTTTTGTAACTGTTATAACATGGGTTAGGTGATCTCAGAGACTCTTTTTATCTGAAACACTCATTCTATGAGTTGATTTATCTATTTCTGATCCCCATTTGAGATTTTAATGAAAATGTAAAAAACAAAAAAATAAATAAATAAATAAATAAATAAAACACATTGCCCCTGGGAGGTTTAAGTGCATTTTGGAAAAACAAATTGGCAATAGAATATCAGATTATGAACACCTTAGATGGGCTCAGAGAGATCCAGTTGATTTTCTTATGATTGATAGTTATGACAATTACAAGAGAAAGCCAGCCACTGAGTTTTAGACTATTGCAGCCAAACCTACCTACTGTGGCTTCTCAGCTGTTTCTGTTTAGTGTGGAAATCTAATGTAGCTGAAAACTACTGCTGATTTTTATTAAGTTGAAGTCTGGAACTTCCCCTTGTAATGATAGAAAAGCACACTTTCAATTAAAGGAAAACTGCCAAAGTTCTGAAATTCATTTATTTTATTATTACTCGGTTTAACCCTAGAAATGGGAGATCAAGCAAACTAGATAGATTTGACAGTTCTAAGGTCACAAGTTCAATTTCCTCACAAGTTGTTTCTAGATCTAATTCACTGCGAATCATATAACCCTTCACCTTTAGATATGGAATCTCTTATGGAATTGTATATCACATCAGGGTCATCCTTCATCCCTTTGGGGCTAGGAAAATGACAGGTAAGTTGCGCCAGGCAAAGGAATTCCAGTGGCCAAGTCTGGAAAGCTTAGGAGGGATGTATCACTTTCTGTAGCAGATCAGGGTATGCTGGAGTAAGCTTACGCCAGCTAGCAGGAACTGATGGTTAAGGTTTCAGGAATTTTGGAAGCCAGTTAACACCGTTAGTAGAATGGAACTGGCCATGGTGGAATTACCCACACTACAAGAATTGGCAAATGATTCAATTGGGGCTTTTTTCTCTAGAGAGCCGGTTGTTAAACATTTACCAGCACAACACTGAATAGACTCCAATTAGCTTTTTTTTTTAAAGCTCTGTGGATATCCATGAATTTATTTTTCATAATCAAGACGTGCCAAAAACCAATGTATGAAAGAAAGGTTAGTTGCTTCCAGAACTGAATGGCTAATAGGTATTGCTTGATCACCCCAGTATCAAAATTAGTTATATGTTTAAACAGTAGTTGTTTCCACTCTTTCCCCTTCATACTTTACTTTAGTTTAAATTTATTTCTTCATGTTCGTGACATTTGTTTTTGTATTTCGTTCTGTATGTAATATACAAGGCTAACTTAAATGTATCTGGTTAAATTTATTTTGCAGAATCAGAACCGTGTAGCATAATGAGTCCATAGTCTGTGATTTCCCAGTGCCAATGACCCAACAGATTCGTGTAGAAAACAGGGGAAGTTATTTTAACAGAGTTTTTTCTTAGATAAGATAAAATGAACCCAGACAGTGCACTTCAAAATGAGGAGTCTATTGTTTTTTAAGAAGTACTCTAAACTTAGGGAGCTAAAATCTATGATGATGTGAATGCTTAAAGATAAGTATATGTGGATATGGAAAGGTCTTCCTATTTCTATTATGATCTGAATGAACAGAATGTGCTAAAGTGAACATATACTGTTTAAGTGCAGTATATGCATGCAAATGATTTCTTAAATATAGTTTTTCTCATTTCAGTTTTTTGACAATCCATGTCAACAGTGAACTCAAAAGTGTGGTACTCAAAGAGCAAAAAGGGAATTGTGGTCGACAAATGTCAAATATTTCCACGTAGATGTAATTTAGGAGTATACTTTTGAGAGAAATCCTTATTTGAGTCTGTGCTTCATGTGAAATGAAAGCCTCCCAGAGAGACAGAGCTAAAATAGTCAAAAGGTGTGTGTAGTGAGTTAATACAGTCATGTCCTTAGTAATGAAAGGAGAGAAGCAAATGGACTGATTCTTTCCTTGTAAAACATAATCTGGATCAAGTACATCAGTATGTTCTATCAGTTGATGATTCTTTGATATATCTTCATTTTAGAACTACTGTTGTACCAGGGGAGTTTTCTTGTCACATTATTTGTAAGAAATCAACCAATTTATTTTGAGCTCCTAGAACAGACATGCTAGAGATGGCATGCTGTCCTTCGATGATTGCTTCATATTTGCATAGGTGAAGCAGAGTTGTACAGTACACTCTGTGAACGTCATGTCGTCTGTGTTCTGTGTTGCCATTACTCACATATAGAATGTGTACGTAATCAGTTCCTATTTTATGTCACAGTCATCTGCATTTACAGCATTTCAAAGACTAGTCTGAAACATCTTGGCACAGATGGGGAGAGCAGAGTTGCTTGTAAGTTCCAGAACTACAAAGACACAGATCAAACATATGATATTAATAAATAGCTCGGATGGGAAGAGGGGGAGAATTAAAAATTAGGTTATTTATTTGGAAGGTTGAATGTCTCCATTTGTGATTGCTGTCTCTGTTCTTGCTAGGAAATAGGTGCTGGATTTTCTGTTTTGTTTTTTTTTTCTCCCATCCTCACATTTCTCTCCTCCCCCTTTCTCATGTTTTGAATTAAAATCTAAAGACAGACGCAAAGAGTGTATATATAACTGCAAAAAGCATGTGGTAAATCATGGTGGAGGTTTGTGATCTCACAGGCATGGTGGTGTCAGGGACTGAAGACCAAAGGCGAATCCTTAGCTTCCAGTGGATTTACTTGAAATCCCTCACCCTTGTAGCGTATCATGGATAATAGCATATCATGGATAATTACATTTTTACAAACGGTAGAGAAAATCATTTTGACACACACATAGTAGTTTCCAGCCAGACCAGCTTTTCAATCTTTTACAGCTTTCATGCATTAAGGCTCATATTTTCTTTGTTTATTTTTAAAATATTATCACTAATAATAGGTTTGTTCTGTGGCCAGCCTCTGAGTAGAAGATAGTGAGGAAGACCCCCTTTTCCCCTATTTGCCCCAAGTCAGACATTTGATACCTTTTCCTTTGTAGAAGTCAGTGCTACTCATGTTTTTCATTAAAAAAGTTATGGCAAGCAAATTTTCATGGAGATTTTTAGAAGCTTTGGTCATTTTTCAGCTTATTGCTATGTGTAATAGAATGAATTATGTCTAGTGGCAAATCACTGGGGGAAAAAAAAAGAGAAGAAAAAGTCATAGAAGAAATACTGTTATCGATCTCTTTGCCACTGCTATGTGATGATGTGAATTCTGACTGGGTGGACCTAGGAAAGGTCGTCCCCGTTAACCACTCAGCTGCATCAGAATTCCAGGGCCCAGAAAGCATTGGGGGACAATATTCTCTGTCCTTAACCCTTTCTGATCAGATGTGGTATTTCATTTTGAAAATGAAATTAACTCCCCTGAGGCCTTTGAAACTTGAATAATACACAATAAATAAAATCATATCTAATAACTCAGCTGTTCCATTTGGCACCATCATCGTCTTCTGGATGGACTGCGGCTGCGGAAACATAAATACTCACAGGCTTCGAAAGCCCCGTTTCTATTTGCTAAATAAACTTGGCTGGCTTTAAATTCCTCTGTGTACAGTCATTAATACAATCCACTTTGACAGCATTTAATTAAAGTGCTTTTCTCTATTAAATTCATTAAAAGTACCCCCCACTCCACCCCACAACTTGTATAACTGCTTTCCAGATACTGAGTGGCAGCGACCTATGAGGCTCACTTTAAGTAACTTCTCATTTTTCTTTGTAAAATGTTTATTACATTCAATTTAGAAACTGTTAAATATGACTTAGAAAGAAAGTCAAATTCCAGGACATGTTCCCCATCCCTTTAGAAATTTCTTAAAAAAACACAAATGTTAGTTTAATTCATCTGAATAAGCATTTATTATCTGCATGTTTTTCTTATACTATGTCAACACTCCTAGGCACTTAAGCCGGGAGTTGATAAAGATGTGATTTCCATATCAGGGTTGGGGAATTTGCATTAGTTCCAAGCAAGTACTTGGCTTGAATACCTTTGCCTCCAGATTCAAGGAGAGTGAGTGGACCCATCCAGTATTAATAGATTATTGACAGTTTAATGTCTTGGCACCTACTTAGCCCGTGAAGTATAATAACCAGGAAGCTGTCTGATATGAAAGCAGTCAATAACATTTTCAATCAAAACCTTTCAGTTAATTACTGGTTGACCTTAGAGATTTCCTTTAGGAAATGCCATCTTTCGTTTAGACCAAAAGGATCATATTGATTTGTAGAGTTTATTCAGAGATGATTATTTAATACCCATTGCTCCAGTATATATGGTAAAATTTCCCTTTTCTGTGTCTACTAAATGCATTGTCTTTTTGGCAGTGCTTTTCACAAATATTCCCTTTACTAGCTCTACTCTGAAAATATCTCATTAAATCTGTTCTCTTCTCAGAAACAGAAAGTTAGGAATCTTGAGGGAACACACGATCAAGTGTTTTAATATGATAGTAGAGTTTGGAAAGAATTCTTTGCTCAGTCTGGAATGATATATCCAACAGAGAACCTGACAAAGCTAAAAACTATACTCTCAGTAAGGGTAACTATGTAATACCTTAAAAGTACTGCACCTTTGAACAAAAATGTTCTTTAGTGCCGAAATGCTTTTTGGTCTCCATAAGGATAAATGAGTTGGCTTATATTTGGTTTCTAGATTTTTTTCATGGACTTTTTCCCCCATGATTTATTTAATTTTAGTTAAATATTTTTTTAAAAGATTAATAAAATCTAAATAAGCTACCAAGGCATGCAGGAAGCAGCAAAGGCAGTTTCTGGCTTGAACTTTAAACCATTAGCTTTACCCTCTTTGGACTGGGTGGTGTTGGAACTACAGTGATTGAATCAAAGTGGGGGCAAAAATACATATTCTGAATTAATTTTGTAACTTTCTTTCTTTGTTGATTCCTCACACGTGAGTTAATGTCATTTATTCTACTTGAAGGATGATCACTTAGCATTTAATATTTGTTTTGGAAAAGACCTCCAGTGCTTTCCATATTCGTTCACATTTTACTCCGATGAGAGACATACCTGTCTCAGGCTTTTACTGTGTTACCTGTGATCCATTTTTAAGCAAGTACGTCTAGTGTTTATAATTTTTTAAAGATTCCCTTCCTTTGTGTTACATGGATTCTCTCACTGTTATTTGTTTTGCTTTTTTGCCTCCAGCAGCTTTTCGTGTCATAGAAACTGTCTGCTGCAGACCTTTTGAATTCTGTTGATAGGAGAAATACTTCTGCAGATCGGGGAGGGGGAGAGTGAAACAAACTGATGAACATGTCGGTTTCTATCCCTGAGAACAGGGACACCCTAAACCTATGTCTCTGGATGTCAGTAACTTTTGGTCAGATAATTTAGGGGAGAATTAAAGAACTGCATGAGGTGCTGTGTGGTGTTGTTAGCCTATGTAGAGTGTGTGTGTGTGTGTGTGTGTGTGTGTGTGTGTATGTGTGTGTGTGAATCTAATAAGTCAGTGTAATTTAGCTCTTTTCGGTACGAGGTATCCTTTTTAAAGAGTGCCTAAGTGAACTTGCTTTTTCCCTCTTACAGCTATTATTAGACATGTTTTAATTTTTAAGAAGACTGTTGGTCTATATAATATGGTTATTACCAATACAGAAGTACTCTGGAAATTTTTGGATAAATTTAAATTTCAACTACTCACTCGAAATGCAGTGCTGGACCCTGTGCTAAGTGCTGAGTGTGTGGAGAAGAAGGTAGCAAAGAATCTATCCCTGAGGAGCTCACAGATTCATGGAGAGACAGGTGTGCAGACAGATGACTATAATACGGCATGTAAGTTAAGTACAGAGAAAGAAAAGCACAAAAGAAGGGCGCATGTGCCCAAAAGCTAGTGGGATGGAGGGCCCAGAAGCCTTCCAGGAAATTGTGCTGCTCAGGGTCCCTCACAGAATTCCTTAGGAGGGGAGCTTTCTGGGTAGAGGGGACAGAGTGGGCAGAGGCACTGAGATCAGGGGACAAAATGGCATGAGGGTAGGGATCACAACTTTAGAGTGCTGGAGCACAGTCTGAAAGGCAGAGTTGAGGAGCAGCAACCAGGACAGGGGCACACGCTGCAGTCAGGTCGCAGAGCTCCCTCGGACATGCGAGAGGCCTTGACCCATCTCAAGACCGCTGAAGGCCTTTGCAAAATGCTCTGCTGGCCGTGGAAGAGAGGCCTGCTGGGAAGTATACTAATTCAGGCAAGAGATTATACAGGTCTGAGTATCAGCAGTGGAAGTACAGTGGAGAGGGGAAAATTAATCCAAGAACTATTTAAGAGGAATAATCAGCAGCACATGGGACTGGCTAGCTGGTGAGGTTCAGATGAGGGGAGGGAGTCAGTGAGAGCTCTCAGATCCTAGCAGGGGCGATCTGGGGGTCCTGGAACAGCAATTGAGAGCATTAATGATTAATCCCATGCTAATGTCATTTGTAAGTATATTTGTTTTGTACTGAGTTTTCAGCTATTAAATTAAATCCACCCCTAAGCAAATGCACATTTGGAAGGATAATGACTTGACAGTTCTAGTTTCTGAAGACGACCTACACAGGATAAGCAAATGTGCTTAGAAAAGCCAAGGCAGCGTGGCGCAGAGACAAAATTGGACTTGCTCTGTGAATCTGAGTAGATAAGGATGCTGCCTGACTGGCCTCATGAGAATATAATGGTTCATCTGCAGCTGGGAGACTGAAATCTTTCTTGTGGGAAAAGGAATCGTCAGTACAGTTACTTCGCCTCGGGGAATAAGGAACTGAGATTTCTCTTCCCAGTGACCACCGTTGGTACCCTGGGAGAAAAAGATTTCTTTTCTTAAGGAAACCACTGTCTGAATAAGAGTGCCTGGCCCTGTCTGCTTTCCGTCCCTCGCCTGGTGTACTTACTACAAAGTTTAGAAGCAAAAGTTTCTCCATGCCTGGTTTCAGTTAGTAACATCATTAATGTGGAGAATGTAAAAACCAGTACTCTCCTAATGAATTAAAAGTAGTTTTAAATGGAAAAGAATACTCTAGAATTAACCTTTGAGAAGTTTTACTTCATAAGATTAATTTCTTTTCTCTTGAAAGAAAATAATACCAAGGAAGCCAGTCTCTGATAAAATTAAATGAAGTTGAAAACTAACGTCTATGTTTGATAAGCTCTCATGTGACACCTTTTCATTGCTAGACCACAAGGAACCTTTGCTGGCACTTCCTAGAGATGGAGGACTTCTGCCTCACAGTCTGGGGGGAGACCCTTCTTTGATCATTTGACTTTGTTTACCCAGTTTGGACTCTCGGGTATAATAAACCATCATATGTCCGTGATGTGGTAATGCTAGATATTTTGTCATTTACCAGAATGGTTGATTATAATGTCCTGCCTACAACTTGCTTTCTATAAAAGGAATATTTCTACTTTTATGTGTTTGATTCACACAGTGCCGTTTTCTCAAGTCCTGTTATTAAGTGGTTACATCCAGAAAGCGAAAAATATGCTGAAGTAGTATTTTATTGGTGAACATCTAATATTTTCACTAACCATAACTGTCAGATTGTTCTGACTTCTGAGGGCCCCAGCTGTAAAAATTATACAGAAAATGTGGCCTATCATGGGATTCTAAACAGCCCCATGTGAGACCTCAAACACATGGGCTACCTTCTTTCTTCTTTCTCCCCCCTAGCAAAGACTCAAATCCAAACGCCCTTTCTCCTCAAATAATTTAAACCCTCTTCCTGAAGACGCTGGACTGCAGCATAACTACCGTGTCACTAGTGCCATCACAACGAGGGGGTGTTTCCTCTTAAACTGAGTCCTGGCTGAGTCTTTGTCAGAAAGCATCTCTTTTTTGTGTGGGCAAATTTTTGATTAAATTGGACATATTATCTTTTTAATGGTATCCAAAGATAGAAAAAGTTAAAATCCCTTTATAACCCACTCCAAATTAACATTTGAGAGAGGAACTTGCTCCATAATGTATTATAATTTTTCCTAACATGTTTGTCTTCACTTTTAACCATAAATTTGAAATACTGAATAGTATCCTCTGTCATTTTTAGTGTTATTTTTATGTTTTAATTGGAAGATGTTTATTCCCACTAAAATGGATTTTTTTTTTTGCCCAAGACTTTTAAACAGAACAATTTTTGTATTTTTCTCAATAAACAGCAGTAAGGGGATGTTTGTTACATGTTAGACTCAGCGGTTTGTGATTTGGGGATCAGAGCTTGATGTCATGTATTCATTTCCCCATCTGCAGAATAAATACACAGGACCCATGGCCATTATGAGGTTAGTTTGTTATTATTTTTAAGAAAGAAATCCAAAGGATGAATGACAAAGCTCTTCAAATATATGCTAGTTAATAAGATTTGAATAATTAAATTTCACATATGACCCCCAAGTCACATCCTATAATCGTTGTGTAAATCACGAAGAATGGTGCTTTAGTTCAATGAAACTTGCATAATTTATTGAGAACCTATGACTTAAATTGTACATATTCTTTTTCTGCATATCACCTTTGTTTCTAAGTCATTTTTTTTTTTTTCACTTAAGAGGTCTTTTCAAAATACTATTTTTGTCACTGGATTTCTAAATAGTAAGAGACTTGGAAGTGGTTTGAATTTTGACTCTAGTGCTTTACCTTAGGGATTATCATTTAAGTCTTCACTGACACAGTTCTTGGCTGGCTACGTCTATTCTTGTAAAATGTATCTATATTCCCTACCTCTATTTAACTTAACATGTTTTCACTTAAAAGGAATTGAAACTCTGCTCCGGTTAAACTTGTTGGATGAAATTTATCTGAAGCAGTCTCTGTACAAGCATAACTTGGGGACGTTGCAGGTTCAGTTGCAAACCACCACAATAAAGCGAATATAGCAATAAAGCAAGTCACACAACTTTTTCTGGTTTTTCAGTGCATAGGAAAGTTATGTTTTTACACTATACTGTAGTCTATTTAAAGTGTGCAATAGCATTATGTCTAAAAATACAGTGTACATACCTTAATTAAAAAATACTTCTAAAAATGCTGCCATAATCTGGCAATGCAGTTGCCACAAAACTTCAATTTGTTAAAAAAAAAAAAAGGTAATATCTGAGAAGCGCAGTAAAGTGAAGCTCAATAAAGCAAGGTGTGCCCATATTCTGTTCTTTTAAATTTACCTTGGATCTGTTTTGAAAAATCAAATTTCAGAACTTACTGGGTCATGTATCACTGGCATTTGAAGTTGTTTTCGCTTGGTTCACAGTTTACTTGAGAGTTAGTCAACTGGATTAACTGTTTAAGAATTCTAATGGAGCATTCTTATCCTGAATCCTTTGCACATCTTTCTTACCCTTTTGCCATTGATGACATAATTTACTGATTGGTTCTTTTAATACCATCATGAATTCCTGGTACTCAAATCATCCTACCCTTTTGTGCTCTTCTTTATCTTTAACTTTACTTGACTTAAAAGCTCTTCTTTCACCCATGCTTGTGCAAAAGCCACGCTTTTCTCAACTACATCAGTGAAACAAGTCATGCAGTCACTTAGAAATCAGAATCCCAGAGGTAACTGTCAGCTCCAGTCATGTCCATGTTACTCTTTACTCATTTTAACTCAAATATAAGGTCTTTAAAGACTTTAATATTATCTGTACCTTGAATCTGATCTTCAAAAGATAGGCCTTCTCTGTGAATTTTTAGGCAGTTTTGTGTTTTGAGATGACACCTTGTCGAGAGGTGGAGGTTTATGGGAACAGGGAGGCAGTGAACGCTCATGGGTGTCAGGCAAGTGGGATTGGGGCGGATGGGCTGGGAGATGGTTTCTTCTAGGCAGAAGGACGCACAGGCATGGCCTGGACCATCCTGAAGGGTCTCCTCTTCCTGAATCTTCTCCTGGATTCTGTCTGTTCTGTTTGTGGAATGATTTTGGTCATGTTAGGTCCTAAATGATCAAATAAACCTGATAAAGAGAAAGATATAATTGCCACTAGATTCACTATATGACCATGTTTTACCCCCTGACATTCTAACAGGAGAGACGATTTTTTCTTAAGTGTCATGGAGTCTGTTTGGTTGAAATACAGTTACTCGTCTTGACACAGCTTAATTTACTATTGGCTCCTCTCCTTACATTGGAAAAGCAGCTCACCCAGC
Organism: Camelus bactrianus; assembly: GCF_048773025.1. NCBI lineage: Eukaryota > Metazoa > Chordata > Mammalia > Artiodactyla > Camelidae > Camelus > Camelus bactrianus. The sequence continues at coordinate 79,855,213 of NC_133543.1, forward strand.
TTATGTCTTCAGAGTTTGCAGATTCTGGCCCCTCCTCATCGTCAAATTAATGACTACAACATTTTTTTTTTTTTACCCAAACCATACCAAAGTTGTTGGTATAGTTGTTCTCAATTTGTTACCAAAGAGGAAATGATATAAGCCAAAGGCTGTTTTAAGAACTATGCTTCCTCCAAACCCCCAAGTTTATTTTAACAGATTATTGTGTCACAGTGTTTTTATGCTTTTATCTTTGACCAAAGTGTTTATTTTGAGAAACAATTATTAAACTGCATTAAAAACATACACGATGTTCCAATACCATCTTGGTTACAGTATTAGAGGAAACTCAGACTAAGGCTGGATGAAATTGAACACATATTTCCATGTCAGACTTCCTACCATTTTGCTTGTTTGTATTGATTTCTTCTGACATGGTCTTCTTTTATTGAACACTACTCTTTTTTGTTCTTATTCTCTCTCTCTTTTCCCCTTTTAAATCCCCTTCCCATAGCTGTATGTGCTAAGAGCAATTGTAAAAGGAAACCAACTTATATTAAACCTGCCTGGAGTCAAAATGTAATCTAACACCTGTAGTCTGCAATTTGTCATCACTTCATGGATACTTTTTTTTATTTTTAATAACAGATTTCCTGAGTTTTGACCTTAGGATACTGTGTAATCCAAAAACAGCTACAAAACTAAACCATGGTTTTTAATAAGTCTTATAATGTTAGGATGTGAAATTACAACCATAAGAGCCAACTCAAGTAACATCATTTGAAGTTAGAAATAGTGCTGAGTTGTCTGTCTAGGCGAATATGTTGTGCCTGTGAAAATGTCTACAAGAGATAAAGTCAAGAGGTGAATCATGACACATGTGAGGTTTCTCCTGCCCTTCTTTGAGACCTTCCTAGGTGACGTGATCAAGTGAAGATGTCTCTAATTGTAAGGTCCATTTTGAATTTTATAGTAAAGCTCTTGGTTTTCATCAGGGGAAAGGCAGGGCTGTATACTGAATGTGACTCAGGTGGTATAGACTTTTCAAACTTTTTTGTGTCGGGATCCCCCTTCACTTTTACTATTAAAGACTCCAAGGAAGTGTATATCTGTCAGTATCTACCTTATTGGGAACTAATCCTGAGAAATTTTTAAAACGTTTATTAGTTGGAAAATAATTATGAATAATATATGTACATATGTGTAAATGACATACTTTGGTGAAAATAACTATGTCTTCAAAATAAAAAAATGAGGAGAGTACCCTTTTTTTCATGTATTTTTGCAAATATTTTAAATGGCTTACTGGAAGACAACTGGATTCTCATAATTGCTTCTGCATTCATTCTGATACTCTATGTGGTTTTGGTTGAAATAAAGGAAGAAAATCGAATTAGAAAAGGAAGAATATTTTAATTGTCTTTACAGGTAATTGTGATACTCTTCTTTGATACTAGAGCAAAGCTCTCCAAGTGGTAGTTTCTTAAAGGTTAGTTGCAAAGTGGAATCTAAAATCATATCAATGAACTTTTCGTACTTTCATACATTATAATTCATTGGTCTGCCTGGCACTTTGAATGGATCTTTTACCTACTCATAATTTTTTAATACTGTACATTGGTCATTTGGAAAATATTGCTATATTAAGTTATACAGATCTTCCAAATCTTGACACATTTCATTGTATGTCATATTTTTTTAAAATTTCTTAAATCACCACCAATATCATCAGGAAAGTCTTTGAGTACTGGGGAGCTATTAAGCATTTAGTGGAAACTACAAGTTTTCCAAAATTCCAGTTTTCCCTGAAAGGTAAAATTTAATCATTTGCAACAAATACTATCAGATTTTTTTTTTTTCAGTGACAGGTTTACTTCATTTTTAAGAAAATGCCTGCCACATACCCAAGTCTGAATAACCATAGTTTGCCTATTGGTTGTTCTTAGAAGTAAAAATGATATTTATCCCATGACAAAGGTGCTAGCTCCCCCCGGCTCTCAACTCAAACAGCGGCACAAGGGCTCTTTCCCACGACACCCGTCTTACGTGTATGCCGCAGGAGTGCAATGTGTGTATTTCCTCACACAGAATGTTAGAAGGAGGTATACCCCGTGGGCTGAGATTTCATGTCATTAACACTGCGTGACTGCTTCTGCAAGGACATTCTTAAGTGAAAGTGGCGTTTTTACTGTGTGTATGTGGCAGTGAAGAACACAACAGCTAGTGAACTTTGGTGCCCCTGACTTAATTTATATTAACAGGCCAGCAGGTCCCCCCCACCACTGCTTCTGTACCATCAGTACAAATTTTAGCACAGTTGAAAAGGCAGCTCATGCCTTAGTTTTGCTGTGAAAATAGTTTTGATTCATGGACCTCTTTACAGGGCAACAGGATTCCCCCGAGGGTCCCTGATCCACATTTCTAGAACCATTGATAAAGGGTGTCCCCATAAGAGGCTCCCAGGCTGTGCATTTAGAAGGTGTCACCTGGAACGGGGTTATGAATGACTATAAGGCATCATTCCACGTGACAGATGCTTTAGAGGCGACTTCCATGTGCTCGGTGCCATGTGAAAGAACAAAGATGTGTGCAGTATACAAGTCAAAGAAACAGGACACCTTACTGGTGGGCGTGCTCTTTGTAGACCTGCAGATCTTTAGAGTGAAAAGGACAGACAGATCTCTGAATTTGTTGCTGATTTTTATAGTAAGTATAGTTGATAGAAAACTACATGAGGCATTATACTACTGATTTTTAAATCCTCTCATTTTTTAATGATAGAAACTACTTATGGAAACTTTACTTATGACAAGAACTCTGCTGAGTACTTAGCATGCATTATCTCACTTAATCCTCATAAAACTGCAAGGAAGATTTTACAGATTAACAAACACTTTGGCTCTGAGAAAGTAACTTGCCCAGAGTTGCAAGGCTAGGAAGCAGAGCTGCTTTGGCGGATAAGGACTAGATTCAAAATCAGAACTTTGTGACCCCAAAACTCCTGCTAACAACTTCTATGTAAAATCAAACTTAAGGATTAGGCAATGCCCCGGAATTGTTTTTAACACAAGAAACAGTCATAAAAAAATTCTGTTTACTCTCAGATACCTACTAGATGTAAGTTCCTATAACGAGTGACAGCTTTTTTACTTTTAAAACCTAGTTTTGCTAAAAATGAGTAGCAGCAAGAATAAACAAGTTGCACAGAACAAGAATAGTTACTGATCTGAAATTAAAGGCAGAGAGAATATGAAATTAATCCAGTGCAGCAGAACAAAGATGTACTGAGTACTTGCTGTGTGCCAATATGTAGCTCACAGTCCAATAGGTGAGATAGAGATATAATAGTTACATTGGTATTTACATTACTTATTAACCACTAATGCCAAGTTCTCCCCCGCTGAGGTTTTGAGCTGAAATTAGCAGTCTTAAATGCTGATTTTGAAAAAAACAGGTGGGATTTACCATTAGAGGGGAGAGCTAGGTTTATTGAAACTTAAGACAAATATCTCAGTTACATGATATTTTATACATAGTATATGTTTAAAATAGTGGCACTTATGCATTCATGTAACAAATTCTAATTGAGTTATGCACAGGGGCTTTCCCATTGTTCTAACCAATTGTGCTTATTGACGGTTACGTATATTTGGTCAGAATTCTTAGTGGAAGAATGCTTTCCTTCTTCGGATCAACTATTTTACATTCTGTTGTCATAGATGAGGCAAAATTAAATAAGTCAAAATAATTCTGACATTAACTCAAAATAAATGCAGACAAACGTCATCTCCTATCGCTGTGCAGCACCACGTAGGACCTGAAGCTCTGGTGGGGCTTGCTCCTCGGGTGAGGCTCGTCAGAGAGAGGGGGTGCGGCCACCGGGGAGATGCTTTTAACCTATTACCTATGCCCACGCTGGATCAGCCACCGTCTACAGTCACCTCCTTAATAATTTCTCATTTTCTCTATATAAAAAAGACCACAAAGTCTTGGCATATTATAAGTAATCCAGTTCACCCCATAATGATACAGTGAATTATATACTTTCCTAAACGTAATCATTCAAGATCTCACTTCCTTCCCTGCAGGCAAAAGCCATTATATTTTACACATGGCTCCCAGCTGGTTTTCATTGAAGCCTTCAAAATCTATCTGAACACTGAGCAGTTTAAGAAGAGTTGCTTTATCTTTCTGGCTCAACTTTTGTCATGGTACCATTTTGTCCTTGTGTTTTCAAAATGTTCAGTTTTGAAGGCAGAGAAAGAACATGTATCCATATTATGACTGTGCTTTGTCACTGAGCACAGAGGTGTTGGGTTTTATTTGGAAGTTGATGTCTCTTTTGAATATATTTACTTTTGTTTTCTGTATCTCCATCTTCGTGTTCATTTATACACATGTATGTCATAGTTCAGCCCAAAGAGATTTCAGCAAATAAAGAAGACACTTAACAAACTTCTAAGTTTCTATTTAATTATGTCCTACGCATAACTTATTCATCAACACCTAACTGTTGGAAACAGGACTCCTTTTTAGAAAGCTTTGTAAATTAATGGGTCCGATTACTATAAACACTCTATAAATCTTTGATAAATGGAATTTGTCTTCTCTTTACTCTTTTAACCCAAGGTCAACTGTTTTAAACATAATTTCTTTTAGACATGATAAGCACTTCTGAGAAAGAGGGCAGACATCAGTTAAATGTACATTAACCATTCTCTTGAGGACGGGAGTGTGGATGCATCCTTCTGGATGCTTTTATGATAGTGTTGCTGTTTGTGATGCTACCTTGAAAGTCCAGTAATACATTACAAGCTGAGTTTTCCTTACTTGGTATGTGGATACATGAATGTTTCTCTTCTCTCTAGTGATTGTAGCGGTTTCAAGCCCTGCAGGGTTTGGGCTAGATCAGATTATATGGTTGCAGGTCCTTGTGCAGGTTGCCCCCACCCTGAGAGTAGAATGCCAAGGCCCTGCTGCTCTGGCCTGGTCACCCCTCAGTTGTCATCTCTGTCTGGCGGAGGGCTGTCCCACACTACTTGCTGTGATGATGATGGTGGTGGAAACGTGCTGTATCTGTGCCGTCTGACATGGTCTTGCACAGTGAGGTTATCCCACGTTGCAGATGTGGCTCATGTGATGGAGGGAACTGAGTTTTTTCTTTTTTCAGCTTTAATTAATTTAAATGTGAATAGCCATATGTGGCTAGTAGCTGCAATATTGGGTGGCTTGGCCCTTACCGTGCTGCCTTCCTTGATGGTCTTCAGAAACACGGCGTGTTCTCCTGCTTCCTGGCCTTTGTGCTTGCTCTTTTCCCTTTTCTGGAATGCTCTCCCCCATGGCTTGGTCCTCCCTTCCTTCAGGCCTCTGCTTGAGTGCTGCCTCCTTAGGGTCATCAAGTCTGAAACAACTTCCTCTGCCCCCACTTCTCCTCCTTGCGCTTTGCTCCATTTTTCCTTATAGGATTTATTACTACCTGATACTTATGGTCCGTTTCCTCTGCTCTAGCTAGAGCCTTTGCCCCATTTTCCTATGTGGTCTTCTCCTAGAAGATGGGAGAACATAATGTTTAAGGGCATGGGATTTAAAATCAGACAGATATGTTTTAGATTCCCAGTCTTGCTATTTAGAAGCTATGTGGCTTCAAACAAATTACCTACACTCTCTGAACCCCAGTTTTCTCATAAAAAATTGGATAAAAATGCCTACTCTAGGATTACTGTGAAAATAAAATAAAATAAAATATATAGCATTTAGGTCAATGTTAGGCTTATAATAAACTTTACACAAATACCACCACCTATTATTAATATTAATACCATTATTATTATTATTATTGAAGCTACTTAGATATTTCGCGGCTGTGAACCCTAATTGTCATACTGAAAAATCAACAATAGAAGCTACAAAAAGAAAGAGGCTCTTAAATAAACCTTTTAAAACTCTCTTTGTAGAAATTATCAGAAATGAATTGCTGACCAGATTAATTTCAGCTCAGTTGTGATGGAGGAAAATCCAAACCAAGACAGAGCTAGGATGAATTGTCAGGCTTCAGTTTACAAAGGTCAAGAGGAAATGGATGGATGGCTGTCTTTGCAGAATGATACATCCTGTTATTTGGGAAAATCATGTGAAGAGAGATGATGGACCTTCTGAACAGAAAGGTCAACTGCTGGGCCTGTTTAGAAAAAGAGGGGAAAGGATGAGGCTGAAAATCTGAGGACCTGGGCAGATTTACATAAATATCTGGGTAGTTGCTCCATTACACTTTTAAAAAATATCAGAAAACAGTCATCTGGGTGTGGGAAGAACTTGGTAGGAAAGCACGTATCTCTGTTCAGTTGGCAGGACGTTCTCTGTGTTGGTTGAAGTCATTGTAAATTTCGCGGTTTAAAAAAAATCAATCAGCCAGAAATCTATGCCGGAACTGTCAGATGGTCTGAGGAACAGGAGGGCGTGTTGTCCATCCAGCAGAAATCAGTGACTTGGCCTCATACTGGAGTTACTAGGGGCACTTGCTTGGAATAGGGACCATACTTGAGTCATTCTAGTTAAGTAACAAGGAACTTCAAGAAAAACTAAAATTCAGTTCAGTGGGACTTCAGAAACCTATGCTGTGAAGAAGAGGCTAAGAGAGTTGACATTATGCAGTCAAGATGTGCGGAAGTGAGAAAAGACGGCTTGATCCTGCCGTTAGGCGGAGGATTTTAGGAGAGGGTTTGGATGGGTCTCTCTGCCTCCGAAATAGTGTCTTAGAAGCAGCAGAATCTGCTCTGCCTCTGTTCAGAGTACTCACACTGCCAGGAGAAGCGCTGCACTGCAGAGGAGTTCCTTGATTGTCATAATAGTAAGCTAGTACAGTAGGCTAGTGAGGAAATGTATGCAGTTCTTTTTGCTAAAAATTACCTAGAAACAATAAACTCTCTGCTGGGAGTAATCAGAACATTTCAGGGGATTGAAGATAGTTGGGACAGATAACCTGGGGACTCTTTTCATCTCAGATATTATGCATATTGTGATTGAAAGGTTGTGATTGAAAGGGCATTATAGCCAAAGAAAAGCGGTAGGGTAGCCGAAAAACCTCGAGCAGACCTTGTAGGTAACTTGTGAGACAGTTTTACTTACGAGCTGTTGGTTTTTAATGGAGGTACTGGGGATTGAACCCAGGACCTCGTGCATGCTAAGCATGCGCTCTACCCTCCCCCTGGAGCGGCCCCTTTTGTTATTCTCTGTTTGCACTGCTCTTTCTTCACCTGCTCAAGATGCAAGCAATAGTGTTTAACCTTCCTCATGCAAATATCGTCATGCCTCCCAACTCACTATAGAACTTTGACCTGAAACAAGATGTTTCACTTTGTTGATCATTTCTATTGCTGTTACTTCTCTGAGAAACATTTTCCTCTCCTATGATGGCAGCGACATTGTTGTTGATCCTTGGAAACTACTCTCTCAGACTGACAGCTCCCTCTGTTTATGATTTCTGATTTTGAGAGTTCTCCTGAGATGCTCTATGTTTCCAGGCTGTTCTTAGTCCAGATAGCACCTTCCCGAGGAACTGTGAGAATTAAATGAGTTAATGTATGTAAAGGTCCTAGGCCGGCCTGGCACAGAGTGAGTGTTCTGTTGTCTCTTTTCCACGTGTGGCTCCTCTGTATGCATGAGTTGCTAGTGCTGCGTTCTAAGTAAGAAGGGGAGGTGAAGTAGGCCCATTGGTGGGACCTCAGGAAAAGAACAGACCTGATCAAGCAGAAAGATTGTAGTAACTTCAAAGTATAGTTTTGGAAAATCTCTTTAAATCTAACCAACGCACAATGGAAAACCCCTTAAGAACCAATCTAATTATTTAATTAAATGGAACCGTTCTGCTGACTTTTACTACAGAAGGCAAGCATAATTTAGAAAATGGGGCATTTTAATTCTCTTTTGTTTTCCAATTAACACAATTGCTCTAAAAGGGGGTCCTGGAGCTTAAAGATACATGTTCTGTGAGTACATATTCCATACATAATTTCTCTCTCTCTCATCAAAAAAAAAAAAAAAAAAAAAAAAAAAAACCACCTCACCTGTTGACGTAGAGTTTCATTTATTACAGTGCTCAGGCTGCCCAGATTACAAACTCAGAGCAAATGTCCTCCTGCCATCAAAGCTGCCCTGGGCAGGGCAGACCCATGTGCAGCCTCCTTTCCCCGCCGGCTATAATTAGGACGTTGAAGTAATGGAGCTCTCACTGTTTTGCTGATGCCAGCTTACCGTGGCAGACCACATGAGTTTACTCGTAGTCGAAAGTGGTAAAGAAAATGCCAGGAACATTCATTTTAATTGGTCAACATGATATGGACCTCAGTGCCACTGTTTTACCATCCTCTGTTTCAGATTTCTTTCTGCCACCAGCCGTCAGCGTATTATGGTGGATTTTCTTATCAGCATTTGATTATCCTTTTATTGTTATTTTGATTGTTACTCCATTATGAATTATTATTTAGAAAGTTTCATCCTCTTCTGTTTCCTTACCTAAGTAACAGTTTCATCTGCCCTAATGTTTATTAAATTCTACAGGAAAGACTGACACTTCCACATCGATGAGAAATTAGTTTTTCATTAGAGAGTCCCTGAGACTAAGATAGATGGCAAAGAGATTTTTTCCTTAAATGCCTGCTTTGATGCTGATGTTTTGTAGTTAAAAAGAAAAAAAAAGGGGTCATATGGGTAGTGTGTGGGGGTAGTAGTGGTGGTACCAGTGATTCTTTAGTGTAACTGGACATGTTTTCTTCTGCATTGATGGACTGATTGCCCCCTGAACTCTGGAAAACGTTTAATTTGTTACTCTAACATGGAAAAAGCCACATAAAATAGGAGAGAATGGTTAAAGAGAAATGTGTGATCTTTAAAAAGTGAACTCACTATTCTTAAACGTCTTGGTAGGATCCAGGAAGTTAGACACTGGTCTGAATGTAGGAAATGTGGGCTTTGCCTTCAGAGTTGACGTAACACTTGTAAATGGGACCCTTCAGAGTAGTCTTTTAGTTACACAGAACTGCCGCCGAGGGTGTAAGGCATGAGCAGTGGCTGAGTTCCTCTCTGGGGTCCCTGCTCCCTCTCCCTCTCCCCCTCCAGAAGCCCTTCGCACAGAGGCCTCAGAGGAGGACAGGGGCAAGTTGTTCTGACAATCTCCTCTGCATTGCTTTCTTCCTTTAGTCAGATTGAGGATGTTCATAAATAAATATTAAAATGGGAAACTATTTCATGCAGAGATGATGTGGAAGAGACAGTTAGGAAGATCAAGAATAAGCATGCCTAACTCGTGTCAGATGACAAAACTGAAAGAGGGCAGCAATGAGTCTAATGTCCTTTATTCAAAGGAAACAATCCATGGATTGAGAGGGTGCTCGCCACTAGGGTTTTGGGCAGGTTTTCTAGAGCATTAGAAGTGGCAGCATGGAAACAGCATGATTGGTTGTGACTGCATATCTGCCCTTATTTAGAAAAATCAAAGAACGAGGAAATGAGTATAGAGCCCAGAGCTGGCTTTGCATTTGGGGACTGGCTGACTGGATGCTGTGTTTCTGGTCAAGCTAGAGCATTTACAGCAACACGAAAGTTCAGTCTGCTGATGGGGCTCTCCAGGCAGGGGTGGCTCCATCGTGGGTCCAGAAATTTATTTAAATACTGGAGGGTTTTTTTTTTAATGAGTGAGAAATAGATAAAATGAGAGAGAAATTTAAATTAATTGCAACAACCAGAAGACTTTGACATGAAGGATAACAAAAAAAAAATAGGAAGTGTTTTACAAAACAAAGGATTTATAGTTTGTAGTGATATTGAGGAACTCCATTTATTTACATATAAACTGGTCATTTAAAGTTCATAATTTAAGAAGAAGGTGTATCTTTAAATTAACTTGAAGTTTTTGTATTTTTTTAAAAAATAGTTTTTAAGGATCAAGAACGAGGCTTGAAAGAAAATAAAAGTTGCTCCGATTTTTATGGAGAATTGATTTTCTGACCAAATATACTCTGAGTAATTATGAGGCTGACATAATAATGACTCTCATTTATTGGATGTTCACCCTAAGCCAGAGGTGAATCAACTATAAACCATGGGCCAAAGCCAGTTGGTCACAGTTTTTGTAAATAAAGTTTATTGGAACATGGCCGTGCCTTTTTGTTTATATTCACACTACAAAGGCAGAGTTGAGGCATTGTAACAGAGATGGTATGGCCCTGCTAAGGCTGAAATATTTCCTATCTGGACCTTTGCTGAAAAGTTTTGTCAACCTCTGATTTAAGGTAAGCACTGTTTTCTACATGCATTATGTCATTTCATCCTTAGAGCATCTCTGAGAAATCAGTGTCCTACCCTTCTTTCACAGGTGATGACACTGAGGCTTAAAGACGTTTCGTGTCCTGCCCAAGGACACCCAGCTAAGTGGAAGAGTCTGGACTTGAATCCATGAGATCTCTTTTGTAGGGCCTGCACACTCCCTCTGGGTCCAGTTTCTTTGTCACTGGGCTTCAGAGACGTGGCGCATCATGCTGGTTAACTGCAAGGGAGACTCTGGAGCCAGATCCTTTGAATTCGAATGACTTTGGGCAACAAATGACTTAATTTCTTCACCTTTCAGAATGGAAACATTAGCAAACATTACTATTATTAACCTCTTGTTTTGTAGATGGGATTCTGAGCCTCCAGAAATTCTTTTAAGTTTTCTGAAGACCTGAGTTTGCAATGAGTACAGCGTTACTCCAGTGCTAGACAGATACCACGTGTTTCAGGGGGATGATGGCTTTTGAAAGGTGAACTAATGAATCAACTGTTAATGTGTGTGTGTGTTGTTTTTTTTAATTTTAATTCTCAGGTCCTTCATCGGCAGCAGTCTCAGCCAGCCAAGGAGAGCTCCCCTCCCAGAGAAGAAGCGCCTCCCCCGCCTCCGCCGACTGAAGACAGCTGTGCCAAAAAGCCCCGGTCTCGCACAAAGATCTCTTTGGAAGCTCTCGGGATCCTCCAAAGCTTCATTCATGATGTGGGCCTGTACCCCGACCAGGAAGCGATCCACACGCTTTCTGCTCAGCTGGATCTCCCCAAACACACCATCATCAAGTTCTTCCAGAACCAGCGGTACCACGTGAAGCACCATGGGAAGCTCAAGGAGCACCTGGGCTCGGCGGTGGACGTGGCCGAGTATAAGGACGAGGAGCTGCTGACGGAGTCTGAGGAGAATGACAGTGAGGAAGGCTCGGAGGAGATGTACAAAGTGGAGGCTGAGGAGGAAAATGCTGAGAAGAGCAAGGCCGCGCCTGCCGAGATCGACCAGAGATAATGTGAACTCCTACCAGGCAAAGCAATACATCGGTCCAAGGATTTTCTGTTTTAGTTTCTTTAAAAACTTTTTTTTTTGCTTTATTTTATTTTTGTCTTTTTTTTTTTTTTTTTTTTGGTCTGTTTTGTTTTTCTTACCTTTTTTGATATTTCTTTGTTGCACAGGATACACCTGTAGACTGAATGAGTTCAGTATTTCCGAATCAGACATCGCCTTGGCAAAGACACTAAAGTGTTACGCTTTTACAACTGACTGGATCATAGTAATTAAAATCACGGGAGACTCTGCCTTCATTTTCCTCGCACTCATGGAAGAGACACCGGGCAAGTTCCAGGATGAGAAGACCTACAAAGTAAATGAAGGAAGCTACAAGTGTGTGTGTATATGTATATGTATATATCTATATATTTACATATATATATTAAATTGCATGGGACAGAGAACTTTACAATCCGAAAGAATAGACTGTGAAATGAGTTCTTAAAGAAGAGACTTGTTTATGTATTAAAAAAAAAAACCACTTCACAGTGAGTCGCTTTGGCTTTTTGATAAACTGCGGCCTGCTCTCAGGGTGGGGTGACTATTTTTGAATTCCTATTTATTTTCTGTATTTGTCCCTGATTTTTTTTTAATTCTATGGCTTCCTATCTGGCAGCTTGATGGGTAATTTTTGAGGTATGTATTTAACAAAATAAATCAACACTGCCAAAAAAAAATGAATGAAAGAAAGAAGAAAGTAAAGTGAAAAAAAAATCAGGGCACCTTAAAATGATACAAGTCAAATTAATCTTAAAGACACAATGCACACTTAAAATGATTCAATGTGTCCGTTATTCAACTTGTCATTACTGTAGTGAACAGATGAATTTCTGTGGAATTCCAAATGAGTCAAACTGAAATTCAGTACAGAGAAAACTTGTCCATTAGTGCAGTCTCGCTAAAATGACATTTTGACATTGGACGTATGGAATTCATAGTGTGAGCCACATTTTATTGTGAAATTTATTTACCTGCTCGTGGCTTCAAATCTTGAAATTAATAAGCCTGCTCATTTTAAAGTTGTTTATTGTTGCTGTTTTCTTTTTCTTTTTTTTTTTAATAGAAAATAGTTCAATGTAATGTTAAGTTAGAGAAGAAGTTGCTGCCCAGTTAATGGGGCTCCCTCTCAAATCAATCTCATTCCCTCCGTCTCCCGAAAGACGTTTCTCATGTCTGTTTCACTCTGGGCTTCCTCTTCTCCGCACACCTCCCATCCACCTAACCAGACATTTTTGGTCCCTGCTCTCATGAGCCTCACCCCTTCCCTGGTCTAGGGGCAGCCCTAACAGGAACCTGGTTTTGAATCATTGTGCAGCTCTGGGCAATAGAGTAAGCGAAGCAGTTTCAGTGGAATCACCTACTCATCATAAACGGAAACATTTTCCCAGTTACCTACATAGCAATTACCTTACGTAAAGCAGAACTAATGCCGTCTGGCTGTTGAGTGGAATGAGCATTAAAGCTGCACATCTACTATAGTCCTCCCAGCCACCCCTGGCTTCCCAGCAGGAGCACCAGTAGCCTCCCTTCCCACGTCCACTCCTAGTCATTGCAAGAGGAGACCTCACCTCCAGGACTGGCCGAGAGAACCGAATCCATGCTTCAAGGTGGCTGCCAAACACTCCACGCAGTTGGATCTTTGTTTTGTTTTGTTTTGTTTTGAGTTGTGCTCTCATGCAACCTTGTCAAAGACCTCATGCAATATCACTTTGAAAGTTATTTTCTGTTTACTACACAAACATTGTAATATAACTGTTAATACTATTTATATATTTGAAAGGTATAAAAGGTCGGAGTTAAAAAAAAAACCTCTATGTGTAGATAATAACTCAGAACTTACCATTTACAGGGAGAAGACATGTTGCAATACAAGCTAATTCTAGCTGCTCAGTAACCTCTGGAGTTTTTAAAGGGACATTTTCCTGTACTTTTTCAAATAACGATGTTTAAAAAATTATCTTGACATGAGCGTCATATACCTTTGCAAAAGGATGGTGGTTTGCAGTGAAGCCCTGGGCCCATCCTTCCTATTTCTGTAGTATGCTGCAGCTTTAATCAGAAAGTCCATGGTTGCTGCTTCCTGATCTCCGAGTTACTCTTTCCAAATTGTCTTCTTACACTGTTGCTGAAGGTCACTCTGTACACGTAATGGAAACTGATTTTGCCAAGCTCTTACAAGGTGGTTCATCGATCGATGGCATCCGCATTTGGTATCTTTTACACTTCAACCAAAAATTTATTAGGTATTTTTCAATGCTAAGTCTTGCCTTTTATTTTTTAATTTCACTGCCGAGTTTGCAGTGGTTCTAAGTGAATCTGTGGGCATTTTAGCCTGTGGTCTTGCCAGATCTTTGCGAATTACAATGCATATATGTCTATTTATTCAATATCTGTCATATAATATCTATTTGGAAGAAGAAACTTTCTCTTGTAGTGCCTCTTGACAAAGCACAATTTCCCGCCTTTTTTTTTTTTTTTTGTGTGTGAAATGAAAAAACAAATTGTGTTTTATTGCGGTATCAACAATGTGAATAAGGATTAACATATTGTAAATGTTCTTTTTTCCATGTAAATCAACTATCTTTGTTATCACTAAGTGATAATTAATTTTTAACTTATGTGCATTGTTAGGCTGTTAGAATTTTTTGGTTGTTAAAATAAAAAGCATTCAAAAAAAGTGACTGTGTTTGTCAGGTGTTTTACTGGGCATTGCCATCTTTCCCATTTAATTTTTCACGTGGAGTGAGACCTGGTGAGTGTAAGGAAAGTCCATTCCCTGATTTACAAAGTAAGACAGCAGTAGCTGCAGTTACAGACGTTTGAGTCCTGTCCAGTGCAAGAATTTCACTGGACATGTGAATGCATGTGCATCTCTGTGTGTCTGTAAACATATGCAAGCTCACATCCTGGAGCTTGGAACTGGGGGAGTCATTTATCTAAATGTTTTGTTGTATACAAACAAAACTCAATGTATTAAGATATGTTTATGGGCTTGCTTATTTTTCTAGTGAGTATTTTCTGTTTATAATTAAAAAACCACAAATGACTGCGTGTCAGGAAACTTTTGGAGCACATATGTCCATGGTTAATGGACATAATAAAAGTCTTTTATATTTAGAGCTGGGTACCATAATGTGTGCATAGAGGAATGCCGGAAGGATTGATGTATCTGAGAAATGTGTGAAAATGAGTTTTTAGAAAATGCTTACAATGGAAAAAATTGCTCAAAAGACTGAAGTTAATAAGGAAAATACAAGTGCTTAGTTTCAGAACCAGCAAAGAGAAAGTCAATTAAAAAGTGATTTAATTTTCTTTTGATATTATAAATTGTCTTTCCTGGTTTTGTTTTTTGTTTTTTGGTTTTTTTGCATTTGGTAGACATATAAATGTAACTTTTCTTTTCTTTCTTCCTCAGTTTCACTTGCTTTTTTTTTCCCCTCATGATAGTTAACAGCCCACGGACTGTATAGATATGTTTTAAGGGCAGTCTGTGGAAACTGGGTGTTTGCAGAAAGACAGTCCCAAAACACAGAGTGCTGAAGGTTTTTAAAGAAAAATTAGAGATTCAATAGAGGGTTATGCAAATGTAAAGGAATTCTGCATTGGGATAAAGACATGGAAGTAAAGTGTGTGTGAGGTAATCTGACTTTTAGCACAAGTGCTTTCCACCTGCATGAGGTTGTGTTTTGGGGAGGTCATATGTTACCGGAGGTGACAAACTCACGGAGGCTCTGCCCACGGATGGATTGGAGGCCTAGAAGGTGGTCTCTGTGCTAGCAACTTTTATTTCTAAGAAAGCAAAGCCAGAGATGTCTTGACCATACATTAAGTCATGACATCTCAGAACCATCATTGTCTTTTTCTTCCTTAGAGGAGATATTTTTCTTTGTACTGTTATTTCCCTTTCTGAAAGCTTTTTGAAAAAGATTTGAAAGTCCCCACATTTTTTTCTAAAGGGCAATCATTGCATAATCAGACAGTAAACATTTAGTAAACATGTACTATATGCCAGATAATTTGCTAAGAACTGAGGTGACAAGGAAAAAGCGTGACCTGATACTCTGCCCTCAAGAGCTAATAACTTGTTGAAAAGTTATAATGTAAATCTAGAAAAAGTGAAATTGTCACACAATGGTTGTTTCCAGGCAGATATTTATTTGTTTAGTGAGTGGTAAAAATACGTGCTATAATTTAGAGAAGGAAATTATCATTATTTGTGAGCTAGAATGGTCTTTAAAAGTGTATCACTTAGGACTGGCTGCATATAATTTAAAAAAATAATACAAAGTAGTAATGACCCAGACAAGGGAAGAGTTTACCTTTTTCTTACATAGTAGAAATTGTAGAGATAATCTGACTTCACATGGTTGTCAGGGACTCAAACTCCTTCTATTTCCCAGCTCCAATTCTTCCTGTGTGCCTGTGTTCTCTCTTCCTCGTGGTCTAAAATGATTGCCAGATTTCTCATCATCACACCCACCTTTCAGACACCAGGATGGAAAAAGAGTAAAGAATGGCATACTCCATCTCTTTTATGGAAATGTACTCAAGTCCTACACCTGAATGCAAGTGGATATTTGGTAGGCAACTCACAGCCTCTGCAAGAGAAGGTATCAAGAAGGATGTTGAGGATAGTAGACAGAAGATAAGTGAAACGGCACATTTGCCCTGCTGTTACTCCCTGTGTCTTGCAACTCTTCCTCCTCCACCCTGAGTCCTTTTTCTGGCTAACTTTAAGAATCAGGCCAAACATCATTTCTTCTGGGAAACCCCACTGATCTGCCCCGCCAGTGTGGGTACAAATCCTTCTCTGCTCACATAGCAACCAGAGTATTCTACCATCACAGGGCTGTCCCAATGTTCAAGGCAGGCATATTGTGGTTGCTGTGTTTGCTCAGTGGGAAAGTGTGAAATCTATCTTTGCATCTATCCATGCAGAGAATAACAGGGTAGGCAGGTGGGAGTGGCACAGGCCTGGTAGAGGTAGGTGTGACGATGTTTCCCCTGAAGGAGCATGTCCAGGACTGGCATATTGAGTCAGAGACAGAAATGAAGAACGAGAAATGCCACAAGGTCCAGGTGACTTAGAATCCTGCCAACTCTATTGCAGGGAGATAGTAGAGCCAGCCTCTAAAGCCAAGTCTGCATGACTCCAAAGCTTACATTTTCCCCCAGTATCACACCACCTCTTTTTTTTATGTCCTAGAATGTCCTAGAAAGACTGTATGAACTGAACATCAATTTATTGGCCAATATATTTTATATGAAACGACCTTTTGACTTCTCTTAATCTTTTCCATAATCTTGTCTGAGTATGACATTTCTAGTGGAGTTTTGTTCTGAAGGAAAAACCTATTTTAAAAAACACCATGGTCTGCTAGCAAAACCATCCCAGAAGAATGAATCTAGAAGTAGCTTCTTTGGTGACATTTTAAGAGGTTTAAAGTGTTACCTTCACATATGGAGAAATAATTACAAAAATATTCCATTAGCACTGGATAGTGCAGAGAAATGATTAATTAAAGAGAGATCTATAATTTATTCACTACCCATTAGCAGGCATAATCCCATTTTAACACAAAACAGCACACACTAAGGGGGTCCTGGGAGGCTCAGTAGCAATTTTGCACCGTACAGTCCTAGGAACCCTTGCCCACCTTAATTAAAAGCTAAGGAGAAAGTTCTTTCTAGCTTGAATCTCTCTCAAGTTGACTGTGAGAAGGCAGTGAGCTATCCTACTATCTATTTTGTATCAGTTTTGCAGCTTAAGTTATTTTCAGATCCTCAGTTTCTTTATTCATAAAATGGGGTGAATAATTCATATATCTCAGAACTGTTGCTATGATTAAATCAACTAGGTAGAAGCGCCTAGAACAAATCCTTTCTTCCTTCCTTTCAAGAGAGAAAGAGAAGCAGGATATAATAAAATGTTATAAAGGACTTCAAATGCTTCAATAAATTTTAGAGCAGGATTATGTCTGATGTTTTTGAAAGTTGTTTTACATGATTGAAAGCACTTGAGTCTGAAGGGCTGCTGTGCTGTTGTTTCCTGCCTTTGTCCCTCTTTGTCCCTCTTTGTCCCTCTCTTTCTTCCACTCTTCTTACAATCTCTTTCTGTCCCTCCCTCCCTTCCTCTCTTTCCTTCTTCCTGTCTAGAGGTATAATATGGTTTTCCTTCTAAATTAGAAAGAAAGGAAAAAAAGAGATGATTTACTAAAACAGCCTTCTGAAGTCTGCAATATTAGACATTTCAACACGAATGCCCTCCACTCTCTGCTTTTCCTCCTTTTTCATTCCTGCTCATTTCTGGTGTGTTTTGGATCCCCTCTTTTCTCTCCTGCAGGCTGAATGCTCAGCGCTGCGGGGACTTCTCTGGTCCTCCTCTTGCCCGACCAACACTCCTTCCTCATCCACTATCGTGATACTAAGTGGACCTGTGTGCTAACGACAACACTCCAGTTTCTACCTGCAGCCCAGACCTTTTCCAGATCTCCAAACCTTTTCCAGATCTCCAAACCGTTCAGCTCTACTGCCTACTCACCACCTCCACTGAACGTGTCGCTAGATGATCTTTTTTTTCTTCCCCAGATTTGGTCCACCCAGCTGATGGCAACTCTAAACTTCCAGGGGCTTGGACCTAAAACCTTGAATTTATCCTTTATTCTTTTTCTGTCAGCAAAGTTCTTTTGTCTCAACCTTCAAAATACATTCTAAGGAAAAAAAAATACATTCGCTATCTTACAGCCTCTCCCTTTCAATCCTGCTGCCAGCTTGGTCAGAGCCGCCCGTGTCTCTTACTTGACCTGACCCCTCTGACCTCCTTCCCTTCCGCTGTCGCCCGCCTGCTGGGCTCCGCCACACCGGCCTCCTTGCTGTCCCCGGAAGTGCACAGGCTCCCTCTTGCCCGAGGGCCTTCCCTCGCCTCCCGCCTCACCCCGCCGGGAGGGCGCTGCCCGCGGGGAGCCGCACGCTCACCCCCGTTCCCTCCTGTCTGCTCGGACGGTGCCTCCTCAGGGACAACTACTCTGACCTTCAGATTCCTTTTCTCCTCCCCTACTTCAATATAATTTTTTCCCGTAGCTTCTAACATCTGTAATTTACTTATTTTTCATGTTTTTATTTGTCAGCTCTCTCACACCAGGAGGTCACAAAGGCTAATTTTTTTTAATCAATAAATATTTAAGAGGCCTTCATTTCATAGCAGTTTTCATCTCATTGGATTTTCCAGTTTTCCCACCTTCAGCCAGGATTAGGGATTTACCTTACTTTATAGAGATGAACTTCATCTGAATATTTCTTTAGTGCAGGACCAAGGTACCTGAGGCCTCACCAAGGCACCTGAGGCCTCACCAAGGCTGGCATCTGTAAGCCCACACTGGGGTAATTTGTAGTCTGGGATTCTGTGCCGTCTTGGGAGACAGAAGCCCTGAACCACGGATTTGGTTGTCTAGCACATCCTCTTATTCAATGCAGAAATCCCTTTTCAGGTCGGAGGCCTCCTTGGCTGGAGGCCATGCAGCTTTTGTCATGCAGCTTATGACTTTGGAACTCTGCCCGATCCACCTTGGGTCGGCTCTGCTGTCCCTAAGCTGGCACTGATGCCATCCAGGACTGCGCTGGCTCGTCTGGTAACTCACACATTTGAATTGGTATTGGATTTTGACCACTAAACCCCTGAAGTTCTTAGGTTGCTTTTATTAATTACAGGATGTAGTTACAAAGAGGGCTTATGCCGTTCAGGCTGCGTGCAGAGAGACAGCCTAGGTCAAGGGAAGCCATCATCCTACCCGCTTCAAACTAATCAGGCTGCATTGCGGCATTGTTGTCAGTTCCGATGACGCGTTGTGAAAATGCACTGAGGTATATTCAGAAGACGGAGGGTGATCAGGATGGTGAAAGGCCTTGAAACTTTATTTTCTATTAACTAATTCTTTTCAATCGTTTTCTTACTCATCAGCCAACAAACCAAATTCATGAAATGTCTATTGTATAGACGTCACTGTGAGGGAAACAAAGTGAAGATCTTTAGTTGACAACAACAGAACTAACTCTGGCCAGTTAAGCAGAAAAAGGGATTTTCTGGGAGGGTCAGAAAATCACGTTTACGGTTTGGATCAAGGCCTAAGACTCCTCTAGTGGAGGCCACACTGTGCCCACGAGCCACAGGCATCAGGACTCGGCCCCCTGACCCCGCCACGGATAACACAGGAGAACCTCCACCCACGCTGCCCCTGAAGGCCGGTGGCTCTGCTGCTGCCCTTGACAGGCTGGGATCCATCCACACGGCACATTTCCCTACATCCCACCTCCTTCCCAGTCAACGTCCCGTGTAGCTGCGACTGATAGAAGTAGCCTAAGTCATACACAAGGAGGGCTGGGAAAGGGAACTTCTGTCTCTGGCTTGGGGGAATACGGATTCATAGGGAGGAAATTCTCTAAACATAGGAGAAATAGTCAGAGGTACTCAGGGCCCAAAAACATGCCAGATGCCAACAGCAACGGGATTGCTAGACTGTGAGCCCTTTGAGGAAAGACACTGTCTTATTCAGACAACACGGTGTTTGGTTTGAAATCAGAAAGATCTAGTGCGAAGCTTGACTCTTCCACTGTTTAGCTTTCTGTGACTTTGGGCTATTGTTTAACCTGGATCTCAGTTTTCACTTTTATAAAAAGAGGAAAATAATACCTACCTCTCACTGTTTTCATGTTTAAGGATCAGGGTTAAAACACCTAAAGCACAGAGCCTGTCTATAAATGATAGTTTTCCCTCAGTATCTTTATATCCCCATTACCAAGGATGGAGCCTGGTACACAGTGGTCAATTTTTTAAAATGTGGGAATGTTTGTGGAAGGCATGGTATTTGGCTTCACGAAAAATATGTCAGTGGGTAGGTAACATGTAAACCCCAAAAATACTAAAACCCAAGGTGGAACAACTTAGATCTACTGTGGATGGAAAGGTCAGTGTCCTCCAGGGTACTGATGCCTGCTTTAATTAGCAGAATCTCGGAGTGGCCTGAAATCATGCTCAGTCCTGCTATCTTACTCCTATAAGTGTGACTCCGTGTGAATTTGGTCAGAGGTGCAATTACCTCCATTAATCATTCTTCACTTTTCTGTATTTAGTAGGATCTAGTAAATATTTCCTGATGGCAGGCCAACTCATTAGATTATCTGGGAACACATTTTGTAACTAATTCCAAGGTGGGCAAACATCACGTTGGGGTGCTTGTCATCAGAAGGAGGGTCAAAACATAAGAGAAGCTTCTCTACATCCAAGACAGGCCACAGATAACGCAGCACTGAAAGCCTCCAGACTCCGATTGGAACAACGCGGTTTCAATCATTTTGTGCCAATATGCTTGCACACAGCTAACGTAGCTTCCTGCAGGTAGTCTTGAGGCCCTGATGGCAGGGAGGAGGCCTAGCACTGGGAACAGCAGGGAGACTTTGCAAGGGGAGCAGTGAAAACTGTCACAGCCCAGACGTTAACTGCTGGTGGACATTTGAGAACCACTGGTCTGAGAATCAGGCTGGGTATTTACTTCCTCAGATATCATAAGCCCTATCTTTTGATTAAGTCATACATCAAAAAGCACCACACTTAAGCCAAATTTAGCTCAGCCTTCTCAGAACTGACTCCACCACACTCCGCTGGTGTCAAGGTTTGTTACAGGAACACTCATATGGACCTTGCTATTGTATTTGCTCCTAAGTTTTTGATGTAGCTGTTGCCTTTCATGTCTTTCAGGGGCTCCCAAGCAAAACTCCACTTGAGAAAGTTCTTTTCGAGTTGCAAGTAAAAAAGATCGTTGTCTCTCCAAGACAACGGGTATGCTATTTACTTTTTCTGATGAGAACAATTGGCCTTCTTGAGTTGCCTTTTTTTTTTTTTTTTTGCCCTGGCCACTAGGAAGCTCAGTTGACTCTAATGTGTATTCATAGCTGCTGAATTAACCCTGTACTCCTAAACAGGAAAAAGGTGGCACTTCAAATTACCCATAAAGCTGAGTTTAGAAAGTACAGGGTGTTTAGTAGCAAGTCATTAAAAATTAAACGTAATAAAATGTCTTCACACAGACAAATCCATCCTTCTGAAGAAACTAAAGGCCTATCCCAAGTTCATCTTTGAGGCCACCTCATATGACTGTGCCATTCTTCACAGCACAGGTGTGCAGGGAATGGGTCAAGTGGAGGCTACCAAATCATGTGCTCTGGTGTGAGGTCTGCTTCTGACCTGAACAGGGTCCTTCTTTCTAATTAACACCAAGGTGCAGAATGGGCCAGGAGTGTCTCTGCCCACACTCATGCACAATTCATCTGCATACATGTAGTCCATGTCAGTATTTGCTCCTCTGATGTCAGAACGCCTCACGTAAAGATCTCACGATCTGTGAACACGGAGCTCTCCTAGGCTGCCTTGGGCTTTGCGCAGTGTGAGGCCAAGCTACATCTCTGTTTCAGTGGACTCTGGGCAAACAACAGTTTTGCCTAAGTGAAATCTCCAACTTTTTTCCCCCCATCTAGGCCTTAGTAAAGAGGCCAAGACAAGAAACAAGAGAGCTACCGAAAGCAATGAAAAATTGTTAGTCAGAACTTTTGACTGATTGGTGCCTCCAATTTCCCCCAGCATGCCAGCTGTACAGCTTCTTACTGTATGCAGTTACATATGTGTCCTTTGCATAAAGCCTCGCTGGCTAAACCTCAATCCCTGACTGTTATATATTCTGAATAAAAGCGAAACATCTCAGCATTTGCAAAAACTCAAGATTTATCAACATATTGAGCTTTTACTAAGTCATGAATTCTTGATTTGTATTCACAGTGCTTTTGCATATTCATAGCCCTCTTTAGCCAAAGATCTTCAATATTCATTTACTATGGAGTGGTAAGTATATATTATTCAACTCCACTTACCAGTGGGTAAACTGATGCCCAATGAAAGGCCTGATCAGAGACGCTGCATAAAGAGCAAGATGCTCTTAGCCCCTCAGAGAGAGCTTGCTCCAGCTGTCTCCCTCCAGAAATAAAGGCCCACGGCCTGCTTGAGATTCTCACTTCTGAAGCATCAGGGCAATCGGGACTTTTCCTTCTGGATCTGTTGGAATGTCTTGGATAGAGTTTTCTCTTAAAGTGTGTGGGACAAAAGGAGAGCCCAGGCAAATGAAAAATAGCTTTCCTCCAAATTGCTTCAAATCCGTGATGCCAAAGGGTAATTGCCCAGATTATTTCCCCCTAAACCGGCAGGAGGACAGGTAAAGAGACTCATTCATTTGCTCCAATAACCAATTAATGGCATTGATTGGGCTGTAAGGATCCTGTCTCTCCCACTTTTATTAGAGAAACAGAGGTCAATTTTCTTAATACCTTCCTTTAATGTCATCTAGTCCTTTATTTTCTAAGTATTTATTGAGGATTATAACTACAAATTTACCAGGTGCTGATTGAAGAGGCATTTACAACATTAAAAAAAAATATTTCTGGCCAAATTCAGAAGATTAGAAGGGAAGAAATTGAAATGATCTCGTGAAAGTTACCCACTTCTAACATACAACAAAGGGATGTCAAGACTTACGGTTGTTTTTGAAACAGTACACATGTGTATTAAACATTTCTGTATGGAGATCGCATTTGGCATTAAATTTTTTTTTAAAACAATGCTTTGTACGATATTGAAAAGGAGTTCAATCTCAAAGGGTTCATTATCTGCAAAAATGACCATCCAGCTCCCTGAAATGTTAACTTGAGAGCTCATGTCAGGAGGCTCAGTCTGTCACCTCGGAAACAAATAAATGTAACGGTTCAGGATTTCAACTACACAAACGTCTGTTTTTATCAAAATGTGTTGCCCTTCAGGTAGCAAGAGCATGCTGAGTTGCGTTATTGTTGGTTTTCATTACTAATCAGCACATACTGTAAACTGAGCTCGTAATAACCTAAAAAAAACGCCATTAGAATTTTCTGCAGTGATCGAAATGTTCTACATCTGTGTCCTCTAATCGCCCCTCACACGTGTAGCTGCCAGATTTAGCAGAAACAAACCCCCCCAAAATTTAAAAATCAAGATACAGTTAAATTGGAATTTCAGATAAACAGCTGACAATTTTAGTATACATATGCCCCGTGCAACCTTTGGCTCAATTACATGTTAGCTAGTACTATTGTTATTAAAATTGTTATTAATTCATTTCATTTGTGTTTGACTGGAAAAGACTCTATAGTATGAATTACAGAAGGTAACAAAATTAAGATTTTGGAGGTGATAAAAGAAACTGAAATCAAAGCCCAGCAACTTGGAATAGAACGGATCTTATTTTCTTCTGGACTTTGTTGGATTTCACTATTTAGTAGCCAAAAATCACGGCTAGACACGCAAGGGTATCCTCAAACGTTTCTTTCCTTCTGCATCAAACGACAATTGCCAGGATACCTCGATTTCTACAACAGATGTATCTCCTGAAAAGTTGCTTTAAGTCACTTTTACCTGAATCAAATAGTTCAGGACTTACTCTGTTTGAAAGAACATTGAGGGGGGAAATATATACATATGTATGTATGTCAAGTTATCATATGTAACAAACAGTCAGCCTCATCATCTAAAACATATCCATATTTAATTTCTTTTAAGTGTGGTGTTTCCATGAATGTCTGAGCAGGAAACAGGTGGCAGGTGGAAAGTGTTTACCAAAACGAGGCTGATGAAGGGCCTGTCTGTGGAGGCGTGGCTAGTGGTAAAGGACCCAAGAAGAGATGCCGGGCACCGAAAGATTTAGCAACGGTGGAAGCTGTTACCACACGTAGGATGGAAGGCACCAGGAGGCGGAAAGGTAAGGGGGGCTGCTTGACACGATCTGTGGCCTCAGAATACCAAAGTCCTTCAGAACCACAGCGGGATAGGGGCATAAAACCATCTCTTCTCTCCACATTGTAATCTCCTGCCAGCTCTGTTCCTCCCATTAGCCCTAAACAACCTGAAGCCAGAGGGCAAAGGGGGATGGGTGATGAAAACAAAAGAGATCAGCCTCCTGGACACAGAGCAGAGAATGGAGGGAGAGATTCCAGGGCCACCCAGACAATAACCAGCACACTCAGTACACGTTATCTTCTTGAAAACTCAGATCACATGTTCGTGGGAAAAGACAAACTAACTCCCTATTCTTTTTGTGTATGACTTTTTGTCACTGAGTTAGTTTGGAAAATTTTATGCAAAATTCAATCAGTCTTAGAATGTCTGGTCAGTTTTGCACATATAAGGAGAGTTGAATGTGGGAGTCAAATTATTTATATGGAACACAGACAAGAATTTTGCCCTAATGTTGTACTGTACGTTGTGTGTGATATGAGTATTAACCACACTGAAAGCAATTATTTTCACATGTTGCAATACACCAAGATAACAGCAGTTCTCTATCTTGATCTCAGGCTCATGTGCATACACTCTCTCTATTCAGAAGAACCAGATGGTTAAAATGAAGATAATTCTCACAGTAATTGGTGGTTTCTTATAAGATTTTATTGGGGGGTAAGGGAGTATCTAATTTGTTTATGGAAGTTTGTGTTACTGAATGCTGCCATCTTTCTCATTACACGGGGAGCGACTATTTTTAAAAGTTAATGAAGAACTCTTTCCTTTGTCAGGAACTATTATCACTATTAGATTTAAAAAGGAAGGGGCCATGCATCATTGTAATAAACTTTTCAAAATTTGAGCCATTAAAAAATTTTACCCTGGAAAAATTTCTTTTGCATATCTGCTTCCAAAGACACACTTCTCATTTTATCAGGTTTTCCTTCAGAAACCATAATTCCAAATAGTCCTAAAAATGGCCCCTCTATAATGGAAATGTATGGTTTCTATACTCAGAGTGCAATGATTAAATGCAAAGGGACCAAAGTGTGAGACTGTCAGCAACTATTTAACCTTTCTGTGCACTCACTCACACACCTTTGAAATGGCAATGATCAGAGTATCAATTTCATTGAGTTGTGAGAATTTAATAAGTTAATATATTCCAGGCAGGTGGTATGTGCTCAATAAGTGTTAGCTGTTATTATTGGAAAATTATCCACTTATTTCACTTGTGTTTGGGTAGAAAGGAATCTACAAGTGTAAATTGCAAGGGGCAACAGAGTAGAATTCTTGGAGGTGGCAATGGAAATAATAATAAATCAGAGCCCTGCAGCTCGAATAGGGTGTATCTTAAGGATGACCTACTCTAGCGTCTGAAGCCGGAAAAGTGCAATAGGTCACCTACAGTCTCAACGAAAATCCCTCTATCTTGGGTGCAGTGCTCGTTCCATTTCCCCACCAGGCTGCCTTTCCACAGCCTACTGGAGCCCGCCCCAGCCAGCTTGCTGATTGTTACATTTCCGGGAATGTTGTGAGCTAATTTTTAAACATTAAATCATATAAACTTAGAATTAAGTGAATTATATTAAAATAAAGATTGTAAATACTCAAAACTTATCACTACGTAATTATTTTCCAACAACTTACTATCGTTTATGCTCTTGAAGCAATTCGCACCCGTGTGTGATGCAAATACTGCATAATGACGTGCTACCCTGCATCTCTGCCCAGCTCTGCGTTTGGTGATGCCAAGCCGGTGGCTCAAAACTGGCCATGGTGGCAGTACACGTAGCCTACGAACTGGCAAATGCTATAAATCAGCACCCTCGCCTTTATGTATGTATGTATGTATGTATGTATGTATGTATGTATTTAAGAGCTGGTTGTCAAACACTTACCAGTACACCACTGATTGGATGCTGATCCTTTTTGTTAGTGCAAAAGTGGGATAGTAGCTATTAAATTGAACCAAACATGTTAAAAATCTATGCTGGACAGATGATTTCAGGGCAGTAAAATGCACAGAATGGGAAATTGATTTTAGCTGTTAATGAATTCTAATGAACAGCAATGGTAGAATACTGATCTTCTGATGTAAATTGATCCCTCAACAGGGCTGTTTAGATCAATGGGTGAGGTACTAATGGGAAATCAAGATTTGTGTTTGTTTTTGTGTTTGTGTTTCCCAGGGTTCTTCCTAAAAACAGCATGTACCAGGGAGAGGTGACAGGGAAGGTTTGGAGTGACCACAAACAGAGTTCCTCCACACCATTCACTGCCTTAGTTCCCAGGAAAGAAACATTCAGAGAAATCACGTGCTTTCCACCCAGACAGAAGCAAGAAAATGGCTGAAACCATTAGATCTGTGCAGCTGGTCTCAGGGGGCAGCTTGTGGTCTCTCACCCTCACCTGGGGCCTCTCCCTGAACCAGAGTGTCTTCCCTCTCACTGCGGAAAGGAGAGCTGGCTTTTACTAGCCAGGAACACTAAGACTCTTAATTTAACGCTCTGTCAAATTAATTACCTTTTTGTCTTTATTCCCATTCTATCATTTCTGGTCCCAGGAAAGCTGTGATTGAACAGTGTTTTCAAATCTCTGATCATCTCCCTTCATTAGGATGGGATCTCTGAGAACCATTCACAGACTTTGTTAAGTGAGTGTGCGTGGGCGTGTATCCTTTTGTTAAACAATTTGTTGTTGTTGTTAATCCACAACTCATCGTTTTTTTAATTCTTTTTTTCATTGAAGTATAGTTGATTTACAATGTTAATCATGAAGCGATTCCACAATTCATCTTTTCAATATCTTTCTTCAAATTTTCTGTCTGTAACTTGAGTGAGGTCGGGATGGGAACTCTAAAACATCACTCAGGGGTGTGAGACAGACTAGGCGGCGACAGATGTGCCTGATGGGCAGATCCAGAAAGACTAGCGAATTAAAATAGCTGAATGGCTCCAAATCCATCAGCTGAGAAGCTGCCCAGAGTTGAGGAGATCTGGCTTCAGTGGCAGGACTTCAGCCATGAGAGGGTGCAGAGGCCTGAGTCCAGTCCCTGGGACAGCAGGTCAGGACAAGGCGGGGTCTGGTGAAGGTGGGACGGGATTGGGGGCTTGATAGGCACAAGCCAGCCTGTGTCCTGGAGCTTGACTTTTCAGGTTCAAATCCTCAGTGGGGTATAAAAGCTCTATGTACCTCAGTTTCCACAAGTGTAAAATGGGAATAATAATTTTGCTTACATTATAGGATTGTTGTGAGAATTAATACATGTAAAGTACTTCTGCAAATGATTAGCTACTATCATAATTATTATTATTTGCTACTTGATAGGCATCATGGTAGGCATTTTATATACACATGCCATCTAGTTTTCTCAATAAACTTATGAATTAAATGTCAAGTTCAGCTCCAATATGTAAAGAACTTGGAAGTCATCAGGCTAATCTTCACAATAATAAAAAAAAAAGCCAAACAAACTAAAAATCAATGACTTTTCTGATTCCTCAGGAAATTGAGGTCACAGGAGAAACTGCCACACTAAAAAACTAGAAAGAGAGGAAAAACCAGAAAATCACAGATCAGAAGAGCTTACTAGGAACAGAAGCAACTAGAGCCAGTAACTGATGGGAACACTTTAATGGTTCTTGATGAACTGCTGGACACTGCGTGTGGACCAGCTTATTATTTCAAAACTCCTGGAGACCCAGACTTGGGAGAGAGAGCACACACTTTTATGAATTTTACATCCAAGAGCTCCACCAGGTTCTCATGGTAAAGATAGTGGAAAAATCCCCTTAAACACTCATCAGAAGGGGGGGACAAGTAGTCATATCGAAATATGCCCAGAGCAGTCTCCGTAACAGAGACCGGCCCCTCAAGAGAAACTACATTTCTAGAGTCTTACCTGACCGGGAGGAAGAGTAATTAGACAACATAAGGTCCTCTCTCACATGATGGGAGAAAAATAAGCCAAGAAATGCTTCTGAATGTTACAGCCTCAGGGACTCGCAGATTTAATCATAAAATCATAGAATGTATTCCCTCTCTCACACCTGACCACCATATCTTTATCTCAAAAATACATCTTTTCTATGCTCATTGTGGCATTATTTACAACAGCCAAGATGTGGAAGCAGCCTAAATGTCCATCAGTGAATGAGTGAATGAAGGAAATATAAACATACAATGGAATATTATTCAGCCTTAAAAATGAAAGAAATCCTGCCATTTGCAGCAACATGAATGAACCCAGAGGGCATAATGCTGAGCGAAATAAACCAGACACAGAAGGACAAATACTATAAATATTTATATGATGAACCTAAAATAGTCAAAGAATGGAATGATTGTTGCCAGGAGGTGGGAAAGGGGAAAGCAGGAGGTAATAGCCAAAGGGCACAAAAATCTCAATTACACAACATGAATAAGCCCTAGACGTCTACCGTACAGCACAGTGCCTATGGTTAACAATACTGTATTGTATACCTAAAATTTTGTTGAGGGTTCATCTTATGCTAGGTGTTCTTATCATAAATAATATGAAAAACTTTTGGAGAAAACTTTTGGAAGTGATGGATAGATTTTTGCCATAGATTGTGGTGATGGTTTCACAGGTGTATACACATCTCTAAACTCACCCTGTTGTACACATTAAATAGGTACAGTTTCCCGGATGTCAGTCATATCTCAATAAAGCATTTTTAATAAAGACAAAAGATCTCAATAAATGGAAAAATGGTCCATGTTCATGGCAAGGAAGGTTCAATATTGTCAAGACGTCAGTTCTTCTCAACCTGATCTATAGATTCAACGCAGTCCCAGTCAAAATTCTAGAAAGTTATTTTGTAGATGTTGACAAACTGATTTTGAAGTCTTTATGGAAAGGAGAAAGACCCAGAATAGCAAAAACAATGCTGAAGGAGGAGAACAAAGCGGGAGCAACTGCAGTGGAAGTAGGCTATCCTGACAAGAACTCAGGACCACAGGCTCAAAACCAGGACCCAGTTTTCCTAATGCAAGTGCAAATTCAGGGCTTAGTTAAAGAAACTAAGCAGAGGCACTTTCATTACACAGGTATATTCTGTTGTGGATGTGGAGTCCCAGAAACTGTAATTTAACAAGACTTCCAGGTGATGCTCGATTTGCACTAATGCTCAAGCGACTGTCTGGGGCTACTGATGGGGAGTGAAGGAATAGAGCCAGAGTTGGAGCCAGGCTCGCCCTGACAGTGTGAGTGAGGAACAAGCCGGAGCTCTTCATGGGTGCCTGTCTGCTCCGAGACCCCTCTGAGACGTTAGAGTGGTTGAGCTTGCCTGGCCTGGGGAGGATGCCTGCAGAAGGTATTCAGAGGATAGAATGTGTGCCCTTACAGATGCAAAAACTTGTCTATGGAGTTTAAAAGTAAAACACTCATTTTAATCCCATTTCTTTGCATTGAGACTAAGAAGGAAATACATTATACTTTTCTTCACCTTCATGATTTGGTGTTTGAAGGAAGAATCTTTCATTCATTTAACAGGTGTTTATTGAGTGTCTACTATACGCCAGGCATTATTTAGGCTCAGGAATACAATGTGAATGGGCTATACTGTCTCATGGAGACTTCATTCTCAAGGGGGCAGACAAGCAAATAATAAACAGATTTTCTTTTTTCATAAATAAGGTATTTCTAGGTTCCTTGCCTCTCATAAAGCTTATATTTTTGCATCTCTCTTGAGGTGTACGTGAAGAGCCTCAAAGGAGACTTCCTCCCTCAGTGACTCCATGTGAATGCACCACATTGTTCTGTAGGTCTGGGGTGAGCAGATGTCCGGCATCTTCCATGCAGAGAAGAATTATGTGCTTGAGTTGTTGCTGAATTCATTCTCTATGTGATGAAGAATGTACATTTCACATCATTTTGAATATTACATGACAAAAAGGGAAAGAAAATGGACTCTACAAAAATAAACTGCATGATATTAGGCTAAGGATTTAAATTCACTAAAACAAGGAAATTCCAAATTAAGGCCAAATATTTAGGACCACACTGCCTTTTTAGCCACACTGACGTGTTACCAACCAGGATTCTTTCTTCACCTGGTGTTTTCTTGGCTTGTCACTTTGACACTCAGCAACTTAGTCTCTGCTCAGGGAGAAATGATCTCCACTCCCTCAGGTTGTCCTCTCTGTTTACTTTGCTGGGATTGGTATTTAGAATTTTGACTAAGCAACTTCAAACAGAAAGGTTTGTTTGTTTCAACTCTGTCTGAAAGTTGATCTCCTTTATTAAAAGTTGTGGCATTGCAAAAGAAAGATCATAATCGATTTCAGTCATGTTTTAAAAAATACCTCTACTCTAAATAAAAATCAAAGAAAGCTAAGGAGTAAACTCCAAAAGAAAGAGGTTACTAAGGAAATTCTAGAGGGAGTGTAAACCCTTGAGCTTTGTACTAGTGTGTACTGGAGTGTATCAGGGATCGCCAGTTGCAAGTCTGCTTCACCAAAGAGAAATCAAGATATCTTTATCCCTATTATTATAATTTTCTCCCCCTGACTGGCTAAATCTATTCAAACTAGCCTTCCCAAAGCTCTAAATCAGTAGCTTTCAAACTTGACTGCATTTAGAACCCCACAGGGAGCTTTAAAAAATCCCAGCGTTCAGGCCACACTCCAGATGAATTATATCAGAATTTCTGAGGATGGGATCTGGGCATTAGCATTTTTAAAGCTCTCCAAGTGATGCCAATGGGCAGCCAAGCTTGAGAACTGGTGTTCTAAGGAACTGGTTAATAAGCCTCATATTTGGCAGCCAGTTGCCAATACCAAAATAATTGCTTGGGGTAAAGAAGGATGAGTGAAAGGGTGAAACTGATCTAGCTTTTCTTACTTTTCCATCTGAGAGACAGGGGAAAAAAGTAAAAGTAGGCTCAAAAGGGATTTGACCCTATCAGTGAAAAAAACCCTGTAATGCATTTAATACATGTTGAGCAGAAAGTGAGCCAACTGGTTTTCCTTCTCACTAATAATGTCCATCAGTCGTGTTAAATGGAAGAAATAGGGAGGCTGTGAAGAGCAATTAAAATTCAGCCATATAACATTGTTTAGCAAGCCCCAAATGGCCCTGTGTGAACACATCCTGTGTCCATGGCAGGTAGGACGTATTACCAGGTAGACCAGCTAGAGAGAGGAGTAAGGCTAGAACATTGCTAATGGATGATGCTGTGCTGGCTGCTAACAAGTTCAGGGTGAGGGTCCAGGACAATAAATCGATCCCTGAGTTTTTCTAATTGAGGTACTACTCATGGAAGTAAATGAGAGAATATCCGGGTAGATGGTAACTGTCCTAGTCTTTGGTGGTGGACGACCGGGGACATGTTGCTATTGACTCTAATAAAAGGAGAAGGAAGTGCTGGTGGTCTTAGCGCGTCATCGTGTGCACTGCTTGGTGCTCCTGACAGGCAGATACTCTTCTCACTGTATCACCCTTTGGTAGACTGGGTACGGAGACACTCAGGTCTTTTCCAGAGTAACAGCTGACAGGAGAATAACTGAGTCTGACTCTGAGTTCAGTGGTGCGCACAACATGACTGGTGAGCACGCAGTATGTGATTACAGCACCAAAGACCACCTTGGAGCAAGTATGTTTGCTTTTGACTCATCAAAGTACTACTTCTGTTACCCCCTTCTAAGGGATGGGCTCCCGGACTCCCTCAAAGTCCATCTCCACTATGTGTTTACAGCAGATGATGAAGGAGAAGTAAGTGACATTCTGGTCTTTTGGGTAATCTGGATTTAAAACTCACAAGTTCTCTGGAGGCAGGGTTACTTAATCAGAATAGCTAAATTTGATAGTAACTCTTCTCTTCATTTTGTCTCTAGAAAAAAAAAAAATGTCTCCAGGCAAAAAAAGCGATTTAAATGGAATCAGAGGCAGGACTCCAGACTCTGCCCAAGTCACTAGACTGTTCTTCTTTTGTGCCTTCCAGGTCAACACCCTGACAAAGTGCCTAGAGAATCAGGGTAGTGAAACAGTTAAGAGTTAGACTGTTCTCTGCTGGAATCCTGGTGCTTCTTTTTCCTGGCTGTGGGGCCACCAGCAAGTACTGACATCACCTCAGGATCGAGTTCTTCATCCATTCAATGAGGAACTCGTGATCAGCTTTGTATACAGAGCGTCCAGTACTGGGTCTGGCACACTGGCCGAGTGTCTGTTCAACCAATGTCAGGTGTCCCTGCTGTTTTGTTGAATTGTTTCTTCCTATTTAAAGAATCTTTTATCAAGCTGTACTGCCAACAGACGTAGTATTTGTGTGACAGAGTTAAACAGACCCAGATTTGACCTGATGTCTTGAATCACCAGGGACCTGGAACCGTAAGATATTTGTTGTGCAAATGTGCTTTTGTTCTAAGTTTCATTTTGAGCCCTTTATCGTAAGGAGAATAGTAGTCTGACTAGTAACTATAGCTGGCCTGAAGTCAAAATCTGGGTCCTTTTAAGAATATATAAATTATCAAATGATGTTGAAAATAACTTCTGACTGGCTCACTAAGAGTTTAAAAATGAAGTACTTCAAATCAAGGCAGAGAATATGAACACCACCAAATGACGACCAAGATTTTTATTGGTATTTGTGTGTGTGGACTGACTAGTCACCCCACAGAGCTCAAGGCTGACTTGAGAACGAGAGCTGTCAGTCTAATCAGGAGGTATCCAGGCATCTTTGTCACAGCATTCAGCCTTATCCAAAATTAAACCAGAGGTGGAAACATCTAGCAGAGAGGGAATGGTGCAGTGCTGAAGAACATGGGGCCTTGGGGTCTGCAAACCAGGGCCCAAGCTCTGTTCCTCTTTCTCACCCTCTTATCTTGAGCAACTTATTTATATCTTTTGATTTTGTTTATTCCTCTCCCAAAATAAGAGTACCTGCTTTAACAGACCCGGATGAGGCTTAAATGAAGTGAAGTACATTAAAGGTCTGGCACGATGGGTGGCAGAGGATACATGTTAGCTATTATCATTGTTGTTACAATCATTATTATGATTAGATCCAGGGACTCTTTCTAGAGCAGAGGACGTTCAGGGAAAAGGAAACGTAAACATTATTCAAAAAGAAGAAAACTGAGCTGAACATATACTAAAATATACTCCAACCCGCTTAGCATATTAGTTTGGTACAGGTTGTGACGTGGATGTGTGCCTTTGTACTTTTGACCACACTCTCCATTTGCCATTTTTTTCCCCAGCAACTACTGTCACCTTAGAAAACTATGTTAAGTTTCATCATCACAGAAAGCTGGAAGACTTATAACCCTGTAACTAAAATGACCATGCAACAGATTGTTGCCTTTCCTTGCTTTCCTTTTGGAACTTTACCTTGTGACGTGCAAAAATGCGCTCATGAGAGTCTTTCTACTTAGGTGCACAGCACATCTGAAGAAACCATTATAACACTGCAGACAAATTCCAGTCTAGTTGCTGAAGTCAGGCTGGCTATTGCCTGGAATTCTTACATGCTACTTCACGTGTCTAAGGGGCGGAATCCTGAGGTCAGTAATGAAGCAGGGGCGGGAGACCATGCCAGCCGCCAGGAACACCTCCTACTCCTTATTGTATTCGTTTTCAAGGGCTGCGTAACAAGTACCACAAACTGAGTGGCTTAAGACAGCAGAGTGTGTTGTCTTACAGTTCTGGAGGTCAGGGCTCTGAACCCAAGGGGTCAGCAGGGCCATTCTCCCTCTGAAACTTGCCTCCGCCTAGGCTTTGGTGGTTTGCCAGCAATCTTTGGTGTCCCTTGTCTTGTAGATATATCGTCTAACTCTCTGTCTTCACAGAACGTTCTCCCTGTGTCTTTTCATATTGTCTCCCTTCTGTGTGTATCTAGGTCCAAATTTGCCCCTTTTACAAGGACACCGTCATACTGGGTTGGGGCCCACAAATGAGACTTCGTTTTAACCTGATTATCTCTGGAAAGGCCCTGTTTCTAAATAAGGCCACATTCTGAGGGCTTCAACATCTCTCACTGTCTCTCTCTCTCTTTTTTTTTTAAGTTCATGAATCTTTTTAATTTCTTTTTTTTAAGTGCAGTATAGTCAGTTTACAATGTTATGCCAGTTTCTGGTGTGCATGTTGGAGAGGGTGTGGAGAAAAGGAAACTTGCCTACACTGTTGATGGGAATGTAGTTTGGTGCAGCCATTATTGAAAGCAGTAGGAGATTCCTTAAAAAAGTAAAAATAGACTTCGCATATGATCCAGCAATCCCACTCCTGGGCATATAAGCAGAGGGAACTCTAGTCCAAAAAGATACATGCCCCCAGTGTTCATAGCAGCATTATTTACAATAGACAAGACATGGAAACATCTCTTTGGTAAAATAATTTTTATGAGGGGACATCATTTACCCCATAACACCAGGGATCCTCTTTATTTAGACTAGATGGGTCTCTGAGGAACACATCAAATTATGGCAAGTGAGGGAGGACAACAGTTATCAGGCAAATTTAAATCTCTCTCCAACCATAGGGCCATACATTTCAATTTTTTAAAAGTAAATCTTGTCATTATGTTCTGAATGGCACACTGCATTGTTTGTGTGTGTGTGTGTGTGTGTGTGTATTAAAAATGTAAATTTGCAGAAGGTAAATACTTAGAATTCACTGTAAGTTTTGTAATCTGGTTGTAGCATTTCTATTTCATTGGTAACCTCAACAAATAAAAGTAGAGAAGGCCTTTGAGCATGAGTCAACTGTATCTTGATGATGTCACATGATTTGAATCTCTTTTTCTAGGATTTAGCCCAAGGAGGCAACTATCTTCCTTTAATATTTGCTTTCCACTGAAGAGACATTCAGAACAGGAAGATCTGGGACCTACTCTATTGTTAAGATCAATTTCAGGAAAAGGGAAGAATAGTTAATAATAATTACAAGTTCTTACGTGTGCCAGGCACTGTGCTAAGTGTTCTTAAAAAGCTCTCTACTGAGAGTTGTTAAATTTAATGGAATCTAATAACATTTAGTGGTGGAAAACGTGTAACTCATAACTTTATTGACTGTGTAACTCTGAGAATAAATATGGAGAGATCTCCCTTTTTAAATTCTTGTTTACTTAAAAACTTATTTTGATTTCCCCCCCCCCTTTGCTGCTTTCTTCAAAATTCCTTTGTCTGATGTATTTTTTGTATAGTTTCTTTACTTCTTGTTTTAAGAATCCAAAAACAGCATTGAAAAGGAAGTCAGTTTCTGCCCTCATGACACCTGACATGCATTGAATAATGGCCAATTGGCTGTCTTTAAACAATGAACACATTATTTGTGCACTTGATTGAAACATATACATATTTAAACACTGTGTGAAAATGTCCTCGTGTATCTTATTTTTACATTTACTTTGAAACTTCCTAGTCCTTGAGGTATTTTTATGGTCAGGCACATATGCATGCAATGATTGTATGACCACCCTTAGATTATGTATTGCGTCTAATGAAATTAGCTTTTTTGCTCACCCCTGGGCAACCTTTGGAAATAAGACAATAGTCTCAGTTGTTTGTTTCCTGGAGAAATGTTAATGATTAACTTGAAAAAGGAAGAATTTCTTTTCCTCCACTGCCTAATTTTTCATAATTCCATACAATTGCTATATACCTTATCTTTGTTTAATATAACCCATGCAAGATATTAACTTCTACAACACTGGTGACATGTATTTTTGGCTAAGAAGGAAGCACTGCCATACCTAAAGACTTCAGTTCTTGCCAGTTGGGGTAATTATTTTTTTATATTAAGCCTTGTCCGCAGCCAGAACATGTTGCACTCAGGCTTTGCTTTAATGGTGGTTAGATAAAACATCAATCTGATTTATTTGGATACTAACTACCTTTTGCCTGAATCCACATAATAACTAATGTTTTCCACATGTGCCCAGCAAATCTTTATTGGTGTACTCTAACACAATGTGAAATATAAAGAAATAATGTGAATTACTGCAACTGGGCTAAGAGTTTGCAGCATCTGAGGACTGTTCTTCGGGCTATGCTGAGGTGGACAACCCAACATAAATTGTGGGAGGTGACTTATTACCCTGTGGTGGATGAAGCATCAGCAGGGTGTTTAGTGGGGGGGGGGGGTCCTCTGTTAGGCTCAGGAGAGTGGTGTCTGGGCTAACTCAGAAGTCCCGCCTAACAGGCTGGGCTGAAGACAGAAGCCAGTTTGCTTGCCTGCTGGCTCGATGTTTGAGAGTCTGGATTGGGCATGATGGTCAAGGCACAGTCCTGAGCCTTCTATGGTGCCACCTCTTTTCATTTGCCTCATAGCGCTACTAGGTGGATACTAGTATTTGCTCCCATTTTATTCTGAGGAAAGTGAGGTTAAATGCCTTCTCCTTCTTGGTCACAGAGATAGCAAGTGATGGAGCAGAGATCTGAACCCTGGCATTTTGATTCCAGGTACCCCTTTGTTTGGAGTTAGCTCTTTATGATTCACTAAGCAGGCTGTAAGATAGAACGCAAAGGCATGGGCCTTGTGTGTCCTGGGTTCAAATCCCAATTCTGCTCTTAATAGGCAGGTGTCTTTGGGACCATCATTTAACCTTTCTGGGATTTAGTTTCATCATCTGTAAAATGGGGTTGCTGTGATGACTGAATGAGATCATCTATATTAATACCCAGCCTGACAGTTATTAAGTGTTCAGAAATGCCAGCTCATTTCCTTTCAAGCTACTGGCTCTACTGGCTCCAGCACCTTAAATGGGTCTCACAATGTGGTCCTTACTTGTTGTGCTGGGAATGACACCATAGTCACGCTGCTAACCGGCCATCACTCCAATAGATGTTTCTCAGATTTAGGGCCTTGGCCAAAGTTCCAGGAGTTTTGTTTCCCTTCAAGCAGAGGTAAATCCATCCAGACATCCTCCTTTTAAGTACCAAGGGCTGCATCTATTTTAGACCAAAAATAATACCTTGTGATTGGAAACGTTTCAGTAACATTATTTGTGTGTTTTATTGAAGCAGAGGTTACAATTATTAGCGACACCAGGAATTTCAGACATTTAAACACAGTCTTGACTTCTCCAGAGCAAACCACATCCCTGTGCAATTATTAGTTTATCTAAATACCTTCCATTCAAACTCTAAACTGGAGCCGGCCTCTGTGGGAGGTGGTCCCTCTGAGGGCAGACTCTCCACCATGCATCCATGGCAGGCAGACAAACTTGGAGCTCAGCTGGGGGTCGCAATAAAGGTGACTTGGTTCTATTAGCCAGTAATTTGCTACCTGGCTTGGGTCACTTCCTAGTCACTGCCAATTTGGCTAGGTTATCCCGAATCCCTATTTGAAGCTGACCTTAAGGATTTAAAAGAATTGAAAACAGGGTTTCCTTCCCTTGGAGTCCACTCCTTCTGTCACGTGATCTCTTTCTAGCATCCATTTCAGCCAATCTCTCACAACCCAACATCTGTACAAGAGAGGGAAACACAAACAAATTAAAAAAAAAAAAAAAACTCAGCCTATCCTTCAAAGACTCAGAATCTTCCCTCCAGTTGTGGGCTGAACATTTTTGTTGTTATTTTTGCTTATTTGTTTCATTTTAACAATAGTTTTTAATAGAAAGAAACTAGAATTCCTTTTAAATTTGCAGTAAGCAAGCAGAACATGTGGGCATATTGAATTACTAAATAAGATGAGGTAGGTCTCTTTTGAAAAGGGAATACCTAACACTCATCCTCACAATTACCATGATACGGGAATTATGATCTCCACCTACAGACGAGCAGCCACGACTCACAAAGAGGAAGGCACTTGTACGTGATCTCACGTAGGTGGGGCCAGGATTTGAACCAAGGTCCATACCATTGAAAGCCTATAGTTTTCTAGCTGTCTCCTGCTGTTCACAGTTGGGAGAGGCAAAGAAGCAAGGCTTGCGACCTTAACCACAGGTTCCAAACACCCAGCAGCAGAGTGATGGCCTCTGACAGGCTGATGTTTGCTGATGTTCACTGTTTGTTTCAAGCCTGTCTGTTCTTCCTTGAACATTAAACATTTGGTTGGACCAGTCTGAAAATGGCTGGTATACTTACTTACATTCAACAGGAGGTTGTAGAGTGTGCCATGTATCACCCTGGGAAAGGATGTGGAAGACATTCTCAGGAACCAGCTAGAAGCTTAGGAGCTGCTAATATCCCATTAAGCAGGGGTGTGATGTGAACTTATCTGAGGTTTGGGAAGATGGTTGACAGCAGTATGGAGAGTGGATTAGGAGAAGGAGTGAAGGGAAGACATTTCAAAGGCATTTTGCTGGTCCAAACAAGAAGTCATGAGGGTCTGACAGATACTTTCTCACAGAAAAATTTTAGGAGAATAACTTAGACCTTCTGTGAATTAGTGTACCAGACGGGGTTTCTTAGTAAGTGGTCCCAATTCTGGCCAAGTTTCTCTTTTAGGACCTCTCCTATCCCAACACCTTAGGGGAGGAGATGATTTAGTTCTGGGGTGCCACCTTCCCTTTACAAAGCCTAACTCGTTTGGTGTTGGGGGCAGAGGTGGAATTTTGGATTACAGTGAGATGCATCCGGGAGCACCGAGGCCCCATGGATGAAACAGCTCCACCCACTGAGAAACTCTGTCGCTCAAATGGCTGAAGGGGAGGGAGCAATGTTCTCGCTGAGAAGTAGGACCATGTCTAGATCATGAAAGCTCCATACTACAGAGGCTCAGTCATATCTCCTGAGACAATGGGGAGGTTAGAAGCCAAGCTGTGTGGAGAGGCGGAGTAATGTGCATATTGTCATTTTTTAAAGCGCACCCAGGCAAAACGGGAGGCAGGGAAACGAGTGAGAGAGTATTGCAGTAATCCTAGTGAAGATAATGAAAGCATGAAGTGAGTGAGTGGTTGTAGCAAAGGAGAGGAGAGAATGGAAGTGGGAGAGGTTAAGGGTTTAGAATCTACTGGGCTTGGTGGCTGACTGGATATGGTGTGGGAGGTGGAGTCTGAGAGCGATCCTGGATACCTCTGGATTTCTGGAGTGGCTGATGTTGGTGCTTCTTCATTGAGACAGAAGACAGGGGAGGAAGAGCTTGTGTGGGAGGGCGGTCAGGAGTTCAGTTTGGGATAGTTGCATCTGAGGGTCTGTGGGACCCCCATATGGAGCTAGTGGTCCAGGAAGCAGTTAGCTAGAAGAGCCCTCTCTCACAAGACAGCCCCAGGATGGAGATCCTCTGAGCACAGGTGTCAGGTGAAGAAAGAGGAATAGATGGTGAGACTGGCAGGAAGAGAGTGAGGAAAAAGAACCTGGTGATTAATGGCTGGTTTTAGAAAAAAGGGTATAAATTCTTACCTACCTGCCTTCTTCAAACTGCTCCTTTGTTGGATGGGGCATGCACAACCAGACTTATGTTCAACAGCAGAGAATTTCACCTAACCCTCAGGTGATTGGTTCATTTATTCCTTATTACGGCAATTTTTATAAAAAATTGGGGGGGTAGTTAGGTTTTATTTATTTATTTATTTTAATAGAGGTACTAGGTGTTGAACTCAAGACCTTGTACACACTAAGCATGGACTCTACCACTGAACTATACCCTCCCCCAGCAATTTTTTAAAAAAAATTTAAATCTTCAACCAAAATGTACCAAACTAATTAAAAATTTTCAAAAAATCTTAATTACTCTCATCACTCAACTCGATCTCTTCTATCACAACCCCTCACAACCCCTGCAAAACATTTGGGAAGCCATGTTATAAGACATTTGGTGCTTTCTCCAGATGCCATTCATTCATTCACTCATTCATTCTGTTTTGCATTTATTTGTCCATTTTTCCAGTAAATATAATTGAGCATCTCCCGTGTGTGAAGTGCTGTTCAGGCCCTGGAGTTTTAGTGGTATATAAGACTGGCAAGGTCCTCTAATCTCGTGGAGTGTACATGTTAGTGAAGGGAGATCATCAGAAAACACAGAAACAAATAAGGAAGAAAATTTTAGCATGCCCATTGAAACATTGCCATTATTATCTCATGAATCTAATTTAAAAGAGAAAAAATATTGGTAGAATTTTGACATGTAAGTAGTAATGGATTTCTGAGTCCCTTAATGGTGTATTTCTATGGTTATATTTTCTAGAATCTGTTGATTCCCTAAGATGAACACTCAGGTACATTTCATTTTCTGTTATTGTTTCTGAACAGATTCCCCCCACCCCCCAATCTCTCCTCCACTATGAACTGTCTGCCTCTGGATCTGGAGAGTGAGGAAACCAGGTATGACATTATAAGACTTCTCAGACCCTCCTTCTGTGAGCGGGGAGGGGGGCTCCTGGGCTGTCTTTGGAATCCCAGGGTGTGAAAGCACTCTTGCTCTCCAGGAATGCCCTCCTCGGAGCACTGGGAATAGACTTGACTTGCTCACCCAGGTGTATTTAAACAATCCCTTCCTTAGAGGATTTAAATAATTCTCTTCCTTCACCCAAATGAAGTTCCATGAAAATAGTTTTTCAAGTCACACAATTAGGTGATCATACAGTGAAGCAGTTGGGCCAGTCAAAACTGTACTTGATGAAAAAAAAAAAACAAAAAAAAACTGTACTTGATGAATGAATAATTCGAGAGCTTCTTTATAAAAGTGACGGGTTTTTAAATGGCCACCATATGGGGGCAGGCAGGTGGCTGGCAAAGGTTTCTGTCCTGCTTTTGCTAGACAGGCTGCCCTCCAGCGTGCTGTCAATGAAGGGCACTGATACAAAATGATTCCTGAAGCCTCTTGCCAGGCAGTGTCTTGACAGAGGACACTCCTGCCTGAGCAGGCGGCAGGTGCTGGACCGGGCTGAGCCCCGAGCTCGCCCGCAGTTATGCTGTCATCCTCTTTCAGCTCTAATGCTTCATGACAACTGCCTACCTGGACTATGATAATGGCAGAAAACCTCTGCAAAATTGATGGGGGATTTCACACAGAAGAGTGGCTTCTCATGTTACATGAGGCAGAACACTCTGGGTTTTGCCAGTGGGAGACAGAAGGTTAGGGTCAAGACCTGGGCAATGGTGTAGATTTGAAAATCCAAATTTGCGGTTGACTCGACCTCCTCCCTGGCTCTGCGTGTCACATACATTTGTTTTCTCTCGAATGCATAAGCCTCAGCTGTTCTTAGAAAAATGTTACCAAAAGACTATCTTTGAACTGGGTTCCATATGACATTAAGTAACATAGAAGGCTGACAATAAATGTCGTGAGTCAGTGCTTCCACCCTGGCTCAAGGAGAATAAATCCCACATTGTCCTTGGTTGTCTGGAGCAAGCTGAATATTTTGCGTGAATTACACAGCTGATTGAAGCTTATTCAGTGGTTCATAGTCGATCATTTATGCCGTGCCATTTAACATCCCATCTCTGCACAGATCAAAATCACATTTTTATCCCAAAACTTTGTTGTTATTTAGGTCATCAAAATTATTAAAACTAAATTAATTTGATTTAGTTGTTTTGTTTCCTGGCTTTTAGGAATGGAAAAGATACAGATACCCTGAGACAATAAAGAGCCGAGCAATAATCAGAGAAGTAAAATGTTAAACCCCAACTAATAGAAAATCAAGGGAAATAACACATGTAACATGCTTAATCAAGATGCCTTGACAAATCTAAGCTTTTATTATTTATTATTAGATGAAGACTTAATCACCAGGACCTTTGGTGTTTTGGTCAGTGTTCTGACATTTTCCTCTAATCCTGGTGGCTATATAAGCAGGAAGGGGACAGCGGATGGTTCATTTGCATACACATTTCTGTTAGAATTTAACAGGCAACTGAATGGATGTGTGGAGCGTGCTTAAAAATGGGTACCCTGAGAGATACACCGCGTCTCAAGAGTGATCTTTAAAACTGTGAAACTTAAGGCCATTTCTAATGTTACCTAAATAATAGAGATACTGTTATTCTACCATAAAGCTGAAAATGGACAGTAATCAGAACATACGCCTTGAGGAAACACTGTAAAATAAAAATTTCCACTTCTTTCCTCTCACTGGAGACTCGGCATTTCAGGACTGTCTGTGCCATAGTCCTTACTGTATCTATCAGAGGATCATTTTTGAATAGGCAGCAGCGAACCCAGTTTGGTGGCAAAGATATTTTTAAAAGACCAAAAAAAATTAATGACATCCTGGGTACCAAACATTTCCTACAGTGTTCACAGCTTTAAATACTAATCTTGTACTTATTATATTTTATCTTATTTTGCTTTATTTTATGTAACAGACACTTTGGGAGCATTTATTATATGCCAGTACTATTCTAAGCACTTTTCAAATAGTGACCTCACATTACTATATGGGGCAATTACTATCTTAAGCCCCTTACAGATCATGAAACTGAGGCGATGAGGATAAGGAACATACCCTGAGTTTATGTTCTTAATCACCACGCTGCCACTCTATCAGTGCTTCGGGGACAGCCATGCTGTATTTCAAAGGGTACATCAAGCTTTGAGGTTAATTTTTCCCATATGAACAGGGGTGTCCTACAGGATATCTTACTAAACTTCAGAGAAGTTTTAATTTTGTAGTTTTCTCTCAAAAATTGGAAATTGCTACTAATTGGTTGTTTTATCTTTGAGCATTTCAACTTTTTTGAGTGTAAATTTTTTTCTTTACTATAAAATGCTTTGTCATAGCCTTCCACTACCCTCATCCCCTGAGATAATTTTAAAATGAAAACTGGGAAATGGTTGCCTGATCACATGCCCATGACTGCCTTCTACCTCTGGGGACCCTGCAGGATATACTCAAGTTGAAAGAAACTCCATCTCCCCAGATTTGGGATCTCTAAGAAGGTCAGGACCTCAGGGAGGGCAGAGAGAGGCTGCAGGTGCAGAGCGCTGATGTCTCCCGTGCCACTGGCGCGTAGGGGGTGAGGGGCACGTTGCTGCTGGAGGCTGGGGAGAGGAGAAAGGGTCCTGCAGCTGCTGGGCTGGGTCCCTGCTCTGGGTGCAGAGGCCCTAGCTGGCTGCTGGCACTTCATGACCAATCCCTGAACCCCTACCTTTTCACTCACAGCCGGCCAGTCAAGCACTGCCCCAGACTCGAGAAGTCTGAGCTGCGCGGTACTCATGGACCCACTCCATGACATTAGCATGACAGGAGAAAGCAAAGGGATCTCAATTACTTGAAGAAGAGATTTCTCTATGGAGGAAGAGATAAAGAAAGAAGTGGAAGAGAACTTGAAAAACAAACAAAGAATTGAGAATGCTTTAGCAATGCTTTAGGAAATGATGAGAACAGTAAAATCATACTTTTAAAAAAAATAATTCATTAGTGGAAGAAAAAAGAGAATCCATACCACTGAAAATAAAATTAGTGACCGATAAGATCAAATGGAAGAACGATTTCAAACACATAGCAAAGAAATGAAGTGAAAGAAATGAAAATCTCAAGTGAAAAGACGGGATAAGAAACAAGGAAGACAATTCCAGGAGATCTAATAAACAAATAATAACCATTCACAAAGTAGAGAAAGGAAGAAACAGAAGTGAAGCAGAAACGGTAGTGTGTGCATGTACATGACCATACATGTGTGTATGTGTATGAATGAATCCCTGAGCCGAAGAACACTTGAATTTTCAGATTGAAAGGGCTCAGCAAATCTCAAGATAGGTTAAAATTTAAAAATGCTGTCAAGTAAGCATATCATTCTCCCCTACCTGCTCTGCATTATTATCTATTTTACACGAGAACACTGAAGGAAGATTTTTTTGTTTGTTTTGCGAAGAAAAAAATCCAGTTAATTCCAGGGCAAAGTATTTTTTTCACAAGGTGAGATTGCAACAATGAACAAGACAGATTCAGTCCCTGCCTCAGACCTTAGAGTCCAGTCGGGGTAGACCAGTGAATATGAAAATGGTATGTTATTCACCCTGTAACAGGAAACCCAGGGAGCTGTGGGCAAACAGGTGAGGACCCTGTGACTCAGACTGGAGGGAGTGCTGTCTGCACTAGACCTGGAGGAAGAGCATTAGTGAGCTAGAAGAGGAGGAAATGTTCCCAGAGTGGTAAAGGAGCTCATGTTGGAAGAATTGGAAGAAATCTTGCTGGCAAGATTCAGGGAAAAGAGTTGGGGCTGGGAAGGCAGAGAGGGAGATGAAGCAGAGAGTTAAGCTGGGGCCAGATCAATTATCAAGCACTTTCTATGTTTTGGGTACCATTCTGGATGTTTTTATTTTCATGATGGCCATATGATGTAGGCACATCCCCACTTCTCAGATGAGGAAACTGAGGCAAGGAGAGGTTAACTAACTTGCCCAATATCATCTAGCTAGTTAAATGGTGGAGCCAGGCAGTCTGGCTCCAGAGCCCACATCCTAAGAATGCTGACAAAGAAAGGATTTTATTTTTTAGCACTGGTTGACCTTAGGAACCGTATCTAGTGGTTTCAGACATAAGAGGATAGTCTTGGGTAAGCCACCCTCATGTAGCCCCACTGCAGTAGCTGACATACATGCCCGCCTGTCGCATCTGTGGACTTATCTGAGTGCTCTTAAACCGTGGGTAAATGATCCCCAGGCTGTCTTTAAGATAATTAGAAACAAATGGAAAATAGTTCTCCTATATTATCAACAGCATATCAGCAAAACTTGTGTCTTAAAATGTGCATTCAATTTCTAATATTAAAAAAAACGTAGTTAAAGCCATATGTTGGATATTATCACGCATCTTTGTGAAATTAGTCGGAGACCCATTTGA
The DNA here is from genome assembly GCF_048773025.1 of Camelus bactrianus. Classification (NCBI taxonomy): domain Eukaryota; kingdom Metazoa; phylum Chordata; class Mammalia; order Artiodactyla; family Camelidae; genus Camelus; species Camelus bactrianus. The sequence goes on from NC_133543.1 coordinate 79,900,091, forward strand.
ATAACCATTTTGTTTAGATCAAACTTACTGGCAGTTTTCTTTTTTTTTTTCCAAGGCTTTCCTCCCCTTTGCCTTGGACCCTTCTGCAAATCCAAATATGAAAGAAAAAGTCTGTGTGTGTGTGTGTGTGTGTGTGTGTGTGTGTGTGTGTGTGTGTGAGAGAGAGAGAGAGAGAGAGAGAGAGAGAGAGAGAGAGAGAGAGAGAGAGAATGTGTGTCCATATGTGAGTGCCTACAATGGAGATGAATTATCAAACCCCAGAGTCTTAGGTTTGGAAGACTGTTATTTGGAGAGATGGATGAAAGGTGGGGAAGTCAGCAATTGTTCAAGAAGAACATAGTTGCTGATAATTAATATAGAATGGGTCCAAAAGGGCTCTTTCTTTTTCTCCCTTTTTTTCGCCGAGGACTTTGGCGGGGGTGGGGAGTGGTGGGGTAGTGCTGGTCTGCTTTGTCTAATCTTCTAGTTATTCCCCCAAATGCCTAATGACCATATCATGTAGCTCTAGGAGAAAGCCTTTTGAAACCTCTGCCCAATCAATGCTTGGGAAACTTTAATCATTGTTGTTTTGCTAATTTCCCCATTTAAGGTCATCATAAGTAAGTAAACACTGGGTTGTCTGGATTTTCTGAAATAAGCAGTCCCTTGAAAGATATGCTTTCAATGTTATCTTCTATTTCTAGAGAACGAGAATCACAAAAGGAGTTACACTGGTATATTTGGGAATGCAAAATGTTAAACAACCATTTTGTACCCAATAGTGAATCACCTTGATCTACATGTTGTGCAGACATGAATTCACAATGGGCCCTAATGAATGCTGGAAGAAAGTCCATCAGTATCCTCAACCAGGACATTGGAAGTCAAGGGTCCTGTAGATTTCTACAAATTAAAAAAAAAACTCACATTTTGTAGCAAGTTAGTTGGCTTTCCCTAGAAGACACAAGCAAAGAAGTAAATGGTTTAAAAAAAATAAAAAGGATAAAAGGATATTTCTGATCACTGAAACTGAAAGGGCCTTGTAAAACACAGAGTTTAGCCAAGGTAAGAAAAACAAAAAATCAGGAATAAACATGAAATCAGTTGATTTAGTCTGCCTTAAGTAAAACTGAACAACAACAAAATCTCTTGATTGTAGGAGCTGAATCAGCAAATAGAAGAAAAGTCTCCCCAAGAATCAACCCTATATTTACAACCCACTTGAGGTTTTTCACTCTGACAGACTAGTCACTAAGTATAGATGGTCCTCCCACTGTTGGTTTGTACAACTTTAAATTTGTCTCTTTCTTTGGTCTGGGCCTCAGGATATATTCTAGGTTCAGACTGTGTCACTTTGTGCTTTTTAACTGATGCTTCATCTATAACAAAGAGGCTAAGATTTTCCATGAGAAGTTTTCTCATGCAAAAACCTTGTGGACAACTCATCTCAATGCCTACTAGGGGCAAAAATAAGGAAGGCCATTGGGAATAAATGCCATTTGCTTTGGTAAATATGTATGGAGTATCTACCTTGTGTGAGATAATTGGTTAGATGTATCAAGAAAGCAAACCTAGGTCCTTATCTTCAGGGCTGTGTGCATTCTAGTAAGAAGGTAAGACAGATGAATATTCCAGTTTGAGACAAGGAGGATTAGAAAAGAAACAGGGTTAAAAAGATATTTTTTTAAAAGAATTGTTTGTGTTCAAAGGAAGGAACAAGAGCACTTCCAGATGAGGGAATCAGAAAGTGGCACTTTCCGTTAGACTCTGAGGAACAGAGAGGATTCTGAGAGGCGGGAGGTAGGCAGCTTCAGAGGGAGAAGAGCATGGTTGAACACATGTGGAGAAAGAAGCTATTGGAGGTGCCCATTGAGGGGGCCTGGGAGGCAGAGGGCAGCCACGAATGATGGGCTGGAGCCACTGTTTCAGAGCCGCTGTCAGACAGAAGTAGGGTTAATAGCCATTTGAGAACTAAATTGTACAGAAGATAGTGCTGGAAAAGATATCCACCTGGGTTCAGAGAAGACAGCTATGCCAGTGAAGCAGTGATAACAGTCAAAGTGTAATTTAAAAAGAATGCCAAACTCTGGGAGAGGAATTTTTGAGGCAAGATGATGATTCCAGTCTCAGTAGTTGACATACCAAGTCTGGGGTCAGTTTAGATGAACATCACAGACAGAATTTTAAGGAGGGAAAACATTTTTCTAAATGAAAGGCTCAGATAAAAGGTTAACAGATACATTTTTCACAAAGAGATGGGGCATTTAGGATGGGTGAGATTTTAACACGTAGCATGAGTCAAGATACTGTGAAATGCCAATTTATGATAGTTTGTCTTTATCCTACAGGCAATGAGAAATCGCAGAAAAGTTTTTGAGCTGAGGAGTGACTTTTAGACAATTTTTATGTTTTTAGATGAGATGAAAAAGGTTGGAAGGGGAGAGAGGAGTTGGGGAGAAATGCCAGGAGATTTTTGCAATAATAAAAGAGCAAGGGATTAGGAAATCTAGGTTGGTAACAGTGGGAATGGAAAGGAGGAAACAAAACTGGGATGTTTTGAAGGAAGGAGCGTGTCAGGGAAGACTGTGGTTTAGGGCTCAGGAAGATCTGGTTCTACTCCCTTCTCTGACACTTCATCACTATTTGTCCTCGAGCAAATATAGTCATTCGGTACCTCTCTGAGCCTCAATTTCCTGACCTGTAAAATGAATATGAATAGCATGCCATCCCATTGCACTGTTATAAATATTAAAAAGCAAAACCATGTAAAGTTCTTAGTATAACATCATAAAACTAGTGAAGAATGCTTTTTGTTACTAAAAGTACAAAAACGTACCTTAGCCACAGCAATGATTGTGAAGAGTGGGAGAATCAACAGAACCAGGTCTTAATTAAATATGAGTAAAAGGAAAGGAGTCACTGATGACACATTTTGAACTTGGGTTACTGGAAGTGAGACCATAGAAACAGAGAAACCAGGAGTGGGGAGCTGAGAATGACAGTGAGGCCGTGCTGAATGGAAGAGGTGGCCCTGCCCTCCAGAACTGAGGACGAGACAGCCCTCCCCCCGAGCCTGTCCTCTGGGCCTATGGTGGCAATGGCCACTAGCATCTGAACAGTCTTTGCAGTCATTCTTCTTTTTCTTGAACATTAACCCACATTTGCAGCCACATAACCCTATCAGCCCGATTCCTGCCTGTAGAGTCCCAGAAGTTTGATAGCCTTCCTTTATTTTGTCATGGCTCTGTCCCCTTCAGCCCAGATTGGCAGTTTCTGCTGAGATGTTGACTAGATCCACAAGTCACATGCCTAATTGCTTTAGCAAATGGTTGTCCAGCTACACCTTTGGAGTTTTCTCTAGAGTGTGCTCTCATTTTTTGCAACATGGATGGACTGAGTGTTTTCCAAATCTTCAAGTCGTGGTTTCTTCTGCCTCTTTAATTTCTCTCTCTCCTCTCGCATTTTACTAAGAGCAGTAAGGAGAAACCAGGCTGGGCTGGAAACCTCTGACTAAATATCCAAGTGCATCGCTTCTAAGTTCTACTTTCCATTACACAGAATACAATTCAGCCAAGTCTGCTACTGCTTTATAACAAGGGCCATCTTTCCTCCAGTTTCCAATAACATGTTCTTCATTTCCACCTGAGATTTCACCAAAGGCACTCTTAAAAATCACATTTCTAGCAACATTCTCTTCAAGGCATTTTTGGCTTTTTCTATCATGTACCTCAGAAGTCTTCTAGCTTCCATCCACACCCAATTCCAAAGCACTTCCACATTTTAAGGTATTTGTTATAGCAGCACCCCATTTCCCAATACCAACATCTGTATTAATTTGTTAGGGTTGTCATATCAAAGTACCACAAACTAGGCGGCTTACACAATAGAAATTTATTTTCTTACTGTTCTGAAGGTCAGAAACCTGAAACTGAGGTGTCTGGCAGTATTGATTCTTCAGGGCTGTGAGGGAAAGAGGTCTCCTAAGCCTGTCTCCTTGGTGTACTCTCTGTCTCTATACGGCATCTTCTCTATGTGACTCCTCTCTCTGTGCCCCAGTTTCTCCTTTTTATAAGGATGCCAGTCATGCCAGATTAGGACCCACCCTGAGGACCTCGTTTTGATTACTTTTGTGAAAACCCTATCTCCAAATAAGGTTACATTCTAAGGTACTGGGGGTTGAGATGCCAACTTCTTCTTCTTTTTTTTTTTTTTTTTAGGAACACAACTCAACCCATAAAAGTTGAATTCTGAGGGTTGAATCAAGAGGGTTTTACAACCAAATTTTTCACATGTGGATTTTCTAACTCAGTCTTGTGTTTTCAGAAGATTATAGTTTTTGACATTTCTCAACTGCTGTTTTTTGGTTTTTTTTTAATTGTAGTCAGTTTACAATGTGTCAGTTTCTGAGGTTTTGGTGAGAACTTCAGGTCCAGGAGAAAGAAGCAGATGAAGACATAAATATTTGCTTTTTGCTGAATGATAGGAGCTTCATGGCAGGGGGTGGGGAGAGCAATGAAATGGTAAAATTGATTCATTTTCCAGCCTTGCCATATATGGGTCTCTTGGCTCCCAACAAAATGAGCTTCCTTTGATGAACTGCTTTTCCATCTTAGTCTTTCTCTGCCAGAGTAGAAACCTCTCCTGCAAAAACCTCTTAATAAGGACAATGGGATTCATCTCTCTTAATAGAATTTAATCACAAGACTGTCTAGTGACCTGCTTCAGATTCTTCCACGTACAAAAATTATCATTTTTATGGCTATTTTGGAGTTTACTTATGTTGGAGACAACCTTAAAGAAACTGCAAAATAGGCCTCTTTGCCGCGGAACAGCAACTGAATGCTGTGTGATTTAACGAAGGTTCTAACCTATAGAAAATCCTAGAATTCCAGTGTATTTGCACTCTAGTAATGATATTAGAAACATTAACTTGTGAAGCGTTTTCCCCTCGCAGCATTATATTATACTCCATGGACTCAGAATTCTCAGGGTTTCTGCACTACTGACTCGGTTGTTCGCGTTTCCTTTATTTTTGATCCCCCTTCTTGCCTTCTTTCATTTTATTTTTCACTGTGATGTACTTCCTGTTCTATGCAAAAATGAAACGCTTGACCAGAAATATTCAAATCTATGCGCATGAACACGGGAAAGAGCCTGCTTATTATCTATGAAATCTGGATCAGACACTTTCTGATTGTCTGCAACATTTTGTCAGACTCTCCGTGAGTCCTGTCATCTGGCACAGACTCCTTCCCTCGTGGAAGGCCTTCCCAAGCCTGGGTCTGGTTTGTCAGTTCCCATCTTCTGACTGACAGAGCCAGCTTACTCTGCGTTGATCGTCACCCCCGTCACCATGCCAAGGAGACAGATGGAATGAAAGAAATAGGAATCAATAAGATGAAAAAAGTTTAATTTCCTTGGTCTTCCCACAGTATGCCACCTTCATTCCAAAGCTAGAGTTTTCAGAGAAATGAATATAGCTCCTTTAAAGAAAACGAGGGGTTTAGAAGCCCCTCGATTGCCTCGGAGTTTGCTTTGCCACGGCCTGACTGTCTTCTTCTTTTTCTTTCTCCTTTCTTTATAAATACAATATTTATTCTGGGTATAATTTTCCCACATGTTTATTTTTGTTTTGACTACATGTCGTTATTAAAAATGAGAAATATGAAAGAAATCCATATAGGACTATATATGCTTAAGTTGTAAAGTGTGTTAGAAAGAAGACTTTGAAGTCAAACAGTCTATGGTTCAAATCATGGCTCCACTATTTACAGGCTCTGTGATCTTTGGTACTTTGTTGGACCTCTTTGAGTCTCGGTTTCCTCACCTGTAAGAATGTCAGCCTTGTGCTGTGGGTAGGTCTTGAGGGGAAGCCCGCAGGGTATCTGGAGCAGGGCCTCATGCTCCATCAGCACCCACTGATGGTGGCCATTATTACACTTTACTCGTGGACTGCTGAAACACAGAGGCAGATGTAGAAAACAATAAACATTTATAATACGGAAAACCTTAAAAAAATGTGGTCATGAGATTTGGTACTTTTTCAGTTGGAACAGACAATACATTTTGGGGCACAAACCAAAAGACTGATAGTAAAGTTTTAAGCACATGCTAAAAGATTTTTGTAGCTTTTAATGGCCTATGGAATTTTGTGCTTGGAAATAGTTGTCTAACATTTTATTCAGATTATAATCATATATAAGCCCAATGCTTCTGGTAGGATGGAAGCAAAAAAAAAAAGTGTCTAACCACACAGAAAATGCCAGTTGATTAGTACCACTGTCATAAAACTCCCTGCAGAAACATGTTGCAACTAATTTTCTTAGAATATTTGGTTCACTAATATTAGCTCAAATGGTAGAGAAGACAAAGATAAGCTTCCTTCAAAGATAAGTGAAGCTGGACACTAGTTAAATTGGTAAGAACAGATTTTAATCAGTTATATACTATCACAACAGGCAGGAGGGTCCAGATGGAACTGAACTCGATCTGTACAGAGGTGACTGGGTATTTTAGAGAGAGAATGATGGAGCAGGGAGAGGGGTGAGTGGGAGCCCTGCAGAGCAGGGGAAGTGAAAAGTTACAGAGGGTTGGCCAATGTCAATGCTGACTGGGCCAGTTGTGTATTAGCTGGCAACTACTAAAGCTAGGAGTCCATCCTGTCACAGAGGCTGCGACACACAGGCCCTGTCCTTCCTGATGATCACATTTTACAGGAATGGCTTTCAGATCCTTGAGAAAGACACTCCTGAGTTACAGGAGAAACGTACACATCTGAAAGTGACAGAGGAAGAATTAAGAATTATAAGCCCCTTTTTGGAAAATGTTCTAAGAAAAAGTGGCTAGAGGCCCACCATAAGGTGTTGGCTGGAACAAACTAAATTCTGTTGGCAGCCTTGCACTTTCTGAGGCAGGTACTTTGTGGGGTCGGGGGTGGGATCGTTCTAGGGACGCAGCCTTGAACTGTTAGAAACTATTTTAGTGTTGTTTAAGTCACTTGATGTCAGTGGAGAGGGATGGATGAAATAATTTGTGTTGAGAGTCCCAATTCTCAAAGTTGAGGCCTAGTCAAGAAGAGGGCTCAGAGGAGCCCAACTGGAGTCCGGTCAAGGAGTGAAGCTTCATCATTTCAAGTCAAGCAAAAATGCTGATGTACAAAAGTGGCTGTAAATAAAAATATAATCATTCACGCATCTAAAGGACCATTTTGACCACCAATTATGTACCAGGCCCTGTGCTAAGCTCCAACAGGCTTGATGGCCTGCCCATATAGAATTGAGAGTCTACAGGAGAAAACAGACCACAAAACCAAAATGAAACAAAACAAAATGAAAAACCTCATCATAAATTAATTACAAATATCATTTACTTTTCACATCTGTTAAATTTTTAACTGATAAGCCAAAGAGAACAACAAGCTATTTTGTTGTTGTTGTTGTTGTTGTGTTTTGTTTTGGCTCCTTGTCTCGGCAGAAATTTTAAAAACTGGTAAGACTGAGGAAGCTATGAAGTTGAATATGCTCATAATCTACTGATGAAAGCGTACGTTGATACCATTATTTCTTGGCAACTGTTTCAGCAATATATTGGGAGAGACTTAAACATATTCATAGCTTTCAGTCTCCCATTTCCACTTCTAGAAATTACTCCTAAAGAAATAATCAGAGACAGGTATATAGTTAGATGTATAGTATGTGTTTATCCCAGTATTATCTAAGTAGCAAATAATTGAGTCTAAATTCTCACTATTACGGATTACTAGGTAATCGAAGTATATACTGTATGTTTTATAATACATATATCTTATTTATATTATAAGAACATCTGAAAAGAAATTTAGCAAGCGGCTTTGTCAGTCTGCATGTGTGGTATTAAAGCGCTTTTAATTATCTTATTTAAATTTATCCATGTTCTTTTTTTTTTTTACAAAGTGTTTTTATCGTCAGAGGTAATCATTGTAAGATTTTGTGAAATTTCTTCAAATATTGTGGCTTAAATGAAACTCAAAGTGCTTTTTAAATTGTAAAATATAACAAAAATTAAAGAGATTCCTATTATTGTCACTGGGACTATTAGTTGTGTGTTCAGTGGACTGCATGCCAAGTCGTAAACATTTAGGTCTGTGCTTGACTTAGACTCAGGTTTTGTGTAACATGCACATTTTTTGAAGGATGAGTGTAATTCTAATACTATTATCATTAAACTACTTTGTATCCCTCCAAAACAAAATATTACCTGGTATTCAATATAGGAACAGACTAGATGTGGTAAAATACGACCTAAATACACTTCAGCTGCCTCTGAGTGAATGCAAACAGCCAGAAAGTCAGTCTCTGACGAACTGTCAGGGTTTTCTTTCTTTTTTTCTTTTTTTTTTTTTAAAGTTGCTTCTCTAGTTGGATACTCCAAGGTTTTCAGGATGCTTAAGAGATGTATCTGAATATTACCTGCCCTTTGTGATGTCCTCAATCATAAATTCTTCCTGCCAAGACACTAATTAAAGGACGCTGTGCTCTGGGTAGGTAAGCAGGGTCACTTGTCTCAACCCCTTGTGAAAGTGCCGTCTCCAAGTTTCCTTCTCTCTCAAGAGCCTCTCTGCCTCACTCCAACATTCTGTTCTTTGAGTCTTCATTCTTTTGATGCCCTTTGGTTTTCACGTTGTATCTTGAGCTGTACCGTGAATAGCTATTCTCTGAACCTTTCCCTTAGCTGCTGATGGCTCAGCTGTGCATAATTTAGGGTTGTGCAGGATATTAAAGGGTGGACAGCATCTTCAGAATGGTTCATGGACCTTGTCGTAAGTAACAACAGGCATGTGAGGAGGAAGCTGGGAGCAGGGTTCCACAGGAATCTTCACTGGGTGGCAGGTGTTAAGAGGCCTGTAGAGGTGGATGAGGATTTTTATTCTTATCTTTCTAGGCTTTATGTTGGGTAGTTGAGCTTCCATAGAAATGCTCACAATGCTCTTATTGCTTGAATCAAGGTTAAATAGACAAATGCATAGTAATGTCCCTGGCCCCTTAGTTAAAGCTCTCTTTCTAACAACCTGCACATAGAACAATATGATTGTCCTGGATTTATAATGGTCAATGGCTATTGAATTCATGTAAGAATTCTGATTGGGATATTGTCTGCCAAATATTTACAATATATGCTGAAAAGAAAGATTTGCATACTGCTTCCAATCTTTAAATATTCATATATATACCTAGACATACATCTGTATCTTTGGTAAATATATGTATATATTTGGTAAAAATGAAAACATAGAGTCCTCACTAAAATAGAACAACATAAAAGCACCAGTAAAAAAACCCAAAGATTTGACTTGTGTGTAAAAAAAAAGAAAAAAGTTTTAAAATTTCGTCAGACTTTGCAAAATATGGATACTACTTTGTCAATACAGGATATAAAAGAAGGAGCTCAAATTAACAATTACAATGTGGTAAAACTGAAGATTTTTTTAAATTAAAAGACAAAACATCTGGAAGAGGAAGATACAATAATTATTAGGTTTTACTGAGCCTGTCAAATTAAAAGCATCCAAGACAAGTGTAAATCTATTTATTTAACATAAATTTGTTTGCCACAGCTGTATGCTGGGCACCATGTGAGGTATATGGGGAATGCAAAGTTGACTCACACACCTAACCTGTCTTAAAGATGCACAGAGGAAAGATCACATGAAGACACAAGACGGCGACCATCGACAAGCAACTAGACCTTTGGACCTTCTAGACAGCCAGTTATGTAAGATCACTGAGGTCATTTTATTTATCTGATAATAGTTACATTTTATATGACTGTTATGTCATTGTGGAGTTTTGCTGGAAAACTTGAATTAAAAGAATTAATGAATCAGGATGCAGAAGATCAAAATATTTGAAGTTCACCATCTTCTCTAGTTGAGATGGTCACAAGAGAGAATATGATGCTTAAGAATTCTCAGGCAGGCAATCTTAAGACACACAAAAGAAGAAAAAAATGAATTAAAAAATCTAAACAAAATTAAGTAGAAGATGAAAAGTTAAAAAGAATAATAAGAAAAAAGAAAAGTAGGCATTATATGACTAGAGATGGGAAAGGCAATTTAAGCTTATACTACCTCAAATAGCACTGGGTTTTGTGGTCAGATTATTTCAAGACTAAAGAAGTCGTAGTTTCAGTAAGGTTTCCTTTTTTCTAGATTTCTCAGATCTTTCAAAACATCCCTCTATAAGTCACCGCAGCACATTAACCATAGAATGCATTGTTCCATGGTTGTTGCAGTATTTGGCTTTCAATCACCTTTAAGTGTAGAAGACATTTAAAATTAAATAATCCATGAAGTCACCTAGAAAATAAGAAAACATGCGATTACCATGCGTTTATTAGTGAGCCACAGATTCCTTGCTGTCTCAAGCCAGTATGACTACATGAAAAGAAGCCTTTCGTAATAATTCAGCTGTAATAACATGCCTCATTTAGAATGTATTAGAAATTGACTTCTCTTACTGCTGATTTAGAAAGAAAGAATATATCAGGAAATTACCTCTTCAGTTGAGTTTATTAGGAAATTGTGTATCAGTTATGTTCAATTGCAATTCAGTTCCTTGAATTTATTGTAGTATACCTTGCATGAGTTGTCAAAGAGGACATGGTGTAAAATTTATACATAGGATATATAAGGATAGTTTGAGTGATATGGTGGTATACCTATATCACAAGATCTGGAAGACCTTGGAATTATAGTCAAATTTTAATGATTTGCGCAGTTAGGAGACCTTGTGGTGTAACGCACAGTATAATCTCTTCTCCTGCATTGTGTGTTAGAAATTGTGAGAGAATTCTTTAATTTTGTAGCTTCCTTTATCTAGGCTCCACGCAGAGCTTCTATACAGTATGATCTTTCACTTTGTTTATCTTGTGCAGCTGTTTGCTATAGAAACATAAGGAGGGGTTTTGAAAACAATTGATTTTTAAAAGAGATTGGGGGTTAGAAATGCTTTGGAGATGTTCGGTAGTCTTCCCATTTGAATTTAAAGCAGCTCTGAACAGCCAGTTCATTGTTAGGTGTTGTGATTATGAATGGGGCACCTCTGTGTGAAACTATCAAGTTCTTCTTACAAGACCTTCCAAGCAGAAAATAACCTTTCATTTCCTGGCCTTTACCTCCCAGAAGGAGGGGAGGAGGGTTGCAAATAAACCCAGCTTTATGCAAACCCAAGAAAATATGGTGTAATTGGTTCTTTGGATTGTCCAGATATGACTACAGGCAGAGTGATCTCTTGGCCAAATCATCTAGAGTTCATTAGCAAACTGCTCTTCTAGAAATTTAAATGATCTAGTCATATCATTTTAATCTTCTTACAGTATTAATACAGAAAGCATGATATACTATAAATAAATGATAACAGAATTGATGGACAGATTAGAAATGCCATTGTTTAACTGATGCACTCATCTCAGTCTTTTTTTTTCTGAATATACATTTAGTTCTATTGAAGTTATTTATTGGAAGTACTTTCTCATAATGATCTTGAAGTCCTGTTGCTTCTGTTTAGTTAAAGTTTATATTCTACCATCTATTAATTTTCTCTGTTGAAACTGTAGAGGAAAGTCTGAATAGGTTCAGTAAATTCTAGACTTTTTTTTTGTAAATCTGATAGATTTAGCAAAAGTTACCAGAACTTATTATAAACATGGCTAAAATGGCCCAGTTTAGTGGTGACTTAAAGAGATGTTAGTTGTTTATGATTTTTATAACTTACCGTACAGTAAAATGTACAGATACTAATTACAGAGTTTGAAGACTTTGACAAATGTATACTCATAAAAAAAAACCCTATTATGATTTAGAACATTTCCATCACCACGACCTTTTCCCATCATTCTCCATTCTCCTTTCCAACCACCCCATGCAACCGTTATTCTGAATTCTATCACCAGACTTTTGTACTACCTCTTCTAGAACTTTAGATAAATGGAATTACTTTGTGTTTGACTTTTTTCTTTCAACATAATTTTGAGAGTCATCTATGTTGCACACATCAGTGACTTGTTTCTTTTTATTGCTGAGTGGTATTCTATTGCATGAATTTTATTAATTTGTTTAACCATTTACTTGCTGATGGACATTTGGGTTGTTTCTAGTTTGGGTTATTATAAATAAAGTTGCTGTAAACATTCTATTACAATCTTTGTAGAAATAAGTTTTTATTTCCTTTGGGTAAATACCTAGAAGTGATATTGCTGGGTCATAGAGTTGTAGATGTTTGACATTATAAGAAAATACTAAAGAGTTTTGCAAAGTGGCTGTACCATTTCACACTCCTACCTACAATACATGAGTATCGAGTGTCCCACATCATCACCAACACTTGATGGATGAACTCTTTTTTAATTTTAGACATTGTAGCATGTGAGTAGTAGTATCTTTTTATAGTTTTAATTTGCATTTCCCTGAAAACTAATAATATTGAGCATTCTTTATGTATATTGGTCATTTTTATATTTTTTACATGAAGTGTCTTTTTCCTACTATTTTTATTTGGTTGTCCATTTTATCACTGAGTTATAGAAGTTCTTTAAATATTCTGGATATGGTCTTTTATACACATATATGTTGTGAATGTCTTCTGTGGTTGGCCTCTTTATATTATGAGTGGTGTTTTTTGATGAGCAGGTTTGAGTTTTGATGATGTCTTATTTATCAGTTTTCTGTTTTATGATTCATAGTTTCTGAATCCTGGGCAAAATTTGTCTGCCTTAAGTTTGTGAAGATATACTGCAATTTCCTTTCTAGAAGTACTATGGTTTTACCTTTTATGTTAGGTCAGTGATTCATCTCAACTTAATTTGTGTGTATAATTTGGGGTAAGAGTTAAGGTTCAATTATTTTTCCCATCTGATATCCAGTTGTTTCAGCACTATTTATAGGGAAGACTTTCCTGTGTTTGACCAATAGATTGCTTTGGTACATTTGTAAAAAGCAATTTACTGTATAATTGTGAGACTATTTTTGGACTTCGTTTTCTGTTCCATTATGTATTCTTATGTATTTGTCTACTATCTATTATGTTTCATTATGTATTCTTATTTTTATGCCACACTTACTTGATATTATAGTTTTATAGTCAGTCTTGAAATCAGGAAGTATAAGCTCTCCAATTTTATTCTACTTTTTCAAGACTGTTTTGCCTATTCTAGTCATTTTCATATAAATTTAAAAAATCAGCTTGTCAATTTCTATAAAAACCTCATAAGATTTTTTAAAAAGCAAGAAGAGTGGTTTAAAATTCACAGCAAAAATTGAGGGATTTCCCAATAACTCCTGTCTTCACACATGCAGGCTCCTCCATTATCAACATCCCCTAACAGAATGGTCACACATGCACAGACTGCCCCATTATCAATACCCCCTATCAGAGTGGTACATTTATTACAGTTGATGAACCTACATTGACACATTATATTCACCCCAAATCATAATTTACGTTGGAGTTCACTCTTGGTGTACATTACATGGTTTGGACAAATGTATGGCTGTATCCATCACTATGGAATCACAGAGAGTATTTCCTCTGCCTTTAAAATCCTGTGCTGTGCATATTCATCTCTTCCTCCTCTCCAATCCCTGGCAACCATATTTTACTGTCTCTATAGTTCTGTCTTTTCCAGAATGTCATATAGTTGGAATCATACAGTGTGCGGCCTTTTCAGACTAGCTTCTTCTATTTAGCAACATGCATTTAAGGTTCCTCCATGTCTTTTCATGGCTTGATAGCCACCTACCCCAACTTTTTTCTGTGCCAAATATTCAAAGATGTCCTTCAGCAAATTTTGGCAATTATAATTAAAGCTGCTATAAACATCTGTGTGCACATTTTTGTGTAGATATACGTTTTCAGGTCCTTAAATACCAAGGAGCACAATTGCTGGATTATATTTTAAGTGTATATTTAGTTTTGTAAGAAACCGCCAAACTGTCTTCCAAAGTGGCTATTTGTATTCCCACCAGCAATGAACGAGGCTTTCTGTAATCCACATCCGCCAGAATTTGATGTTGTTGGTGTTCTGAATTTTGGCCATTCTAATAGGTATGTAGCGGTACCTCGTTTAAATATACATTTCTCTGATGACATGATGTGGAGCATCTTTTAATATGTTGATTTGCCATCTGTCTGTCTTCTTTGGTGAGGTGTCTGTTAAGGCTCTTCCTCCATTTTTTAATCAGGTAGTTTATTTTCTTATTGTTGAGTTTCAAGTGTTCTTTGTATGTTTTGGATAGCAGCCCTTAATTGATGTGTCTTTTGTAGGTATTTTCTCCCAATCTGTGGCTTGTGTTCTCATTCTCTTGACATTGTTTCTCAAAGAGCAGAAGTTTTTAAACTTTAAGTCCAGATTATTGATTATTTCTTTCATTGGATTCTTTCATTGGATCATAAAATAAATATCCACAGTCACATAAATTTTTCTCTATGTTTTCTTCTAGGAGTTTTATAGCTATGTGTTTTGCATTTAGATCTTTGATTCATTTTGAGTTAATTTTTTTGTCAGGTATAAGGTCTGTGTTTAGATTTTTTTTTTTTTTTTTTTTTGCATATAGATGGTCAGTTGTCCTAGCATCATTTGTTCAAAAGACTGTCTTTGCTCCTTCATCAAAACTCAGTTGACTATATTTATATGAGTCTATTTCTGGGCTCTCTATTCTATTTCATTGATCTATTTGTCTGTTGCTTCACTAATACTGCACTGTCTTGATTACTGTAACTTTATAGTAAATCTTGAAGTCAGGTACTGTTGGTCCTCCAACTTGGTTCTTGTCAATATTGCATTGGCAGTTCTGGGTCTTTGCCTTCCATATAAACTTTAGAATCAGTTTGTTAATATCCACAAAATAACCTTCTGGAATTCTGAGTGGGATTGCATTGGATCTATAGATCATCTTGAGAAGAACTGACATCTTGTCAATACTGAGTATTCTTCTTCTCCATGAACGAGGAATGTCTCTCCATTTATTTAGTTCTTATTTGATTTCATTTGTCAGTTTTGCAGTTTTCCTCAAATAGATCTTGAACCTGTTTTGTTAGATTTATACCTAAATATTTCAATTATTGGGGTGCGTTTAATGAATGGTATTGTGTTTTTAATTTCAAATTCCACTTGTTTATTGCTGGTATGTAGGAAAGCAATGGACTTTTGTATATTGATTTTGTATCCTGAAAACTTGCTATAATTGCTTATTAGTTCCAGGAATTTTTGTTGTTGGTTCTTTCAGATTTTTTATATAGATGATCATGCCATCTGCAAATAAGACAGTTTTATTTTTCCCTTAAATTAGGTAACTTTTATTTCCTTTTCTTATCTTACTGTATTAGCTAGAGCTTCCAGTGTGATGTTGAAAAAGGAATGATGAGGTCTGTTAGGATTTTGATTGGAACTGTATGAATCTAAAGATCAATTTGGTGAGAAATTACATCTTAATAATACTGTTTATACCTACTGAAATGGCTCCTCTCTCCACTTATTTATTTTCTCTCATAATTGTTTGGTAGTTTTCAATGTAAATGTCATAGACAGCTGTCATTCAATTTATCTCTAAGTGTTTTACATTTTGTGTTTTATGTTATTTTGGTTTTTTGATGCTATCGTAGCATCAAGTAAATATTTTTTATTAATTTGTGGTTAGTATATAGAAATACAATAGATTTTTATATATTGCTTTTATATCCTGAAAATAAACGTTTTCTTAGTATATTTCTAGCTTTCTTTAGATTATTATTAGAAACTCTTATATGCACAATTATGTTGCCTACAAAATAAGGATAATTTTACCTTTTCCATTCCAGTGTTTATGCATTTTATTTGTTTCTCTTGCCCTATTGTATTATCAATGACCTCCAGTGCAATGTTGAATAGAAATAGTGAAAGCGAACATTCTTACTTTGTTTCTGATCTTAGAAGGGGAAAAGTATTCAGTCTTTAATCATCAAGTATAGGGTTAGCTGTACGTTTTTCACAGACACCCATTATCAGATTAAGGAAATTCCTTTTATAACTAGTTAGCTGAGAGTTTTAATAACAAAAGGGCATTAACATTGGGGTTAGTTTTCTTTTATCTATTGAGATGATTAATTATTTTGAATTTTGCATCAACCTTGCACTCAGATTAAATTACTCAGTTATTATGTATTATCATATATCTACTTAATAAATATTATCTAGTACATTATATATAAATATAACATACATGCATATAAGTGTTTTAAAATATTCTACCAATACACATGTATATTTTATGTATTTAATTTTATAATATTTAAAATAATTTTTGCATCAATTTTCATGAGAGATATTGGTCTGTAATTTCTTTTCTAGTAATGTCCTTGTCCAGTTTTGATACAAGGATTATGGCAGCTTTATAAAATGAGTTTAGAACTGGTCGCTTATTCTCTCATTTTTGAAAGAGTTTGTGTGACGTTGGTATTATTTCTTCCTTAATCATTAGAATTCATGAGTGAGGCCATATGAGCCTTTAGTTTTCTCTGTTAAAAACTTTTTAGTTATATATTTGATATCTTTATTCATTATAAAATGAATAAATATTTTGAATTTTCTTGTATCAGTTTTGATAATTTTTGTCTTTTTGGGAAATATTCCATTCATCTAGATTACTGAGTTTATTGGCAAAAATTGTTTATAGTATTTATTCAGTATCTTTTTACTACCTGGTGGATCTTTATTATTGCTGATATTGATATGTCTTTTTTTTTTTTTTTTTTTTTTTTGAGCACTCAAGCTAGAGGTTTACCACTTAGAATTTCTTGAGCTTTTTGAATCTGTATGTTGATATTTTGCATGAATCAAATGTGGACAAATTTTTTGCCATTATTTCCTTTTTTTTTTTTTCTTCCCCAGACTCTCTCTCACCTCTCCTTTTCTGGCTCCAATAACATGTATAAGACTCCCTGAAACTTTCTCATTGGCTTTCGATACAATATTTTTTTTTCTAATTTGTTTTTCTCTGTGCTTTGTCTTCAAGTTCATTAATGCATTCTTTTATCCTGTTCAGCTGTTAATCCCACTTAAAATTATTTTATTTCAGATACTGTACTTTTGGGTTAGAATCCTATGTTTTACTTTCAAATCACTCCTGAAAATGTCCACAGTTTCACCCATTATATAATACTCTGTGCATTCTTTAACATATTAATCATAATTATTTTAACTTCCTTGTGCATTTATTGGTAAATTTCTTTTGACTGACTTTTCCCTGGACTACATTCACATCATCCTGCTTAACAATTTTTCTTTTGGTTATTCGAGGTGATGGGTTATTCAGATTTTGTTTGCTGCTATCGTTCTCTGAAGAGTGTTAAGGTGTAGTATGCAGTAAAATTATTGGCAGCTTACCTTGGAGGTTAGGTTTTTCTTTTTTTAAAGTGGGTCTGTTTTTGGTATTTTTTAGTCTTACAATGAATCTTAGTTTGGGAAGTAGTTTTTATTCCAAGACATGGTCCTTCTGGGGTTTCCATAGAAAGACTGAAATGTTTACCAAGCCCCTCTCACTTAGAATGATGTGAATCTAAGCCTTGTCTCCCCTGTGTTGGGCAGCACGTGAAAATCCTGCTCGTATCTTTCAGTCTTCCAGATATTGTTTCCCTCTTGGACTCCTCAGAGTTTTAACTGAGCATGCATAGATTAGGGGTCAGCCAAGATTGGAGGAAAATTTATAGGCAGATTTGTATATTTCCCCTTTCTGTTTATCTCTTATTTATATGATTTCCTGTATCTTTTACAGCTGCTCTTAAAGCACCAACCATTCACCTTTTCTTGACTTCTTCATATTTAAAAAACTGAATATCTCTGCTTTATTTCTAGCCCTCATGTAGCATAAACTGAGGAGTGCCCTGAGATGATAAATCTAATAAGTATATATTCCCCTCAGTGTGGTTCCACTTTTTTCAAGGGTCAAGCTCTTTCCAATTTATGTTTTCTTTTGGCCACTCTCCACTACCTTCAAAAAAGTTTTAAGATCTTGTTCAGAGGTCATTGTTATCTGCAGAGGGTTAGTTCTATACAAGCTACCAGAACTGGAACGTAAAAGAAGTATTTTGTTTGTGTCTTCAGTTTACCCTTGGAAATTAAAATATATATATATATTCATAACTAAATGTGCTTTAAATTTGGAGGGGCCCTTTACCATTATACCATAACAGGACTTCCTTAATTTATTCCTGCAGTTAGATTTCTTTCTAAGATTGTGATAAATATGTTTCTCTTTGTTTTGTCTACAGCTGAATTCACTATTTTTCTCCAAAACGCTTCCTCTAATGTTTTTATTTCAGTAAATAGTACCCAGTTGTTTAACCCAGAAATCGAGAATTTATCCTTGTGTCCTCTCTTTTCTTTAATCTTATCATCCAAGATGCAGCAACAACAAAGACATAGAAAACAGCCCCTGTCTGGCTTTTAAACCCTGTTCTTTCTCTTAGTAGTTGCATGATCCTGTGTTAAGTCTCTTAAAATGCTTAGACTAGTTCCTGGCAGGCACATAGTAAGCGCTAAATAATTGTGTTATTTACTACCAGCAAGAAAAAAATTCATCAATCAATAGATCGGTTCTAAATCGTTCATTACTTATCATTTAGTCTTTCCACTTCTCTGCCATCTTCCAGTCTAAGCCCTCACTGCCACCTGAACTGCTGTAATAACCACCTAGTTGTTCTCTTGATTCGACTCCCTGACCCAGTTTATTCTCCATACTACAGCCAGATGGAGTTTTTCAGAACAAATTGACCACGTCACTCTGTGATGAAACAGCCTCCAGCGGCTTCCATTTGCTTTTAGCTTAAGTCCTCGTATAAATTCTTCCTATGACTATTTGGCTTTGTGTTGTTCAGCCTGTTTTTCTCTCAGACTTCATATTGCAGCAGGCTCCTCCTCTCTGTTTTCCACACTCCAACCACACTGTTTTGTTTTTTTTAATTGTTATTCCTAGAACTCACCTATGTCCTGTTTACATTCGGACACTTGTACTCACTGTCTCTTTCAAGTCTCACCTTCATTGTTATTTCTTCAGGGTCGACTTTCTTTTCCACCCTCCCTTCTAACACATCCTGGTTCAGTAAATCTAAAACCTGGGTTTTGAGAAGATTAATAAAAGCAGTAAGACAGACCATGAATAAAGAGAAACAAATCAAATTATCAATACCAGAAATGAAAGAACACTACAGCTCTTGAAGATGTTAAAGAAGAAAAAGAAATTTTATGAGGAACTTTATGGACATAAATTGGACAAAATAGATGCAATGCACAAATTTGTTGATAGATAAACATTACCAAAGCTCACTCAAGAAGAAATAGGTAACGTGAATAGTCCTATGTATTTTTAAAAAATAGAGTTCATAGTTAAAAACCTTAAAAAAAATCTTAATTTGATGGGAGGCTTGTTTTTGTTTGTTTATTTGTTTGTTTTTAATGGAGGTCCTGAGGATTGAACCCAGGACTTCGCATGTGCTCCACCACTGAGTTGTAACCACTCACTGAAAGCCTTTTATCTAAAGATCCTCCTGGCCCAGATGGCTTCACTGGTGAATTCTGTCAAACATTTAAAACAGTAATACCAATCCTACACGAACCTTTCCACAACATACAAGAGGTGGGAATGCTTTCCAACTCATTCTATGAAGCTTGCATAGTTTCTGCCAGGAAATATTTTGTAATTATTATCTTTATTTTGTATGTAGTGTATCTTTTTTTTTTTCTGACTGATTTCAAGATTTTCTCTTTGTCTTTTTTTTTTGAGCTGTCTGAATATGATTTATCCAGGTGTGTGCCGTTGTTTTAGGATTGCAGGTGGTGTATATCATACTTAGTGTATTCTCTGAGCTTGGCTCTGTGATTTGATGTTTTTCATTATTCTGGGAAAATTCTTGGCCATTATTTATTAAATGTTTCTCATACCCCATTCTTTTTGCTTACACTGGGATTCCAATTGCATATGCGTTAGACCTCTCAACATTGTCCTGCAGGTCTTAGGTTCTTTGCTCTGTGTTTTCATTATTTTTTTGCTTGAATGTTTCAGGTTGGGTAATTTCTATTAATCTAAGGGCAGTCACTTTTTTCCTGTGCTCAGCGGTTGGGAATCTGCCTCTGAAGAGCTGACGGAAGGTATTCTTTTTCTCTTACCGTGACTTTTATTTGTAGCACTTTCATTTATGTTTTTCTTTCAGTTTCCATCTCTCTGCTAAAATTTCCCATCTGTTTATGCATGTTGTCAACATTTTCTACTAAAGCCTTTAACGTAATAATAGTTATTTAAAATTCCTTGTCTGATTGTTCCAACAAGTGAGTCATATCTGAGTCTTGTTCTGTTGTTTCTTTGTCCCTTAACAGTGATTTTTTAAAAATGTATCTTATAATGTTTGGTGGATTGAAAAAAGACATTATATATAGAACAGTAGAGAGTCTGGTGAATCATATTTATGCCTGAGAAATGGTCATACTTCCTCTTTTATTAGGTTTTTATTGCTGGAGTGCGGTGGGTTAAGTCAGCCTGGTCAGAAATTGAGCGGAGTTTGGCTTTTGCTTTTTGTTGGGGTGTTCTCACTGCACTACAGTCTTCAGATTCCTCCAGGGCTATCTTGTAGGAGCTCAAAGGCTTTACTCAATGATCATGTTCTACCTCGATTTTTGGCTTTCCCTAGGAGCGCACATCTTAAATAGATTTCTATGTTCTTGCCCTCTCCTCCAGTGACACAATGCTTTTCTTTGATCCCTGATGTTTGCTAGCCTGGTATTGGGGGCTGAGGTAAGAAGAGAATTTGCTGTTGTCCTTTTTCAGTCCCACTCTCGGACAGGCCCTGTGTCCCTGGGTCTCAGGAGCGGTGCTTTCCCAGTGGCCCTATCGCTCCTTCATGTGGCATTCTCGCTCTGCCTGCCTTTGGCAGGGCTTGTGGGAAAGTGTCCTGCCGCTCCCTTGGTTGCAGGGCCTTCTAGTGCTCTGGGCCCAGGACGTTCTCTTCTTCCCTCCCCAGGGCTTAGGAGGATTTTCCCCCGTTTCCTTCTCCTGGCTGTAATGGGCCTTACCTAAGTTCTGATGGTGCCAGGGATTTCTGTTTCTCCCCCAGGGTCTTAGGCTTTTATTTCATACGTGAGGAAGGGAAGAGGATCTGGACTCAGCTCTTTGCCTTTTCTGCATTAGAGGCTACTCCTCCCTCCCCGGCATACACCCTGAGGGAAGTTCTCTGGTCCTGCCCCTTTCTCTCTCATTGGCACATAGTGATGTTTGTGGAGACGACCCTATGAAACTCCCCTTGTGTACGTGGCTCCCAGGGGTTCTGTACCTATACCTCCCTGTTAGTTTACACTGGACCTTTAGTGATTCATCAAAAACTTTAAGCTGGTATCTTCTTATCCCCTTCTATGGCACCCTGTTTTCCTCCCACACTCAACTCCAGGCAGCCAGTGCTATGTCTTGGCTCTACTCAGGGGCACCTGTCTTTCCTGAATTTTCAGCCTGATTTGTCACCTTGAGACCACAGCTCTCTTACAGTTCAAGACAAGTTATGGTTTGTTTAGATTACGCAACTTTTTCTTGTTGTTAAAATGGGAGTGACACTCTTTCTAGCTTTCTATATCCTAAGCGGCAGCTAGAAGCCTTCCTCATCAGTCTATTTTTGTAGGTATTATATAATAAAAAGAACATGTTTTTAGGTTCATAGAACTTCCAAGTTTTTACATTTTCCCAAATTATTTCCATGTTCTCTTATTATTCCTTTTGATTTTTTTCATTGCTTTTCACATTTTTCCTGCATGAAATGCCTCTTTTGACTTGTGCTTTTAGTTCCTAGCCCTTTCATTCTTGTAGTTTTCTTAATACCAACGGCTCTTTCCTTTGAGTCAATGCCTTTGTCATTATTCTTTTCCAATTTTCTTTACATACTCCTTGTGTTTTTTATTTTTCTCCACATTTTGTGGCCCTCTTATAAAGAGGAAGTCACTTATATTAGTGGGTTAGCAAGAGAACTTAATATGATTACTTTAGTAGACATTTATGGGCCCATTTCTTATGTTTAATTTAAAATATCTAATTATTGAGTGTCTACTATATCTCTAGTATAATAATTTATAATTATTTGTAATAATTTCATGAACTTGGATGTTTCCAAATACCAAACATCTATTTTCAGCCTTGCATGTTTCCTGAATTCTGGGCCTGTATTTCCAGAAGGCTGCTAAATCTCTCCACTTGGAATTTCAATTGACCTCAAGTCTACTATGTCCAAAACAACATTGATCGGTTTTTCTCTAAGTCTCTGCCTGTACCCTCACTCCAGTCACACATTAGAATGTTTATTATCATTATTATCTCTTCACTCACAGCCCTTATCATATCAGTTCTATCTTGTAAGTTTCCCTTGAGTCTTCTGACACCACCACTGCCTCAGTTCCCAAACCAATCATCACCTCTTGTTAATATTTTTATTCCTACCATGCTGCTAAGGCTGCCACATTAGAGAAAACGTCACCAGAGCTTCTGCAGTGCCAGATCTTCTGGTCCTCTATCTTCATCCTGATTAAGCATTTTTGAGCCTCTGGCATTATTCTTAATAGGGACTTTCAACAGTTGAATAATATTACATGGAAATGATTTACCATGAGTTCAATTTTCTTCTGATTTTAATAATTATAGAGATTACAAAAAATTATTATTGCCTTTTGTACATTTTGGATTATATTTTAAGCATAAATCCTCAGGAAACTCATTAATAGGTTAAAAAGTATTAAGGCTTTTGATATAAATTACAGTGTTCTCCAAAAGGGTGTTGCAATTTATGCTGCCATCAACAATGGTTGAGTCTCCTAGATCCCTGCTTTCTCATCAGAATTTTGTTATTATCATTAAAAGGAAACTTAAAACAGCATTTCTTTTTTATTAGCAATGGCTTCTTAACTGATGCCTCTGGCTCCAATATGTACAATATATTCTCCATACTGCTGCTAGAGTTGTTTTTAAAAACTAAAACCCATGTTTGATTGTGTTCAAAATCGTATTCCAAAACCCATATTGCTTCCTGTTGCCTATTGAGTTAATCATGGCATTTAAGACCTTTTATTATCTGGGGCATCTATCTTTCCAATCTTAACTCACACTCAATAATCCTACTCAAAGACCTTAGGTGGTTCCTCTTATCTACAGAAAAATAAATAAATTCCTTATTATGGTATTTAATACACTTCATCACACACTGAGCATCAGTTTGTGTGTTACAGTAAATGATTGTTTTCAACTGAACATGGAATTACCATGTTCTTATTGTTAATACTATTGATTTGTTATTTGCTTCTTTAATGTCTCATATTATTATTTAGCCTTTCATGTGTGGCTGTCTTCACATTCCTTGAACACAGTCTCCCCTCCTGCCACAGGATCTTACCACTTACCGTCCCCTAAGCCTACAATGTTCCTTCCTCGCCCTTCCCCTCCACAATCCCCAACTATCCTCCTTTTCTGAATCCTCAGGAATTAGCAGAGCTCTCTGCACAGAGTAAATGTTTCATACATTTTTATTAAATGAATAAATAAATAATTCTCCGGTCAAACGGGAGCAGTTTAAAAATTTTCTATTTAGAAGCAAAAATATCCTTATGAAGGAAATCTTACTTGGAACCCCAATGCATAAACAAGGGAAAACAGGGCTCTAGCTGCAGCTTGGAGGGAAGGTGCTGGCAGGGAAGGGTAGGTACACAGAAAGCTTGGAGCTCAGTATGCCTGCTGAATCCTTAGTTTAACTCTCCTGGGCCCTCAGGCAGCTTAGAAGAATCAGCAGGCTCCAGGAAATGCAGCTGGAACACCTCTGCTGCAGGCAGTCGTTCTGGGGGGAAAAAAAAGGGAGGAGGTTGTGTGATACTTCCCTGATGACCTAATAGTGAATTCAGGAAGCTTTCTCTACATTAATCAAAGCGAGGGTAGTTACCATTTTTAGGCATATTTCTACCCTGGCTTTTTAATCATAAAATGGTTATATAAAAGTCAAGACAGAAGACCCTTTCCCTCTTGCCAACTCTTGTTTTATCTCTCCTTGGTCAGAAGCACTTAAGGGGCAAATTCATAAAGTGATTATTGAGAGTAATTTCCTATTCTGCATTCAAAACAAGGCAAATACCTTGTGAAATGATGTTGTTCGGGGGCAGTAATATACATACTGTAGCATTTCATTAAATCCTTCTCATTTATGCTCTTCACTCTGTGAAGGTTACTGACAGTTGATTTAAAATATGTATTACTTTAGTGGGTGAGAGTACATAAAATCACTAAATCAAATTTGCCATGAACATCAGCTCAGAAAAGTTACACATGTGGACAGTCACCAAGGACAAAAGGCCAGCACACATCCCATATATTTTCTCTTCTTGAGTTTGTGTTAAGTGACTAATTCTTCTTGCTTTAAGCATGACTATGAAGTTTCCATTGGAATCATCCCTCAGTTTTAGTGGCTGCCACTTTGTGCATCAGAAGGATCAGAGTGAATGTTTTGGGGAAAAAAAGGTGTTTAAAACCTCTTTTTAAAAAGTACAGGGAGATCAAAAGTGTATTTTACAACAAAAATAATCAACGGACTTCTTGTGTCTTTTGTGTATCTTGCCTGAGCCAGCACATTCTACTTCTGACAAGAGTTTCTGGCAGTGCTTTGTTCTGCCAAAAAGGGGGATGCCAATATTCGCGAATTGACAAATTGTGAAATATCCTTTTCAGCCCCACTTTCTTCCTATGCCACTTCCTCTCTTTTAACCTTTATAATGTCTGACCTTTCAATGCACAGAATGCCAGGTGTAGGTGGTTGAATTTGCTTGTGAAAATCAACAACAACAAAGCTTATTTCTCCTCCATGCTTCTTCACTTTGTAGTGGCCCAGGTATAAAAAGGGTTTAAAGTATACAAGGGCTTGTAGACTTTCCCTTAACAAATGAACCAGCTGAGATGACAATGTTAACTAAATTTGAATGGTTATGGATCAACATCACTCTGTTAAAAAGGTACGGGCACACTTTTTTGTAGTACAGTGCAAGCTTAATTTTGAGAACTTCCCATGCTCTAGACACCATGCTAGGGACAGGGGTTACAGATGAGCCTCTGCCTCCAGGGTCCTCATAATCAGCTGCGGGGGGAGGGTGGGGGAGGGGGAGGCGCGGGCCGATGAACCATTGAAGTGACTGAGGTGTGTGCTATGACAGTGACTCTGCACAGGGCACACCTGGTTAGGATCACTCCAGGATGTCCAGGGCCCCACGGACATATTTGTTCAGGGAACCCAGTCCACAGAAACAATTCGACTAAAAAATGTAGTACAGTGTGATCATTTTGTAATGTATAGAAACATCAACTCGCTATGTTGTACACCTGGAACTAACATGATTTTGCAGATCAATTATAATTTAATTAAAATTATATTACAAAATCATGGGCCCATATGAGGTATATGACTTACGGTGAAGATCTAGAATAACAGAAAGAGAAGTACTTAGGTGTTTGTTTTGTGTCCAGTCGGCGCACTTGAGGATTCCTGTAGTGTCCAGGCACCATTTCTTGATGTTTTTTTAATCGTCAAAGGTGCCATTTCTGACTAATTTGATAGTCCCACAATGAGGAAAGATAGATAGCTACATTGTTATTACTCACAATGCCATGGCTGTTAGGGGCTGTTTGTATTAAAACAATATAGATTTTTTTTGGCTTCTCCTCTTTTGTAAAATTATTTAACGCTGGTTACAACAGTAACCATGATGCTCTGTCAACTACCATGTCATCCATGAAGACTTACTTCCCAAAAGCTGTTACTGTGACTCACTGCTGATAACAGCAAGTTCAAGTATTACCAAGAGTTTGCAGAAAAATGTGAATAATAATTCATTTTCTGATCATCTTAAATTTATTGTTCAGGATTTTCATAGTATAAACATAGTGGAATAAAAGGAGCAAGGGGCCCATAGGTAAGAGAAAAGAATGATCCTATTGGCACAAGGAATATCTGTTTCTCATGTTCCCCATTCAGCAACTTTAAGAAGACCCAAAACACCATGACATCAACACACTGATCAGAGGCAAGAGTGAACATTGATGAGGAGGACATGTTTATATTGCGAAGCAAGGAAAGCCCACAGAGGAGCTAGGTCTTGGAGGACTATCTGACACATGGTATAAAGTTTTGGGGGTGAGGTGACTCCTTAGGTGCCTGTAGCTGGGAAGTGGCACATGGAATAAAGGATGCCTACTGCCACCTCTACCACCCTCAGGTGCTACAGACCAGGGGCACCACCATGGTTATAATACAGATAAGTGCCAACAGAAACAAGAGCCTACACAGAGGGCTAAAGCACATGGGTTGGTGGTGGATCGTCAAAATTCCAGACCCCTGAAATTGTCGTAGCTTCCATATGCGTGAGAGTCACCCCAAATCATTATGTCAGCATTCTGGCTGCTAAATTGCATGGTATCTTGAGAAAGAAATAGTGCACTGGTCAACAGGAGCATTCTGCACTAGTCCTCCTTCCTGCCCCAGCCAAGGGGCACTCCAGAGTTCTTTAGGGCATGTGGTCAACTCCATCTGTGGGACAGTGGGTGGGAGAGTGACTTGGAGAGAAAAAAATGGGGACAAAGGACTTTGTACACCCAACTCGAGCCTCAGGGCATCACATCTAGATGATGTTACTGGCCCTAGCTCATTCCAGGTGCTGGAAGGTGATTTGGAAAATTTTAAGGAAGGCACTACAAAGTTCAAGCCCCTAGAGGCACAGGGCCTGGGATGTGAGCCTGCTTGTCTGAATGTAAAGGTGGTGCTGATTGATACAAGGACAAAGATGTAGGTATGCAATTAGCCTGGGGGAAAGGAAGATGAGGCAGGCTTTCTGTTTTAGTTGTGTTTTGAAGCATAATGTGACACTAGGTAGCTTGGAAAGGGAGGAAGAGCATTACAAGCAGAGAGGACCACAGGCTTAAAGCAGAGAGATTGTGAAGCCACAGCTCAGGCTGAGAAGCTGTAAGTAAATGATTGCAGCTGAAGGGAAGAGGGCGTGGAGGGCCTTGTTATTCCAAGTGTGGTCTGCACTGGCCCACCAGCAGCGTTAGTATCACCTGGGAGCTTGTTAGAGTGCAGAATTTGGGGTCCCACCCTAGACCTACCGCCAGAAATCTCTATTTTAACAAGATCCCTTTACTCTTCATTCATATGAAATTCGATGTTTGAGAAGCTTCTAGGTGCCCCAAAATGGGAGTATAATGGTCAGATACTAGAGTTTGGGTTTTACTCTATATATAAAGAGGACCCCATTGCACTTCAAGCAAAGGATTAAAGTTATCATATTCAGGTTTTAGAAGAGTTGGCAGCTGCCGTGTAAAGGAACTGCAGATGGATAGGCTGTGGAAATGAACTGGTTGAAAAGTCCGCTGCCATATCCTAGGCAGGACAGGAGCAGAGGCTGAATTATGGCAGTGGAATACAGAGGTGGGAAGTAGAATTGTAAAATATGCTGGTTTGAGAGTGGGGCAGATTGAGGAGACTAGGATGACACGCAGAAATCGTACCTGAGTGACAGAGAGCCATGAAAAGGGGGATGTAAATGATGAACTTGAGGTGTGTGAGGGATATCTAAGAAGAACTGTCCAGAAGACTTACGGATATGGGGCCAGAACTCAGAGGAGAATGTGAATTAAAGTTTCAGACTGAGAGTCATCAGCACAGAGGTGGTAATTAATGTTAAGGAAGAGGGTGAAATCACCAGGAAGAAGAGAGTGGTGGTTTAGAAGAAAGCATTGGGAAATACCAACATTTAGTGGAGGATAAAGAAAAATCTGCAAGAAAGAGTTCATAAAAGTAGGGGCAAAACTAGGAAAGCCTGAACGCAGGAACTAGGGGAAAGGTTTCAAAGAGGTTTCATATGGTCAAATGCTATATAGGGAGGTCAATGGGGGAAAAACTGAAAAGGGTTGTTGAAACTGGCTCATGGGTACATGGAGAAGACAGTTTCAGTAGTGTTTTGAGAATGGAAGATGGTATGTATGGATCAAGGGGAATGAGAAAGTGGTGAGAGCCAGGGTAGATGAACTTGAAAACAGTAGCTCTCACATGTGGCCCCCTTACCAGCAGCATCACTATCTTCCAGGAGATGCTGACAGCAGAACAGCAAAGCAAAAGACTTTTGAATTTCAAAATCTAGGGCTCTTCATTTGCAGAAGCCTGGACTTCTTTTTATATAGAATTTCATTGAAAATATATATACAGACACACACATATATATGTACAAATCATAAATTTTTCATAAAGGAAACACACCATCGTAAGTAGCACCGAGATCAGGAAGTAGAATACCCCTAGCTCCTCAGAAGCCGCCTTCATCCCCCACCTTCCCAAGGGTACTCGTTATAATGACTTCTAACACCACAGATTAGTTTTGCATATTAGTTTATGTCAGTAAAAACATATATAATGTACCTTTTGTAACCAGTTCGATATTAACACTGGTTAGAATTACCCATGTTGGGTTTGGTTTCAGTTTGCTCATTCTCATGGCTGTGGAGCATGCCATGGTACATATATGCTATAACATCCATTCCCCTGCAAATGGATGTTTGGGTCGTTTTCAGTTTGGGGCTATTATAAATAGTGCTGCTGTTAATATTCCTGTACATGTTTTTTGGTAAACATACATCTGTGGTCTAGGAAGATTTATACCTGGAATTTTGGGTCATAGGGTGATAATATAGGTTCAGCTTAATAGGTATCATCAATTTTCCAAGTGGTTGTACCAATTTATACGACTATCAACAGAATATAGGAGTTCAAGTTTTTATATGTTCTCATCAACACTTAGTACTATTTTTCTCCAATGGCCATGCTAGTGAGGATGCAATAGCTTTGCATTTCCCTGATGACTTGTGAAGTCGATCAACTTTTTCTATATTTATTGACCACTTGAATAATATCCTCTTTGAAGATTCTGTTCAAGTCTTTTGCCCACTGTTCTATTGGGTTGTTTGCCTTTTATTTTTATTTTTTTTTTATCAGGGCCTTGGCTTTTGAATTTTAAAAGTCTTAGCCTTCTACAACTCAGGGCATGTATTTTTAGCTAAACAAAATGTGTTCAATATAGAAGAATAGACAAGCTACCTGGCTGAGGTCCAGTCCTCTGAAACAAAGGACTATTTATTGGTAATCTTAAATATAACAAAGACAATAACAACAATAATAGGACTAAAACATGGTAGAAGCTACAACTTAACATGTACCTACTCTATATAAAACACTTCTATTTTCTGAGAAAAACATCCTAACATGATGAAAAGATGTAGGGGTGGGGAAAGTTGATGGTTAGGAGAAATGAAAACAATCACATTTATTCCTAGATGAACTAAGGGCTACATATGGACATGCACAGAAAGAGAATATGTGGTTATTTAAATCTCAATGTTAATTTTTAAAATGCCACTGTTATAGGAAAACAGATAAACAGCATTATTTAAGTTTTAAAGTAATGAATGAACCCATGTTGTCCCCAATTTACTAATTATCTTCTTGCATCATAGCTTAATTGTTCCCTAATGAATGCCTTGCCATTTTCAAATACTGATTAATTACATTTAAAAATTCATAATTTTCTGACTTCTTTGTGTAGACTGGTTTAGATACACAGACTCCAGTTACACATTCTGGGTGGGGCATCCCAAAAATCTAATAAGGACATTGTTAATGAAACTGTTACCCAATCCATGCTAATTTTATGAAGAGATGCAGGAAAGAATTACAAACCCAGTGAATGAAAAACAAATCTCCCACATTGACATGTTTATCCTAGTATTTTTTTTATGTTAAAGGCTAATAAAAAAGAGACAAAACCCAATCTTGTTTGATAACTTCTTCCAGTTTCCATAATACTTGATATGTTCAGCTCACTGTGCTGGGATGTCAGCAACTGCTGAAGGGCCACATTTTTGGGGTAGTATTTACAGGTATGTTTTGCCCTAGATGTATATAAGTTTTTTTTTTAATGAAAAAAAATTATTTCAGAAGCCTAGATTCCTGTCCTCTAATCTGAGTTGACTAGGTTTGCGTGGAACCCACTTACACTTGTCCTTATGCATTTCGTGGGTACCTGAAGTTAGGGTACCAGCACTTTGGAGGGTAGGGACCACGCAACCCACATTCTCCCTGACCCTGAAATTGGGCTCAGTACAGGCTCTGACTCTGTGGGCTCTGCACACCTTCTGACCTTGGCTTTGACCTCGTTAACACATTGTACAAATTACTGAATTCCATTACTGATGGACTACTTGATTGGCTAATGAGTGATTCACCTAGTATTGTTCTTTGGTGGCCTCAGGCTAGAACTTGTTAGCCCTCTGGAGAGAAACATAATTATTGAAACTAGACAATCTCTTTCTTTTTTTTTGATATCATCATCTATCCTTCCCAGACAGCACTACTCAGTATCAGCTTTGGAGTTCAGCAGACACTGGTTTAAATCATTTCTCTGCCATCCACTTAGCAGCAGTGTGACCTGGGATAGGCCATTCAAAGAGACTCGGCCTCGAGGAGGCTCTGCATATTAGAGACTGTAAATTGGTTAATAGGTGCAGAACACTTGGTATAGTGTGTGTCATGCAGTAAACACTGAAAAAATGGTAAATGGTGGATTATTATTATTATTACCACTATTATTATTACTATACTCATAATAATCTTGGAGTGGAATTATAGCCCCTTAAGGGTGGAAGGAAGCAAAAAGATCAGGTGGAGAAAGAGTCTGAGGCCCAGAGACATGAAGTGAATTTTTCAAGGTCACACAGTTTGTGAACAGCAGAACCGGGGCTAGGACCAAAATTTCCTGATTCCTGTACTAAAGCCCTTTCCACCTTAGAAGGTGGCTTTCCATTGTAACATGACTGTCTTCCATAGTGAGAAGAAACATGCTATTAAGTAAAGAAGATACATCAGAAAAGTTCACTGCTAAAAACACAGCTTTCTGCAAAGTGACAGAGAGATGAGGTGAGATTAGATGAAAGCTCACATAGGTTATGTGCCTTGTGGGGGTCCCAAACACAAGGGAGCCCAATAAGAGAGATGGGATGATTTAAATAGCTCCCTACAGAGGTAATTAATTCATTTCATGGAAATGTCCGTCTCACTGCCAATGGCCACCACCTGATCATACCTAATTATCTTTCTGCTGTGTTTCTGATTTTTTTTTTTTAATTGCTGGGGACATGCCACTGTACTCATTTCTATATTGGTTTGTTTCCTGGGAGCAACTGAGTTGCAACCCCTCTCCCTGGCAAAACCAAGCTGACATTTTCTCCCAGTTTCTAATACCCCAGCACGATACTACATACAGACTTTTACATTTAGCCTGGGCTTAAATCCCAAAAGCCTCTAGCTAGCACTACAAGTTAGGAAATTGTCTATTATGGATGCTGACTGGCAAAAGGTCAGAGTGTAAGACCGTGAAGAGTTCCTTATTTAAGAGTAATGTGAAGCATATAATACTTGACTCTTACTTCTTAGATAACCAATATAAATGTTTTAGGCAATTGATGCTTGTGAATCTATGTACATGCTGAGTATACAATTAATCTCCATGAATTAGCCTCTATTATTGGCACACATATTCTTTAGCATTAAATATAGATTAAAATACCCATTAAATATAGATTAAAATACAATCTTCCCCTTTCCTCAATAAATTTCAAATGATCACAAGAGCTCCTTGACCTCTTCTACCCTCACAAACTCATGTACTAATCAATTTCCAAATAGAGTAGATTGGGACTGAAATAATATCAACCAAAGCTGCTTATTTTACTTATGTACCAATAACTTTAAATGGTATTTTCTATGTACTAGGTATTGTTGTAAACACTGTATAAACACAAACGTGTGTAATCTGCATCACACAGTTAGGAGAGGGTACCATCGTCATGCCCACTGCAAAGGTCGGGGATCACAGGTGCAGAGAGGATAAATCACACACCAAAGTCACATGGCTCAAACGTGGGAGAAGCCATGTTGAGATTCAGCAGTCTGGCTCCAGCGTCTCTGCTCTTAAAGATGAGGACCTGAGACAGGAAGAGGTGAAGCCAGGAATAAGAACCAGCACTTCATATGAGCACCAGTACGTA
Organism: Camelus bactrianus; assembly: GCF_048773025.1. NCBI lineage: Eukaryota > Metazoa > Chordata > Mammalia > Artiodactyla > Camelidae > Camelus > Camelus bactrianus. The sequence continues at coordinate 79,932,225 of NC_133543.1, forward strand.
CAATGGACCACCACTGCGGGTTTTCACTACCTAATCATTGTGCTATGATTAGAAATATACTTCTGCTAAACTTAAAGACAAGTTATGTTCCTCATTCAACCAACATTTATTTTTTGCCTTGGGAATTGAAAGATGAGTAAGATTTGGCCCTTCCTTCTGAGAGTTCCTGGACTACAGAAGATAAAAGAACAAATGAGTTTAGCAGGGAGCATGATGGATAAGAGCCACAAAAGGGACAGAATAAAGAAGCAGGGATAATTTTGATTGGAAGGAAAAAAGGGAGAAGCCTTCAGAGGTGGTGCTATCTCTGTCTGACTTTAAAGGATGAGGAGTAATATTTGAACAATATTAATTGATTTTCCTTCCTGATGTTTTCTAACCTAGTCTCTCACCTCCCCATCCTTAATCTAGGGCACTCTGTGCTGATGTTTCATGGAAAGGTTGTATTAACAGAAAGAAGAAAAAAGGAATCTCCTCCTGGTTTCTGATTTTCAGAATCTGGCTCTTAAAAACAAAACACTCCAAGAATGAGAGGTTTCCAAAATTACCTCCTCTTCCTAACCCTAACACCTCTCTGCCACCTCAAACATACTTGCCAGAAAAATTCCCATGGGCCTTGGGCAGGGTAGGGGGAGAGGTGGGGAAAGAGAAGGTTGCGGGGAGAGTCGGGATCGGGGGGTGAGGGGAGAAGAGAGACTTGAGACCTGAGCCCCAGGGCTCTCAGTCTGAGTGCCGGGAAGGTCAGACTATTCTGTAGAATCTAAGAGCAGAAGCACCTTTCATTTTTTGGTTTAAGCTCCTTGGTATCAAAGGCTTGGGGGGGAAATGTCAGGTGTGTGTCAGATGGGGCCTAACACAGTTTCATCAAGAAAATGTCCTGACCTCAGTGTAGCATGGGAAGAGCGCTGCCATGTCCTCACTCCGGAGAAAGGCCTGGGAGTGGTGAGGAACCCCATAAGAGAGGAATATGGAGTGCAGATGAGAACATTGCTGGAGCAGATATATATAAAGATTGAGCACAAGGACCACGAATGAGGAATATGCCAGCAAATGCTGGGGAGACAGACAGCATGAGCACTGCCTCTCTCCCCTCTCCCATCGATGCTCTGCCGGAACTTAGCATGACCTCAGGAAGAGGAGAGCCCCAAACCAAAATAGCATTCAGTTTTCAAAAACCCAGTGGAATGAGGGGCTTGAAACAGAGATTAAGATATATAGACAGATAAGGACAGTTTATTTCTTGTACAACTAAATTCATGGATTGACATATCTGCTATAGGCAGATTTTCTCCCTCTTTATTGCTGTCGGATCATCTATTCATTTACTGAACTGTTGTTTATGAAGGACCTCTAGATGCCAGTCTCTGGCACAGGATGGATGTGAGAACGTAATCTTGGATGTAAGACAGTCCGAAAATAAGAATTTAATACAGACACTACAAAAAAAAAAATTTGTATTATACTCTTAATCCAAAAAAAAAAAAAAAAAATTCAAAAGATTAATACAAAAAATACAAAGTTTTTTTTTTTTTGTAGTGTCTGTATTAAACTCTTACTCTGGTACTTTAAAGGTAAACCTTTGGCATTTTTGAGCATTCTGGGAGAAAACCACAAGTTAACAGAACTTGTTAAAAGAAAGCAAAGTTTCCTTCCTTGTACTATTTCACTGTTATTTATTAATCTGTTCTTATTAAGTGTTAACTCACAAAATTAACAATCCAGTGTATTAATGGGGAAAGGAACAAAAAAGTTGAAAACCAAGTGCTTAAGCTGCTAGTGGAAATTTTTAAATTGGATCATTAACTGGATTGTAATTAACACTGATATTGTACTAGCCACCTTTACTTTTATGCAATTTACTGCTGACAAGTCTTTCATTGTGGGCTACTTTAGAAAACTGATTTGTGTTGAGTTTAGATTCTGTAACTCTAAGCAATATTTAATCAGGCTCTCTCTCCGTACACCTCAGTTTCTGCACTCACAAAGAGAACCACCCTCTCCTGCGTCCCACTATGCTAACTCCTGAAAGTTTAGCCATCTTTAAGCACAGAAGCCACTTCCTGGGCTCCGGCTATGCATATATTTTTGTTTCAACAACCACATTGAGGCTTAGAAAGTTAACATCTCAAGTTGGGTTCCCCATAAGCAGATCTTATGATGAGGGTCCATGTAAAAGTTATTTGTTAGGAACTGTTTCCAGGAAAACCTGGTAGGGGAGTGGAGGAGATGGGACCAGGAAAGAAAGGAGGATGAAGGAGGGTATAACATCTTTCTAACGTCCCACAGAAAATAACTTTGGCTCAGTTACTCAGGGGAGGTCTGAAATCAGTGAAGGGCACACCTCAGACAAACTTTATCAACAATTTTGAGAGAGAAGTCCTAATTTCCACTGAATTTAATGAATTAATTTTTCTCCCTTGATCTAGGATGGTATCCATTGCGTTCTACCTTTGGAAGAATTGAGAAAATAGTCGCTCAAATTATGTTTGTGTTCTGTGGTTCAGATGAGGAGCCCTGGTTGAGAAAGACTGCGGGGGTATCCCCATCAGGGGGCTGAGGAGCTGATATGTTTTGTACTCCGTTTCCATCAGTCTTTGGTTAAAGGCTGCCACCCAGGGGAGACAGAAATTCCTAGGCCATTCAGGCTCTTAGCCAGCAGACTAAGTGGGTTTTCACAGCCTGAGGGCAGCAGCCAGGCAAAGAGACGTGGATGCTAGCTGTTGGGGTGGGAGCACACTGGGAGTCATTATGCATGAAAGTGATGAAGGCATGCTAAGGAATACGGATGGAGCACTCATGGCATATGTTTCAGTCTATTCGTCTGCCATACAGATTTACCCATGCTTCACATTAATCTTACTCCATAGATTCTTCAGGATAGGGTTGATCATAGTTCCTAAGGAAAATTAAAAAAAAGAGGCATTCAAGAGGAAGTTTAGTGGGATGAGCTAAAGCCTCTCCTGATGTAGATGGAGATTAATGACCCACTTCCTATCCCAACCATTCTAGCTTACCCTACCCTTGGCTACACTGCTGCAGCTCTGGTGGCTAGCCTCGTGGGTGATCTAGATATGCATCCCCATGGGGAATGGGACGCAATTACTCTGCCTTTGCTCCTGTTGTCTGTTTGTGGTTGACACTGTGCAAACGACCATCAGGGAATGCCCAGGAGGATTCTCCGAGTTCCAGATGATCTTCCTGCCTCTTCAGGTAGCAGCAACTCTACCTTCCTTTTATAATCAGGATCATGACCCCGGAACAACTCCTTACTTTATCTGTCAGCTGGCAGTAGGGGGTCCAAAATGACCTAAAAGTTGTAGCTTTAGGTTTAGGGGAGCCCTTGTTGTTTCCCTGATGGAAATGTTCTCCCCCTAACCCTCAACCCAGTATCCATGGCCTCTAGACACACTAAACCTAACATCGCAAGGATGGAAGCAGAAATTTCCCGAGTGCACTGAACATGATGGTAAGAGGGGTCTACTCCTATTTTGACACTTGGTTCCTGGATCCATGTGTTCTACTTCTTGGGGGCACACCACTACATGATGTCTACTGGTTCACAGAAAAGTACATACATTAACCTGAAGAATGGAGCACTGTCCCCACAGACCATCATTTCTAATCTGTGCCTTAACAGTATCTTTAAGAAGCCATTCTAAAGTCCTATAAAGTAAGCAGTTTTGAGGCGATATGGTGTATGGTAGGACAAGTGGATCTTGGTAATCAAGTGTCTCCTCTTGTATCTTCTTTGCTGTAAAATAGGTCCTTTGGTCTGAAGCAATGTCATAAAGGACTTTGGGTATATAAACAAGACATTCTGGGATCCCTCAGACAGTGGCACCAGCCAAGGTTCTTCTGGTAGGAAATGCAAATCCATACCCAGAATATGTCTATCCTGCTCCAGATAAGTTATTGTATTGTTGTTTTCTACAGTAGAAGTGATCTGATGTAATAAATTTGCAATAGAAAAATGTAATAGAATAGCCATCTCTATGGCTATTCTATAAATGGCTGGTCCATTCTTGGGGTCACTATTGAAAGCCTGACATGGCAGGGCAGAGTTGGCTGGCATCTTCCAGAGGAGTTTTCCTGCCTCCTTCATTGTATGGTGGCTACCCCCACAGTGGATATCTATGGTGGGCATGTATATTTGAAACAAAGATCTACACATTTAGTGTCTATTCCCACAGGTATATGGGTATATCCACCTGACCTTTTTCTTCTTCCAATCTTGTTCCTTCAAATTTCTGGTCAACCTATTTGCCACTTCCCAGGAGCTCATGCTTATTTTTACCTTAAGCTTTCTCCCCACAGAGTAGATGACCATGTGTACTGCTTAAAGTTCTGTCCAGTGTAAGGTTTTCTTTCCCCTTATCACAGTCTTTCAATGTCACCCATGAGTTGTTGAGAAAGTCAAGATAGTCCCAGGATAAGACCAGGGATGTAATTATGTGTACTACTGTCTATTCTAAGTGAATGAGAACCGCTTCTAATATTTCTTATAGATGGGTGTTATAAATAATTCATTAATCAGATTCATAGCTGCATATCAATTATCTGAAATAGTGTTAATTTGTTGTAGTAAACATTTCATAGTCATTGCAGCCTGGTTAATTTACAGTGGTTCCCAATCATCTACAATGATTCATGTGATTTTTTTGGGGGGGAGGAGAAAATTAGGTTTTTCTTTATTTATTTTAAATGGAGCTATTGGGGATTGACCCCAGGACCTTGTGCATGCTAGGCGTACACTCTAACACTGAGCTATACCTCCCTACCTTGATTCATTTGATTTTTGTGGATACCAGGTTGATGAATTAAGAGGGAATGTATTGGAAAACACCTTGCCAGCATTCATCGTCTTTGAGGGTGGTACCAATCTGCCATTCCACCTGAATATGATACTGCTTTTGATTTTCAATCTTGGCTGGATTTGGGGTGTAGGGAGCAGTTTTAGAATATTTCACGTGGCCTTTTCTCCTATGATGGTCTTTACTCCACAGGTCGATGAATGGATGTAAGGGCTTTTCAAACTGCTAAATATTCTAATTCTGTCTAAATATACTGTGTAGTTCTGACATTTCCATTTCATTTAATGTGGAACATAGTTTTTATAACCTTCCAGGAACCATTCTATCAGTGTATCAGGATTAGCTCTAGGTGCCTTTTCAAGGATGAAGAATCCTGAATCATGGGAGGGTGACTCCGTATCAACAAGCCCTCCCTTACAGAGCCTTGCGTTCTGCCCACCACCACCTCTTCCGTCCAGGGCCCTCAAGATCCTCCTTGAGTTTTGTCCTCCTGGCTCCTATTAATATATATTACTTGGGTTCTACAGTACTTTTGGTGAACAATTCATTCCCTTCTTAAGAAGGACCTGCACTTTGACAGATGGCCCATGTTAAGACTAGCCCTTAATTATGGGTTTAGCAGCCAACAGGGAAGTGGTGGTGGATTCTGAAGCTATCAAGTGTCTAGTCCCATTTTATAGATGAAGATTTTATTGACTGTCACAGCATGCTAAGGGTTATCATTATTTGATTTACCTCCAGCAGAGGGATTCCCATTGCAACATGGTCAGCAAATAACTCAACTCCAGAACCTTATCCTCAGAGTCTAGTATGTAGGATTAAATCTAGTACCAAGTGACTTAGACTGGATTCTCCAGAAGCAGAACCTGAGGCAGAACCATTTGGAAATAATTTTTAGGAAATGTTTCTAGGAAAAACTGGTAAGGGAGTGTGGTCATATGACCAGGGAGGGAGGCCAGAGGAGGGTGCTTTATCAAGAAAATTTCTAAAGAGGGTAACTGGATCGTACCCCCAGAGGACCTCAGAAAACAGTATGGGTCATATCTCAGAGTGGCTTGTTAGGGGCAAGGGAGTTGGAGTATTATCATGCCACCATCAGCCAATGTTTAGGAGCTGCACCTGAGGTGATGTGACTCCTAGCACTTCAGGCTCTCTGTGCAAGCAAAGAGAGTTCTGGCAACCAGAGCAGCCTGCCCCTCTGCTTCCCACAGAGATGCAGGTTCTGGCTATTGGCCGGAAAAGCACATTGGGAGCTGTTGTTCATAAGCATTCTAAAGATATCAGATGGGATATGGGTGGAGCACTGCCAGCATCTGCCACTGTCATTTATTTACAAGCATTTATTAGAAGGTTCACATACAACTAGGGTAGCATTCCTGTGAAGAGAGAGAGTACATTTTTCTGCTTCTTATGTATTTTCCTCCACACCATTTATATTATTTTTTAGAGTTGAATACCTTTACAATAAATTTAAATAGGTATCACTTTGTTTCTTAATCAAATTTTGTTGCAATGAGTAGTCTACATAAAAGCATAGCATAACATGAAATCATAGTGAAGTGACTAAGAACAGAACTGACCCTCATGTGTTCCCCAGTGAACTGCTGAGTGAAAATAACTCTCCAAGAAAGCTAGGAGAGAACGGCCAGGAACACATCTTCAAGCCCGTTTCTTCCAGCTCTTGTCTCCTCTGAGTAGCTGGTTGGTATCTCCCCTAAATGACTGATCTTTGGTAGAGTTTGACAGTTCAGGTATGGCATTTCATTGGGATAAAAAAATTATGTTGTAAATATGGCATTCAAATGATCTGCTTTGTTACATGAAAATCATGTTTATAATACGAAAACATTACCTCTTATATTTTGATATTTTTAGTTTAAATAGCATGTTTCCTTAAAAGAGAGACAAACCAATATTCTTCTGAAATTATAAAAAGGAAGAGATTCAGCCTATTAGTTTGAATGAGACTTTGGGTGTAAATGCCCCATTATATCTAATGAGAAGTATGCTCACACTATATATACGTTACTGTTTCTCTGGATTGTGTATTTCTCATTGCTCCTGGTCTGGGGCAAGCACAAATGAAATGGACAGTCACTGGGATAATGATGATTGGATGTCAATTTGCACCTATCTACTTTTCTCATCATCTTCTATTTTGATATTTAAATAGGCATTGGGGTAGGAATTTCAACTAACGTATCTTCATCCTGGATAAAGGAAGTTTTCATTTTGAGCTGGCTTAGTAAGTGGTCTCTTGGGTTGAAGCAAAACCATTTTCTACTTCTCTTTTGATTTTTAGTCGAATGTACACCTTGTTACATAAATATAATCTATGCATATATTCTTAATAAAATAACACACTATTTATTTAATGGAAATTCAGAAAGTGGCAGATAAATGGCCAGCCACATGATCAAAAATATGCTTTTCATTTGGTTTAAAGATCTTTTTTCATGTCTAGAACTTAGCTTTTTAATTTATTTATAAAGAAATGTAGTGAAATAGTTTTTGTTTTCCTTTTTGCTAATCAAGAAGTAGAAAATGGAAGGTATCAATGATTAGGTTTCAAAAAGTAGTTGCCTCACACTCTTTCAGTTACTTTTACTTCCTAGTAGGTATTTAAGAACTCCACAAAGATGCACTCACACCAATGAACTACAGAAGAAAAACCATGTGAAAATACATTCTGTTGGAAAGCATACCTTTCCTTATCAGACTAAAAGTTCTGCCAGTGTTTTGTAGGCAGTAAACATATTATTGGCAACAAATTTTTAAAATAATTACACAGTTTTTCACTTAAGATAACGATTTGAAATTATGACTTTATCCATGTGGTAATTTGATAAATTATTTTAATGTATGAGATTATATACTTAACTAATAGATTCTCTTAGATTATTTCTATGCTAGATGACTAAATTTTGATCACTTATCATAAATGATCAGGATACTTCAATTTGAACTTCTTTTCTCTCTCCTCAAATCTTCTAGTTCCAATGGCATTATTTAGATCTTTAGTTTAACTCTCCATGGGAAAACTAGCCATTGCAAAAATAATTTCTTCACTCTATTCTTGGGTTTTTCTAGCCCTTCCCAGTGGCTCTTTCTGATATTTCTCAGAAATTCTCATGTACCAAGTAAACATGAGGTTATTCTTAGTATATTAGCAGTTATTATCATGGGAGAAGAATGATTTTAATATTAATAAAAATAATTTCCACTCACTGCTGGAATAAATTAGTTTATTTTAAAAAGTTGATTCAATGATAGATATTTTTAGAGTATTAATTTAAAAAAAAGGCAACTGTGTGTGGAGTCAGGCAGTTTTTGGCATCTTTGCCGCCTACCCTTCACAATAAGAACCCAGAAATCACTCTGCACATCAAATGGAAACCCAATCTCATAAACCTAAATAATAACCCCCAGTACTGATGGTCTATTATTCTTTTCTGAGTCAAAGCACTTAAAAAGAATTAACAAATAAAGTCTTCAAAAGACTCCCCTGAGGTAGGTAAATGTTTTCTTGCTTATTTCTTTAGAGACCACATTTCAGGTTACTTGCCAAAGCTAAAAGGTCATTGTTACTGATGCCAGGAGTGCCAAGAATCTTCTGGTTGCTAATTCAGTTCATAGATGATTATAATTAGAGCTTGATATAAACTATGCCTAGTTCTGCATTTGGTTCAAATTAACATTGAAGTTTCTTGACCCATTTAAGTTATTTTATAGTTAATAGAATTGTAAAGTTGGAAAGGTCCTTGGCAATGATCTAGTCCAAATCTTTTATTTTATAAATGCTGAAAGCTGAAGCTCAGGGATGTAAAACCCTGCTCAGGTCTCAGTCTTCCCACCAGTGAATTGGTGTGCAAAGATCTGATGGCCGTGGCTTGATATAGAAGCCTCCCAATAGTTCAACAGACTGTCCAAGAAATGGCATGGATCTGTGGAGGAAAGGGTGATGAAAAAAAAAAAAAAAGCCTGGGGGTAGGAGGATGTTCTAGAGAAAGAAAGGATTTGGGGGGTTTTGTTTTGTTCTGTTTTATTTCTGAACAAGTTTCTTTCTGTGCTGAATGACACCATGTCCAAGGAAGCCCATGTTCTATTTCCTAGAAAAATGCCTCGGCTAAGAGCCATCACCACAGGCCTTCTTAGACACCCAAAATGGGCAAAGAATAGTTGCTTGAAGGAATATTTGTAATATTTCCCTTGAAAAGACAAGGGTGGTATGAGGTGAGGGAAAAGGGAGAGGTTGTAAGGGGAAAAACATGAGTGCAGATGTAGCAAATAAGGGGCAGACGCCACAAGATGAGTTCTGGCTTCCCAAATATGGCAAGCTGTGCTGTCTGAGAGAGACACACCCTCTGGGAACCCAAGCTGCACTCTGAAAATCTCCCTATATTTCTATAATGGCATATTAAGCAACTTACACACTTCTTCTGAACTCCAGTTGCCTACCTGAAAGATCTATTTTGATATCTACCAGGTATCCTGAGAGTAACATGGTCAAAACTTGACTTCTGATCTTCTCTGAAACTTACTTCTCTCAATATCTTACCCAACCCAGGAAATGACAACTCCATTCTTTTAGATACTTATGCCAGAACTCTTGCAGTTATCCTTAAATCCTCTTTTCATACTTCACATACAATTAATCACTGAATCCTATTAATTCATATTCTCATCTCTGAGGGATTATGAGTACCTGGTTACCTTGCTCTTCTTAGACTATGGCTGCTGTTTTATTTTTTCATTTACTATGAAAACTGAGAAGAGGAGTACCAAGAGTGGTCCTAGTGAATTGTTTATTTGCCAAGAAAATTATTCCCTGCCTACACTGTATAAAGAGCAGTCTTGCCTCCTCTTGATAATCATGGCCAATTACCACCACCAGGATGATACTGACCTTCCTTAAATAATGGTTGCTGCACACAAGGAGCCCAAAGTAACAGGATGGGAGCCACAGCTTAAATTTTTAAAAGATTTTTGCAATGTACCCTGATAGAAATAGTCTGTATCTCTATACCTCCAGGACCCAGAGTTATGGGGATAGGAAGCAAAATTCCCCAAATGGGTCACTAGGACTGATGTTAAGCAAAGTTACTCCTACTTCTATCCTTGGTTCCTAAACCCATTTATTATATTTATTGAGGATAAAGCACCATATGATGACTATTGATTTTGTATGTATGCTATATCCAAAAGGATGGTACTTTAAATTTATAGGATATTATCTTCAAGCTTGAGCTTCAGTCATGCCTTCAAAAAGTTGTTCCAGTTTCTGCTTCTGGCAAGATAGAGTAAAAAGGACCATATTTACCTTCCCTTATGAAACAAACAAAAACTATTTGACAAAATACATGAAACCACAGTTTTTAAGGCACCAACATCAAGTGACAAAGGACAAAGTGATCCTTGAGAGACAGGAAACAAATATGGAGAGCAATATGATTTCTCCAGCTTACTTCCTTGAGAGAGTTTCCAGATCATGGCAAAGGGATGGGGAATTGAGGGACAGGTCTGAAAACTCTGAGTTGAAGCAGTGGAGCTGAGAGTCCAGACAGACCAAGGCAGCTAGAATTGGTAGTCAGAAGACCCAAGAGGAGAGAGCTTCACAGAGAGTGAACTGGGGAGAACTTCAGAGGGTCCCCTTTGAGTATTTAGCTGAGTATCAAGCAGTACACTCATATGGCAGAAAAAGAACCATCTCAAAGTATTAGAGAGAACAATGTCTGGTGCTCATGTGGGGCCAGGATTAGTGCTTGCTTACCCTAGTCAAACTGAAAAGCTCACAGTTAACAGGGAATTAAGTAGAATACTTGAGAAGGTATTGCTTTAGTGGTGGAGAATAAGAAGTCTTAGACTGAGCACGGCTCTGGACCTGCTAATGAGTCATAATATACTCGAAAGGATCAAGCTGTTTCCAAGGAATTGCAGCCCAGACCAAAGCTCAAGATAACTTACAGGAATTCAAAATTATCCAATACCCAACTAGGTAAAATTCATGCCTGACATCCAAAATAAGATTATCAGGCATAAAAAGAGGCAAGAAAATACAACCCATAAGGAGAAAAGTCAATCACTCAAACCCAAGTCAGAACAGACACAGATGCTAGAATTAGCAGAGGAGGGTATTAAAACAAGTTACTGTAACTATATTCCTACAGATATGGAACATAGTAAAAACTTCATGTCAGGCTTGTGGAGATGAAAACTACAATGTGTGAGAAGAATAATCTGGATGAGAGTAACCTTGCAGAAAAAAGTTGATAAACCTGAAGGCAGAGCAATAGAAACTATCCCAAATATATAAAACAATTTTTTAAAAATGATGAGATAAGTGAGCTGTGGAATAAATTCAAGTGGCCTAATATATAAATAATGGGAGTTCCCAAATGAAGGAAGGGCATAAAAATATTTGAAGGAAAAATAGCCAAAAACTATCCAAACTTGGTGAGGACTGTAAATCTAAAGATCCAAGAAACTCAGTGAACTTGGAAAGATCCAAGTAAAACAAATATAAAAAAAATGATATGAAGTCACATTGTAATCAAATTGCTCAAAACCAGTGAAAAGAAAATCTTAAAAAGCAGCTAGAGGAAAAACAAATGTTACACAGACATAAGGATGGCATCAGATTTCTCACTGGAGACAATGCAAGCAACAAGACAGTGAAGCAGCACCTTTAAATTATTGAAAGAAAACAAAAACCGTCAATTTAGAATTCTACACCTGGAAAAAATATTGTTCAAAAACAAAGGCAAAATAAGAGATTTACAGGCACGCACAAGTTAAAAGAATTCATTACCAGCAGACCTACACTACAAGAAATGTTAAAGTCTTTCAGCCGAAAGTAAAGTTACACCAGATAAAAATCCGGATCTACATAAAAGAATGAAGGACACTAGAAATGGCAACCACGTGGTAAATACATGACTTTAAAATCTTTATATCTCCCTAAAAGATCATGGACTATTTGTGGGTTTATAACATATGCAAAAAGAAAAATGCATGATGACTATAGCATAAAGGCCAGAAAGGCAGAAATGGATATACATTATTGTAAGATAATCTTATGACATCTATGAAGTCGCACAATATCACTTGAAAATAGACTATAAGTTAAACGTGTATATGATAAACCTGAAAGCAATCACTGCAATAACTAAGTGTTCTGCCTCATAAACCAACAAAATGAAACCGTAAAAATTATTAATACAAAAGAAGCAAAGACAAAGGGGAAAAGGGAAATAAGAACAAATTGGGACAAATAAAAAAAAAAGGAACTCAATCCTAAACATATCAATAATCACATTAAATATAAATGCTAGGTTTATGCACGAGTAGGGTCAAGGTTTTTAAGAAAGTTGCATGGCCAGGTAGATCAGACTTGCTTGTCATCCACCATTGTTGTATCACTGACTCTTCTTTAGTTCAAACCAATGGCCAAATGTAAATATCCCTTCTGAGCAGCTAAGCTAATAGAGGATGAAACAATATGCACTAAATATTCCAGGGTAAGCTCCTTAACGGAGTGCTTCAGCATGACATCCCCATGCAGAAGTGGCTGTGAATTCTATTACTAAGGGAAGAATTTCCCAGTTAAACCTTCAGATGGTACATCTGATCTTTCACTTTGTGTAAAAGAAAAGTAGCTAAAGAGTACTTATGAGTGGAAGCCAATGGCCTGGCTGGTTTACCAGAGGCTGGGAAGGACAGCTATCAGAGAGATCAAGGATCAGGCCGACTGAGTAAGAGGCATGTGAATGCATTTAAAAAATCAAGCATGAAGGATGAAAACGCTCTAAACAATGACACAGGCAAAATAACTCAGTTGATTGACTTTGGCCAGCCTCTGTCATTGGCCACCCAAGTGCTGGCAGAATGGGCATATGAATGGCGTTTGGAGGCAGAGGTGGAAGCTGTGCATGGGCTCAGCAGCATGGACTCCTGCTCATCAAGGCTGACCTAGCTAATACCGCTGGCAAATGTCTAACCTGATAGCAACAGAGACCAATGCTAAATCTCTGACATACAACCAGTTCTCCATGAGACCAGCCAAATACTTGGTTATTTGATTACATTTGATTACATTTGATAGTTGGATATTTGATTACATTGGATCCTTCCACCCTAGAAAGGAGAGTGATTTATTTTTTCACCAGACTGACACATATTTTAGGTATGGATTTGCCTTTCTTGCCTGCCTCAGCCAGTGCCACTATCAGGTGGCTTTCAGAGTGTTTTAAAAACAAACACAGGACCCTGGATAACATTCCATTAGACCAAGGAACCTACTTTACAACAAAGAAGGTGCAGTTTTGGTCACATAACCATGGGATCCACTATTCTTATCACATATCATATTATCAGGAAGCTGCCGACTATTAGAGCTATGGGACAATCTTTTTGTTTTCTTTCTTTTCCTTTGCCTCCCTCCAACCCCTCCTTTCTTTCTTCTTTCTTTCTTATGTTTTCTTGAAGTTCAATTGACATATAATAAATTGCACATGTTTAAAGTATACAATTTGATGTTCAGATGTATGTACATAATCATGACACTATTTTCATGATTAAGATAATCATAAATCAAAATAATAAGAGAATCAAATCCGAAAGTTTTTTCATGCCACTTCATTATTCTTCCCTCCTCCTTCTCTCTGCCCTCAAATAACCACTGATCTGCTGTTACTATAGATTAGTTTGTATTCCCTAGAGTTTTATATAAATGGAATCATATAGTGTGCATTCTTTTTTGTCTGGCTTCCTCACAGACTAATTATTTTGAGATGTATCTGTGTTATTTCTTGAATCAAAAGTTCATTCTTTTCATTGCTGAGTAGTATTACACTGCATAGATATACCACAATCTATCTATTCACCTGTTGATGGCCATTTTGGTTGTTTCCAGTTCTGTTTACTTTGGCTTTTGTTTGCTAGTTTCTTAAGGTAGAAGCTGAGGTGATTGGTTTGAGACCTATCTTCTCTTCTAATATAGGATAAATTTTACTCCAAATACTTGTCTAGTGGCAACCCGTTAATTATGATATATTTTTTTCATTTTAATTCAGTTCAGTTTCTAATCTCCCTTTTGACTTCATCTTTGGCCATGAATTATTTAGAAATACCTTATCTAATTTCCAAATATTTGTTTACTGCCCAAGTATTTTGCCTCTGGTGCTCTATTAACCAACTCTATAGCTCTCTCTCTCTCTCTTTTTTAAGACCCTGTCGATGTTACTCCAACTTTGCCACTCATTATGATGATTGGGCCAACTCTGCCTCTCGTATTATGTGGTACCACCACCTGGCCTCTACTTCAGGATCCTTTTATTTCTATCGCTATCAGTAAGCTAAGTTCTGTAACACTATCTCTAATTTCTAGTGCTCAACTGCAGAGAAGAGCCATCTCTGATTTTGTCAAAAATGTGGCTGCTCTGACCAGTGCATTCATTATTGTTTTGATAAACAGAAAATTCTTTAGGCTTTCCCATGCAACTGAGTGGACCTTGGTGTTCTGGTCTTGACTAGTATTTCCTTTCTAGGATTCTCATTTCCCTCAGTGTTTCCATCCCTTCACTTACTGTGAGCCATCTATTCTTCCATTCTTTCATGATCCATCCTAAAAATGCTCTTTGCATTGTCTACCAGGGTGTTTGCCAGGATGTTAAATCCTATATAATAGAGGATTCCTCCATATTGATACACTCTCCTCTTTCATCTTTCTCATCTGTTAATCCACAGCCTTAGGACCAAGTTCTATAATCTTATATACCTTACTATGTTGGCAGCTCCTTTGGTGTACTGTCTCTTTGCTCCCTTAGCAGGCCCAACACATTCCTAATCTGGTTGTATTGTGAATTAACACAGTTGTTAGACTGGGGCCAGAAGGGTAAGAGTGGGGCATATCATGAAGAAGGTGAATGCAGAGGCCTCTGCATTGTCTTAATCAGGGAAGGAACACTAGCCTTTCACATGAAAGTATGAGCTAGCATGTGATCTGGAGTGCTCAGGGGAACACGGTAAATCAAGATTTGAGAGCATTAACTCTGACGTCCTCATCAAATCTCAGAATCCCACTCCTTCCTAACTAGGGCACTGGTCTTGGCATAGCTGATTTTCCAGGGTTGAGTATTCAACCTTCTCTGCAGCCCTGCTACCTTTATAAATCTTGAGCCTGATCCTCAGTTTTTTCTGTCCTCCTGCTGCAGGAGACGGGAGTCTTTTTGTGTGTTTCCAGAGAGGTCTTTTGGCTTTCATGCTTTGCCTTAATTGTAAATCCCACTCAATCTTTTTATCATCTATCTTGAATGCCTCTATAGCTCTCAGCAATAGCCATCAAATGCCATAGCCCTTATAATTATTTCCTCCAAACTCTCAAATGCCTGATGTATTCCACCACCAGCAACTGAATAGCTATAGCACATTGAGGGCTTTCAGTACTTCACCTACCATTAGTGATGGGTCTTTATGGCCAGCTGTTTAGCAAGTGATTCATGTCTAAAACCCCATTTTAGAATCTACTGGAGCCAAATCTCCCCTTTCACCTTTGATAACCATAAGTTTGTTTTCTATGTCTATGAGTCTGTTTCTGTTTTGTAAGTAAGTTCATCTGTGTCATTTTTTTAGATTCCACATATGATGATATCATATGGTATTTTTCTTTCTCCTTCTGGCTTACCTCACTTAGAATGACAATCTCTAGGTCCATCCATGTTATACCAAATGGTGTTATTTCATTCTTTTCTATGGCTGAGTAATATTCTATTGTGTGTGTGTGTGTGTGTGTGTGTGTGTGTGTGTGTGTGTGTGTGTGTGTGTGTATGACATTTTCTTTATCCATTCATCTGTCAATGGACA
Organism: Camelus bactrianus; assembly: GCF_048773025.1. Taxonomy (NCBI): domain Eukaryota; kingdom Metazoa; phylum Chordata; class Mammalia; order Artiodactyla; family Camelidae; genus Camelus; species Camelus bactrianus. The sequence continues at coordinate 79,947,896 of NC_133543.1, forward strand.
TTTAGGCTGCTGCCATGTATTGGCTATTGTAAATAGTGCTGCTATGAACACTGGGGGGCATGTGTCTATTTAAAAAATATTTTATTTGTTTACTTATTTTTGTTTTTTTTGTTTTGTTTTTGTTTTGGGGGGAGGTAGTTAGGTTTATTTATTTTAATGGAGGTTTTGGGGATTGAACCCAGGACCTTGTGCATGCTAAGTGCTCACTCTACCACTAAGCTACATCATCCTCACTGTGTGTATCTTTTGAATTGGAGTTTTCATCTTTTCTGGACATATGCCCAGGAGTGGGACTGCTGGATCATATGATAATTCTGTTTTTAGTTTTTTTAAGGAACCTCTTATGGAACCTGCTATGCTCTCCATAGCAGCTGTACTAATTTACATTCCTATTAACAATGTAGGAGGGTTCCCTTGTCTCCATACCCTCTCCAGCATTTATTATTTGTAGACTTCTTGATAGGTATTCTGACCAGTGTGAGGTGATATCTCCTTGTTTCAGTTTGCATTTCTCTAATAATTAGCCTTGTTGAGCAGGACATGCATACCCCTTGTGAAGTGTTAACCAGCTATAAATTCAAATATCACTCATCCCACTTGTCTTATACCTCAAGGATATAAGGGAAGACTAAAAATCATAAATCTGGAGGCCAAATGCTCTGGTGGAATAAAGATGGAATATGTCTGCCATTTCTTCAACGTCCCTGTGTATAATCTATACTGAGCAACGAAGTGACATTATGCATTGAGTTATCATAACTCAAACACTCTGGATCCTCCTAACTGCTTCATGAACTACTGAATAACTTATTTTATTCAACTGTTCATTAAGTTTTGCTTTTCCATGGATTAGTCTTAAGTTTGCTGATTCCCAGTTTCCAGAATCCTATCTCATCCTGGGTCTAAGTGGAGTGTTACTTTATTTCACTTCAAGTATTTTGTTACTTTTTCTTCTCTAAAATTCCTTGTAGATCATTTATAATAATCATATTTAAATCAACAAATTCTTTTGATGTCTTAATACCAGTACCAAGACTTTTCTCCCTCTCTCTCCTTTTGCTCAGCTCAGTCAAGCGTCCTCTATTAAAAGAGCTTCCCACCATCATTTACTTAGGCCAAGCTTCTCTCACTGTCCAACCTGATTTTCAATAGTGGGATTCTTATCATTCCTTCTTAACATTTGGAAAAATAAAAGGAACGAGGTTATCACTTATTGGGATATTGAAAATGATGCATCTTAATCCTGTTAGTAAATAAACAATTTATATTTTGTTATATTAGGATGAACACACTCAGTAAAGCACCAGTTATTCCCAGGATATCCAGAAATACCAATGGTAAGCTCAGAACTCTTAAGAGGACTCATCCTTGAAAGGTAAAGAAAGTCACAAACATACAACTAAGCAATGGTCATGAGAAATCCTTCCAAATGAGCACATTAAGAGTTTATGTGGGTTATATTTTTGTTTGGATTTAAAAATTATTATCAACATTGATCCTTGAATTATGGCATGATCATGAGAGTGATTACATTTCTGAAAAGTTTAGATAATACTTTGAGAAATTAAGCAGCTAATTAACTAGAACATTTGATATGAAAAAGCTCAGCAGGCCACACAGTTTATAAAGTGGGACTATTAAAAAATAATTATTTATCAAATTCTGAAAAATGCACTGTTTAACCTATCATTTCTTCTCATTCTATTTTGTACACCAAATTGGTCTAATAGAACATTCAGTTTAGCACAATAACATCTATTTCCAAATATACTTATCAGCTAAAAATCAGAGTTACAAATTATGAGCGTTGTACTCTTATAATTATTTTTTTCCATCTTTAATTTTTGGCTTTTGCAGGAACCCTATAGATGTTTTAAGTACCTGATTTTCTAGCTACAGCCAGGAAGACTATGGAGTTCCCAGTCTTGTTCAAACAGAGTAGGGAAATCTGAGTTTCTTTCTTCCTCTGTTCTGACTTCAGTCCTACAGGGACTAAAAAACCTCTTCAGTAAGATGAATGTGTCTTGCATACAGCTGTGAATATTTTTACACATCAGGAGAAATCAGCAATATGTACTGCTGAAAGGGGAAAAAAAAGGTTACTGCTAAGTGAAGCTTAAAGGAAACACACCCCAATGTTTGGATAGGCAAATGAGTAAACACAGATCCTTGGGTCGCTAACATACCGTTTTGGTGGGTTATTATGCATAATTTGTCCATACTGACAAAATGATTAACCATTTTGCATCTGTAAATTTGTGACCCCAAACAGATGAAAGGTAAATATGGCTATGTTGACAAATGGCTGGATTGTAAAATTCTGGTACAAACAAAGGCATTATAAGATAAAAAAAATCTGTGTGGAATAGACTCATGTTAATTTCCTTATCAGCCACCAGAACAATTTTGTTATTCTTTGAAAAACTGATCCTATGATATTATCTGTGAATGTAAGTGGAGAAGATATTTAGGGGTAGAATTTTAGGGCAAAAGAAATGGATAGTTAGAGGGGCTCAGCCTCATGAAATAAAAGCTTTAGTTAAAGCCCACCTAATTACCTACAAAGTGGGGAAGCAGGGAAATGATTCTTGACTCAACATCTAAGACAACCTTCCAAAATATTCTGGCTTTAAAGAAATGTATAGGTTCTTCACATTTTACATTTTCCACCTCAGAGAGGAAAAATACGGAATACAAAAAGCTGAGCTGACTTTCCTCAAACAGAAGCTGCTGAAAAGATGAATAACTACCTTATTTTTCATTGTAGGCAAAATACATACATAAATATATATATATACACATATATATATAATCCTAGGAAATTCATTTAATAGGTAATAATTAGGATAGTGTAATCCTGAAAATGTGGGTGCATTAAAAACTGTAGAAAATTGGATAATAAAACTCAAAACAAACACAAAACCCTAAAGGAAGGGCACATAGAGAATGAAATGGATCTTGCCTCAGGAATCTTAGATTTGTTTTATCCATAACATCATAAAAATTTCCTCAAAACAATAAAAATAGAAAGAACAGTGGAAATTCTGTTTTCTACTCTATTCAAAAATGATTATAGGCATAGTTCTTAGTTCTAATTATTTAAATGCTACCTAGACCAGTGTTTCCAAACTTTAGTATGTATATGAGCCATCAGTGAATCTTGTGAAAAAGCAGGTTCTAATTCAGTTGGCCTGAGAGTTCGTATTTCTAACAAGTTCCCAGATGATGCTGATTTGGAAAGTCCAAGGACCATATTTTGAGAAGCAAAGATTTATAAAACTTGGAAAAATTCAGAAAAGCATCTAGGGATCTTAATTAACAATTGATCAATTAGATTTGTGAGGAAAGACAATGACTTCTGAGAAAAATATTGAATGCAGGAAGAGAAAAGTAATCAAAAAGAGGATGAAAGGAAATAAAGTGATCTTAGGAGTTTTCTTATTGCACAGAGAGCAGAATTACAAGTGCACTTCCATGACAGCTTAAAGGGTCTGTGCCCTTTTATGAAAGTGAGAGGTGCTAAATATAAAACAGTTTACTCAGAGAGGCCACTCTCCTACCAAGAGTGTGGGATGATTTAAGAGTGGACCTTCCTTAGGAAGGAATCACTTTTCTTTCTCAACTCTTAAAAACTTCTTCCTGGTGAATTTATGTAGAACTGCCATATCAGTTTGGCAATTTTAATAATATATGTGTATTTAAAAATCATTTGGAAGCCAATTCTAAATATGAGAGCTAATAACAGACCTCACCAACAACACCATTTTTGGCTCCATGATTGATTTATTTATTTTGGCGGGACTGGAAGATCTCTCTTGGAGGAAGACCTTTATTAGATTACTTCATACTGCAAGTGACAGTCCCTACAGAGCCTTCATTTGCTTGTTTTTCCAATGGCTAACTAGAGGAAAAGAGAAAAAGATATACTACTTGAATTTATATCATTTTTAAAAACAAAAATTTTTTAATTTGAAAGGTGCAAAAATAATGTCAATTTTAAAAAATGCAATAGAAGAGACAGAGAGTGGCAGAGACAGGAAGAAGAGAGAAAAACAAGAAAGAAAGAAAGAAAGAAAGAAAGAAAGAAAGAAAGAAAGAAAGAAAGAAAGAAAGAAAGAAAGAAAGAAAGAAGGAAAGAAAGAAAGAAAGAAAGAGAAAGAAAGGAAGAAACATATTGAGAGTGAATAGCTTTATGCTTGGTTAAATTCTTAGGTTCATTTTCCCATCCTTCACAGAAAATCCTTTTTTGTTTTCAAAAGAGCTTTGTATTCAAATGGTGCTTTGAGAGTTGTGACAAGGAATAAGAAATCATCATATTGTGCTTTTTCATAATTTATTATGACATCCCTTATGATCTTTGCTTTGATAATATTAGGCTTCATGAGCTCAGAACTACAGTAGAAAGCCAAATAAGAAAAAACAGGTAATAATATCTCATGTATACAGTGCTTTCTATTTGCCACACCTTATTCTATGTGCTTCTTTTATTTTAACTTGTTTAATAGATATAATGATACAGGTTAGCTTCAGTAACAAAAGAAAAAAATAATCAAATACAATATATTTATGCTTCCAAAAAATGATAAGAAAAAAAGAATGTCTGAAAGAAAAGAAGAGTACTTGGGATAGCTCCTTATACATCTGATGAACTTCAGTGACACTGACAGCTAGAAGGAAATTGTACACAAGGATGCTACAGAGTAACTGAAAGCAAAGTTGTATAAAATGAATCCAAATGTTTCCAAGCACATTGCAGCAATGTATTATTGGCATCCCTGACCATAGGTCAAATCCTGGCTGGCACACTGGACCTCACTGTAAACTCACTCAAGTGATTCTGCATATATTTCTACCTCAACAAAAGGATGGATACATTTTTTAAAATATTAAAAAACAAAAGTGTGGTGACCCTTACAGCAGAGAGTGGCTCACTTTTTCTTCCTCCTGAAGCCCAATACTATATACCACTGTAATTTATTAAGGGTTAAATCCTAGTTATGATACTTCTTCTAATACAGAAGTTTGTGACTAAATCCTACACCATGTATCTATCTATATATAGTTATGAAGCAAAGCTATAGTTGGGTAAAAGTTAAACTGGTCAGAGAAAGATTCCATTGTCCTAGAATGTAGGAGTAAGAAAGACTGAGGAAGTATTTTAGACCCTCTTGCAAGTCGTCAAGAAAGAAATTCCATCACAATTGGGGGTTTTTACTTCTCTTTTAATGCAAGGGACAGTAGCACATATTCTATCTTCAGTGGAGTTTGATCGGGAGATTGAGGGGAGCGGGAGACATGGAGAAACATATGCTCCTAAAAGCCATCTGAAAGGTACCCATGCAAGAGTATGAGGGGAACATGTGTGAACTGAGAGGCAGATGACAGAGCACATCGCAGGCTGACTGAAGGGAGGTGGAGAAGAACTAGAAACACGTTAGAAACTAGCAGCTCAGCTAGAGGTCCTCTGATTTCTGCTCTCTGGCTTTCTGCTTTCAGTAAGCTGGGAATCTGATTCAAGATTTGAAGAAAGGCCGAAAGCCATTTCCTAGATGTCAATAACCAGCCATCCTAGAGCACACTGGGTGCTTAGAAACATTTCAGTTATAAGGCGTAGCTACCTCTAATTTAGAACTGCTTAATTTTAACATATAAAATAAAATTTCTAAACCAAACTTAAAAAAAATCCTGCTCAAAAAGCTTATTTGAAAGATTAGCAAATTGCCTCAAAACTTCCACTTTGGGGAGGAAAAAAGTAATTTCTCACTATTAACATTATTAATAATTCCCTAGTTGTGAGGCCTCACAACTCAATTATAGGGATTCAGAATCCTCTAAAGATAAAGTCTCCAAGTTAAAAATAATAGCTAGAGACTACTTTGCCATCCGTATGTGGGTGGCAAGAGGGAGTGGAAAAAAATTCACAATGCCTAATGATTTATTAATAAGTTTCATCTTCTTTTTGGAATGTGGACCACTGATTACATGTGTGTCTGATTACCCACTGGTGGATGGAATGTTTTCAGCCATCAACTCAAGAGACAGACACACTTCATTATTTGCAAAAGGGAAACTTTACAAGTGACACCCCTTTAGCCATTTTCAATCCTTCACATTTGCAGACAATCTGGCAAACAAAAGTTGTCCTTGAGGCTTTCCATCTGGGTCCACTAACTTAGATGAGCAATTGAAAGCAGTGTTTGTTTGTTTTGTTGTTTCTGAATTTAAGAGCTACCCAGTTTTCTGTTAACGATGATGTATCATTACTTTGCTGGGCAAAAGGGTCCAGAATAGCCCATTGCTCTATTATTATCATCCCAGAGATTAAGAAAAAAATACCCCAAACCCCCAGAATTTCTAATTGGAGTCAATTAATTAAAAAATTAATTAATTCGATAAACATAGACTTAATGAAGCAAGGACTGAATAATTTCAGCATTCACATTTTGTAAGGATCCCCAAGAAGCAATCTCTTCTTCAGGCAGGTCCATGCTCTACATGAATGTCTCTATGGTTAAGGACCTCCAAAAGAGGTAGTTCTAAAATAATACTTGCTCAGAAAACTTACACTAGCTCTTTCTTGTTGATGTCTTAAATACTGTATCATACAGCACAGGGAACTATGTTCAATATCTTGTAATAACCTTTAATGAAAACGAATATGAAAACATATAGATATATGTATATGCATGACTGCGAAGTTGTGCTGTACACCAGAAATTGACACATTGTAACTGACTATACTTTAATAAAAAATATAAACAATAAATGGCACATCAAACTCCCTATTAGATGCTTCAACCCCATTCTTATCTTCCCTAATTACCTTCATTTTTCATTATCATCAAGTGGAAGGAATCAGGGCTTCTAATTAAAGATGCTTACCTGCTTGTTCATTCAACTTTCATACCGTTTCTCTGGATTGCAAACAGACGGCCTCAGGCCTCGCTTAGCCGCCGCCCGCCGCCCGCCGCCCGCCCCCGCTTCCGCCGCCCGCCCCCGCTTCCGCCGCCCGGCCCGCGCTTCCGCTGCCCGTCCCCGCTTCCGCCGCCTGCCGGCGCCAGTGCGCTTCTGCCTGGAATACACACGCGCCAAGCACTGCTCTAGGCACTGGAGGTACAGAATAGAGTAAGATATGGCTCTTACCATTGGAAACTTAGATTCTACCACGTGGCGTTTACGGCTTCCTGCTTTTCACCAAGATGGATTACTCTCGTTTTCAAAATTTTCGCCGCTTTGGAGAACTCCGCTCGAGGTCTTTCAGCATGGCGTCCAAACAGTGGACTACCGGCTGGCTGAAGTCATTTATTTTTGTATCCAGCATGGAAAAAAATGATTGGCATGCGGTAAGTGCTCTATAAATGTTCCTACAATGAATGAATGATTATATCCAATCCAGCCACTCCCTGAGATATGTATATAGCTGTACCTTATTTCATTTTACCCTCGTTATTTTTCTAATGAAGTAAGTGAAGCAGTTATAACCACCAGATGAAAAAAATGGAGCTCAGCATGACTCAATTACTTGCCTAGGCTTACACAGCTATTGAACAAGGAAGCCAGAGTTTTAAAACATTTCTATTTCTGCATCACGTCTTTTTGTGTTGTTATTTGTTGTTTCCTTCCCTGCAATCAATGAGGTTCAGATTTTATTCATCAAAATCACCTGGCTGCTTGTTAAAACATTTTGAACCCTAACGCTAGAGTCTTCTAATTCAGTCGGTGGGGTGGGGCCTGATAATTTGTATTTTTAACAAATTCCCAGCTACTTCCGTGTTTTTAAAACTGCTGTCTTAGGCCTTAAACTCTTTAAGAGCAGTACCCCCACCCCCCTCCAATCAGTTATCCTTGCATGGTTACTGTCACACAACTACTTTGTTGTGTCACCTTTAACAACTAACTCACTGTCAGGGAGTTCTGTTTTCATTTTGGAACCAAGTCTCATGTAGTTTAAATGGATTTCACTTGTCTTATGGCAGAGATTCAGAACAGCTGTGTGGGCTCCTCTTATACTTATTTAGTAAGCGTTTCTCAACTTGTTTTTCAACAAGTGTGGTCCAGGAACCACATGCAATGGCATCATCAGGGTGCTTGACAGAAATACTCATTCCTGGGGCCCAATTCAGAACAACTAAGTCAGATTCTATGGGTCTGGGGCCTGTTAATAAGTGCCCGAGGTGAGTTGCTTGTGTACCATAGTTGCGAACCTCTGCATTAAAACCATTTTTAAGATTCTCCTGTACCTTCTGCTAAATGAAAAACTCAAGCTTCTTTAAGATTCCCTCCTAAAGTTAATTTTCCAAATTTTCTCTGCCTCCTAAAGTTAATTTTCCAAATTTTCTCTGAACCCTCTCCAACTTGTTTGAGTAGCAGGGGATGAATTTTTGGGCATGTTTTCAAAGAGTTCTGCATGCCGTTCCCATGTGTGGGTTTCTGCCCAGTATTTACAGAGAAGTTTTTTAATAGGCAGTGTTTGGAAAGTGACTACTGAAGATGTGAAATGGACTAGGCAAGGAAAATGAAAAAGTTGCTTTAATTTTCACATAAGACTTCTTTGAATTTTCTATTTAATCTTCAACCAACCTGGACCTTGGTTCTTAATAAGTATTATCTTGAATGAACCTGATTCTACAACCACTACTTAAAAATATTTTACTTATTTATTCATTTTAGATCTCAGGGTTCTCCAAACCCACTTCATTATTGACTATGACTCATGCATTTTAGTTGGAAAAATAACATTGTTTAAGGGAATGTTTTTTAAGAGTAGACCATTAGGATTAGGATACATCTATGAGTTTGTTTTGTTTTCCAGGTCAGTATTTTCAAGGGAGTGGGAATTGCCTACTCAGTTCAGGAAACTGTTTCTTTAAGATGTCTTGGGAATTCTAAAGTGAATATAATGACAAGTCTTTCATTGGTCTGGAGTAGCTGATCTGAACAATCCCAGGGTTTAAGGCCTTGAAAGTAAAATTTTTGCTTTGTGTCAACAATAAATATTTTATTCTCAACTGACTCCGGGAGTTCATAAGATTTAAAGGGTTGGTAGATCCCTCATATGACCCTTTGCCTCCCTCTTCCGCATTTAAGGACCTTGTGATTACATTGGACCCACCTGGGTAATCCAGGTGATTAGCAACTTTAATTCTTTTTGAAATCGCAATTGCCCTGCACCTTGTGACATATTCACAGGTTTCAGGGATTAGGATGTGGCCATCTGTAAGGGGCCATGTTCTGCCTACCACAGATCCCACAGGAGACACAGCTAGTAATTTAAATTCTCAAAGTGTGGTCCTGAGCTTGTAACATCATCATCACCTGGGAACTTGTTAGATATGCAAGTTTCAGATTCTACCCCATATCTACTGAATCAGAAACTCTAGCGCTAGGGCCTGCCAATCTGTATTTGAACAAGTCCTCCGAGTGGTTCTGATACATACCAGTGTTTTAGAATCACTGTTTAAGTAATAACATAAAGAACCAGAATTTAAGTGAACTCTCTATTTTAACTTGATACTGTCAATTGATTAAGAACTTTACATTTTTACTTAGTATTTTTACTTGAAATTTAAGATTCCAATAACCTGAAAGATTCTAGAGGTGACCTGGAGTCTCTAAGGATGCATGAATAACATCTGCATCTTCTCAGTACCATCTTGATCCGGTCAGCTTGATTTTTATTACTTTATGGGCGTGGGGGAACGTTTTATATAATTTCACTTGGAAAAAGTTAACCCTGCTCATTTTTTTTCTGAAAACAGCTAAATGTATTGAATCTTATTTGCAACTTTATGAATTGGGTCCAGCAGAGTTACTCTCACATTTTTGCTGTTGACTTTTGCTGAGGTCTAGCTGAATAAGATAAAATGCAGAAGAACCTATAACCCTTTGTTAACCTATTTAGATAAGGAAAAAAATATTAAAGACTGTTCATTCACTTTTAAAACAAAAAACTCTGATTTGTCTCATGCAAACTGAGGCTCTAAGGCAGTGATTGATTTCTCCAAGTCTCACAACTAGAAGGTGGAATTAATATGACATATCACAACCTGTTGAGGAGCCATCAACTTATCATTTGTGCAGATTGTGGTACCTGAGTGAAAAGATGATCCACTAAAAAAAATACACAAAATAAACAAAAGGCTTGTCCAACCGCTGTTTGCCTGAAGCTGGCATCTAAGAAGAACTTTCCCAGGAACAAGCAGCACCTGAAATTACTAAGTGTAATTTAGTAATTTACGGGAAGAAATAATCATGAAAGCAGCTTGAAAAACCCATGGTTTTAGTGTTTGCTTCCTACAGCTTTTCACGAGGGCCTGGTTTTGTCTTTAACATGTAGAACTCTTCAAAGTAAAAGGAGTAAGGCAACTTCTCTAGGACTCCTACGCCCTTCTCAGGTTTCTTCTCTTCCACCATGATCTCTCCTGTCCACTCCATACATATCTGCAAGGTGACTGTCTTGAGTTTGTCAAGCACTTTTTTTTTTTTTATCATTTTAAGTTCTCTTTTACATAAAGTCTTCAAAGTATCTCTCAATTAAGAATTCAAAATTTTAAAATGTTAATTGAAAAATTATTTGACAGGCCACTTTGATAAATCCTGGAGTTACAGGGCTGAGCCAAACAGACATAATTCCTGGTCTCACTAAGCTTAAATAGGGCCGTATAATTCCCTGTCATCCACTATTGCATTATGCTGTATGTGTATTTTATATATATAATTTTTTTGTTTTGCTTTCCACTAGTCCAGTTACTATAGCCACTTTGTGTTGTAACCTATTTGTTTTCATATTTATTTGATATACACGAATTTTCAAAACTAACATTATATTGGTCTGAAATTATATGCTATTTTAAGGAAGATTATTTAGATTATATTTCCAGCTGTCTTCAGACTGTTTCGATTTTTATGTGGGCTGCTTCCTCTCCTTTGTTTTCTAAATCTGCCTAGGCTTGAGAGGCATCATGAAATAGGTCAGATGGGTTTGGATGTGAATCTTAGTTCTCTCTCTTCTCCCTCTCATTTTATGTATAGTATATATGTATATATTTGAATTAATTTTAAACTGATATTTCTAAGCCTTGGTTTTCCCAGTTAAAATGAGAATTAAATATTATCATATAAGGTGGTTGTGAGGATTAAAATATGGGTGTGCATGGGTGTGTATATATATATATAGATAGATACATATAGATATTACTTTAAAATGGAGAGAGATTTATTTAAAGCCATGACTTACATATAATGGGTGCTCATTAAGTATTACTCTCTACATCCCCACCTTCTAATCAGTTATTATGAAATATGAACTCTCTTGTTTCCCCTCTCTCCTCAGTCCCATCACCATTAAGTCTTGCGTGAAGATCCCTACATTGGCTCCCTGTTCTTTTTCTGTGATTTTTCTAAAGCACTGCTTTCACCACGTTACACCCATGCTTAGGTGTCTGTCGTAAACACTTATTGCCCCTTGCAATACTCGTGGTGTTCTTTATGCTTTACTTTCACTCTACCCTTGATAAAGCTGTTTTTGTCATCTGCATTGCAAAACCTGTTCACTCTCTTGATACTTGTTCTTCCTTCCCTAAGTGTACCATGCTCAGTTTTACCTCTGAGTCTGCTTATATTGTGGTTGGATTTTAAACTGTATGTGAGTCAACCTTAAATTTGAAAAAAAATACTTTAAAGTTCACTTATTATAGGCTACATATGCTTAATATGATTTATTAAATCTCTTTGATTATAAGCTACAGGAATCAAACTAGCTAGGCCAAAAAAGTAAATTACTGTTTCATGGAATCCAAGGACAATTTGCACAACTAAACTGTGGGAGGATGGGGATTCAAGAGTCATAGGAGCAGCTGGAACCAGAGACCAGACATGCCTCAGGGCTCACTCTGTCCCTCATCACTGCTTCTTTTGGCCTTGTGGGGTTACGCTCTCTCCCTGCAGGCTTCACATTTTGGTCCCTCACCAAAGGCTCTTCCAAAGAGGGAGACTGACTTTCTTTAAGGACTCTGATTGGTCTAGCTTAGGTCAGGTGTCCACTCCTGGACTGTTTAACTCTGTCTTGGCAGCAGGGTAATATAGAAATATGGAGGTTCCCACTGAAGGGGCGCACGTGTGTGTGTGGTGGGGTATGGCTGGGAGCAGTTCCCAGGTGTGGAGAGGAAAGAATGCTAGATGTCAGCACTGTTAGATGTGTTGTTATTACCAAAACCTCTGGATACTTGGGAGGATGGATTCATCATGCTCTTTGGAGTTTGTCCTCATGGAAGGTAATGTCATTTTCACACATCTCCTTTGGTATTAATCTGGGAGTGTTGTACTGATCTTGATGGCCCACTGGCCCGACTAGAAAGGCATTTATTATGTGACTGTACCTGTACTTGCAAGTGCCTTGTATGAGTGAGCTTGGGACTATAATTAATTATTATTTATCATTTGGATGTAACCACCAAACAGTTATATAATATTTATAGTAGTGTCACACAGTTTAAACTTAGTTTCACCTGTTCTGAATACATATTTCTTCTGCAGCAAAGTAACGTATGAAATCATCTGTATTCTCCATCAGTTATACCCAGGTCACTGCTGAACACCAAATAGCCCACCAATAATACAGCATTTGAATAACAGTGTTTTAATAACTAGATCAGCCTTTATTTTAGATAATGTTTTTTGATACATTGAATATTACAAAGAACAAGAATGGTAATTTGGATCCATTCAAATATTTATTTTCCATCATAATTCATTAGATAAAGTTAATTCTAGTCACATATCAAAGTTCCATTTAGCTTTGAAATACCTTTTTTATTTTGATTAGACTCTTGAAATTTAAGAAAGTCTTTATTAAGTTTGCATCTCTCAAAATTAAAAAGGAAACAAAAGAAAATATAGGCATCTAAGACAGACTTCAGGTTTCTAATGACCCTGTGGGTTTCTCTACATGTAAGTTTAATAACTGAAGTGGAATGTTAGTACTTAACAGTTGGAATCCTCTATGATTTTGGTTACCTTACTAAATAAGCTGCTGACACAGCATGAGAGCTTGTAAAGGATAAAAAAGGATCGTCTCTGGTCTGAACTGAGACACTCTTTCCTACTGCTTTGCCTTACATATGTCTGTGTGGAGCTAAACATCTGGTAGACCACTTATTATTTGTGAATGAGGGCAATTATCCATGGCACAGGTGTGTTATCCTCTGAAAGATCTTATTTCATTCTAATATAGACATGTCTGCAAATAATTTATGAAGTGCATTTATTTTATAGTCATTTTTCCCATGGAGAATAATTGCTAAGCTGATTCTCTTCACTTTTTCTTTTCTTTCTTTTTTTAAATGGAGGATTGGACCGTGACATCTTTTGACTTAGATGGTAATTGTCGCATACTTGGTAAACATATAAGTGCTAAATAAGATACTGATTTTTTCCCTTTAAACCTTACAGGAGATACTATAATTTCCAAAATAATCTATTTCAAGACCACATTACCCTTGGAGTCAATAGGTTCTTGGTAGAAGCATTTGGTAGCACTTTCCTTCAGTTTTGGCCATTCTCTTTCTCTTTTAATGTCAGTAGTGGATATAGAGATCTATGCTCAGCATCATACTCATTTGCTGCTTTTTTTAGTGTGCAGATTCTACTAGCTTCCCTCTTGTTTCTGCTCTATTGTGCATGGCTTGATCCTAATTCTTTGAAATTCAAAAATTTTCATTTGCATTTTACATGTTTGCAAATAATTAATATTGTTCATTAACAGGCATGGCAGGACTTTGGACTCTTTCCCTAACAGGCAGCGTTCTTTTTAAAGTCCACTGTGAATTACTTGAAATGAAAAACAGTGGAATCTTGCCTCTCTACAGAGGCTGTGTTCTATATATTCTCTTCCATAGGTATTTGTATATTGATATATTTATAATATAAATGGAAACAAATTAGTGCTTAGTAGCCAGATTATTTTACACAAATCTTTTAATTTTTCTGAACTCAGCAAACTAGTTAAGCATATGGATTCTGGAAACAGACTTGGGTTTGAGTCCTGGCTCTGTCTCTTCACTCACTATGTGACCTCTTTTAAATGTCAGCTTTGTAAATATAAAACGGGGATAAAAGTCATGTTAGTGTAAGATTTGTCTAAAATGCTTAGCATAGTGTTTTATAGAGGAAAGCATTAAATTATTACTAGTTACTACTATTTTAAGTGCTCAGTGCCACTACCATTAGTAAATATGAAATGAAAATAGTACCTGTCCTGTGTACCTCAGAGATTGTTATAAGTAACAAATGGTGACATATGTATAAAGCACTACATGAATTAAGATAATATTTTGATATTTTGTAAGCTATAAAGCTGTACAGGAATCCTTGTTTTTAGCAGTGCCAAATTTTTGAAAATTCTTTCTTGTTCTCTATTGTATCCATAGCACTTAGCTTGGTGCCAGGCACATGGTAGGAGTTCCAGAAATTCTTGTTCAATGAAGTTACTATGTTGCTTACTTTACCACTTTTTGATGCTTGAAACAGATTTGAATCCACTCTTCTACCAATGAGGTTTTTAAGTTTCACTTGGTTGGAAATCACTGGGAAAAATTTGAGGTTAAATTCTGGGTTGTTCTAGTTGAAGATCTGGGAGCAGCACTGTATTGCAATATCTTAAAGTGAAACAAAAGCAAATCGAAAGGCAGCTTCACCTTTACTTTCTCCAGTTTATTAATTAGCTTTGAGTGGATTTGACTGACAAGGTGGATAAAAGTGGAGAGAGCCTTCTGGGGCTGAATAATCAGGAAATCTGGCTGAATCAGGGTTAAGGTAAAGAGTTAGGCTGCTTTGTGCTAGTAAATATTAAGAAGAAAAACATAAGTGATTTATGTTTTTTACATCTTCTTTTACTTCTCTCACTTTTATGTCTGTCTTTCAAAAGGGGAATAAATAGAGCACTAAAAAAGTCATCACAAAATCAAATGAAAATAGGTAGAGGGGAATGAGAGACGAGCCATTTTTGAATAACCAGAGAATACTATGAATTTGTTGCAGTAAATTTAAATGTGTGGGGTATTTGGTTTCTTATGGATCTAGAATATTCTTCCCAAAGATATGATTGCCCATTCTCTCCATAACTTTTTTTTCCCCTACCAAATCCACTCATGTCTCCTATGATATTTATCTGGAGGACTGAATACAATGTTCATTTTGGCTTTTATTCCAGGCAATGTTTTTGTTGCATGAAGAGATCATTGGAAACCTAGAGCTTAAATGCTATTGATTAAGTAATCATGTAGTTCTCAACCTGAGTTGGACATCATAGTTATTTAGAAACCTTCTTAAAAATAGATTCCTTTCCAGACTTCCTTATTCAGTAAGTTGGGGAGTTGAGGGTGAAAGAGGCTGCTGGGGTGGGCATTGTATTAAAAAGAAATTTGAATGCAGGAGATTTTGGTAATGGAAACCAATGATCTCGTTCAACTGAGCTATTTTTACGAAGGAGGAATTTTGAACCGAGAGGAGGGAAGTGATTTCTCTTTAAGAGTGTGCTGTCCAGCTATGGAAGAGTTTCTGATGCTCTATGACAAGGGTTAGGAAAATGCACAGCATAGAAGTGTGTATTTATAAGGGCAATTGAAGAGATTCTGCATCCTCCTGAAGACCAGCAACACTAGCAGATAATGAGTAAATCCTCAAAACTGGACTTGTCCTCCCTCTTCTTAGGTCTCCTAGCCATTTGCTCCCACACAGCATGTGACAGCATTGCTGGAATAGGTAGGAGCTCAAGCATAGCGAAAAAGAAATTAATGCCTCACCTGCCGGAAACAAATGCAGGAAATTGTGAGACTCTCATGTCTCCTTATGTAACCTGTGTTCTTATTAGTTGGAGCTTTGAGTGCAAACCTAAATATTACTTATCTTTCTCTCATTAATTATTGTCACACAGATTTAAAGGGTCAGAGACTTGGAAGTTAATGCCTCCTTCAGTGCGGGAAAAGTAACACCATGCACTTTGGCTGCTGTTTTTCTTTCTGGCTGACTGCAGACCAGTTGTTTCTGTCCCATCTCAGCTGGCTGGCAAAGTGCTAATTTGCATAGGGCAGTAATTTTCATGGTGGGAAGGGGCAGCATCAGATTCACTCTTGATTTCAGGTGAGACTCTGGATCTTAGAGCTTATACCCATGTGTCCATCATGTTGTATGCCTGCTCTTTTTCTGTATGGAAGACGTCCCCAAGTGTTCCTTTACTACGACTGTACTGGGTTTCTCTTATGGTAAACAAATTTCTTTCCTTCAACCAAACTAAAAAAAAATCCAAAGTATTTGTATTGTTTTATTTGGTAAGTGATGCAGCGTGGGATTAGGAGGTTAAAACAAAAACAAAAACAAAAACAAAAACCCTAGACTCTAGCTAGCTGTGAGTTTTGAGCATGTTGATTAAGCTTTCATTGTCTTGGATTCATCATAAAATGAGATTAATAATAATAGCCACTCTGCTTATCACATAGATTAAATGGGGATTTTGAAGGTGAAATGGTAAAGCAAGCAACTATAATTTCTTCTGATAAAAATTCTGTACTCAGTCTTGATCAACCCCATCATTGATTGCTTTTCTCAATGGAGATTGAATTTTACCATGGACCCCTTGGGGAAATGCTACTTCTTCTATGGAACATTTATTAAAATCGAATTCAAAGTGAAGACTACACTTGAAAGAGTTGAGTCAGTTCTTAACAGGTGGTGAGATCTTATGAAGATACCACCAAGCACGGGGACAGATCAGCAGGGAAGCATCATCTGGCAGTCAGAAGGAACAGTGGCTGAGTATGCTCACCTGGCAGTGGACAGGTGGAGAGGCAGCAGGAGAGCAACACCATTGGCTCCAGTGCTTGACATTAATCACATTCCTATGGAAATGCTGTAATTTTTACAGCACACTCGTGGAAGGAAACTGTCAAATTCTATTGGATGTTCACTTATACTTTATTTAAGGATAAAACATACAAGTTAAACCACCAAATGGTTTGTCCCAGCAACATCCTGAAACAGAATGAAGATAGTATTAAGTTTATTATGGTGGCCAAACCTTGAGAATTCTGTAGTGTTTTGAGGGCATAGGCATCTCTTTTGTTGTAAGAAAGATTTTTGCTAGAAAAATACTGGCTCATATACAGCCTGTTTCTTTCTTTAAATGCTGCTCTTAGTTGCAGACAGGAGTTTAATTTCTCTCTGGAAGTACTGGAAGGTGTTGCTTCTAGCAAAGGGATTTTATTACTTCTTTGCTGTTGAAGAAACAGAGTAGTAACCATGAACAGAATGACAGTAATTTGCTCGGGCAGTGCAACTTCATGGCTTGCTTCTACACCCTTGGTTCACACTTCTTTTCCATAGAGGAAAGGTGGATTCTCTTTACTGTGGAGGTTGGCTGGATAAATATTTAATTAAAGTTTATTACTGAATAAAGGAATGAGTAGTGTTTCTATTGACTGCTTCCTAATGCGCCCACTATATTTAGGCTTCTGTACCAGTATGCATAACTTGTTAGTGAATGGCAGGTCCTTTAGCAGGTAGTCCTAGGTTTGCTTTGCAGTTCAACAGCATCACCAACGAACTGGGCTTCTTTGATCCTTCTTGCTTTGTCATACTCAGTAAGTTGATAGTCTCCCCTCATAGTCTTAAGATGTACTTATTGCAACTCCAAGTGTATTTTAAAGCAGGAAGTAGGAAGGGAGATCTCTCTCATTATGGAAGAAAATTGTCCCCAGAAGTCTTCTAAGTCTACTTTGACTTAAATCTCATTGACTGGTATGAATTTACATGTCTGTTTCACTAGTCATTGGCAAAGGGGGATGGGATTCTTACGGCTGCCTTACATGGTCATGGTTCATACTGGGGTTAGGTAAATTCTCTCCCTCACACACAAAAATTTAGGTTTTCTTCAAAAAGAGGAAGTAGGAATAGCTACCATCACTGTCTACCACATTCGTTGATGGCAGAATTAACATCATATTGTCTAGTTATTCACAAGCATCTAGCATAGTGCTTGGTCAATGGTAGAGCTTCAAGAAGTTGTTAAATGGTAAATGGATGGATCCAGAGTACCAATCAATAACAAAAAATGGTTCCAGTAATAGGTTGTGTTTATTGAGCAACTAACATATTCGTGGTAAGTAATGCATAATCATTTTTAATTCTTATAGTCATTCTATAAGGTGGATTTTAAGATCTCCATTTTAAAAAATAAGGCAAAGAGAGCTTTAATAACTTGCCTAAGGTCATAAATCTAGAAAGTGGCAAGTCTATGTGGTTCTAAAATCCAGTCTTCTTTCATAATACCATAGTGACTGTCTATGTTGGGACACAGTTTTTGGTTCCTTGGCCTGCTTGATATAATAATTTGATTTAGTGTCCTCCAGGACTAGAGAATCTCTGGTAGAAGTTGAATTCTTATATTTTCTAGAAGCACCCATATCTGTAAGTGAATCAAACTGAATGAGTAGGTAGTAGGTAAAAAGTGAAGTACAGATAATGCATCAGTTTCTAATGAGTAATTTTCTTACTGACCTTTCAAGCTGTCCAGCTTAGCTGCTTAGTTGAAAAACAAGTACTTAAGTTAGAAGAGAGACTGTACAGAGTAAGACTTCTTATTCCTGGTCAGTAGAGACAAAGGTAATTTGGATTTGGTAATCTGGGGCTTCAAGAGAAAATTACTCAGTTCTTAGCTAGACTGCCACAAAGGCTGAGTAACTGATGTCCTGCACTCACTAGGCTCTTTCTCCAAATGGCAGCCTGAGTGATTTTTCAATCACTTTTGTCATTCATCAGCTTAAAATTTTCAGTGGCTTTTTATTGTACTTAGAGTTAAGACTAGTGTGACTTTAATGCTCTGATGCTCCATTAGAACTGGCCTTCTACCCCTCTGAGCTCACCTTGCACCACTCCTTACTTTTTGCCCTCCAACCACTTTTGTCTCATTTTACTCCTGCACTCACCGGACTCCTTCCTACTAAAGAGCTCTCACACACTGATCCCTAACTGGAAAGCTCTTCCTGATGCCAGGTTAATTTACACTCGGTCTTTATGGCTCAAGTGTCAATTCCCTGATAGCCAACCTTCCCCATCTCTTAGCCCAAGGTCTAGCTTCTTTATCCTGTGTTCTCTTTGAACTCTGCTTCCTTTCTTTTCTAGCAGTTACTTCTCTTTGTGATGACACACTGATTTGCGTGGCTATTAGATGGATGTCTGCCTCTCCTCACAATGCCTTAAGGGGTGACTAATACCTACTTCTCATAGGGTTGTGAGGATTTAACAGGTTAATACATATGTAAAGTACTTATACTACATATGTAAAGAACAGTGACTACTACATTGTAAGTACATTTTAACATGATTAGCTCTGTAAGAACAGGACCTTGTCTGTTGAGCTCACCTTTGTAACCTTACTATAACCTCACCAGCTAGCGCAGTGCCTGATGTAGTAAGTGCACAGCAACTGTTTGTTAGATGAATGGATGAAGATGGGAACAGCTACTTACTACTTAAACACAAATATCACTGTTTTTTTCAGTCATCCTTACAGCCTTTCCATAGGACACAATAAGGAAAGCATGGCTAGCTTTTATGCTAGGGAATGCTAGACCTTAATGTCCATCCAGGCTATTTGGAACCCTAATTAAATCTTTAAATTTTGCCTTGATACTGAAGGCTGTTGGTGCTTGAACCAGGACAGGGTTATCTCTGAACTCCTTTATAGCTCTAAAATAGGTCTCAGTTTACTTTTCTATGTTTGAACAGATTTGTCAATTACATTTGATTTTCTAGGTGAATCTCTTCATTATCTTTTCCCCTTTTGAAGGGCCCCCAAATTTGCATGGTATAATTGGTTAGCCTTCTGAAATGTACTGAATTTTTTGGCAGGACTGTTGATGAAGTAAGGTAGATAATTTCAGTGTTTTCATTCACTTCATCATTGCCTTTATTCTTTTCCTCTATAATATGTATGATCTCTGCCCATTGACCCTTCGAACTCCTGTATAAAGGAGATAGGTCACTAATGTCTTTGGTTTGCTTCTCAATCAGCGAGTGACAGGGATTGGGCTATTGATTCATTTGTTGACTTGTTTATTCATTCCTTTATTTCATCTCTATGAAATCCTTTATAAGTTGGAATCCTGAGCTGAAGGTCATGAACACCATTATATCAACTGGGATAGGAAAGGCTATTGATTGACCCTTGATAAGATAAGGTCCAGGAAGCCAGGTGATCAGGTAGGAGGGCAAGGTAGAAAAGAAAAGGAGAATGAGATTGAGAAGAAATGGGCTAGTGAATGAGTAAATAAAAAAAATACAAGTAAATCCTTTAGAAACATCCTCTAAAAATGTCAGCCAGAACAGACAAGCTTTTCTTTTACTGGCAATAATGCATCTGAAATGCATTATTCAGAGAAGACAATATTACCAAAATCAACATGCATGGTGACAACTTTGCCTTGTTGCAGAAGGAAAAAAAAAAGTGATGTGGAAGGGCTTCAAGTAAATGAAAATGAATCCAGTTCATAATCAAGTAAAAATGTTATGGGTCCAGAGCCAGAGAATATTCTTATAGTGGGCTTTTTTCAGCACCCTAAATTTAACCAGATGGAATGCTTTTTAAAGCACTACCCTATTCAAACTTTGGAAGTGAAGAATTTGTCTTTTAATGGTAAATTTGCATTCCATCAGAAGATGGAACACATCATCCTCAGCTTGCTTATTACCCAGAAATAAATTATAATTTAATTTATTTTTATGGTCTATGGTGAATATCTAGATTTCAGAAAATTTATTTCAGACATGATACAGTAGAGAGGTATACAAACAATATGGGTTGAGTATATTAAAAATGCAAACTCCATTCCTAGTATACTGAAAGCCATGTAACCACAAATTCTTGTTGGTTTTAATTTGAATATCCTATTTCACAAACCTCAAATAGTGAGGTTAGAGAGAGAACACTATCCTGAATATGGAAAAATTAATGTAGCTGAATTATTAGTAAGGGAGGATTTAGTTGCTGAAATGCAAATGGGTCAACAGCAAGTTAACACAATCCAACAAGGAAGCATGGGGTCTGTCAAAAATTCTTGGTTTGGAAATAGTCCCATACGCTACTGCAGCAGCGTCTTGATTTTCTGATAACTACAACAAGTGAAAGTTGTAGTGGTGGAGTTAGTACCCATGTTGCTCCACTTTCTATACAATGGGCTATATTTGTATCAGTTTAGCAGGTTGATTTAGACATCTACTGGTAGAAGGAGTAAAAACACAATTTTAACAGAACGAGTATTTATTGAGCATCAAATATATGTCAAGCACTGTGATAGGCCCTGGGAACGTGAGAGGAGATAGATACAAAAGGAAGCTCGGTTATTCTTGTGGAATTAAACCCAGTGAAGGATCCAGACATGGAAACAGGTAGTGATACTGTGAATCAAGTTTTACTTGAGATATGCACACAATGCAAAGGGGCTCCGAGAAGGCGCTTCTTGGGTAAGTGAGGGAAGGTTAGCCGAAGATTACTTTTGAACTGGACCTTTGTAAGTGATTGGGACATTGATGGGCCAAGACAGAGGAGACAGAGTGTTCAGGCAGAAGACTATTTCCATTGGCCAGGAGGTTTGGTAACTCCCCTGGGAATGGCAGGTGAGTTGATGTGGCTGGATCAGAGTTTGTGAGAGATATAATATTATTACTGTTTTTTGCTCAGATGTACAGTTTGATGAATTTTGATAGATGTATACACCAGTGAAACCACCACCACATTCAAGATAGCTAACATTTCCATCACTCCCCAAGAGATGCAAATCTCGAACTCCCAGTTTATCTCGAACTTCCCACCCCCTTTACCCACCAGTAACCATAAGTTTGTTCTCTATATCTGTGAGTCTGTTTCTGTTTTGTAGATAAGTCCATTTGTGTCTTTTTTTTTTTTTTTGGATTCCACATATAAGCAATATCATATGGTATTTTTCTTTCTCTATTTGACTTACTATTACTTTTGAGCCTCAAGGCAATCCTAGGAGGTGGATGGACATTATGATCTTTGGTACGCAGATGACGAAGCTGAGGTGCAGAGAGGTTGAGTGACTTACCCAGCATCATCCAACTCAGGGTCATTTTCACAGCTTTCTGTCTCATAATCTTGAATAGTTTTATAGGTAGAACACAACTGAATTTGTTCAATGGCATTAAAATTCTAATGTGGGAGAACATATATCTTAATAAAAATAATGCTAAACAGGGTAAACCCCCAAATACTTGTGAGTAAGTTATTCATTACAAAAAGCTTGCCTTCTGCTATTCAGCACATTTTTGCTTGCCCACTTTTGTCAGATAATGACCTTTCTTGGAATACATTGAGATGAGAGACTTCCTTCTCACATTTCCTTGAGATATAAAGGGTCCACTTAAAAATAAATCCATTTGGATGGTCTGCTATAATGTATTGTTGCACCTTAAATGAAAATTTAGCCTGTGAGATGGAAAAAAGACCAACTGAAAGGTGGGTAGGGGTTCCTGGTCCAGGGGCATGAAAGATGATTTATCACAGTTAAGAGGAGAGGATGAAGGAAGGTTTAGTGTGCAGAAAAAAGTTAAAGACCAAACTCTTTATCATCTAGGAAACAGAGCTGGAAAACAAAGCCTGGGAAAATACAGTCAAAGGAATATGAATTGTAATGAACTCTTAAATGGCTTAATGGAATCAGGGCAGGAGAAGGGGACAAAAGGGAAAAGGATTAGGCGAATTGGTCTTATTATGTGGTTATTGTAGGAAGAAAGAAATCCTTGTGGGAAAGTTGATGGGGCCTGTGTAGGAAGAAGAGAGAAAAGCAGGCTCAATTCATAGGGTATGTTACACTAAATTCAAATGGTGTTGTTAATCCTTGGAAATCAACATGATAGTCAAATTATGGTAAGCTACTAATGAGGTCCCCAAATTTAGACTATGGAAAATTTAATGAGCTCATATTACATGTCAAAAAAGTATTTAAACATTCTGAAGTCAGATTGACAACGTTTTTAGATTATCTGCCATTTTGAATTATTCTATTTTGTTCTATTTTTATTAATACATAACAGTTGACTTTGAAATAAATTCCTCTACTGGATAAATCCATCAGTTGGATACTGTATTTTTCCACAAAAAATGTAGTCACTAACCTACAGTAATAAAACCAAAGAGAATTGAAAAATATTCTAGAAGAGAGAAAACATTTTGGTGTGTTTCTGTATCATTAGAAGAGATTTATTAAATAGCAATAACATACTATACTTATAATATCTAGAAATCAAATGATAGAAACATATTACTAATAATATTCACATTTATATAATATGTAGTTATAAGACACTATCCCAAGAATTAGAATTCCATCTGTTCCATATGACATACTATACGTATAATCACTAAAATAAGAGCAATAAAACAAAAGAGAAAAATTCAGTATTTTAGAAAACAAAAAATTCTTTGTGTTTCTGGAGTATTTCAATAAACTTATCAATAGCAAGACATACATTAATTATACCACCTACAAATAGAATAAATGAAAGCAGTTAACTTAATATTCATCTTAACATAATCTATGGTTATAAAATGTTATCTTAAAAACTGTAATGTTTTCCATTTGAGCCACTGTATTATTAGTTAATTGCTATTAACAATAAAGCTAGATGAGGAAAAAAATCAGAATGACTTCAGCAGAGACAAGCATCTTCCTGTGGCTCTGGATTTTCAGAAGACTGACTGGAAGGTGGGGTCAACTCAAAGGGTGACCCACAGTCTGTTTCTAGATTGTGTGGCAGAAGACCAGATTCAGTGGTTGCTGTACAGACATTTCCTGTTGGTGGAGAATGTGCCAGGTAAGAGAAGTCCCTCAGTGGAGATGGTTCCTGAGAGCTTCGTCAGTTTTCTCGGAAATTTCTCCCTGGGGTCACGCTGGTGGGAGGGTGAGGTGGAGGACTCTGGCCCAGCAGTTGTGTGTATGTGGGGAGGGACAGAGGGGCAGTTGAATGTAAGGGCAGTTCCTAGTATCTGCCAGTGTGAGGAGGGCTAGGAGAAGTTGTCTTTTGGAGAAATTGTTGCATCAGTGCAAAATTGGCCCGATAGAGGGATCCTGCTCCTGTTGCCCTAACCCTGGGGAGTTGGTATGTGGCCCATACCTGACACTGGATCCTGGGTTTCATTACATCCTGATTTTCCTCCTTCCTCAGGGATCTGGTCATCCAGAGGATTCCCTGGTAGTCTTCACCAGCCTAATGCCCCATTTGTCAAATTAATAGTACTTTTTGAGGTATTTAAATTCTTGAGTAATTTTTTGTCTCATGCATGTGTTTTCCTTTCTATGTTAACAAGGTTTCTCTAAGACAACAAAGCTGGATTTGATAATAGCCAGTGATTCTTCTGTTTTATTCTGAAAGAATTTTAAACTGTATAGGTGTCTAGCTCTTTATAAATGTGGCTGATTTTTTTCCTTCTTTTTTTGGAAAACATTCTCTTCTATTTTTCCAGGGTAAATTCTTTCTACTTAGTGAAAATGTATTTCCTTAATGCAGTTCAGGAAGGAATTGAAATTTCTGCTCTCCCTTACTATCTGATTCTGGCTAAGCTTTCTCAGTTTGATAACTTTTAATGTGATCATTAACTGCATTGATGATTTTAGTTTATTCAACGGAATCAAATGGGTTCTGTTTTTTCCCAAATGTTCTTAAATAAGAGTTTAATTCAGCTGCATTACCCAGTTTCTTCAAAACTCCTTTGGATTGATCCTACAAGTGGTCTCAACTTTCTAATGCATTCATTATATCCAGTTCCAAGTTCTCACTAAGAACAGCAACCTTCTCCAAGAACAGCAACTCAGCAACTCAGTCTTTCATCCCAAAATGTTCAACTTGAAGCTTGATCTGAGTTTTGTTACAATTTTAGGTTTTTTTCAGTGTTACTTTGGGCTTTTCTAATATTTTTTTTTCTTTTGATAAGTTTGTTTGCTCTTTTCCATTCTTCAGCTTCTTGTGAAAGCAGTTCTGTGCTTTTCTGAATATGAGAATGTTCATCTAAAGTATTGTTTAGTGCTGTCTGAAGTTTTTCATTCTTGTCATGTATTTTGAAGGCAGTTTGGTTATAGCCACTTGAAATTGAATGTGTTTTGATGGATCTCCTAAATTCTGAATCTTTCTTGTAATGTCATCCATTAGATTAACTTATTATAAATATTCAGATTTAATCTTTGAAAAGTTTATTAAGCCTAATTGAAAATTCAGAGCTTTCCAGGTCTTTAATAGTGACCTCCAGTTAAAGTATTTCTGATAATTTGTTCCAAGTTTGACTTGCATTAAAATAGACTCAAGATCTCCTTTTTTTTTTTTTTAGTCAAGCTGAGGTTTTCAAAAACTGATGTCTTTTCACCAGAAAAGGCAGCTTTCTGTTGCTGGTTTATTGTTTCTACTTAAGTAACAATTTTTTAGTAATAACAATAATAATAATAATGAAACTATGATTCTGTATACCACCATTTTTCATGGCAATCTCTGGGTATCTGAGTATGGTCTATGATCCCCTAACAGTGCTGCCATCACCTGGCATAGCGTCTTCAGGATCATTGCAACACAGTATCATGGCCATATATGGAGACTTCATGGTTTCCAAGGCCACTCTGAGCTGCCTCAGAATTGGTAGAATTGTTCTGGGCACAACAGACAGCAGAGAACACTAGCAAGTATTCTACTCCAAGCCAATCCAATACCTGGCATACAGGGGGATGCAATAAAATACTGGCTATGATCTCCTTTTCCTGGTAATTTTTTTCATCCTGTAATCTTGAAGATCTTGTCCTGCTCACCTTATTCTGCCTATTCTGCCCATGGGAAATGAGGCAGAGAAAAATGGATAAAGTTCTTCTTACAAGGGCAGCTGGACCGCTTGAGCTCCTTTTGAAAACTGAACCACATACTTCTAAATAACTATGGGCCAAAGAAGAAATCACAAGATAAATTAGAAGATATTTTTAACTAAATGATAATTTAAAAGATTAATCACTTTTAATAAATATCTGGCAAGGAATGACCAATTAAAGAAAAAACAAGCCACAAATTTTCAATATCAGGAACAAAATCACAAATATCACTATAGATCCTATAGATAATAAACAATGAGTAAGCCAATGAATCTGCCAACTTAGATACAATGGGCAAATTTCTTGATAACATCAACTTATCAAAATTGACATGGGAAGAAATAGACTATCTGAATAACACTGAATCTCTTAAAGAAACTGAATTCATTATCCAGACCCTCCCCCCCCCAATGAAAAATCCAATCTAGTTATTTTCACTAGAAATTGAAAGAACAAAATAAGAACACTCTTACACAAATTGTATTGGGAAGTAGATCAGGAAGAAATATATCCCAGTTAATTTTATAGGATCAATATAATGCTGATATCCAAGTCTTTCAAAGACATAAAAAACTAAAATTACAGAGAAATGTTGCTTATGAAGTCCTTATAAAAATGCTAGCAAACTGAGTCTAGTAATATATGAGAATTTTAATACAGGATAACCAGATAGAACTTATTCTCAGAATGCATAGTTATTTTAACATTCAAAAGGCAATAAAATTAATGGAAGGATGAAAACCATATGATCATCACAAGAGATGCAGAGAGTGCATTTGTCAAAATTCAACATCTGTTTGTTGATATAACCTCTCAATTTCAAAATTTGTAGATACTGACAGGTGTATGTAGAATAGATAAACAAGATTATACTGTATAGCACAGGGAAGTATATACAAGATCTTGTAGTAGCTCACAGTGAAAAAGAATGTGACAATGAATATATGTATGTTCATGTATAACTGAAAAATTGTGCTCTACATGGAATTTGACACAACATTGTCAAATGACTATAACTCAATAAAAAAAAGTTTAAAAAAAAAACCTCTCAATTAACTAGAAATAGATGAGAACTACCTCAGTCAGATAAACTCTTATTTAATGGTGAAATGTTGAATGTTTTACCCTTAAGATTAGAAACAAGGCAAGGATGCCTCTTAATCACTTTTACTCAACATTATATGCCCAAACCAGTACATTCAGACAAAAAAGTCATGAAGATTGGAAAGGAAGAAATAAAACTGTATTTTCAAATGATTGTGTAGAATTTACAAATTACTGTTAAAAATGTGAAGTTAGAAAGCTTACAGGATATAAGGTAAAAATACAAAAATAAATGTATTTTTATACTGGCAGCAAACAATTGATAAACAAATTTACAAAACTCAAATTTATTTATAATACCTCCATAAATAAAGAATAGTTAGGATTAAATTTAATAGGAGATGTATAAGACTTATACACTTAAAGTGGAAAGTCAATGCTGAGAGAAATAAAGGAAGACCTAAAGAAAGACAGAGGCATACCATTTTCATGGATCTGAAAATTGACAAATGTTAAGATATCACCTTTCTCAATTTTTAGATTCAATGTAATTCCAATAAAATTCCAACAAACTATTTCTTTTAGAAATTGACAGTTTTGATTATAAAATACATGTGAAAAAATAATGGATTTAGGGTAGCTGAGCAATTCTGAAAAAGAACAAGTATGAGGATTCATAGCTTGAATTCAAGACTTACTATAAATACATGATAATCAAGATTATGTGGTATTCATGTAAGAATGTGCAAAGACATCAGTGAAACAAAATAGATCAAAACAGATTCCATAATTAGACGTACACTTCAGTGGTCCCTTGGTTTTTTAAATAGGTACCAAAGATACTCAGTGGGAAAAAGAACTTTTTTTTTTTTTTTAAAGCAAATGATTCTGGAATAACTGCAAATTCACATGGAAATGCACATGGGAAAAATGGACTTTGACCTCTATCCACAAATACATAAAAATTCAAGGTGGATCATGAACATAAATATAAAAGTTAAAACAATAAAGGTTTTGGAGAAAAAATTAGGAGACTATCTTTATGACTTAGGTAGAGCCAAGGGCTTTTAAGGCAGGTAACAGAATGCCGTAACTATGAAAGAAAAACATTACTTAGTAAAATAAACTTTCAGTTTCTGAAATTCTGAACTTAAACTTCTTGAAATGCCTCATTAAGAAAGTAAAAAGGCAAGATACACGTTGGAAGAAAATAGTCTCAATATATGTATCTGACAAAGGACTTGTGTCTAGAATATATAATACACTCATATAAGTCAATAAGAAAAACATGAAATAAAAAATGGTAGAAGACTTGAACGGGTACTTTGCAGAAGAGTATCTATAAATGATCTATAAGTAAGGTACTTGGCATCATTAGTCATCAGAGGAATGTAAATTAAAACCACAACAAGATATCACTTCACATCTATTAGAATGACTAAAATTTAAAAGATTAAATTATCCAGGTATTATTTTGAGTATGAAACATTAATATACCCATACATTGCTGATGGGAGTATAGAATGGTACAACCACTTTGGAAAACTGAAAAAATTTAAAGTTAATAAACTAGCCATCCTAGAAATTTACCCAAGAGAAATTAATACACATGTCCACAGAAAGACTTGCACAAGACTATCCATAGCAGCACTATTCATTATAGATCCCAAACAGAAAACTGCAAATGTTTGATTAACTGAAGAATGGGTAGGTAACTTTCTATGTATCTCATACAATGTATTAGATATTTCATACAATGAAATGCTAATTAGCAATAAAAAAAGGAATGAGCTACTGTTTCATGCAACAACATAGATGAATCTCAAAAACCTTGTGCTTGACTGAGTACAAGATTTATATGACTCAGTGTATATGAAACTAAGGAATAGGCAAAATAAATCTATAATGGTAGGTATCAGAACAATGGGTAACTGGAGGGGTGGGTTGTTTGAATATGAGCCCAGTAGAAATTTCTGGGGTAAAGGAAATGGTCTATAACTTGACTGTTGTGGCGATACAGGTTTTTACACTTCCTTCAGATCTCACTGAATTGCAGAGTTCTACATTTCCCTTATTAAAAAAAAAAAAACAAACGTTGAACAGGGACTACCTTTGCTGAGTGAAATCAAAGCATTCTAAAACCATGTAACTGCTTCTGAATGCTACCTTGCTTCTTAAGGATCCTTTGATGTCTTGGGAAGAGCAACTGAAGATGTATTAACAGAGCTTGAGCACTCTTACTTTCAATAAATGAGATGGTTCACAACTTTCAATGGCTCTTCTCCTGCCTCCAAGGCATTTCCTGCTGCTACTCACAACCAAGATTTAAAGAGGGGAAATTGTGTGAAAAAGGCAGTCTCAAATTCCCCCAAATTAAGATTCTATGGGAGTGGGTGGTAGAAGAGGCAGTAGCAGAGGAGAAATGAGAGCAAATATGGTATTCAGACTAAGGGGGTAAAAAAACCCTGTCTGAATATTTACATAAACAGATTTTGCTTAGAATTGACACAGATTGTTGTTGTTCATAAAGGGAACATAAGTGAACAAGGGAATTAGAAGCAGGGACTTACTCACCAGTAAGTAAGTGATATTCACTATAAACATTCTTCATGATCCTCTGATGTTTAGTAGATGATACATGTTATGAAAATGTCTAATATTTATCTACCTAAAACACTGCTTTACTGGTGGGTTTTTTTTTTTTCTAAATCAAGCTCCATGTGGAATAGCCTTTTCTGATTTTGAAATATCAACTATTCCACATATTGTATGATTTCATTTCTGTGAAATATCTAAAATAGGTAAAACTATAGAGACAGAAAACATTAACAATTGCCTTGGGCTGGGGAGTTACAGAGGTTACAGCTAAGGGGTATGTTTCTTTTTTGGGGGGTGATGAAGTGTTCTAAATTGATCGAGGTGATGCTTCCACAACTCTGAATATACTAAACACTGTTGAATTGTACATTTTATTTTATTTTAAATTTATTTTTATTGAAATATAGTTGATTTACAATGTTGTGTTTCAGGTGTCAGCAAAGTGATTCAGTATACGTGTGTGTGTGTGTATGTGTGTGTGTATATATATATGTTCTTTTTCAGATTCTTTTCCATTATAGTTTATTACAAGATATTGAATATCGTTCCCTGTGCTGTAGAATAGGTTCTTGTTGTTCATCTGTTTTGTATATAGTAGTGTGTATATGTTAATTCCAAACTCCTAATTTATTCCTCCCCCACCACCCGTTTCCTCTTTGGTAACTATAGTCTGTTTTTTATGTTTGTAAGTCTATTTCTGTTTTGTAAATAAGTTCATTTGTATCTTTTTTTTTCAGATTCCACATATAAATGATATTATAAGATATTTTTCTTTCTCTGTCTGATTTCACTTAATATGATAATCTGTAGGTCTATCCATGTTGCTGCAAATGGCATTTCATTCTTTTTTATGGCTAAGTAGTATTCCATCACACACACACGCACGCACACACCCACACACACACACCCCTGTATCTTCTTTATCCATTCATCTGTTCGTTAGTCATTTAGATTACTTCCATGTCTTGGCTATTATAAATAATGCTGCTATGAACATTGGGGTGCATGTATCTTTTTGAGTTAAGAGTTTTCTCCAGATGTATGCCCAGGATGGTTCAACAACTCAGTGGAACATACACTGTTGAATTGTGCATTTTAAATGGATGAATTACATAGTATGTGAATGAGATATCAGTGAAGTTAAAAATATCACCTTTACTCAGCAGTTAAATTTGATTACTGTTAAAAAAAATTCAGCAAGTAAAAAATACTTACTTTTGACAAAGCCTGAGTCACATCACCAGAAAGGATCACTGATAAAATCCTAGATTATCTCACGACATGAAGAGCTCAGAAAAAGGGAGAACAGCCAGAGTTTAGGTTGCATTTCCCTCAGCCTGCAAGGCTTTTGCTGCCCCACTGTAGTTTCAGATTTCTCCCAGGTGTCTTCTTGAAGCTTCCAAGATTGCATTAGAAGTGAGCTGAGGTTCCCTAGTGAAGGTGACCATCAGGTAGGGGAAGTAAAATGACCTGTGTTTGGAATCTTTCTGGCGGTTTTTAATTGCGCTAACATGAGCAAGTGAACTGCATACTCGTAGCCCCTTTTATAGCCCAATTCTTAAAAAGAGGGGTGAAAACATACATAGTGGCGTTTACAGGGGTTAAACGACTTACTACATTTTATGTCTTATCAATGTTGTAGCACCTGGGATGTACATGGTGTTCAATAAGTAGTTGAATGCCCATGTACTCTGAAAACTATAAATTGGCATTCAAATATAACTTTATATTAATTACTATGTGAAGGCAGTGACTATGTTTTGTAACTATACTCTTCATAGTACCTTCTAAATGTCAAGTGTGGAAGTTAAGGAGTGTAGTGGAAAGATCACAGGTTTGGGAATTAGTCATGCCTTGGTTTGAATCATGTCTGTCCCAACTCTTATCAAATTACTTAATGCTTTAAGCCTCTGTTTCTTCATAAAATGAGGAGATTGTAACTCATAGCGTTGTTATGAGATCTAAATCAAGTAACATAAATTGTCCAGCAAAATATCTGGCATATTTAAAGTGTACATTAAATGATAGTCCTTTTTATTTACTGGATGAAAATCATTGTCCTATACAAATACAGATATGAATTATTTCCAAGTCAGGTATCGAATGACGTTGTGTATCATCTTTGGAAGTGTTATGATAAACCCTTTTGGGTTTTTAACACTAATTTTAAATGTAATTTCTGAATCAAATTTTAAATGTAAAAATGCAATGATAGAGTTCTAGAAAAATATACATAATTTAATTACAGCAGAGGTTAAAGGGTAGAAGGGAAATGGATGTGGCTATAAAAGGGCAATATGAAGAAGCCTTATGGCGATAGGAATGCTCTGTATCTTGAGTATCTGTGTTAATATCCTGGTTGTGATGTTATACTATAGCTTTATAATATGTTACCATTGAGGAAAACTGGGTAAAGTGTATAGGGGATCTTTCTGTGTTGGTTTTTTATTATTAAGGACATGTGAATCTGTTATCTTAAAGTAAAAAATTTAATTAAGAAAACTAGAAATAAAAAATGTTACGAAAAATGGGCATTTTCGTACACTGTTTTTGGATAAGAGATAGGTTTAGTGTTTTAAAGGAAAGTGATAATAACTATCATAATTTAAAAACCGTGTATCTTTTAATTAGAAATTCCACTTTTAGGGACTTTATCTTAAAGAAATCCCATGAAAGTGCTTATTTTTAGCGCTTAATGCACATATGTAATGGAATAATAGGTTTATGTATGTATATGTATAGTTCATCAGTAGGGGACAGGTAAAACTAATTAGAGTACTCATGTAAATGGATATTCAGAGGTGATCAGGGAAGTGATCATGATGTATTAAGTAAAAAAAAAATCAAGTTCAAAGCAACAGTTTCCATTCTTGTAAAACAATACATATGCTTACACGAGCATAGGGAGTAAACAAAACAGAGATCAAATTGTAAACAGTTCCCCATCGCCCTCCCCCTGGGGCTGGAGTGGGCTGAGAGTATAAGAAGTTTATCACTGCATACTTTACGTATTAGTGCATTTCTCTCCTTTTTCACTAGATACCTTTCTAATTACGACATAACCAGTTAGTATCCATATAGGATTTTCACATTTGAAGAGGCACCTTTTTATATGCACAGTCTCATTTAGTGATCAAACATCCTTGTGAAGTAAATAAGTATACCCATTGTAAAGTGAGGAAATGGGCGCTTCCAGAGATTGACTAATTTCCCCTAGGACTCTGCCAGTGAGTGACAGGACCTAGTTCTAGAAATCTTTGGCCCATACTTTTTCCAGGCTAACACCTTTATTAAACTCTTTGTGACTTTCCCTTACTTGCTGATACCTCTTTGCCTTGCTGGAATGACTCTTCCACTCCCTTCTCTCTGCCAACTTATGATCTGCCACTCAGCACTATGTCCTTTAGAAAGCCTGTAGAGTAGGAGTGAACTCCTACCACTCCTTCAGCAGGTGTCCTTCAACTGCTGCATTATTTGCTTAACCTTGAATGGCTCGCACTGCATTTAGGATATGTTACACACTTCTAAATTTTCTTTAATGTGTGTGTTTTGTATATACCCAAGGAGACTTTGTGATATTGAAGGCAGAAGCGGTATCTACAGTTTCTTTTGTTTTCTCCCCAGTAATGGGAGATGCAGTCCTCAGTTCAAAATGAGCCTTATAGCAGTTCACTATCTGGCCTAATGTCATCTTCTAAATTAGCATCTAATTGCAGCTCAGGAGGACTGCAATATTCTTTTCAATTGCCTAATAATGAAAGTAAGAGGAGAATCACGAAAGGCCCCCAAATTGATAAGGGTTGATAAGGAATTCTTGCACCTTCAAATTGAGAGCCACTTTCCTCTGAAAGTGTAATGACATAGCTTAAACCAGCTAGCATCTCATTACCGAAGGGTTTTTCATTTAAAGATAAAACACTGTTCTGCCAGCAGCCACTTCCAGGCTACATCTTCTACTCATGTTGAGTTTACTGGGTTGCTGTTAAAGAGGAAATTTGACTGTTGACAAGTTGTTTGATCCTGAAACTGTGAAAGTTCAACTCTCTTGCTGTCAGTTTGACCTCTCATTAAAACTTTTGGCTTCTGCCTGCTTCTGGTTATGTTAACCATGGGGTGGGTTTTTCTATGCAGTTAAAGGATCAAGACCAAAGTTTTGAAATCTGCACAACAGTCATAGTTCTGTTTATGATCTCTTACCACAAATGATCTGTTAGGCTGTCTCCTATTAATCATCGCTTGAAAAGGAGGAGGGAGTCACTTTGCTTTATCTTTTGTGCATAGAAAGGTTCCCCTTCATTTAACCTTACTGGAAGCGACTGCAGTAATCTTTTCTCTTGCTGATGGGTGGCCATTGTATTATTGTTTGCTCCCTCATTCAAGTTGGTGGGTGGCATTTATAGTGTGAACATTCCATCCTTCTTGTAGTTGAGGGATTGAGGATTGGGGAGGATAGGTAAGCTAAGGAGGCAAAAGCTACCTCTAGGATGAGATTCCAAAATAAACTGAAAAGGTTCCCATCCTAGCAACCCTCAAAAAATACATAGAAACACATCTGTCCCTTATTTTTTCAGCTTGCTTTATGGTGAGTCATTCAAGTTCTTAAAACCATACAATTACACATGCTAACAGCAGGGGAAAAGAGTAGATAATAAACCTGGCAGGGGTAATTTAACCAAACCATGCGTATCAGTGGTTTATACCAATAAGGGAGATTTAAGAATTCTTTTCAAGATACACACAAAACCCCCCTCCATATATCCATATATATAGTATATACATATATATAATAGAATTATACACACAGATGTATAAACACGTAACACACATTCATATGTATACATATGTAACATCTGTAGTACGTTCAGAAGAGAGCATGTATGGAGTGTTCTGTTGGAGAAATGCACTGTAAAGTAAATGTGGAAATGTGATCATAGGTTTAACAAACAGATAAAATTCACTCCTGTGTGCTGAATTATCATAGTCCTGCAGTTTGGCCAAAAAAAAAAAGTTCCCTTCTGAGAGAATTATAATGAAAGAAATTTTTTTTTATTTAATGAAAGAAATTTTTTTTTTATATAATGAAAGAAATTTAACAGTTTAAGAACTAAAGAACAAATAAAGGTATACAAATTACTGATTTTTTTTAAGGAAATGAGTAGGGTATGCACGCTTACTATGCATGCATAATTTATGCTGACCCTATTGTATATACTAAACTCACACTGTGCTTGTATGTATATATGTATACATATATACAAACATGCATTTTATATATATGTGTGTGTGTCTGTATATGTGTGTGTTTGTACTTAGCATTGTTCTGAAGCCACGATTTGAAAAAAAAATCTGGAGAGCATTACATCATGGAACATTATCGATATGCTGTAAACAAATGAAGAAGTAGCACTGGTTATAGATATGACATCCCTCAGGAAAAGTAACCTACCATAGCACTGGGTCCCAGGTTATCTCTTTTTACTATATTCAGTATAACTTTATACATGTTAGTAGGAGTGGCTTAGAGGTTCAGGGCAAGACTCTAATTAAAGTTACCCACAGGAATGACCCTTAGACTTAAACATTTATTCTTACAAAATAGTTCTCTAAGTAGTTTTTGCTTAAATCATGATTTACCATAGAATGAGAAAATAAAATTCTTGATTTTTTTCAATGCTTATAATAATTTTAGCATTTTACCGTGCTAAATTATAGGTTTTATTATAAAATTATAAATGCTTTAAAAAAGTATTTTTGAAAATAGTTGATAAAAGGTTAGGAAGACCTTTATTCCATGAAATTTGCATTACTTCTACTTAATAGCTCATCAGGTCTTTAGCTTCTCTATCTCATCCTCTTCTTGTTCAGTGCAATAAAAGGAAGCATTAAATGCATTTCTTACCTAGGATTATTTTAGGCATGGTTAACAGGCCTATGGGAGATACCTGTATATCTATATCTCATATACCTATGTACACACTAATTCTTCTAGTCCTCTTAAAGGATAATTCAGGTCCTGAAGTTACCATTTGTCTATAATGTAAGACCTTCTGTTATCAAATATGACGTTGTTAAGATATAATCAATCTCTTACGCATTCAACTGTATATATATATGTATGGTACTGGTCCTAAAAGTATTTCAATGCACATTTTTACACCTGAATATGAAAGCCTTCCTAATTTTAGTAGCACACTTTGAATTAGGAATATTTTTACTCATTTACTCGATTAAGAGTGCTTTGAATGTTACGTGTGTATGTGTTCTGAGAAAAGAATTTATGCATGAATTTGAATTCAGGGCACCTTAAAAATATATCTACCCTAGAGCATTTTACCTTAAATATATTTCACTTCGTACATATGCCATAATTTCAACAACTTCTTCATGTTCATTTAATTAGTAGGTTTCCTTTGGAATTTAAATTTAAAAAATTTTATTCATGTTTATATACTTATAATTGATTAGAGATTATTTTAAAAAGTGTTTTCTATATGAATTTCCATGACATGACAGTTTCGGAATGTATTGTCAAATGATATGTCTTTTATTTTTGTGAATTTCTTGATTTAAGTTACTGAGTGAAAGAGTTACAGAGTAAACTCTTTTGAATGATTTGATAGTCACCTTCTATTTTCCTTTAAGTCCAGTATAAGATGTATCTGATTTTTGAGTCTTTGAATCTTACAGTATATGATATCTTGGGGTGTTTGGGACATTTGACTAACTTAACAGGATTGCAAAAAACTTGTATCAAATAGTATTTTATAAATCTAAAGCAACTGTAATATATGTAACAAATAACCACAGGATCTTGGTGTTATATGACAATAAGTATTTATTTTCATACTCATGGGTCACCTGGGGTGGCTCTGCTTTAGGCTTGGGTCCATGAGACAGCTGGGATAGCTCTGCTCCATGTATCTAATTTGGGAACCCAGGAACTGTTGATACCTGGGGCAGGTTTTTCTCAAGGAAGAGGTTGAGAGGAAGCTGAGAGAATCCATGCCTCCTAAGGGCTGGAGCGCTGTCACCTCTACATGTATTCCCTTGGCCAAAGCAGGTCACACAGCTAAGTCTAGGATCAATGAAGTGGGGAAAATAATTTGCCTAATAGGGGCTAGGGAGTGAATGTTTGCTAAACTATAATCTAACCTACCACAGAGCCTAAGTATTTTTGGATCTCTTTATCATAATTTGAGATTTTATACTTTTTCCTATTCATTGAATTCTCACTAGGACTAGCCTTGGAACCCCTGGCTCTTCATAAATGGTCTGTCTTTAAAGAAGTCGTCTTGGGTCCCAGGTTCATGGAAGGGTATGTGCTATTTCCTCATGGAATTCTTGGACCAAAATACCATGTTTTTTGGTATTTGTCACCCACTCATGGTCCTGCTCTTAAGATGCACATAGGTCACAAACTATTTCACAAACATCATACCCAACATCTGTGGATCCCTTACAATATTTATGTTTACAACTTTAAAAAAATGGAATTTTGATTGATTTGAAGTGACCGTAGCAAAATTATTTAATCATGTCTTGAAAGAAGCAAAGTCTTCACTCCATCTTATAATAAAACTATTTGCCTGTTAATCCTTTGAAAAATTCAAAGCCATACACCGTATTTTTTCGATATCAAAGGCCACATCCTGGAGAGAAAGAAATACATCTAAAGATTTCTGTTCATATTTTCAAGATTTCTTCCTCAAGGTCCACACGTCTCCATGAGAGAAAGAACGATATGGGAGTCACGTGGCTTGGCTTCACTTACATTTAAGAAGCTATTGGAATTCTTTTTACATACAGTGTATTCATTTTTCTATTGCTGCGTAAAAATTACTACAAATTTAGTCATAGGAAGTAATATACATTTATTATCTCTGAGTTTCTGTGGGTCAGGAGTCCAGGCACACATTAACCTGGATCTTCTGCTCAGGGTCTCACAGGCTGCAAACAAAGGATCAACCAGACTGTGAGCCTCTCAGAAGCATGGGGTTCTCTTCCAGTCTCATGTAGTATTAGCAGAATTCAGTTTCTTGCAGTTATAGGGCTAAGGTCCCTGCTGTCTTGCTCATTGGGGGCTGCTCTCAGCTCCTAAAGACCCCAGAAATCCCTTGTCACAGCCTCCTCACAGGCCTCCTCACAATGTGGCAACTTACCTCTTCAAAGTCAGCAGAAGAATCTCTCGCTTTGGTCTGCTGAACTGGAGTTTTATATAATGTAATGTAATCACAGAAGTGACTTCCCATCACCTTTGCCATATAATGTAACCTAACTAAGGGAGTGACTGTTCCACTACTTTTGCCACATTTTATTAAGATAGAAGAAATTAGCAGGTCCCTTTCTCACTCAAGAGAGGGACTGATACAAAGGTTTGGGTCACTGGGAGGGGGTTCATCCTAGAATTCCGCCTACCCCCGTCTTAATCCACCAGTTAAAGGCCACCCGTCTAGCACTAGGAAGAATCATATTTCTCTTCAGAAATTCCAGCTTCTCTGCCCAGTAGCCATCACTTGAGTCATTGAAAGCAGTAGGTAATCAATGTCTCCAGGACTAATCTAAGCTTCCTGAGGACTCACATTCCTCAGAACTATTGGAGAAATCTTAGTCTGAGCCCAAGAAATAGTATCAATGGTGGGATGGGCATAGAGGTGGGTAGCTTTTCTAAAAAAAAAAAAAAAAAAGAGAGAGAGAGAGAAAGAGAATAAAACAACTCACAGTAACACCTAGATTTTAAAAATCATGCCCAGCTCGTGTTTGACAATCCTTCTGATAGCCCAAATACTATAAATTTAGTTGACGATAACAGAACAGATGGAAAAAACATATGGCTTGTAGGTAGTGTGTGATGGTTGATATTTGCGGTACATTAGGGGAATTTATTTTATTTTGTCTCATTTCTTGTGCAACTTTATGATACTTTATCAAGTAAATTTTATAAAGCCTTTTTTTGACTTATCTATGTTATAGCTATTAAACTCTCTTTGTGATTTGAACATTACGTTAAAAAGAATTAGTTTTATAATTATTTCCCAGCAGGCATTTAGATACACTGGCAAGGAAAACATTCAGGAAAACATATCTGTAGCCATTTGGTATCATGTAGAGTCCTTGGATAGAGATTACATAGGTAAAAGAGGCAAAAATTTATGGTGATTAATTCAACGAAGGACTTATAAAGAAGGTCAGATTAACTGTCGTTTAGGTTAGAAATGTATCTAAAATTTAAACGAAACCCAGGAGGTCTTGATTTAACATTGGTTTCTATAACTTCACACTTTCTAAAGAAAACTTAGTCAACAAATCAGAGTGTACTGACAATGCTGCCTTTTGATCCTGTAAAAGAGTAAGAACGTTTTAATATACAGAAAATAGCATAAACATACTTGTTTGAGTGTGATCCTCAATTTGATTTTTTAGGCTAGACAGCAGCCCTGGAAACCCTGCATCTCTTTGAGGTTTATCTGAATTGAAATGCAACTTCCTAATATTTGACTATTAATAATCGTGTGATTTCTAAAAAATCTTATGAATTTTTTTTGAGGCTTTTCGAACAAAGATAGAAAAGAACATCTTCTTTTTAGAAAGAGTAGGGATAAAGGTAGACTTGGGCAATTCAATATGAAATAAATATGTGTGAAAATTCCTGTTGCTTTTGGCTATTTAATAGCATATCCACACTAATAAGGCCATACTAAAAATAAAAACTGAACTCTTGGCAATATTTCTTCTCTAGGATTCATTCAGTTTCTTGACATAACTCTTTTTTCCTTTGCCTTACCTCTTACATCAATATATTGACAAATATTCCTGGGTGTCTTAGTAAATGAAAGACTTTCTTTGAATTTCATCTATATTACTTTTCCTTAAGTAGCTGAATTTATGTTTTCTCCCTGTTTGTGTGATTTTTGAACACCCTGATAAACGTACACAAACCACTAGAGTAGACATGAAAAAAGATGCGCTAGACTATCTCATTCTCCCATAGAATATCCACTTACTGTGTATTCTTTTCTTGCCCCCTGAAAACAGACATGTGAAATAACGTATTTAGGCAAATTTTAAACTTCGAATAAAATGTATATTTAGATTTAACTAGTTATAGTGTTCATTTTGAAATATTATTGAAAGAACCAAACATATTTTCACCTTATTTAAATTCTAAAATTTTATAATAGCATATTTAATCCTATTGTAAGTGGTAATATATTGCTAATTGTAAAACCATTTTCTTTTTTTAAAATCAAACAAAGCTGGCACAAAATTTAAATAATTTGAGAATCACAAAGTACTTTGGGCTTAAAACTCAACATTAGTCGGTATTTTGCAGATGTTACCATCTCCCCAACTTTGCTGTAGGCATTTTATCTCAAGAAATTTTATGTTCCAACGTATCTTGATGGGTTTCACTGTGGCTTCAAATATAGGTAAATTAATAGTCTATTTTTTTGAAAAAAATTTCATAATCTACCTATTCCAGTGTTTAATTTTTATTTTCCAAGATGTTCTTTAGTCTGATCTATTTTCCTTTCTGCTCCGTTTTCTCCTGTTCAGTAAAGAAAAATGAGTTAATACCTAGCAGATAATATTCCAGTCACTCCTAGGCTTATGAAAATATGCCTTATGTCCAGTATCTTTACCTCCTTAATGTATTCGTAAAATATTCTCATTATAAGTAATATCCCAAATGGATCAAATAACTGAGTACTAGTTAACCTTGTTGATGGATCCAAACAATGATCCTTGCACAGACTTGTTGCAAGAAATGCCTAAATTTACTTATGAAGTTTTCATTATCTTAAGCTTTTTCTCTGGGAAGTAAAATGCCACCAGGTATCCTTATTTACTGATCTCAGCCATCTTCTTCTCTACCTGTTCCATTGTTGTCAAGACCAAATCAATTTCCTAAAACAAGCTGGATTTTCTGTGACTCTGATGACAATACACTGTGCTGCTCTACTTGCCCTTAGACTGTAAACTACAAAGAATGTGTTGTCAAAGTCTTGTACCTTGTGCTAAGATCATTTGAAATGAGTCTTTTTCTCTTTGTGCTTATGTCACAAATTTGGTACAGTTAGGTTTGTTCATTTCAAATTGTTTTTGATATTTAAAGATTACTTTTCATGTTTTTTGACATAAATCATTTGTATAATTCCAAGTCAACTTTGTAACAAAGTATATTCATAGAATTCACACTTTTTATAAAAACCCCTGCCATACCTTATACTCCAGAGGTTACTGTTTTTTAATTTGATTTATGCTGCCAGTGTTTCTTTTCTTTTTCTTGGCAAATGTAATTAAATATATATGTATGCATATCTTTTTATTTATCCTTACCTATATATATATGTGTGTGTGTATATGCATATATTATATATACACATGTTTTATATATGTATGTTTAATATTTTTCTCTGTATATGTGTGTATATTCATATTTCTATACCTTGACCTTTTTCACTTTGTAATACAGCCTTAAAATCCTTAAAATCACCAATGTTAGTATATGGTCCTCTTTATTATTCCTTTACAGAGCTGTATAATATTCCATTGTGATGATATACTACAGTTTATTCAACTAGCTTTTATCAATGGGCATTAAGGTAGTTTCCAATATTTTACTATTATAGGTAATATTGCAATAAATACTGTAAATACTGTAGCTTTGCTTATTTTAAGTCCACAAACTCTAGGATAATTTCCTCTGAGTAAATTCACTGATTTTTTTTTTTAAAGCAATAAGAGTAATCACTGATTCCCTTCATTAATATTTGAGATTGTTATATTTACATATAGATTTCTAGGTACCTTGCATTTTTCATCTTTCCTACATATCACAAATCTCTTGCAGTCATG
The DNA here is from genome assembly GCF_048773025.1 of Camelus bactrianus. NCBI lineage: Eukaryota > Metazoa > Chordata > Mammalia > Artiodactyla > Camelidae > Camelus > Camelus bactrianus. The sequence goes on from NC_133543.1 coordinate 79,989,307, forward strand.
AATAGAATCTGGTTTTTTATATATATACGTATACCACAAATAACTGAGTATGGTAAAGTATGACTTGTGAATTCTGATAATTCTTACCTACAAGCTTTCTTCTACTATTCATGTTTATGAGTCAATATGTGTTGACCTAGAGGTTCTTTTGCTTGTTAATTTAGAGATTATTTCTGAAATGCCTTCTGTATGTGGGTCTGTGCAGGATATAAAGATTGACAGAGCCTCGGCATGGAGCTTATGCTGTATCTGTGATTAACCTTGACTTGAGGTAAGCCAACTTGACTTTTTGGATCTCAGTGTTTTTATCTGAAGAATGGGAATGATAAGCCTATTTTGATTATCTCATGAGATTCCTGAAAGAACCCACTGCAGTGGTGAATATAAAATAGCTTGCTAAAACATAAAGAGCCATAAAATACATAGAAAAATTATTGCTATTTTAGTACTACATATTCTCAAATGTTTTGCAGTTATCTTCCCCAGCAGACTTAGCCGTTTGAGAGACATCAGTACAGTTATTGTTTGTTTTATATTTCCTCAGAGCAGCTGGTAAAGAGGGACTAGACACTGAATTTATGGAACATTTTATTTTACTGAGTCACTGTGTTTTGTACCAAAGATCTCAAACTCTAATTCCTACAGGGGCTCCAGGAAGGACTTAAATTGGATCATAGTAGGGAGTGATGAAAAATTATGGCCAAACTGGAGAGTGATTCTAGATCTAAAGACATTCAAATTCAAGTTTAAAAACAGTACTGCATGGAGTAAACAGTTGAAGGCCACATGCAGCAGTCTTTATGCCCATTTGTGAGGTGTGGTTTATATGAATGTTACATTTGGGAGAGAAACCTTATTTCTTTGCTTCATTCATATCCTGATGAGTTTAAAGATGTGGGATATTGACAGACACAACCGAATCATTATAATAATTATCAGTAATCCTGAAAATAATAATAAAAATGTTTGTGATGTGTGACTGTGTGACTGTAGTTGTAAGATGTAAGATGCAGCCTTATAGAGTGATGCTTATTGTAGATGTGTTTTCTGTTACTTTCTGTACTGTGTTATATATTCTCTATTTATGAGAACCAGTGGGTCAAGTATCACTGTACTTCTTCTCATGACATATTTTGCTTTTAACTTGCAGATATTATGTATCATATCATTGATTATATTTCTTTTTTTGTGTGGTTCCTGGAATGTTCAGAGCCAAATTTGTCACTGACATCTAGAAAAGCATACCAGATCTTTTGTCACAGTTACTGGATTCTAATTCCACTTTTCCTGTCTTTTGCCTCCTTCTTTTCCCTTTCTTCTGACTTACTGTTCCTTATTCTGTTTTGCTTTATGTATTATTATAAGCTACTTCATAGCTTTTTGGAAACAGGTGAGGTATAGATGACAGAAGTCTCAAAGTACGTACATTTGAAGATAAGAGAGTAATGGCTTCCATGCTATTATTTAACAAAGAAATAGTGCATACAGCTGGTAGAACATTACTTTTTATAAGCAGACTCTTAACAATGAAAAATGTGTTTTTTCATGCTTTCCTATCCACTTAGCTTTTCTCAATTTTCTCTACAACAGTTTTGAAAGAGAAAATAGTTCCTCTGTTGCAGGATTGGGGTGGTCCTTATTGCTATTTCTCAGCTATTTCTGGCTCTTTGCTTTCAGAAACATGTTATGATTGTACGACCTAGTCTCTCTTTGGTGGGGCCATATGTTTAGCAATAGCCAATGAGTTGCCAGTAGAAGTGACTGGAGCATGCCACTTCCGGACCAGAGCGTTGAATTGTCCTTGTGAGACTCTTCGGCACACCCTTTCCCTTGAGCGTATTGACCTGCAACGTTTGAGATGACGGCTGCTCTATCTGCCAGGATCCCTGAGTGCTGAGCGCTAGAGAGTTTGGAGTACTTTGCTACCAAAACACAATCTAGACTATCCTGAGAGATTAAAAGACAATCCATAACAAAGCACAAATTAGGACCAGGGGCAGGGATTCCTTGTCAGTTATGCTTACTCCTTTCTGGGTAATGAAGATACAAGCAAGGCTTCAAGAGTTGGTAAAATATGAACAGATTTCAGAGTTTGCCATGGACTTTGAAGGAAAAGAATAAAATAATTCAGAATGAGAAATATTATTTTTCAGAAAGAAAAATCTCTATTTTTACCTGAACATTTCCACTGCTCAGCTTTGCTTACATTAAAATCACGAACAAAAACCACTCCCTGTGACAACCTGAGTATCTGGATAATATGTTTATACACTTTTCATCAACCGTATGTTTGTGATGCTTCCTACAGCTGGAAGTGAATGAGAGTCTAGAGGGAAATAATGAATGGATTTAGCCCTCATTTGCCTTGACTCTACAGGCAGGTTTTACATTTTCAGAGACTCAAGGGTGTTATTTGAAGAAATTACTCAGGAATAAAGATATCCCACCAGGCAAAAGAGGATTTCATGTGTTTGAGACACCTCTTCTTTCAATTTCCAGTTTGCAGGTGGGACTGGGGGTGGCAAAGGGAGTTTAAATGTCTAGGTGATATCTGTTACTAAGAGCAGCAAGCACCCCTTCCAAGCTCAGTAAACTTTTAAAGGAGACAGATTGCCCACATGTCTTTTTGTTGTTGTTAGTGAAGTATTTTGGAGAAAAGCATTGAAGAGGGGTTGTATCCTCCTCTGAAGGAATGCTTTTCGTCAGATATTTCCTGGGGTACAGGCCTGGATGCTGTTTTCAGAAAGGCAAACGTTGGAAACATGATTCTTTTTTGCTGTTGATTTTAGGGAAAAAGTGCTCATATCTAGTACAAATGATGGCATGACCAAGTAAATTGAGATCAGAGTTAGAGACAGGTGTGTGGTTGGAGACACAGGCGAGGTAGGTCTCTGGAACTGAAACATGCTCATACTCCATTAGGAACCTGTAGAAACCTTGACTTTTTGTTTTCAATTTTACTGAGAAATAATTGGCATACATCACTGTATAAGTTTAAGGTGTACAGCATGATGGTTTGATTTACAGATATTGTGAAATGATTGCCACAGTAGGTTTAGTTAACATCCATCAATCTCATACAGACACAGTAAAAAGAAAAGAAGAAAAAAGGTCTCCTTGTGATGAAAACTCTTAGGATCTGCTCTCATCGCAACTTAAAAATATGCCAGGCTCCAGGAATTTGTGTCTCCTCTTTGCACAGGGGCCGTGCTAATCTTTCCTGTATTGTTCCAGCTTTAGTATATGTGCTGCCAAAGCAAGCACTGCCATAAATTCTTGACAGGACCTTCATTGTGGACTAAGAGGGAAATCTAATGTAGGATAATTTTTTTTCTAGCCTTAGAAGCTACATCCTCCTATATATTGAGAAGTTTTCCTTCCTAATGTTGCAGTCGATATCTGTATTCCTACTTGCAGCTTTAAGACATTTCACATTGCGAGCAAAATCCAAAACTTTAGTTATTTGCAAAAAAAAAATTACTATTTTCCACTTTTTCACCATAAGCAATGTATTAATTTAATCCCATCTGTATATATTAAGCACACATATTATTCAGTATTTTTATGAAGTATAAATTTCACTAAATAAGGACATACCAGAGTTCTTATTGTAGTACTGTCTACTGTAGCAAAATATTAGAAACCATGTACATTTATAGAAATAAGAATTGGTTTAATAATTCTGTATAACTGTAGAAAGCAACATTATGTGCTCAGTAAAGTTACATGTCAGAAGGAATCTATATTTCTCTGAAGAAAATATGTTTAAAATACATTAAGTTGAAAATCAGATTAAAAACAATATAATTCAATTTTTATGAATAATTAGTATATACATCTGTATGTGTATGTATATACATATAGAAAAAGAACTCTGTGTTACATTTTAATATGTTCTTTCCCCCGATGATCATGCATTATATTTAATTCAAAGTGAAAGGTAAGGTTAAAAAGCTAAATTTAGTTTAGTTTTTTGTTTTTGTTTTTGTTTTTTATTAGCCTAGACCTCTTTGAGCACCAGATTAATTTACACGTTTTTGATATCGTCATGTGTATGCCTTGGTATCTTAAAGTTAACATGGCTCATGCCACGTACAGTAAATCTGCCCCCTTCAAGTGCCTCCAACTTAGTAAACAATAACTCCACTCCTTCCACGTAAGTCAACTAAAGGTCAGTTTTGCACCTTGAACACCCACAGCCCACCTCCACCCCTCATCCACTTTATAACCAAGTTCTGTTTCCAGCACAGATGCCCAGACAGACTGTGAATAGGTCTGAGCGTCTCCATCTGAAATGTTACCGCAAATCAGTCCCCGGCTCCCACCATCTCTTGCCTGGCCCACTGCGACATCTTTGTGCCCTCACGACCTTCTCTCCCTTTACTAGTCAGGGATAGCCTTTGAAGACAGCATTCACTTCTTAGTGCCAGGGTAAGCTCAGTATCTCATCATGATTTACAGAGGCCTGTCCCTGCTTTACCCCAGCCTCATCTGGTACCTTGTTCTCTTTTGTTCACAGTTCTCTGGCCGCGCTAATTTCCTCTCTCTCCTCGGAGCACTTCTCACCAGCAATTTCTCACCTTAGGTCCTTTGTAGAAGCTTTGCTCTATTCTTAGAAAGCTTTTATTTACTTTTCATGTTTAATTCAGATCCCCTTTTCAGATGTTAGTTTATAACTACTCTTCTTTTTTTTTTAATCACAGTATCAGTACTTGAATTGTTATGTTTATTGTCTGTTACTCCCACTAGAATGAATGATTCTTGAGGTCAAGGACTTAATTGGTGTCCGCTGCTCTATCCCTAATGCTTTGCACAATTCCCTGGCACATGGTAGAAGCTCAATACCTAAGTGTCTTTTGAACAGATCACTACAAGAATAGATGTATAATTTCATTATTAAATTACTCAAAAATTGGCTATTCTTAGGCTATGATATAGTTGACTTTTTCTAGATTTCTTTTTCTGTATTTGGCTAAATAAATAGTTAGAAATAAAGTAATATTTTCTTTACCTTTTTATTCTATAGAAAAGTGATAAAGTAATTTTATATTCAGATTGACAGCAAAAATTAATAGGGATTTTAATAAAAGTACAATGTTAACAGCTCACAACCTTTGAATTATGAAGCATGCTGGGCTACATGATATTTCATTGTGATCCATAGAAATTTAGAGATATTAAACTACCTGCAGGCATACTCCCTATTATTCTCTGAATGTTATAGGGATGTATTGAGACAAGTTAAAATTGAATGTGCTACAGAGCTCAGACAAAACCTATTCTCTAGTTCAGGAGAATTGGAATTAAATTTTGATCATGGTATATCCATTAGATGTGAGCAAAATTATATTAGTTATTTAAAAGGTGGGGTTATATATAATAGGATAAATAACATTTGAATTATGTAAATGAATGTTGAGGTTGTAATGATCCATTTGATAATAGAAAATACTAAGAACTTTATGTAGAAATTCAACTGCCAACAAATTTAAAGTTCATTCTTTCAAATTTGCAAGTTCTGATGGCACGTAATTTAAGTCTGTATTTCACTGGATATCACACCATACAGTTTTAACATTCCTTACATGTTTATTAGTAGACTTTTAAAATATGTGTAAATACATACTACAGACATTATATATGACTTTTAGTTATCAATGCTAAGTAAATTATTGCATATGATAATATGTTTTTTAAACTCCATTTACCTTGTTGAGAACCTATTTGCACATCAAAGCAACATGGTATTTGGAGTTAAAAAGTTATGGTTTTGTTATATACATAACTTTAGATCATGACATTTTCTTACAGCATCATTTCAAAGCCATTTTCCTACATAATTTAATTTTTCATCCTATGTTTGTTTCATTATTTATATCAACATTTCTCTTTACAAAGACATTGAGGGTGAGCCCCACCCTTTTTCTTAGAAGTTATTCTTCACTGAATATCCTTGAGACTTCCTGATCAGTTATCTAGAGCAGTTGTTTCCTAAACTGTAGCATGTGTTACAACCACCTGTTAGGCAATGTGATTATGGAGGCAGAGGTTGGAATGATGTAGCAACAAATCAAGGACTCCTGGCAGCCACCAGCAGCTGGAATGGATTCTCCCTTAGTGCTGCTGGAGGAGGCAAACACAGCCCTATGACACCTTGATTTCAGCCCAGTGATAATGATGTAGGGCTTCTGTGCTCTGGAACTATGAGAACATAAATTTCTGTTGTTTTTAAGCCACAAAGTTTGTGGTCATTTGTTAACAGTAGCTATACAAAACAAGTGTACTTTCCAATCCAGAAATTTCACTTGCTAATATCCTAAAATATTTCAGCCATGTTTCAAGAATATTAAGTACAATTTTCAGAAAGTGATTCTTTTTTTTTTAAGTTGAGTATTTTGGGTTTAAAACAAGAAGTATACAGAAAAATGACAAAATCTTTTTCAGTTACCTCTTAAAGCTTAAAAGGCACAGTCATTTCAAAGTGAATTGTTTTGAGACTAATGGAATTCACTGTAAAAATACTTTTAAAAGGAAGATAGTATGACTCTTTTAGTCACCTCCAAATGACTTCCTAACCATCATAATTTTTGTGAGACAATTTAATCTTAATTAGGATATTCCTATGGTCAAGATTATAGAATGCTCTGAAAAAAATGAAGAGGTTTATAACATAGACAAATCAGCTGTAATGATCTTTTGATAATTCACAACACATTAAAAGAAGAAATGATCAAAGACAAATAAAATTGATAATTACAGATTTACACAAGCATGTGACCAAGTTAGAGAAAGCAATATATGATGACTTTAAAAATATTATCTTTCTGTAAAATAATATTCTAGAGGATATATATTTGGCCTTGACTTTGCATGCATCTTAGACTCAATTTATTTGTTTCATTTTTTTGGTAAAACTTTTTACCTAAAATAATCACATATTCACAGGAATACATAAAGAAATTTACTGGCGCAAAATCCAGTGCACCCTTCACCCAGCCTCCCCCAGTGTTAATATCTTGTATAACTGCGTGTAATATCAAACCCAGGAAATTAACATTTGTTCAGTCCTTTGAGATTAGATGGATTTTGCCAGTTATACATGCAGTCATGTGTGTGTATGTGTGTGTATCTATGTGTGTATAGTCTAGGTAGTTTTATCACATGTAGCTTTGCACAATCACAATCGTGGTACTTAACTATCACTGCAAGGTTCCCTCATGCTTCCCTTTAGTAGCTTAACTCATCCTCTCCTCCCTTTTCCTTGATCCATGTTAACTATTAATACGTTCTCTGTGTCTACACTTGTGTTATTTCATGAGTGTTATACGAATAAAATCATGCAGCATGCATCTTTATGACATTGGCTTCTTTTACTACGCGTAATTTTCTCGAGGTGCATCCAAGTTGTCGCGTTTGTCAATAGTCTGTTCCTTTTTATTGCTGATTGGTATCCATGGTATGGATATATCACAGTTTGTTTAGCCATTAGTCATTGAAGGACATTTGAGTAGTTTCCAGTTTTCAGCTATTATTATTAAAGCTGCTATGAACATTTGTGTGCAAGTTTTTGCATGAAAATAAGTTTTCATTTCGCTGGGACATATGCTCAAGAGTGTAATTGTTGGGTGATATGGTAAGTTCCATTGCTAATTTCAAAAGGAGCTACAAAACTGTTTTCCGGAGTAACTGTATCATTTTATATTCCCATCAGCAGTGTATGAAGTGATCTAGTTTCTCCAAACACTAGCCAATGTATGGTTTTATCACTTTTTAATTTTAGCCATTCTGATAGGTATACAGTGATGTCTCATTGTAGTTTTAACTTGCATTTTCTGATGACTAATAATGTTGAGCATCTTTTTATGTGCTTATTTGCACATCATGTATATATCCTTTTTGGTAAAATGTCTTGCATGTCTCTTATACAATTTCTAGTTGGATTGCTTGTTTTTTAATGTTGAATTTTGAGAGTTTTTAAAAATACATTTTAGATACTAGTTCTTTATTGGCTATGGATTTGCAAATATTTTCTCCCAGTTTTTAATTTACTTTTGTATGCTCTTAACAGAGTCTTTCACAGAGCAGCAGGTTTCAATTTTGATGAGGTCTGATTTATCAGGTTTTCTTCTTTTGGATTGTGCTTTTGGTGTCAACTTGAGGAACTCTTTGTTTAATAGTTCTAGGTCCTGAATATTTTCTGCTATTATTTTTTTTAAGATTTTTATGGTTTAATGTTTTACCTTGAGTCAGTTGTTGCAAAAAGTATAAAGTTTAGGTTGAGGTTCCTGTTTTTGCCTTTGTTTGTCCAATTGTTTCAGCACTATTTATTGAAAAACCTATCCCACCTTTATTGTATTGCTTTTGGGCGTTTGCCAAAAATTAATTGGGCACATTTGTGTGGATCTGAGTTTTCCGTTCTGTTTCATTGATATGTGTGTTTATCACTCTACCATTACCACTCTGTCTTGATTACTATGGCTAGATTATATGTCTTGACCTTGGGGAAAATAATTCCTACCTCTTTATTCTTTTCAAACTTGTTTTGGATATTCTAGAGCCTTTCAGTTTCCATAAATATTTTAGAATAAGCTTGTCTATGTTTATAAAAACCTTGCTAAGATTTAGATGGAAATTTCACTTAACCTATATATCAATTTATGGAAAATTGATAAATTTTATTATGTTGAATCTTTTAATCCATGAATATGATATTTCTCTCTAAAGTATTTTTCTTTCATTAGCATTTTCATAATCTTCATTATACAGATCTTATATATGTTTTGTTAGATTTATGCTTAAGTTTTAAATTTTCTTTGGAGCAATTGTAAATTGGACTGCATTTTTGATTTTGCTTTCTGTGAACTTTCTGCACTCAGTTATTAGTTCTAGGAAGTTTTTGAAATTCTCTCTCTTTCTTTTGTTTTCTTTCTTTCGTCTTTCATTTAGATTCCTTGATATTTCTCTGTAGACAATCCTGGTATCTCCAAATACAGATTTATTTCTTCTTTCCCATTTTATACAGGAAATTTCATTGCAATGACTAGAACTATCAACAATTTATTGAATAAGAATGGTGAGAATGAAATTTTTTTTCTTGTTCCCAATATTAGAGGAAGAATGTTCAGTCTTTCACCTTTGAGTATGATGTGAACTGTAGGTTTTACTGTGAGTGCTTTGTATGAGGTTAATGAATTGCACCCTCCCTCATTTTTAATTGAAGTATAATTGACTTACAATAATATATTAGTTTCAGATGTACAACATAATTATTCTATATTTTTATTGGTTATACTCCATATAAAATTATTATAAAATATTGGCTCTATGGGAAGGGCGAATTTATTCTTATGGTACTGACAGTTTTTATCATGAACGGGTATCGAATTTTGTCAAATGCTTTATTCTGCCTCAGTTGATTTTCTTTTCCTTTAGCTTGTTGATATGATGTCTTGCATTTATTGATTTTTAAATAGTGAACCAGTCTTTAATAACTGGAGTAAACTCCATTTGGTTTTGATGTGTAATTCTTTGTATACATTGTTGGATTTGGTTTGCTAATATTTTGTTGAGGATTTTTGGCATCAAAATTTGAGAGAAACTGCTCTGGTTTTTGTAAAGGATAATACTGGACTCATAAAGTGAGTTTGGAAGTATTTCTTCCTTTTCTTATCTTATGGAAAAGATTGTGTAAAATTGGTGTTAATTTTTCTTTGAATATTTGCTAAAAACCTCCAGTGAACCATCTGGGTTGGGCTGAAGATACTGTGTGTGTGTGTGTGTATGAGAGAGAGAGAGAGATTTTTAACCACAAATTTAATTTATTTAATAATTGTGGAGCTATTCAGGTTATTTATTTCATCTTGGCTGAGATATGATAGTTTGTAGTTTTTGAGGAATTGGTCCATTTCTTCTACGTTTTTGAATTTTTGAGAGTAAAGCTGTAGTATTCTGTTATTATCCTTTGGTGCTGCACAACCTCTTGTGATAGCCCCTATTTCATTTGATATTGTTGATTTGTGTTTTATCTCTTTTTATCTTTGTCAATCTTGCTGTAGGATTACCAGTTTTATTGCATTTTTTGAAGAACCAGGTTTTATTTTATTAATTTCTTTGTTGTTTTCCTGTTTTCAATTTCATTGATTTCTATTCTTACATTTATTGTCTATTTTTTCTACTTTCTTTGGATTTATTTTGCTTTTCTTTTTTTATTTCTTCAGGTAGAAAGTTAAATTATTGACTTGAAACATTTCCTTGTCTCTAGTGTAAGCATTTAGTGCTGTAAACTTCCCTCTAAGTACTGCTTTAGCTATATCCTAAAATTTACATGTTGTATTTTCACTTTCATTTAAATCTGTATATTTTATGGGTATTTTCTCTTTGACCATTGGATTACTTAAGCATGTATTTTTGCAAATGACTTGAAGAGTTTCCTGTTATTATTATTAACTTATAGTTTGAATCCATTATAGTCAGAGAAATACTGTATGATATCAAGTCTTCAAATTTGTTAACATTTGTTTTTGTCCCAGGATATGCTCTACCTTGGCGAATTTTCCTTCAGCACCTGAAAGTAATGTGTATTATGCTGTTACTAGGTGGAGAATTCTGTATATGTCGATTAGACTCTGTTGGTTCATGTTGTTCAATTCCATATTTTTGCTGATTTTCTGGCATCAATTGTTGGAAACCAAGTGGCGTTCACTAACTTGTAAAGTAAGGTTATAATTCTGACTTTCCTCATAGAGGTATGATAAATCATCAATAGAATGGTTTTAAAAATTGTTACAATTAAAATGTTTATATAAAATATTTATGTTAAACATTGAAATTCACCTATAAATTATTTAACTTCTGAGAGAGGAAAAAAAAACTTTACATTTTTGTAGCTTTTTGTATCTTTTGGCAGTTTGAAAAAAGTGAAATGTTGTTGGAGGCCTCTAGTCTGAATTTTTCAGTTCGAAGGCATCAATAAATTCATTACAATGTAAAATGAAAGCAAAAACTATGAATCGAAAAATGTTAATTTTAGCTATGGGTTATTTGTAGTCCTATTTTGTGCCAAGGAGAACAACTCCAAATGCATTATGGACCCAGGCTTATTAATGATCACCTTATTTGCTGAAATGAGAACAGGTGGGAAGCATTCTTTGTTTCATTTTACGGATAGATTGACTTAGATCCATAGGATATAATTAAGTGGGCAATTGTTAGAATTTAAAAGGAATTGGTAAATCTTACAACTTTCAATGCCTTCCCTATAATTAATTTTTACAAACTAATGGTAAATTACAAACATGAAGAAAATAGAAAAAATGTCGAACAGGGTAAGGAAATGGAATACTGAATTATTCAATCTAGTGTTCAGCCACTAAATCCTGCTCCACTCCTATGATTCCAGTTTAGTGATATTCAGTATTGGAACCTAATGTAAGGCTTTAAGAGCACTTTGTTTTCATGAAATGAAGTCTTAGGAGTTACTATATACACTGACTAGCTTGTTGATTTTCTTGTACTGTATTTTTAAGCAAAATATTTTTCCAACTTATAAGCAAAGCAAAAGAACAACAAAAGCTAAGAAAGGAAACCAAATAAAAAGGCCGTTACCATGGAATCTTCAACATTAGGCTTGAAAAAGAAAGAAGGTTTTCAATTCTGTCAAAAAAAAAAAAAACTTGATAGAGAAGCCGTTGCTATACACATTACTTTATAAATCTGCCATTAGAACTGTAAACACAGGTTTAACAGTGGATTTTGTACTTTTACAGCTGCTCTTTGATAATGGAAGAGAAAAATTAATCCTTTATAACCCCTAATTATCTGGTTATAGCTTATTAAAGATATCAATTCAAGCTATTTTAATGCCTGTATATTAAATTGTCCTTGAGAAAAGTATAGTTTTTATTTAAAATAAACCTATTGAAAAATACCTTTATAAGACAAATAATGATGCAGTTCATAATTAAAGCAAATATTAGTCTTTCAGGAAATATAAACAACCATTTTTAGGAGTTTGGATATATATTTTTTTTAATAGTGATAAAGATGAAAATAAATTTATATTACCAGCTTTATGAGCTCAGGAATCTAGATGAAGATTACAACTGAGTAAATCCTTTGTTATCAGCATTCTTGGTTAACATTTCAACTGTGTATATGAGATTTCCTTTGGATAATTTCTATTATAAGTTGATAATCATAAGTACACTAATTAATAAGGATTGAATTCTACTTCTTCTGGGGAATGAGTCATGCTTAATATTATTTGAGTTTATTATAGTTTATATTTTGAAAGCTCATAGCTCTTCAACTATGCAACCTTGGCAGAAAGGCAAATATGAAAGGCCAGAAGTGAGGAGAGTATGAACCCTTGCCATCAGCCTGGTGATAAAGGTGTAGTTTATGCTTCCTTCTGGTTCCAAGTGTTTGGGTTGCAGTGTCTTTGGAATACCGTGATCAGAAGGAGCTACAGGAAGAATCAATTGTGAAGTTTAGAGTTTAGCTACAATAGAAAAGAAGACTTATTTTCTTGACAAATCCTTGTTAACTAAGTTATTCTCAAAAGTCTCTGTGACTTTATCACAGAGAGGAAAAACACCTCAAAATTTCAGTATTATAATAAAATATTTTTTACAGTCTTTCTGAGGAGAAATTTGAAGTGCCAGAGAGGGAGTCAACTGCCTTTTGTTTCTCAGTGAGTGAGCACTCTGCTGTCTCTTTCTGTTTCTCTACTCATTTCTCTCTCTCTATCTCTTCTCCCTTCTTCTCCTCTCCTTCCCTTCTCTCTCTCTCTGTCATTTTCTTTCCAACAGAGTGAAAGCTCATGGTATCTCGTAAGTGATGAGATGGGAAGGAGGAAAGAATAAAATTAATTGAAATCCTAGTAAGTATTATTTACTGTGGGATTTGATTGACTCCTTCCGGTAACTACAAATATTCCCTTTTTTACAAATAGGAAATTGAGACAAAGAGAGGTTTGTTGGGATACGAATGGAACTTGCTTCCCTTGCTTCAGTTCTCTGAGCTTTAAGTGCAACCACATACAAAGTATATCATCTTGGTTAGAAGCCAATTCTGTCAAAATGTTACTGAATCAGCTTTGAAAAACTTTGGAGCCCTGTTTTCTGTGGAAAAATGATGTTCAAAACACACAGTATTACGTTGTTTTCTGCAATGCAGATGCTAAAAGGTGTGAAGAGTTCTTATTTTCCCTAAAGGATCACAAAGTCAAACTCTACATGATGTTGATTTTGCAGGTACTGCTGTGGTTTCCCCGAGCAACAGAACCTGCAAATGAAGTGTAATGACTCTGTGCTGGAAAAGAATGCCATCTTTTCATGTTTTCTATTCATACAAGGCCCTGAATTTAGGGGCAAATTATGTTCTGTGAGTTCTTTTGCAAATACATTGGCTTGGTATATGGAATTCCATTCTTCATTTAAACAACACAAGAAGTGTTGGTTCAGCTCCCTATATAATAAGCCAGCACCTTATATAAGCCAGAAAGCAGCAGGACCACAGAACTAACAGTGTTCTTTGGAAGTACTGATTTAAATTCAGTTTCTAGTAGAAAGTATGTGTCTTTTACTTTGAGAACAAAGGGGAAATTCTGACTCACTGACCAGTCTTCATATTCTGTTCCTTCTCCGAGTCAGTTCCTCCAAGTCTCCTTCTCTACCTTCCCAGATGCCCCCTGCATGACTTTATTTTCCACTGAAGTGAATGAATCTACATAGCTTCCACCTTGTTGTACCTCGAGTGGGCTTCACAGGTGGGTACACCATCTCTAGGTTGGGATTTCAGAAGGTGGTGGTGTCAGTACTGACAGAAGAGATGGTAGAATTCCATGAGTAGGCATAATTAAAGCCAAGCTTCTTTATTTCACTATCACAGGATCTCAGCAAGCAAAGAGAGGGTAGTGAGAAAATCAATAGTAGATATTAAAACTACTCATTTTAGGGCTTTCATACATGGGATACTAGTATTAAAATAAAATAGTGTTATTTAGGAAATTGTCAGTTTATACCATAGATTAACTCTGCCCTTTTCTTACACTTCGTATAAATGGAGTCATGCAATATGTAATATTTGTCTCATGTTCTTTTGGTTAACATCGTGCCAGTGAGATTTAGCCTTGCTTCTCTGTAGTTTCTTTATATTCATTGCTGCATAGCATTTCAAACATCCTTCTACATGTCTTTAGGTGAACATGAGTTGCACTTTTAATATCCATTTGATTATGCAAAAATATTTATTTTTTTTTACTGAGTGCTAGATCTTGTGCTAAGTTATGGGGTTCTGGGAGTGAACAAGCTGTCTTTCTCATGGCCTACCTGAGTTATCAGTGATGCTATTTCTCCACAGAGTCCGTTCTGCTCAGTTCATGAGGCTCAGTTTGTGAGGCCCAGTTAGTGAGGTAGTTCTGGCCCAGGCTGGTGAGGCTTGGACTCACCTGTTGGTAAGGTCTTTCCTAAGCCTAAATCTGCAGTGTCCTCTCTGATAAAACTTCCCTTAAATCCTCCAGAATTGGTCCAGACTCTATTTCTAATCTGCTACCATGGTTAACTGACCGCTATTGAGACACTTGCTGTCTTGCGCTACATCCATCTGGCGAGTCTTCTGTTAGTCTGCCTGTTTCCTCTCTCTGCTTTCAGCCCTTCTAATATCAGGGATCAACCTTGCAACTCTATCGTCTTAACTGTGGAATCAGGCCCTAATCATGACAAAAATGCCTTGCTGCATATCAAAGAAAGCTACCATCTTTACTTCAGCTCCTGGACACCACCTTCTGAATTAGACCTTTTTGAATATCACTGGCAGACTAAAGCGCGAAAAAGTATGCCCAGCTTTGAATGTGGCAAATTGGACAGTTGACCAGAAACTCAGAGCTATCAGTTTCAGTTTGGTTAGTTTTCCATATTTCCCTTCCACTTTTTTCCTCTGCTCGCTTATCTTGCCCACTGAATCGCCAGGGCTCCTGAAGATCAAGCTCCCATGGAAGTTAGGACCTGTCCAAAGGTGGACTGAGCCACCTTGGGAAAACTTTTTTTTCCTATCACTGGAGGTGTTTAGGTACAGATTGGATATTTTCCTGAGTGAATGCTGTAAAAAAAATCAGATGTGTGATTTACCCTAGGAAATGTCGAGTATAGAGTACTCACTAAGCGACTTAGCAGCTCTGATTCTCCAAAAATGGCTTAAATTTCTAGATGTTTTTCATCTGTAAAACCAGAGTATTAATAACTCTCAAAGTACTTATGCCATACAGACAAATTGAGATATGTGGGAACCTACTATAAAAATTAGTTATTATTATCTCTTTTTTCCTATTTCTTTTGTTTTCATTCTGTCAGTTGGTCAGGATCAAGGTATGTCATGGTTGCAGACAAGAGAAGTGGGTTTGACCGCAGTCGCCTCACAAAGACTCCTCTGCTACTCTTTGCAACCTAGTGGTTTGCATTTCTATTAATTGATTTGTTTCACTTGTCAGAAGACAACATGTTAGCACTTAAGAGCCCACAGTTCATTAGAGAAAATTCTGATCCTGGAAGAACAAGCTTATTCACTCGGGAACTTCCAGTGTTTTTCTCTGATACTAGTGTCCTGTTCTGTACGAGGATGTAAAGTCATGCAGAGGATTTGGATTATCCATAAATTTGAGGTACTGTCTTTGGGGATAATGATTTGTCCTTGGCATCTTTTGCTTCCATTATCATGACACCTTACATTTGGATATCTGGGAGATTGTTGGTCTTATAAACTCAGAAAGGCAGGTGGGATCTAGCAATTTTGTTTATGGGAAAAGTAAAGCAAGGTAATGACTGAATCAGCCTACCTGGAGGGACCACAGATATTTAGGGGAGTGGTAGAAAGGATATGAACTAGCAAAAGACTGGAATATAAGGAAAATTAGAGCAGCATTTTTTAAGTAAAGAACGGTAATTTCACGCATGTTCATGCCATGTTTTAGAGAACCTAAGATATCATCAATTGTAAGATGAACATTATGTGACTCAAAGAAAAAAAAATGCTAGCTATGATGCAATGCCTTAATGCTAACAATATTTCTCTGAGCCCACACCCCTATTTCTTGAAATTCCTTTGATCTATTTTTGAGAAATTTAGCAATTTCTCCAGTTTTCAGTTAAATTGCTTGGTATGTCATAAGCAGCATTTATTTCTCAGTAACAAAACAACTCATCTGCATGTAGATCGTACCTTCCAATGGACTCATAGAGCAATTGGCTGATATTTTGTAGGAACAGTAAGCAATTGCATTTATTTCCGATGACATATGTTTGCTTCGCTAAAATCAATTTATACCTCACTGCTCTATTTTCATTTCTCTCTGCTTACAAATAAGTTTTTGTTTCAATGCTGAATTATAGTGTAATGTTTTTGAAGACATTTTGAATGGTAATTACAACTGGTGTGTGTGGTACCAACAAAACACCACTCAATTGCTATGATGAAAACATGAACAGTTATGGCCATGTTTGTTTATGCACAGGAAATGACCACTACCTACTTCATCATTACTGTTACCAGCCAGCAGTGATTTTAAGATGCTGTTGGTTATTACATGCAGACTGCTATCAAAGATGTTAAAATGTGATAAACATGTATATCTTAGACATGATGGAATAAGATACCTGTTTTAATAAGATAACCTGTTTTGATGAAACAGGTTCTGTCATCCCAAAAAAGTTTGCAAATCATGTATTCACTACAGTTGTGCAAGTTTCTTTTAGTGTCACACTTCACAGAGACTTTAATATGCTAATAAGGATTATGAATCTTCCAAGGAAGCAATGTTTGGCAAAATTAATTGCCCATAAATATTCCTCTGAATCTCATCTTTTTGGACCACCTATTTGAAGAAAACATTTTAGAAAATGCCAGCATAGAGAGACTAAAAATAAGAGTGGAAAGAATTTCAGGGTAGGAATTTTCAACAATGATGGGTTGCCAAGAAGTCAAGGAGAGTAAAGACCTAAAAATAGGCCATTGGTTTGTTAAGAAGTCATTGTTGAGTTTTTGGAGGGTATAGTTGGAATAGGACAGTGTGGATTAAAGACAAATCATATGCAGCTGAAGGAAAAGGTGAAGTAGAGTTAATTAGTATAAATAACACAGAGTAGAGTTCATAATAAGAATTCTGTTTTGCTTTTCTTTTTTTTTCTTTTAGTGCAGCCCCACTAATCACAGTAGACTTTTTCTCCCACTATATTTGACAACAGGTTAGTCTTAGTTTTTAGAAGCATTGTGAATAGGAATTGACAGTGAATAGAATTTTCAGAGGAAATTTTGAGTGGTAGAATTAGGTATTATTAACTAAATCTCTTGGAACTCAGAAGGTTTCAGGACATAATCCTTTTTTTAAAAAAAGCAAGAGGTAAACTAGGGGGAGGTTGAGGAAGAAAGAAGACAGGGTAGGGGTTCTGTGAGCCTAAGAAAAGTGAAGGTTTGTCTTTAGGAATCCAACCTGAAGAATCAACAAGGAATGAATAAAACACTAACTGAGAAGCACTAAGGGCCCAGATGAAACTTAATTGCACAGATTTATAATAACCATGTCTCCATAGTGACTTCAGAAGAAAGCCATATTGACAAGAAACATGACTTTATATTCAGTGGTACTCAATATGCTCTAGGTCCACAAACTCATGTCAAAAATGTTTATTAAATATCTATGTGCAACAATATATAGGCTGAGTTGAAAATTCATAATTGTTGGTCTCTACAGAATAATAATTTAACATGATACTACATTGTCATGGAACAGATATGTTGACTATATATTAAATATATATATTATATATACACATATATACATGTGTGCACACACACACACACACACACACACACACACACACACACACACACACACAGTAACAGTAACAGTAACAGTAACAGTAACAGTAACAGTAACAGTAAATATACCTTCTCCCATGGAATTAGGTTAATTGATGTAATCCAGTAAGGTTACTCTGGGAAAACACCTGTGAGTTGGAAAATGAAGCCTATTTCCTATTTTGTTGATTGAAGTTAGCTCCTAAAGTCATTCGGATCCTTTTGATTGCAGAACTGTAGCCACTAATAGCTCTGACCTGTGAAAGACAGTTAAAGTGAAGACTAAGTAGACAATGAGAATTTCTAAATGTTAATGAATATTTACTATGTTGTTGAGGATTTAAAAACATATTATTATAGGTCAGAAATTAAAACATGCACAGTGTGAGTTAATAATAAGACCCATACAAGTCTTTAAATGCCTAAAATTATTTCAAACCTTTTTGATAAAATTCTTTCTGAAACAGATTACATATTTTCTGTGCTTTTTAAAGAATACTGAGTATAATTTGTCACTTCTTGGTGGCTTTGAGTCAATAAATGAACTCTGTTGTATGTGACCAGTGTATCTGTGCTGAGGTCTACATGGGGGGATGTTTATTCCAACACTAAATGCATTAAAAGACCTCAGTCACCTCTAGGCCAGTCCTGATAATTTCCTGGCACTTCTAATTTGGCTCATCTAATCTGTGACTCACTGGAAAATAAAATTACTACTCTAGTTAGAATTTTAACCAAATAGTAGTGAATATTCTGAGAGAATCTGAAGTCTTTGCATGGAATATGTGCATTAGATTAGATAAGATTAGGTAAAAACCTATTCTCATTATGTGTATGACCTTTTTTAAAAATTCTTTTCTGGTTCAATGCCATAAAGTAGATAAATGAATTCAGTACATGAGAAATGCTAATTTACTGATAATTTGCACCTGCATTGTGTGCACTTGGTTAGTATGCTCACTCTCTAATCCCTCAAAAAGGCTGTAATGGTATAGTGAGTGAAGAGGGCACTGTGAGATTTGCAATGAGGAAAATTTTCACAAGTTTTCTAATTTGGGAAGTTGAAGGAAAAAGAACTGCAATATATATATATATACACACGCATACACATACATATATATATATATATATATTTGACAAAACTATCACCGGTGTTCATATCTTGTATCTGTATTTTATACCTACATTCTTTATAATTCAGGTATTCTCATCATTGGCTTTGAGTTGGCCAGCCAAGCTTTTTGTATATTAATATTGACTGGTTGTTGGTTAATAGCCTGCACTGCATACTTCCTGCCATAAAATGTTGCAAAGTGATCATGAAAAGTGCTTTGGTTTCGAGACTGGTGAATAAAAGAAATACCATTTCAATTTTCCCACAGGGACATCTCTGTTGGTATTTTAATTTGTGTATGAAAATAAATGTACAAAAGGAGAAGAAAAATAAGGGATAAAAGTCTTAGGGAGCTTATTAATATTTAACATGAAGAAGAAATATTTCACCCATGATTCCTTCTAACATTATGAGGCATCAGGGAATAAATGAACCTTGTACACAATATTAAAATTTATACTCACATATACATGTATATGAATTAAAATATTTAAATAACATTTAATGGAAGTAGTATTTTTGATCCAATTATTAAACTTCAAGGAATTTATCTTAAGAAATAATAATGAAGACAAAGAACTGTTTGAAGTTTTAATCACAGCATAATTTGTAATACTAAAAAATGGAAAACCTAAATAATAGAGTAAAATGAAAAATTAAACACATCTGTGACATATTTAATTTTCATGGGAAAAATATCTAATGACAAGAGTAGAATGCTAAGAATTAATTTAATGTGAAAATACCTGGACATAAAACAGTATATATAGAATGGCCTCAGCTTTTTAAAACAACTTTAGAATAAATAAATAAATATAAATAAATGTGAAAATGAAGCAAATGTCAACAGATGTTTTCCCTGCATGGTAGAAATCTGAATAATATTTACTGTGATTTTATACTTCTGTTATGTTTTTCCCATTGTATCTTCATTATTATTGCTAAAATATCTTTTCCTAAAATTAGTTCTAAAAGAAGAAAAATTTATGCAAATATTAAAAATGTAGCATCTGAGAGATTTTGAAAAAAAGTATTTCACTTGAACTAAACTAGGAATAATAAAAAAAAAGATGATTTCAGTTTAGCATTGGTTTGATCAAAGAATACATACACTGAACAAAATTTATATGGAGAGCAGTTCAAAGAACACTAACCTTTGAATGTATTATGTGTGATCCTAATCTCTACTGTCTAAGTTCTTTCACTGAAACAAATTTATTTTCAGAGACATAAGTTTCAACTGAAACTAAATTAAACTAAAATTTTAAAAAAATAATTGAACTGAGCCATCATGAAAAGTTCAGCATGCAATTAAAAAATTGTCATATATCTCCTTAATATGCTTGCAGCAGAAATTAGAATGCATTGAAAATCTCAAAACATCGTGCCAAGGAGTCAGTTGGTATATACTCCACCACAGTCTTGGTGTCACTGCAAGAATGTATTACCTTCTGAAAATAGTCCCCAAGATGTTTACCTTCTGTGTTTCTGCTTCACCTGCCCTAGCAACGCAGAGTCTCTCCTTTTTCTTTCATTGTGGCCGTGAGAGAAGTTCTAATCAGCCAGAAAGAATTAGTACTTATTATGGCAAATAATCTAATTGTGTAAATTCTAAATAAATGCTGTGTTTCAGGGTTTAGTAATGAGTCTCACTATAAATTAAGCAATAATCTATTATGATAAGTGAAATATTTTTGATTTGTCAACTAAAACACAAACTGGTTAATTGAATTTGTTAAAACAATATTGTAGAGGCTCAGAATTATATCAGGCTTCATCCATGGGCCTGAGATCCATGGATAAATTGACTTGTAGAAAACAGCTCTGTTCTGCATTCACAAATTTTCTTTTTAACATCTGGTCAGTCATCTTGCAAAGGTGTTACAGGTAGGAAGCGTCACTGAATCAGCAGAAATCTATGCTCAAACTAAAAATACCTTTTTAAATATTCATTTCTGCATTATTACGAGTTAGACATTCAGAGAAACCCTGTTAGGTATAGCAAAACTGAAATACTGAGATAAATTTAAAACAATTTTTTTATAAAAGTAGCCAATTTGGCAAAAAAAAAAAAAGGGAAAACTTCAAAGGTCAGAAATGATACATAAGTGTAAATCAACAGAATTAGTGGGCCATGACGCTTGACCCAGGACTATCTGCTATCATCGATAGCCCAACACTGGCTTTAAATAGGTCACGATCTAACCTGAGGATCAAGCAGTAGGTATCATGTCAGACCAGACACCTTGTCATAAAACTGAGCTCATCTAAGAATGGCAATTTCAAAGTGAACTAGGAGAAAACCCTCATTGAAAAGAGATAGTGAAGAAACATGCCTGTTTTAGCCTTAGTTCTGAGAAATAAGAATGCTCAGAGGAGACTTTTGATGAGATGGATATTTGGGGCTGGCTTAGCCTAAGACATTTTTATTACAGAATGAAAATGAATGTAACATGCCTGATAACTACAATAGTAGTATTAACATAAATGAGCTAGATGTAATAAATGCTGTATGATTCAATTTACATAAAGTTCAGTAGTAGGCAAAACTAAACCCAGTGCTTAAGGATGTATATTTAGAGGATTCAAGAAAAAAATTACCACAAATGTCAGGAGAGCAGTTGTCTTTAGAGAATAGGAAGGAGGTTATGAATGGGGAGAAATACATGGTGGGGAGGGAGGTGTTCTATGCTGCTATCAGTAAAACATATCTTGTTCTATGTGGGGATTCAAGCTTTATAATTGTTTATTATCTTTTATACACTTTTTATATGTGTATTATATTTTGTAGTAAAAATGGATTAATAAAGAGAATTAGTATACTAGATGACAGGTCAAAATTATTCAGACTACAACACCAGAGGGAAAACTCTGGAAAATATAAAAGAGAAATGAGGGAACTTAAAAGATAGAGTTAAAAGGTTTAGTGTATATGTACTCCAGCATCCCTTCAAAAGAGAATTTTGATGATCAGTGTTCAAAGAGATAATGTCTAAAAAATTTCCAGAATTATATTAAAGTTCTTAGATTCAGGAAGCCAAATGAATCCTAAGCTGTGTAATGAAAAGAAATCTACACCTAATCTTTTTGTAGTAAATATGTATGACACCAAGTATAAAGAAAAACTCTTTTAAAAGCAGCCAGAGAGAAAAGACAAATATTAACAAGGGAGTGAGATTGGTATTATTGACAACTGACTTTTCAACAGCATCAATGGAAATTAGAAACCAGTGGAGTAATACCTTCAAATACCAAGCGAAAAAATATTACAGTAGAGTTCTATACCCAGTGGAATAATATCTCAGGGATGAAAGCAAAATAAATATTATTTTTATTCAAAATATGAGATCAAGAGTATTTCTTTTAAAAAGATCTTCAGTTAGGAAATTTCAATAGTGGACTCGGGAGAAAAATAACCCCATAAGAAAATTTGACACAGGAAGGAATAGTGAGCAAAGAAAAGATAGATATGTAATGAAAATAATTGATTTTATTAAACAGTAATATTAATATCTACTGTGTGGAGTTACAGATCAAAGTCAGAAACTACAATGCTGGATAATAATTGCATATAAAATAAGAAGAGGTAATCCTGGGTTAGTGTTCTAAAGTTTTTGTTGTTTACCAGAAAAATAATAAAATGATTAGAGTTCATTAAGTAAAAATGTCAAGTGCAGATGTTAAAAGGTTAAAATGTGAAAACAATTAGAGGAAGACAAACAAAGCATATGATGTTTAAGTTATTAATGAGAAATAAGGGAAAGATGAAGTCTTAATCTAAAAGAAGCGAAAAAGAAAGAAATCCAGAAAAGGGCCAGAGTATATATGATAAATTAGGAGAGATAATTCCAAACAGAACACCAATCGCAATCAATATAAGTGGACAAAATATTCTAGTTAATAAATGAAGTTCGTCAGACTAAATAGAAAGAACAGAGTAAAACTTAGCCATATTCTGTTTATAAGAAACACACCTAAAATACCATAACACAGGGACGTAGAATGTACAAAGAGGGAGGAGAACTATACCACGTACATAGTGGCCAAAAAAAAATGTAGTATAGTTACATTAATATGAAACAATTTAGATTTTGAAGGGGGAGAGATATTGCTAAAGCTAATATTGATTAAATATTGATTAAAATTTGAATTAATGAGTTAAGATTATGCAGTTAATATTATAGTATCAAACATATAGAGAAAAGTTGAGAGAACAGGGTGAAATGACAAATACACCATCATGATGAGATTTTAACACATCCATGTCAGAAACTGATAGATCATGTTCATAAAAAATTAAGCTAATGATTAACCTAATGCTTATATTTAGAAAGCTTCCCTGACAAGCAATATATATCATTTTCAAGCATGTGGAGATTTTTAAAACAAATACTACACCATAAAGCAAATCTCAAAAAATTATAGGAAATCAATTTCTTATAAATCATTTTCACTGACCATAATTCAGTGAAGTTAGGAATCCAGTGAATATTTCTGAAAATATTGGGAAGTGTAGGAATATATTTTTGTTTAACTCATATATAGAAAAAAAAAGTCATAATGGAATCTAGAAAAAATATTTGGATTCTGCAACAATAAAAATACTACATATCAGAACTCATGAGATGCAGTTAAAGCAATACTTTATAAGAAATTCATAGCTTTTAATAGTCATATTAAAAAAGGCAATCTGAAAGTAAACTAAGCATCCAAATACAAAATGCAGCAGTATAATTTCAGAGAATATTTATGAAAGGAAAGAGTAAAGACAGGAACAGAAATTTATGAAATGAAATAAAAGATATAAAATACAAAATCAACAAAACCAAAGATGATTTGGATAGGAAAATGTAATTAACTCTCTCTGGGAAGACGGAATTTAAAAAGAGAGAAGAAATTTCAATATTATGAATAAAAAGGAGATATTAGTACAGATGCACAAGATACTAAAAAGTGAGGGGAGTACCGTGGAAAACTTTATAATACATTTGGAACATAGATGAAATAGATACATTTCTAGAATAATAAAAATCAAAATTGATTCAAGGATAAATGGAAAACATAATTGTCTATGACTATTAATGTTTTCTATTTGGAGATCAAATATCTTCTTATATAGAATTCATCAATCCCAGATAGTTTTACCTGTAAGCTACTGGAGCAATCAAAATTACATTATTTTTATCTTATACAAACTAGTATTATATGCCTAGTATAACCTTAATATTAGAACCAGAAATGAGTTGTACAAGGAAAGAAAATTATCAGTCTATATTACTCTTGAACGTGGATGGTAAAATTCTAAACAATGTATTTAAAAATGAATATGGGCATGATTAAAACATGAATTTTGGGTTTATTTCAGAAATGTGTTAGTTCAACATTAGAAAATCTATTACTGAATTCACAAAATTAGCAGACTAGAGAAAAATGAACATTTTATTAAATGTAGAAATAACATTCAATTAAGTTAAATATTTTATGATAAAATTCATAGAAAATTAAAAATAAAAGAATTTCTTAACCTGGTAATGATATCTACAAAAAATCTAGAATAAATATCACACTATGAAATAAGCATTAAAAGCATTCTCTTTGAAAAGAGTAACGAGACAAGATGACTACTATCACATTGTACTTGAGATCCATTCAACATTGTTCTTGAGATCATAGTTTGTACAAGACAAAAAAAAAGAAACTGTAAGGATTGATAAGGAAGAAACAAAACTTTCATTCATTTATTCACACACGAGATGCTTGTCCACACTGGAAACCCTAAAGAATCCACAGACAATCAGTGTTAATAAATTTAATAAATTCTTGCAAATCAATTACATTCTTATATGTTATAAACAAACTCAAGTTCCAGAAAATTTTTCATCAAACTTGACAAGCCGATTCTAAAAGTCACATGAATGAGCAAAGTGCCAAGACTTCTAAGACACTCTTGCAGATGAGACAGGTTCCCTTAGCTAATGTCAAAAATGACTAGTACAGTAATTTAACAGTTTGATATTGGCACAGGAATAGTTGATTCAACCAGTAAGATAGTATAGGGAGCCCAGAAACAGAGACATGTATCTATGGATACCTGATACCTGGCATAACTGGCATTTGAAGTCACTGGGGAAAGGACAGTCTGATCAGTACGTGGTGTTGGGACAAATGGTTTTCTTTTTGGTTAAAAGAAAAACAAACAATTGCTTCAACAAACCATAGCAAAATAAGTGAACGCACAAATAAATTTGAGGTGGATCAAGAGTTAAATATCAAAGGCGTAACTTCAGAATACATAGCAGAAAATATAAGAGACTGTTTTATGAGCTCAGGTTATGGAAGAATTCCTTGAAGTAAAAGAAGGATAAACTTTAAAAGAAAGACTGATAAACCTGACTACAATAAAACTTCATCAAAAGAAAATATAAAGAAAGGGAAAGGTCATGGCACAAATTGAGAAAAGATCTTTGTAATACATGCAACCTATAAAGGACTGGTGTCCACTAATAATATATAACAGACTCCTGTGAGCCATTAAGATCAAAGCAAACAACATAGTAGAAAAGTGGGCAAAAATAATGAACAAGAAATTCACTGAAGAGTAATGCTGACTGGCAACAAGTAGGTGAAAAGGAATTTAGCCTAATGATAAGAAGAATGCAAATTAAAACCTAAATGAGGTACCATTTCCCAGCAGTCAGACTGCCAAAAATTAAAAGTATAATGTGGAGCATATATATGCTGTATCTTCTTTATCCGATCATCTATTGATGTGCATTTAGGATGCTTCCATATCTCGGCAAGTATAAAGAATGTTGCTGTTAACAATGGGGTGTATGTATCTTTTTGAATTAATTCTTATTTTGTGGTTGGCTTTATTCCTTTGATAACTATGAAAGTTTAAAAAGCTAAAGCTCAGAACATTCTTAGAAACAATGAACAGTACATATATATGAATTTTAAAAATACATGCAGTATATTGTGTATATGTATTTACATGCAATATATGATACATGTGTAGTCAAATTGTAACCATTCTACCTAATAAAACTGAAAAAAACGAAGAAAAAAAGTATAATGTGAAGGAAGTCAAAGAATGTAGAAGAATGTGCGAGAAAGAATACTTAGAACATAGTAGGCACTCCATAAATGTTTCTGGTTGTCTACTGTTATGTAACCATTCATCCCAAACTTGGTGGCTTAATATAACAACTAGTTTGCTATACTCATGACCTGTTAGTCAGGAATTTGTGGTGTTTCTGGTGCCAACATAGCATAGACCGGGTTACTTGGTGACTGGTGGATAGTTCAGCCCTGGAGGAACCAAGAAGGCTTCACTAGCTCCTTGGTGAGGATGGCTGGACTGAGCTGGTCTGGTTTCCTTCTCCAGGTAGTATTAGGGCATATAGGGTACTACTGTAGGGTAGCTGGACTTCTTATGTGGTGGCTCAAGGCTATCCTGTTTCAGGATAAAGGAGGTGAAAGAAGCCAGCGTCTAGATCTGGGCCCAGAAGATGGTATAGTTTTCCTTCTGCCTTATTTCTTTGGTCAAAGTAGTCATAGAGTCCTCCTGATTTGAGGGGAGGGAAGGTAGACTGCACCACTCAATTGGAGGAGTATCCAAGAATTTGTGGCCATCTGTAATCTGCCGCAATAATTATTTTCTGATTAAAAGAGAAAATCATGTTTTTATTTAGTGTTTGTGTATGCTGTGATGTTAGATGTGGTGTAGTTATATTAAATTTTATTAAATCTGAGTCCTTGCCCTTGAAAGGCTTCTGGTCTAGATATGATAGGGGCAGAATATATGTCAATATAAATCAGTAACACACATATATACAAGGCAGTTCAAAAGAAGTGGCAAAAGTGTGATAAGCATTATAAGTCGTCTTGAAATCCTACTTTAGATTTGAGAGTTCATTTTAGAACTCAAGGAGGAGATGGAATATGAATTAGGTTGAACGTGCTTAAATAATTAAAAGGCAGAGAAAGTCATGACCATACAGAGGCATTGTTTGTTTGCTTGATTGGTTGTTTATGGTCAGAGGGAGGGTTGAAACAGGATAATAGTGGGAAATGTGTAGAAGCTGGGGGCCAATTTCCAACTGGTCAGTCCTGTCATTCAAAGATTTATGCACTCAGTGAAAACTGTCAAGGACCTGCTTTGTGTTAGGCACCGTACAGTGTGCTGGGGACGCAAGAAAGAACTTGCCCTAAAACAGCTTACAATCTAGCAGGGTGTGGAGGAGGGAGGAGACAAATTATTAAAACACAGTAAAGTAAGTTCTGTTGTGCTGTAGGCCTAGGGAGATACGCAAGTTCACTGGAAGAACATCTAACCTAGGCTTGAGAAAGAGGTGGTCAGAGAAGGGAGCAGGTGGCATCTATGTAGAGAAAGAATAGATGCTGGTGAGAAGAAAGTGGAAGGGAGGGGCATTCCAACAGAAGGAACAGCATGTGTTACATTGAAAGGTGAAGAAGACTTCATGTTGATGAAATTTCAACGAGTTTAGCACATCCTAGCTGGACTATGGAGTCAAAGGGGGAGTTAAAGGGGGAGTTAAAGTGGGTTGGATCATTGAGGATCTAATATAAAATGCTGAGCAATTTAGAATTTATTATGAGGGCAAAAGACCTCCACTAAAGCATTTCAAACAGGGTAGTAACTTGAATAAATTGATTTTAGAAATACTGTATGTTTTAGAAAGATTTTTCTCATTACACTGTGAAGAATGAATAGAAATAAAAGAAAAGTAGAAGTAGACAGTCTTTCAGGAGGTAGAGGGTAGTATTCTGGATAAAGAGATAAAAAAAAGAAGTAAATGATTTCAAGAGGTATTTAGGAGACAAAAACCTGGCCGCCTATTGGATGTAGGGGAATGAGGGAGAGGAAGGGGTCAAAGCAACTAACATTACCAACTTGAGCAGCTCAGTAGATGGTGAAATAGGAAATGCTGGGAGAACGGAAGGTGTGGGTAGTAAGTAATGATGACTGGGGATTACTAGCTGTTGCCAAGGGAATGGTGGATGATTTGTCAAGAAGGGTTGTAGAGAAGAGGTCTAAGGATCAAACTCTGAGGAACAGATAGAGAATGAAACGCTTGAAAATTAGACTGAAAAGGAGGACCCAGGGAGTTAGCATGGAAATCAAGAGGGTGTGTTGTCATGGAAACCAAGTGAAGAGTGGGTTTCTGAGTTTAAGTGAATAAACAATAGTGAGAAATAAGAGATCAAGTGGCTCGTGACAACAAAGTTTCTGCTGGCTTTCATCACAACATTTTCTGTAGAGCTCTGAAGAGGTGGGGACAGTGAGTGTGGGGCTTTCTTTAAAAAGTCTTAGCTTTATATAGGAAAAGAGAATTACAGGGAGGGGCTGGAGGTGGGGCCAAGTTGAGTAAAGTTTTTGTTTTTAATAAGTAAGTTGGTAGTGGCTTGAGCCAGGTGAAATAATAAAAGTTGACAGTATATAGGACATGGAATGGATCATTGTATTTGGGTAGGAAAGGTAAGGCTTTTATATATACTTGGAGGAATTTAGCAGTTAGAAACTTCTCTTCACATCAGTATTTTATAGACATTATAATGTCCATGAGTACAGCTTTTCCATTTAGAGTGTATGAATTTTTTTTTTTATTGAAGTACTGTTAGTTACAGTATGTACATTTCTGGTGTATAGCACAGTGTCCCAGTCATGTACATATATTCATTTTCAGGTTGAATGAAATATTTTCATCTCTAATTCACTACTTTAGTTCTTTGGAACTAAATATTGGGAACTAAATTTTTAGCCTTCAACTCATTAATTAAAGGAAAATTTGGGGCAAAGTCTAGTATGATTGCATTATCAAAAGACCAAATAACAAATGTAATCTAACAATTTTCCTTCAAGTTTTATTTCTTTGCTGTGGTGGCACTTTCAGAACAAATGGCACTTTGAAAACAAGTTTCTTACCAATATCTGGAACTTTTCTTTTACATACCATAAACACACACTCAAGTGGCTATTTCTCAATTTCACCAGTAATCATTTCATTTTAATCAGCTAACTGCCAATAGCCCAGATGAACATCTTGTATGAAATTTTATTTAGCACATCTCTTAGAATGACTGAAGTGTCAGAACATCCCAAGTATACTGCTGTAGACACCAGCTGCACTGGAGGAGTGTTGCCCAGAAACATCTGGAACATTATTCAGTTTAAAAGGAAGTAAATATGTTTCTGAAAGAGGCACTCCCATTTTTTGTGATCAGGTTCTTTAAAAGATTCCCAATTCTATGTTCTTTTTCATCAAATTAATTTTTTCTACAGAACTTTTGCTAAAATTACAATTTGTTGGTTAGATTCTTTGATCAACAGAAAAAAAAGTGAATTTTTTGGAGGCTGGATTTGAATATTATATCAAATAAAGTATAATGAAGAATAAGTTCTAAGAACAGGCCTATTGTCTGTATCAGGAGAATCTAATATATATTGTTTTCTTTCTATTTTTCTAAAGATTCGGAGAAGAAATTTAGTTGATCTCCTAGAAAAGGAGAGGGATAAGACAAATTTCATGGGCTAACTTTTCGGAACTGTTACAATGATGATTACCATTTGTTGAATATCCGCTCTGAGCCACGCATGTGTAGACACTCTGCATATGTTGTTATTTCTATTTCTTGTAGTAGTTCTTGCAAGGTAAGTAATCTTTTTCTCTTGTTTTTGGTAAGGAAACTACTCACTGGTAATGAGAGAGATTCAGTAGTTTACCCACGATTGTATCACTAGTAGATGAGGGATCAGATACTTGAATCCACTTCCAACTGAAATATCTTCTCTTTTCACACATCTGCTCCTAACCAAATAAACTGGGGAAGAACTTTGAAATAATGTTAATAATAATGTGAGTATTTCAGGTATTACTTTATTTGATTGGAGAGGGCCATCAGCATTTTGTTCCTTTTTTAATGTATGTACCTACTCACCTGTAAAGAATTCATGTAAAGAGAGAGCAAATACCTGTTTTTATGTATACTGCTTACAAAGTTTGGATAAATGTTAATGATTTAGTTCTGTTGTAGTTGAAGATACAAAAATACTTTGAAAGTTAATTTGTTTTCTGACTTTGATTCATTTTCACTTAGAAGATGCTTTTTTAGTAGATTGCTAACCAGTGCAGATGTGTAGGGCACAGCTGCTGGTATGTAATTTTCAAGACTGGTCTAGACACACTTGTTAACTAAGAATGTCTTTATGTATTTTAATAGTGACTGAGTTTTCTTAGGATCTTTGTGAAAACTTTGCTCGTATAAGTTTTACTTAGCCAGATTACCTATTTAGCTAGATACAGAGGGAAGAAGAGGCCCCTTTTAAGGTGATTGCTTTATTATTTATTATTTAGACACTGGGGGAGATACATCTTTTCCTACCTCATTTATGTCATTCCTTTTCATGAATTAGAGACAGCTCAATCTGGTCATTGTTCTTTCTGAAAAGTCCGTGTCTTACTTGCTTCAGTAACTTCCTGAGAATGTTCTTTTACACCTCAGGTTCCTCCTCTGTGATAATGAGATACTAATTAATACCTACTGAGGCAGGCTCTAGTTAGGATAATATGAGATGTTATGTGTGAAGGTAACATGGTAATACTTGGCACAGACTGTGCTCAGAAAGCATTAATGTGATTAACATGAATCAGAAAAGCTTGAGTAATTAACTTCACACAGTCATGACCACGCCTTCATTTTGCTACCTCTGAACTTCTGACTTTGGTTTCATTCATTCTACAAACGTTTGATGGAATGTGTGAGTCATTGCTTTAAGCGTATGGGGATATGAATAGACAAAAAGATATAATTTTCACCCCCACTGAATCATGCATTTTAGTAGGGGAAACAAATAGTAAATAAGATAAATAGGAAGACACATGATGTTTCAGATAGTAAAACCTGAAAAAGAAATAAAGCAGAGCTAGAGGAGAAGAAATTATAGGAGAAGGTTTATGATATGTAATGGATGTCCAGGAAACTGCCCTGAGAAGGAACATTTGAGTAAGAACATATATGAGTGAGGACCAGACAGGAAGGGTGTATTGGGGGAAGGCTATCCAGGCACGGGGGGAGCAAGTATAATAGCTCTGAGATGGCAGAGTGCTAAGCAAATTCAAGAAAGAGCATGAAAGGTGTGGTGAGACGTTTTTATATCCATAGAAAAGTCTGGAAGTTTTACCAGGTGAATCTGTTTCACAAATCCTCAGGGATCCAGCCGCCTTACAGTTCATCTTTATCCCCAGGGAATAGCCCTTGTCTTCACAACTGTACTCAGAGTCCAAGATGGCCCTGCCTATGTTCTAGAGCCCAGGCTTAGTGGAGAAATTAAAAAACAAACAAATAAACAAAAAACAAAACAGCAGCAGCAAAGTATCCTCAGTAGCTGTGCTTTAGGGAGAGTTCACAGAGGCTGCAAAAGCAAATATCTATGTATATGCTATTGGTCAAAACTTAGTAACCTGCCTCAGTTCACTGCAAGAGAGGCTGGGAAGTCGAGTCTTGTTTTCTGGGAAGCCAGTTGCATTGCTGAGACTTCAATCTCTGTTGAAGAAGGGGAAAATATTTTGGGGGACAACCAGCAGTCTCTGCTGCCCTCCACCTCACATTCTCATGAACAAAGGGTGAGAAGATGAACTTGAAGAGGTACCTGTGATGTCTTCCTTTTAAGGCACATGTGCATAGCAGATAAGATCAATATCTCAAAAAGAAAGGAAAATGGAAAGCACAAGTTGATTTTTGCAGGTGATGTTTAGCTCAGTTCTCTTGCCACTGAGAGGCAACTTCTTGTGCTTCCTTCACAATATTTTTTGCCCTACCACTCCACTTAAGAACTACAAAAATTGCTCCACAGAAATCTCTAAGTTAAGTGCAGTTTTATTATGTATATTAATAAAGCATTTGTTTGAATATAATGAAGAAAAAATTTTATGTTCTTTTATCTCCTTTTAAAGAGAGAAAATGAAAAGAGCATAGAAACCACATATCCTAATCAGTTTAGGAGATTCTGTGGAATTAATTTTAGGTTCCAATTGAGTTCTTTCCTAGAAAGTATGGCTCTTCAACATTCATTAAAGTATTTGACACAATAAAAAAAGAATATTGTTTCCTCTTGCTTCATAAGCATGAGTGAAATGCAATGAACTGAGAGTTTGCTTCAAATCTTTGAATTTAAGAAAACAAAATATGTACGAGTATCTCTCATAGCTGAAAAATATTGAAACGAGTGTCTCTGATTTCTGGTTTCTGATGAAGAAGGCAGCCCAGCGAAACCATCAGATAAGCTCAGGTTTGGTAGTTCTGCCTGGATTATAGGCGGAAAAACCAGCAGTCACCCAGGGAAGCTAGTATCGTTGGCAGATTCTCACGCTCAGTTTTGTAAACTCAGGTGGTCTGTAGGCGACTCAGATAAGCAACTAAACTTTGTTTTATTTCTTAGACCGACTGAGCCTGCACCCTGAATTTTGTGAGATTTGCTCGTTCCTAATCCCTTCACCGTACTCCTTTGGAAAAGGAGATCGGCCTTTTCGTGACCTGATTGATTTCCATCCTCTGATTCAAGTCTCATTCTCCATCTAATTCCATCTCCCCAACCTAACAGATCCCTGTAACTCATGTTTTGAATGCTCCGCGAGCAGTTAAATGTTTTCTGTTCATTTCTCCAGTTGTTGGTAATTCTCTTTTCAGAAGGCCTATAATTTGGGGGTGAGGTAGAATTGTTTGTTGTTTTTTTTTTTTTAAACATTCTCAGCTCTTATGAGTCCTATAATTGAATAAGTCTTGCAATAGAATCAATTCTTGGAAAGATTTTTTTATGACTTGTTTTATTGCTCTTGTTTTGCTGTTGATGTAAAAGACCCAAGCCCCAAATTTAGGTTCAATAATGTTCAATTGTCACAGATTATATTGTAATGGCTCTGCGTAAAAGACCTATAAAACAGAGTGTATTCTTGTGCAATGCCTAGTCAGCGTCCCTGTTAGCAGTTAGCAGACCTTTTTTCTTTTCTTTTCCATTAGCATGAAGATTTTTATCTTTATCACATTATCACACTGATACAAAGTTAGCACTAAGTTAGTCTTTTTGACCATAGAAAACTCCCTTTCTCCTTATACACCTTTTGACTTTTCAATCATTCGTTGTCAATTAGATTAAAGTATCTTTAAAGTTTGTTGAACCACAATGCGGTATTTTCAGTAAACATTGTTATTAGAATTTGTGCCTAGTTGAGATGAATTTAATGTATATTGTTTAAACATAGTGCATTTAAGTTGATAGCTATTTACAGAAAGCTTGTTGATCAACAGTGTTTGCCTTTAGAGAGAATTACCTTTAAGCGCATTAACTGATGAAGCTCTGTATGCTTCAGTTGTTGGGTGTTGCCAGAATTTATGAAGAATAAAATGCCATGGTCCCTCAACATCATGTTTTACATACTTATTGTCATGCTATGCAGTTACCCCTTTCCCCTTTTGGTACTGGTGATATTGTAATTTTATTAAATATTTTCTTAATTTGCTTATTACAAAAGCAGTGTCCGTCCACTATGGAGACTTTGGAAAATTTAGAGAAGTTCAAAGAAGAAAATAACAGATTCTTACCACTGAGAAAGAATATGGCTAACATTAAGGAAATACTCTAATTTTCAGAACAGTTTTACCTTTCTGAATCACTTTTTATTTGTCTTTCTTTAAAAATACTGTTTCTCTTAAAATAAAAGCTTTTTGTTCTATAAAATCACGCAGACTACTTGGTTTTAAATCCTGGCTCTGACACTTACCAGCTTTATTAATTTGTAATTTTATATTCTCTTAGGTAAAAAGATATAATTAATCTTTGCCTCCCACACTGATGTCATAAAAAGGACTGTTCAATATCCATCTACTCTTTCTTCCTTCCTAATCTTGGACAGTTGAAAAACTTTATCACCCAGACTTCCTTCTTGATAGGGATGGACAATGAGATGTTAGTGAAAGTTGTTAGGTGGGACTTCTGGGAAAAGTCTTCTGTCCGTAGCTATCTGCCTTTCTTCTGTTTCCTGGGATGTGGATATAATGACTAGCCCTGCAGCAGTCCTCTTGGATCCAGAGGCAACCTCAGAGATGGTGGAGGAGAGACTGAAGGACCCTAGACTCACAGTGGCTTTGTCTATTAACTTCTGGACTTGTTTTATGTAAGAGAGAAATAAGCCTGGATTTCTGTTGCTAACTTTAGAATGTACTTTCTAGCTGATATATTGACTAGTCAGTGCATGAGGCTTTTAAATCCTTTTTCATGACATTTTCTACTTTTTTATTTGACAGTAGATGGCATTGCTTATAGAGCTTTATAAATTGCCTTCCTCTGCTTTCTGAAATTATTTATCTAATCAGATTGTGTTATTTTCATTTTGTCTCAAGTATGAACAGGAATTCATTGTGGCAAGAATTACTCCTGTCTTACTGGCAGTAAGTAGTGATGCTTGCCTCAGCCTTTAGGTCTTAAATGACAGTTTTGCACAAAAATTCTTTTTGACTGTTGTATATTTCCAAAGAATATATGTGAAATCACCATGTATCTTAAAATAGGATAATGTGATGAACATCACATTAAAAAAAAGTTTGTTCTGGAAAGAGCATTTAAGATAAGATCTACCCTGTTAATTTTTTAAGTGTACAGTATGTTATTATTAAGTATAAGTACTATGTTGTACATATTTGTAGAGCCTGTTCATTTTGCTTGACTGACACTTTATCCCTGTTGATGAGTAACTTTCCATTTCCTCTTCTCCCTACTCCCTGGCAACTATAATTTCATTCTTTGATTCTATGAATTTAACAATTTTTAGAGATCTCATATAAGTGGAATCATACACTATTGGTCTTTCTGTAATTGGCTTATTTCATTTAATGTAATGTCATCCAGGTTTATTCATGTTAGCATATTGCAGAATTTCCTTTTTTAAGGTTGAACAGTATTCCATTGTATGTGTATATCACAGTTTCTTTATTTGTTAATTAATCAATGGACGTTTAGATTATTTCACCATCTTGGCTATTGTGAATAGTGCTTCAGTGAACACTGGAATGCCAGTATCTCATCAACATCCTGATTGCAGTTCTTTTAGATAAATATCCAGAAGTAGGATTGCTGGATCATATGGTGACTCTATTTTTAATTTTTTGAGTAAACTCCATGCTATTTTCCATAGTAATTGCACCATTTTCATTCCCACCAACAGTGTGCAGGCTTCTAATCTTTCCACCTCCTCATCAACATTTGTTGTTTTTGCTTTTCTGATAATAGCCTTCCTGACAGGTATGAGATGATATCTCATCATTTTCATGCATTTCCCTGATTGTTAGTAATGTTAAGCACCTTTTAATATACCTGTTGGCCATTTGTATGTTTTCTTTGGAGAAATGTCTAGTCAAGTCTTTAGCTCAATTTAATGGGGTTATTAGGTTTTTTTTTTTTTTTGAACTATTGAGTTGTATGGGTTCCTTATATATTTTGGATACTCTTTATACATGGTTTGCAGATATTTCTCCCATTCCATAGCCTTTTCACTCTGTTGATTGTTTTCTTTGCTGTGCAGAAGCTTTTTAGTTTAATGGCGTCCTGCTTCTTTATTTTTGTGCCTGTGCTTTTGGTGTTACATACAAGAAATCATTATCAGTGCCAGTGTTGTGAAAATGTCCCTGAATGCTTTCTTCTAGGAGTTTTATAGCTTTGAGTCTTATGCTTAAGTCTTTAGTCAATTTTGATTTGATTTTTGTGTATGGTGTAAGATAAGGGTCCAATTTCATTCTTTTACATGCAGTTTTCAGTTTTCCTAGAAGCATTTGTTGAAGAGAGAGATTATCCTTTCTTCATTGCATATTGGCGCCCTCGTGGAAGATCAAATAACCATATGTGTGTGGATTTATTTCTGAGCTCTTAATT
This sequence comes from Camelus bactrianus, assembly GCF_048773025.1. Classification (NCBI taxonomy): domain Eukaryota; kingdom Metazoa; phylum Chordata; class Mammalia; order Artiodactyla; family Camelidae; genus Camelus; species Camelus bactrianus. The sequence goes on from NC_133543.1 coordinate 80,025,216, forward strand.
TGTTGGTCTATATGTCTGTCTTTAGCAGTACCACACTTTTTTGATTACAGTAGTTTTGTAATATATTTTGAGATCAGGAAGTGTGATACTTACAGCTTTGTTCTTCTCACTTGTGATTGATTTGGTTGTTTCTCGTCTCTTGTGGTTCCATATGAATTTTGGATTTTTTTTTCTATTTCTTTGTAAAATGTCCTTGAGATTTTGATGGGTATTACACTGAATCTGTATATCACTTTGGATAGTATGAACATTTTAGCAATGCTAAGTCTTCCAATTCATGAATGTGAGATGTCTTTTCATTTACTTGTCTCTACTTTAATTTCTTTCATCAGTGTTTTATAGTTTTCAGTATACAAATCTTTTGCCTACTTGATTAAGTTTATTCCTAAGTAAGTTTTCTTTTTGGTTTTCTTTTATGTGGGATTGTTTTCCTCATTTCCTTTTCAGATAGTTCATTGTTAGTTCATAGAAATGCAACTAATTTTTGTATGTTGACTTTGTATCCTGCAACTGTACTGAGTTTATTTATTAGTTCTCATAGTTTTTCAAAAAATAGAGTCTTTAGGGTTTTCAATATAAGATCATGTCATCTGAAAATAGGGAAAATTTGCTTCTTTCTTTATGAGTAGGATGCCTCTTATTTCTTATTGACTAATTGCTCTGACTAGGACTCCCAGTAGTACGTTAGATAGAACTGGCAAGGGTGGACATCCTTGCCATGTTCCTGATAAGAAGAAAAGCTTCCAATTTTTTTTACCATTGAGATTGATGTTAGCCATGGGTTTGTCCTGATGGCTATTCCTTCTATACCTAGTTTGCTGAGAATTTTTTATCATGAAAGGATGTTGAATTTTGCCAAATGCTTTTTCCTGAATTTATTGAGATAATCATGTGATACCCTTTATTCTGTTATTGTGGTGTATCATATTAATTGATTTTTCTATGTTAAACCATCCTTGCATCTCAAGGATAAATCCCACTTAGTCATGGTGTATAATCCTCTTAAAATGCTTGGGTTTGGTTTTGTAGTATTTTGTAGATTTTTGCATTTATGTTCATCAGGGATATTTACTGTAGTTTTCTTGTGCTGTCTTTGGCTTTGGTATGAGGGTAATGCTGGCCTTATAAAATGAATTTGGAAGTGTTCAATTTTTTTGGAAGTGCTTTTTTTTTTTAAACATTTAATTTACATAAGGTTTTTATTTTATGTCTCTCTGTTGCTGTCACACACACAGACACTCACATTCCCGTTCATTTTAACTACATAGAAACCTGCTGAATAGTATTGTGTGTGTGTGTGAGAAAAGCAACACATTTGCTGTTGTACTTAATGAAATCTCAGTGCATGATCTATGCCTTTGAGTTCATACAATGAAGTGTAATGATCTTGACAGTTGAATGTTTGGCCAATCTGAGAGGATGATAGCAAATGGAGAGAACAAATAAATACTTTGATCATTATAGATACTTTTGGATGCTTCTGCCAGAAATATTCTTTTCTGGAAACTCCTTGTATATAAACTATTTCTATCACTGTTGACCATCTATAAATAGGAATCTGTAAATAATTTAATGTCTGAAGATTTTTGCCTAAAGTGTCCTTTTTTAAGAAAAGTGATTCTTCACTTAGTCAACCTGTATTACTCTTACATCATCAGTATTATCACTATAAAATGCATTTCCTATGTAGTATTTATCTTTAAGTGAAACTACTGCAGTTGGGACTTAACAGGTTGCTAACCTTATATGATGTGGGCAAATTAAGGTCACTTTCCATCTCTGCTTTTATTCCTTTTTGCAATTGTCATGTAGCAGGACAAAGAGAAAAGAAGGAAAGAAAAGGAAGGAGGAAAGTAAAGGAAAAGCCAGTGATAAATGGCTGTTTGGGACATAAGCTTGATTTGTTTAGGAAACCATTTTGATATGTCCTAATGCTGTCATTAACATCATATTTATTCCTTTAGGGGAAGAAACAACTCTAGATTAAAAGTGTATTTTACGTTTACTTTCTTCTATACAAACAGTCTAAAAATTACCTTTTGAAATGGAGAAAAACTGTTTTCAATCTTTAGGGACTATTTATCAATTCTCTGTGAGCGGTTATTAGTTTTTTTTTTTTATAAACTGCACATGAATATTTAAAAAATTCCTATGTTGTGATGTTAATTTTGTTTAAAAATTCTCCATTTAGAAGCAGTAGTTGCATGTATTTATTTCAGAGACGTTTGCTAAAAAAATTCTGTGAGAAAGACATGGAAATTCTTTTTTCCAAAAATGGCTTACATGATTTAAATAAGAAGAATGGGATAGTAATAGTAGTGTACCTTATTAGGAAAAAAATGACAAGATAAAATATAAAGGAACAAAGTGGATCTATATTGCTTGCCTAATATATGGAAAAGTGGTCAATCAGAACTGTATTTGGCTGCAAGTAAAAGCAAACTTGACTACTGTGGCTTAAATATGTTTTTATTTTTTCTCACAACTAGGATCTATGGAGCTCGATAGTTTACAATTAGTACAACATCTCAGTGATCTTTTCAAAGATACGTATTTCCATCTCTGTGTTCTGTCATGCTTAGAATGTTGTATTTTGTTCTCATATTTATGACCTACTAATCCCCAAATGACTGCTAGTCCTCAAAGCATTTCATCGACATTTCAGGCAAGGATGAAGGAGGAAAGATGATGTAAAGGGAAGAGAAGATGATTGGGAGAGAGAGAAGGAGAGAAAGAGATGTATCAGCTGAGACTGTCCCTTTTTACTGGGAAAACAAAAACCATTCTGGAAGCCTTATCTAGGAGATTTCTTTACATTTTACTGGTTATAACTATGCCATGTTTTACCTTTAGCTACAATAGAAACCTCTATGGTAGAGTAGGTAAGAAAAGACATGACTGGGATGATATTTAGAGAGCCTGCCGCCATGGATTAACTTTCACCACTGATAGTAAGCACAGTTATGTTCTTTAAACTAAATTTAGATCTTCTAAATATCACTCATGTAAATAAATACTCAAAATAACTTTTCATCCAACGATATTTATTATTTGTCCTTTTAAAATAAGATACTGGATTCTCAGGTTAAAATAATTCAAATATTACCAAATTAAATTGGGAAATTTGGTTCAATGGGAAATAATAATCACAGCTACCATTATTAACTACCTAAAAGATGCCAGATATTTTAAGTATTAGAGCAACATTCTGAGGACTTATTTGTATATCTAGTTTTGATGTGACGAAACTGATCTAGAGAAGTTAAATAACTGATCTAAAGAAGTTAAATAATAAAATATATTTAACACAATTTGATTGCATAAACATTACTTACTGTATGTTATGTTTCATACTATCACCTATACTTAGACCCAGTTCTGAAGTGGATGCTTTAAAACTTCCACCTCCCAATTAAGCACTATATTTTTATAACTTCATCCTCTTACATACAGTGAAGTCATTTGCCTCTACTTTTAAAATCATTAGCAAAGATCAATAAGAAAATATGGAGTTTACATTTAATTAGATTCAAAGACTCAAGCTAGAGGAATAACACTTCTGTGATAGAATTTCAGAAATCACCTACCACCTTGGGAAAGGATTTCTGTTTGTTTTATTTTCATCAGTAAGTTTTTTCCTACTATAATTCCCTCTTGGTAAGTGAGCATAATTCCATCAGTATCACAAGGACTTCATCCAAATTGGGAAACCTATATTCTCTCATTTGCTTAGTCTAAAAACCTTACATTCATCTTTGACTCCTTTTTCACACGCCGTCTTTGAACTGCCAGCAGGTCTTTTTAATTCTACATTTAAAATATATATAAAACTTGACCATTTCTCTCCACTCTCCACTGCTTCCTACCTGTTCCTAGTTACTGTCATCTCTCATCCTGTATGAATTATTACAGTAGCCTCTTAAATGATTTTCTTATTTTCACCCTTGACTCTCCCCATTCTATTCTCAAAAGAGAAGCCAGAACGATCTAGTTAAAATGGAAGTGAGATCATGTCATCCCTCTGCTTTCAACCTTCAGTGACCCCATCCCAAACATTATAAAAGTCACTCTTTTCAACAGCCTGAAAGGCTCCATGTGATCTAGCTCACAGTGCTTCTTTGATCATAATACCTTCTCACTTTCCTTCTCTTTGCTTCAGCTGTAAGGGCTGCTTTTTTGCTCCTTAAACATGCCAGGTGTTGTCCATCTCAGGGCCTTTGCATTGCTTTTCCTGCTGTCTGGATTGCTCTTTCTCAGGTATTGGCATTTCTAGCACTCTCATTTCTTTCAGGGTCCTACTTAAAACCCACCTTTACCAGTAGGATTTTTCTGGCTACCTTATTCAAAATTTTAATCCTCTTCCCTTAATTTTATATCTCTTTCCCCCTTATAATATCAAACATTCTGTCTCATATTGAAAAGTTGAGATTCCTGTCTGTTTGTTTTCTACATAATCCAAGCTCTTAGAATATTCTGGTACATAATGCCCAATAAATACTTGTTGGTAGAATGAGAAAGAATGAACAGACGAATGAATGAATGAATGTGCAAGTCAATAAAAAAGATCAATCTGTTGAAAAATGTCTAATAGGGATCTCAGGATTCTTTAAGTTTTCCTTAGCTTGTTAGTTATAATCTCTGTGGCTATGAAACTATTTGCATGATTTAGGAAAAAAATGATTGAATCTGTATACTGTCAACATTAATATTGATTGCCTAGGTAGTATGCAGTAGATTATTTTAGACCCTTGATACTGGGATTTCAATTTGACCTTGACATCTTTCCCTTAGTGAAACTGGATGTTTTCAAACTTCTTTATGACTTTTGGAAAGTCTGCCATGAATCACATTTCTGCTTTTTTCTTTCCTGATTTATTTTAGCTGGTTAAAATATTTTGTGTTAATTATTTTGTACTTTCATTTTTATTATGCAAAATTATTCAGAATAAAACATGCATATTCTAAAAAAAAAGGTAACATGCGGACAGTGTTGCAAAACTCCAGGTGGGAGCTGTGACTGTCATGTAAAAATGACATATGTAAAAGTTATAAAATATACAACTGAAGTGTTTGAAGGAGAGAGGTGTCATTTGGGGGAGATTTATTCTCAAAGTCATAAGGAAAAAATGGGAAGTGATCCCACCTGTTCCTTCTAGAGGTTCTCATTGCATTGCTATGTTTAATGGCAATTTATGTGCTGTACTACAAACAATTTAAATTAAAAAAAAAAAAAGACAAGCTCTTGCCTTCTGGAAAATAGACCAGTTAGAAAAATGATGCACAGTTGCAGAATTAAATATGTTCATTTTGTTGTTAGAACCACTTAAGTTCACAAACAGTGATTTGGGGAGGCATGGAAAAGAAGCCACACTTCTTTTGCTTTACTTGCCTCACATATGTTTTAAAAAATCTTTAAAAATATATATATTTATTCTTTATCAAAATAGAATTAATCTATAGTGAAATTCACACATTTTAAGTGTACAATTTGATGACATTTGAGAAACACATGGAGCCGGCCATTAACCTACACCCCTGTGAAGAACACGATATTGGCCATCATCCTAGCAAGCACCTTCATGTATCTTCCCAGTTAATCCTCTTCTTTACCCAGAGGCAACCAGTTTTCTGATTTTTAAAATTGTTGATTTTGTTTTGTCCAGTATTGTCCTTCATATAAATGAAATTGTGTACCCATGTGTGTTCAGTTGCTTTCGCTCAGTATAACGTCTGTTAGACTTATTAATGTTGTGCATATCAATATATTCCTTATTGTTGAGTAGTATTCCACTATGTGAATGTACAAAAATTTGTCCATTTTCCTCTTGATGGAATTTGAGTTTCCAGTTTTTGGAAACTTATTTTATAAGTGTTTCCACTTATGAATAAAGCTTCCATGAACATTCTTGTGCAAATATTTTGTGGATATGTCTGTTTAATTCTTGATAAAAATCTAGGGGTGGAGTTGCTAGATCAGAGAACAGGGGCATATTTAGCTTTGTAAGAAATTACAGAACCTTTCTCTAAAATGGGAGTACTATTACACTTCAGGCTGTCCATTTATTCTTACTGTTTTAAAAACGGTATAGATTTGTGCAATTCATAACAAAAAATGGCCATTTGGGGAACTTAGATTAGGTACCAATGTCATTTTGTATACATGAGGTATTTTTAAGTGGTGTCTGAATATCTACTATGTTTATTTTTTCCTGAGAAAAAAAGTTGGAGTGTTTCTGATTTTCTGATGACTAGCTATGGAACAAAATGTTTTAAAAATATATATGTGGAAAGAGTACTTGAAACCCACTTAATAAGTAAGAAGATGAGAAAGTTCTAAACTATAGCTATTGTGGGAATGAGTAATCCTACTGATAATTTGAGTTCAGGGTTTCAATTTTTCCCCCGAACTTTTTTTGTGTGTGTGCACATAGCACTATATAACGATCTTTATTATATGTGTTTCTAGACACTTCTTTAAATGCATTATAGAATGAATATCACATTCATTCCCTGGGAAAAAAAAATAAAACAAAAGTTCTCAAGAAGGATGCAAGTAGCGTTTTTAAAACCATTTTTATTACATGTGTTTTTAGAAACTTCTTAAAATGTGGAAAACTTCTTTAATCTGTTATCATCCTTACCCAGGAGCCATGCTAATCTTTGCTGTACTGTTTCAATTTTAGTATCTGTGCTGCCTACTAAACTTTTTTAATTCATCATATCCAAAATGTATTGTGACAAACCGCCTTTAATTTTTCCCATCCATGTTTGATGGATTTTAATATTTCTCACTTTTTCACCCAACCCTTTAAAACTGTTTTTTAAGAGTTTTATTTAACATGCAAAAGAATATAGAAATACCTGAGACCCCCTTTCCTCTTTGAAAAGAGGGAGCTGTGTTTCGAAAGAAGTTTAAAAGGAGTTCCATTCTGGAAGAATTTAAAATCAGTTCTGAATTCACTGTACAGAAGATCTGGCAGAAACGATCATCCTCACCCTTTCCTGAGCACCATTGTGGTAGAGACTGTGAAGCTAACAGTAAGGTTCCTAAAATGCATGTGCTTTCATAGCCTGTTCTCATTTAAAATGTTATTTTTCCTCAGTCATATCTGTGTTTGAGAGAAAGCAACTACGGGGCAAAATTTTTGAGAGGAGGTTGAAAACAAGTACCATGGAAAATATTATTATTGATTTTTTAGTAAATGTATTTGGCAGTGAATGTGTACTGAGTTGTCCAATGTAAGCATCCAGGAATTTTTTTTCCCCATTGGTAGTATAGTAGGGTTCTCTTTCAGTAAACATTTGCTTTTGAAAATCATAAAAGGTCAGTTTTGGCCAACTGCATCAGTCTTTAGTCTGCCATCTGTAAAAAATTTAGACTTTGCCTTTTTGAATGACCCTTTAAAAATATACAAGACCTAATTCTATCCTTTACTCTCGTAAAACTTCCATTGGACTCCAGTGGGAACATTTTAAAGTTAAGTTCTGAGGAATAAGGACATTTCATAATGCCTTCTTGTGAGAACTTCCTTGGCAGAACTTGGCCAACTCATTCCTCCTGAGAGAGTTCTATGATCCTACTGGTTACAGAGCTTCAAAATAGATTCTATGCTATAAAGCAGTTATGCTTCTTGCAGGTTTTATCTGTCTATATCTGTATCTGTATCTATATCTGTATCCATATCTATATCTATCCATATCTATATATCAGTGCAACTCTAAAATTCTAATGTGTTCAACATTTAAAATGGATGACCTTTGGTACACTGAAGAGCTACCCTCCTTTGTCCATCATATGTTTATCAGTAGGTACCTGTGTTCTTAGACTCCATGCTTCTCTGATACTCTATTGTCAAAACATACCAGTTTCTGAACAGTTAGTATGTGCCAGGCACTGTACTAAAGCTCTACATACGTTATTTCACTTAATTCTGTGAGGTAGGAATTACCATTCCTGATTCACTGTGGAGAAGCTTAGGATGGCTAAAAATGTACTCAACATCACATGGCAGAGCCACTATCTCAGACTTCAAAGCCATGGCTTACTGCTGCACACCATGCATTATATTAATACTGCTTCCCTTTGTCTGCTGTGTGCCATTCCTTGTATAGTACTGCTGCCCTTTACATAGCCTTTTTATAGCAAAGGGATAGTAATTATTTTGGAAGGACCTTGTTTATTTACCTGGCTCTCTAAAAAGCCTGACCAGCTTGAGATAGGGTTCTTGTCTTCTTCATCTTTGTATGGCTAGAGCAGAATCCATAGAAGTTAAATAAGTGAATCTTAAATTTAAAAATTACCTTTACTTTGTGGTTATAAAAGCTTACCTCCTTATTATAGAAAACTAGAGGAAAAAAACAAACAAAAAAGAGAAGTCATTTTCAAATTCCATTATCCAGAAATAACTGAAAAAATATTTAATAAATGAGTGAATTCCAAAAAAATAAAAAATAAAAAACACCTATAGTCTTCTTTTGCTTCTAATACATTTGTATGATAGCGGTATGCTATGAATACTTGATTACTTGATGTTACTTAAGCATGATTAGTACATGGTAATCTTTAGCCATCATAAAGCTGATAGGTGAAAAAGAGGGGACATAGCAAATGTTTCAATAATGAAAATGTTTTAATATCACAATATAAACTTCCTGAAGTAGCCATTTTATTTGAGAATATACATCTTTGAATAAATTCATTTGGAGCTATTAAACTGATCTGAGGAACATCAATAGATGAGTGGATCAGGAAGTTGTGGTACACACACACACACACACACACACACACACACACACACACACATATATAATGGAGTATTACTCAGCCATAAAAATGAAATTCTAACATTTGCAACAGATGAGTGGATCTAGAGGGTGTTATGCTAAGTGAAAGAACTCAGAGACAGACAAATACCATTTGATCTCTTATATATGTGGAATCTAAACAAAACAAAACAAACAGACTCTTGGATACAGAGAACAAACCAGTGGTTCTCAGAGGGGAAGAGATTGGGTGGGATGGGTGAAGTAGTTAAGTGCGATTAAGAGGTAAAAACTTCCAGCCATAAAATAAATAACTCATAGGGATGTAATGTATGGCACGAGGAATATAGTCAATAATATTGTATAACTATATAGTGACAGATGGTATCTAGACCCATCGTGGTGATCACTTCATAATGTAGGAAAATGTTAAATCACTATGTTGTATACATGAAAACTGATGTAATATGTTATATCAATTATAATTCAATAAAATTCTCTTATGAATTGACATACATTTCAGGATTAACAAAAAACTTTTTTTTATCTGTATGTCAGTTAACTAGGACTTTATGCAAGCACTATAATTCAAAGCAGTTTATTGGTAAAAGTCTAGCCCTGATGGGCAGGGGTCTTCGGTACACACCCACACAGCGAGCTAGACAAGTACAACTCGAAGGAATGCCTGCTTAAAGCTCAAGAGCTTCAGAATAAAATAGTCTTCAAGACTTTTGCTGTTAATATTTTATTCTTTTATCTTTTTTTTTTTATAAACTATGCGACAGTTGTATGTCTGGTTTATAAGAACTTTATAGTATTTTAATGAATACTAAGACTTTTCTACTCTTTTTTTTTTTCAAGCAGTGATTTTCTTAGCTTTTTAGGGAATGAAAGTGTAAAATTTCTTCCTCTTCTTTTCCCTTTCCCTTCCCCTCTCCCTTCCCCTTTCCTTTCACTGTTAATATCCAGTAAATATACTGAGTTCCCTGGGTAGTGCAGTTCCTAAGTGGTAGAATTGGAATTTGAACTTAGGCAATTCTATCAGAAAATCAGTTGCCTCGTCACTGTGCTGTCTCCATCAGAAGGGCATCTTAGCATGTAAGTCATGCTTTCTTACTGTGTAAGCTACTGCTTGGCACCTAGTACAGCTCAGAACCTCTAGGTTTTTGTTTTTATTTTTTACTTCAAAGTATAAGACATATACAAGAACCATTACATACAAACTATGACACACAAACCCAATATCAGTGTAGAGAGAAAAAAATGCATTTGCTGGACTCTTGAACGAGCCTTAAATATGAAGCAATAATATTTATCAGCAAAATATGGTTTTTTTGGTTAATAGCCAGTCAAGCTTTCTCTGGATCAGGCCTTGACTATCTTTTCCTATTGGCTTATAATTTTTAGGAAAGACACCTGGCAAGTGGCTTGAAATTTATTTTGAAGCTCATGATGCCAGCCTTTGCACAGCCTATGGGTGCAGAGACAAAAGAAAAAAAGACTGTAACTTTCAGAAAGTACAGTGGAGGGAAAGTACTGGAAAGAAACATCTGCGATTCATGGACTGCCAAAACCTGGGAGAGAAGCAGTAACACCAAGATGTAGCTTGCATCTATTGGCATGCTTGCTAAAATCTACTGAGTCTACTAAGTCAAAGCATGGTGCCAGGAATCAGGAGATAAAGTTCTTCTCTTTCTTCTGCAACTCACTATAAGCCAATTATATGTCTGAATCTTAGTTACTATATTTGTGAATGGTAGTAGTGTATTGCTTTTAACAGCTTACCTATGTAGAAGCAAGACACTGGACTAGGTGTCCTCTTAGAGAATATTCTAACTTTCATGGACATGATGATAATATTTTGTGGCTCAGAAGAAGAGGAATGGAACAACAGCTATGAGATTAATGGGAACAGAATTGCCAAAGGATATACACTAACACTTGAAGTTACGGAAGCCTTGAGATGGAGAATTAATCTTTGCTGGCAGACACAATTTGTATATTAAATCAATGGGAAAAACCCACCAACAACTTCTGGGACTGCAGAATCATGGGACTGTGTACCAGCTGTTTTGTATTGTTTCTTTTAATTTTAAAATTTGAAATTGCAAAGTGCCAATAAAATGTGTTTTAATATATCTTCATTTCCTGCTTTAGTTGAGTATTAGACCTAAGAAATTAAATTCATCATAAGGAAATTAAATATTGAAAAATTTGCCATTACTTCACACCCGGTTTATATTATCAAATGACTTAACGACATATGCCTTTGAATGGGGATGTGGTGCTAAACTGTCTGCATACAATGCGAGGGAATATTTAAATTTTTTCCTGATGGTTTGGGGAGGTAGGATTTTGTGAGTCTTAAAATGTGGAGTAGGGGGAAATATCCAGAGAGTTAGCAGCCTGCAAGGAGATTGAGATCTGAGGGGGAAAAAAAAAAAAGAAGGTGGTCAGCAAAGCAAGAAAGTAACATTGGCATGTGGCCAAGAAACTTCTAAGAATAGTATTTCTCCAATTGAGTTTTAGATTATTCCCTGATCTACCCTTTTTTGTGATCCTTTCCTATTCCACCTAAAATTTTGATAAAATTTACAAACCACATTCTATTTTGAGGAGTTAAAGACAAGAGCTCAAATGGTATGGAAAGAAGATTACAGCTGCAGAAAGTGGTAAGATAAGGATTGAGCATTGCCCAAGTGAGATGATGAGGGGACTCCATCTACCCGTGAGAATGTGTCACATATTTTGGGAGAGTTCTGGACTTTCCTGAGGACATGGGATGGGAATTTAATCCTTTTTATTTAATTATGAAAGCAATGAGTTCCCCCAAAACTAAAAGACTTGAGAGTATCCAGGCAGCAGACACTTTGGATTATCTACGTAAATACTTGTATTACAGAATTTTTGAAAGACTTCAAGCAACAGCATTACATAGCCACTAAAGAGAAGTGTGGGGCGATGTAAGATATGAGGATGTATCTTCTTTGCATCCATTCGTCCTACTTCTGGCAACCATCATTGGGTATCTACTTCTTTCCTTACTTGGTCCACGTGGTTTGGTAGAATATCCCCACTTTCTCCAAGGGTGCAACGTATTATTTAGATCTGAGCCAATTAATACTTTCAGTCTCCTGGTCACAGCAACTGATTAGAAATATAGGCATTACTGACCCAAACTTGTACCAACGAGATACAAGGAGATTTTCTGAGACTCCCAGGAATCCAACGTTTGGACTTTCCTCCTAAGCCTAAATCCTCTTACATTGGCTTTATAATCAGGATCCATTTGTTATAAAAATAGTAGCAGCAACTAAGACCCTGATGCCACCATTTTACCACATATGGACCCTCAGGAAGCCCCTGGTACAACAACTGCAATCAGGAAGAGTGATAGCAATGCAACCACACCTGACAGGAATACAGGGAAGTGAGAACTGGAGTGAGAGAAGGGATAACAGAGTGCAGAAACTGAGAGAATTTATATACCAGGTGCTGTGTATGTACTAGGTCACATGTACTATTTCTTTTAATCCTCAAAACAATGATTATTTGGCAGATAAGACACTTAAGTCTTAGGGAGGCTGTGTAAATTGAAAGGACTTGAATGCTCTAATATGGTATCCTATGCCAGGCTCAGATCTTAACTGCCTCTGAATTCTAGAGATAAGAAAAGGAGGAGTTTGGGGGCTGGTGGCTTACAGGGATTTCACTTACAGGTTCAGAGGAAAGATAATTATATTCCTTGATTCTAAGGGACTCTGTATACTGCCTTCATCCCTCTGCTTTTCTTTCCTTGCTGGTGTATTACAGGAAATATGAGTTAGATCTATTTAGCACTTTAATTATTGATAATGAAGCCTTATATTTTTCTTTAAAATCTAGCCAGTGGGTTTTGGTCAATGGGAAAGAGTTAAAATTCCAAGACATTCTTTACCTATTCTCACTGGCTCTTTATCCATTTTAATGTAACCTACTCTCCTCTCTAACAGAGTGTAAAGTATCTGAGTTACTGAAAATTCTGAATTATCAGTGTTTGGGTTAATGAGGTTTCTCTGTGGTTGAAGAGCCATTTTAAGTCAGGAGAAATGGTGATATTACTCAACCAGGTTTGTTTGCCCTACCTGCAGCAAAAGATGAAATGCCAAGGTTTACGGGAGAGAAAGGGTTTATTCATGAAGCAGGCAAGTGAGGAGATAGAACAAATCTCAAATCCACCTCCTGGAACTCAGGGCAGGGAGATGGGTGATCATACTGTTTTGATTACTATAGCTCTGTTTTATAGTTTTGAAATAAGGGAGCATGATGCTTCCAGTTTTGTTTTTCTTTCTTAGGATTCCTTTGGCTATTCAGGGTCCTTTGTGATTCCAAACAAATTTTAGGATTATTTTTTATATTTCTAGGAAAAATGGCTTTGTTATTTTGATAGGGATCACATTGAATCTATAGATTGCTGTAGGAATATGGACATTTTTACAATATAAATTTTTCTCATCTATGAGCATGAATATCTTTTCATTTGTTTGTGTCAATCTTTTTTTGTCAGTGTCTTATAGTTTTCAGTGCTCAAGTCTTTCACTTCCTTGATTAAACTTACTCCTAGATATTTTATTCTTTTTGATGCAGTTGTACAAGGGATTATTTTCTTAATTTCTCTTTCTGATAGTTCATCATTAGTGTATAAAAATGCAACAGATTTTTGTATATTAATTTTGTACTCTGAAACTTTATTGAATTCCTTTATTCTAATAGTTTCTTTTTAAGATCATATGTGTGTGTGTGTATGTGTGTATGTGTATGTGTGTATATATATATATACACACATATATATATAAAATATATATATATATATAAAATATATTTTATATATATATATATATAAAATCATGTTATCTGTAAATAGTGATAGTTTTAGTTCTTCCTTTCTAATTTGGATGTGTTTTATCTATTTTTACTGCCTAATTGCTTTGTCTAGGACTTCCAAATCTATGTTGAATAAAAGTGGAAAGAGTGAACATTCTTGTCTTGTTCTTGATCTTAAAAGCTTTCAGCTTTTTGCAGTTGAATATGATATTAGCTGTGAGCTTGTCATATATGGCCTTTATTATTCTGAGGTATGTTCTATCTATGCTAACTATGTTGAGAGTTTTTATCGTAAATATGTGTTGAATTTTGTCAAGTGCTTTTTCAGCACCTATTGAGATGACTATGATTTTTATCCTACATTTTGTTAATGTGGTGTATCATGTTGATTGACTTGTGGGTATTGGACCATCCTTGCACTCCTGGAATCCTCCTTGATCATGGTGTGTTGTTGCTAAAATTTTGTTGAGAATTTTTGCATCTATGTTTGTTGGGGATTTTGGCCTGTAATTTTCTTTTTTGTGGTGTCCTTTTCTGGTTTTTCTATTAGGGCAATGTTAGCCTTGAAAAAATGAGTTTGGGTGCATTCTTTCAATTTTTTGAAATAATTTTAGAAGGTTGGTATTAAATCTTCTTTGTATCTTTGGTAAAATTCACCAGTGAAGCTGTCTGGTCCTGAACTTTTTTTATTGGGAGATTTTTTGATTACTGATTAAATCACCTTACTAGTAATTGGTCTATTCATAGTTTCTATTTCTTAATGATTCAGTCTTGGTAGACTGTTTCTAGGAATTTATTCATTTCTTCTAGGTTGTCTAGTTTATTGGTATATAATTGTTTCTTGTAGTTTCTTATGATCATTTTCATTTCTTTTGTATCACTTGTAATTCCTCCTCTTTCATTTTATTTCTGATTTTATTTATTTGAGCCTTCACCTCCTGCCCCTTTGTGAGTCTAGCTAAAGGTTTGTCAATTTTGTTTATGTTTTCAGAGAATCAGTTCTTAGGTTAATTGATCTTTGCTGTTGTCTTTTTAGTCTCTATTTTATTTATTTCTGCTCTGAATTTCATTGTTTCCTTTCTTCTACTTATTCTAGACTTTTTTATGCTTCTTTTTCTAGTTCATTTAGATATATAATTTATTTGTCTTTATTATGGCACTATTCTTTATGATTTTCCTAGGGATACAATGTTTTTTGTTTTGTTTTTGTTGTTTACTATTTTGATAGAAGGAACTCCAGGGTACTAAACTCTTAATGTCATATCTTTCTGTCATAGGTCATATTGCTTTGTTCATGGGTCAGGGATCCACTGTGGAGATTCTTCTAGTTGTTGGGACACAAATATTTCGCCTGGCTAATTAGGATCTCGATAAATAACCATAGTATGATTATGGGATGCCACTATGAGTATCCTAATTATAAAATGGGACCATTTCACAACTACTCCCATGAACTTCCCTCTGATCCATGGACTTGTTTGTGTTTTGTACATTCAGAAATTATTGTTAGCTTATAGCTAATAATCCCTAAATATTTGGATATTTACCCTTTAAAAGTATAATTAACCTTGTAAATGGCTACAAGTATTCTTGGAAAAAGTAAGAAGATACTTCCTGAAGAATTCTTGGCTTTCTTTTTATTTAAGAGCCTTTGAATTTATGAATTCACTTATATATGGGAATTATAGAGATTAAATATGACTTTGCTTTGTGGCACCCCATGTCACTTATCTGAAATAAAATTTACTCAGTTGTGCGCACAAAGTAAGTCATTAGTGAGTTGCCCATCTCTCTTAGGTCACTCTATAACCAAATACCTCTTGGTTCAGGTCCTGGAGATTCACACTGTTCTGACCACCACACTGTCCTTGTGGTCTTGTACATTATGGATAACAATCATATCCATTTTGCTTCAGGTAGTTATGCATTGCTAATTGATCTTGCCAAACTGGGATTCTGGTATACCATTGAAAAAATGGAAAACCATGTTTACTGCATTTTCTTTTACTGGCATGCAGAGTACACCCATCTGAGTTTTCATAGAGATATTGGCACTCCCTCAACTAATGTTTTCTCAAACCATTGATAGGTCCTTAGGATCTTGGTTAAGAGATGTGTAAGAGGAACACACATGATAAATAAACTTCAAAATTTTTATTTTCTATGTGTTTGGATTGATTTAACTATATTATAGGAAGAAATTTCATCATTTCAACTTCTTGTAGTGTGGGCCACTATTGAGTCCATATTTCAGTCAACTAAACAAGTAGACAGTTATAACCACTAACAGCTACTTCAGCTAGCACGCTGAAATCAGAATCTTTAATATTAATAGTTTATACATTTCTCTTTCTACATTTATATAGATATAAATATACATTGATATTTATATACAGTATATTGACATTTTCAGCACTGTCTAAAATTATATTTTCTCCTTTGCCCCAGCCCCCAAATTCATTATATTATCGATACGAGTTAGCAAAATCTTACAATTATTTTGCTGTGCAAGCCCTTTTTGCCTGCCTTTGTATTTGACCACTATGTACACTGAGATATGACTCTAAAGATTTTAAGGCCTCAAGGAATATGAAAATATTTTTTAAAATAGTGGAAATAGATATTAACAGAAATGACATCCCTGTGCAAAACAGCTCTCCCAAACTAAAGTTAATATGTGGTCTTAAATAAGGCAGAAAAAGCTTCTAAGGCAGGGGATGAGGAGCTACTTCAACTGGCTAAGGGGGCATACTTGATGTTGGATATGTAAGTTTAGTCTGAGTCTTGTGAACCCTTCAGTATATCCCCGTTTTAATTTTTAACATTCCACTTTTTCTTGATTGATGTCCTTACTTTCATATAAGAGATTATTCAGGGCTTTTAGTTAAGCAATCAATTTGACCACATTTTATGTTTATCTTCATCCATTTCAACTTTCAACTGCAGCAAATGAGAAATTCTTTTAAAACATAGAGTCCCTAGTTTTACCCTGTACCTTAAGCTAATAATTTAAAACTTCAGTATTATCACTCTCATGTTAAATGTTATAATATCAGTACCATTAGCAACCACCCTATTCCATAGTCATTGGATTTTCTAGGATATATATGCTATTCTGTGGTAGTGGGACTTGCTTCCTCCAAAGGTTTGCACAGAAGACAATTTAATAAACATGTTTACCACTTCATGCCATCTGTTATAGAGTCTCATCTCTTAATATTGGCCATTTTTTTTTTCTGTCTTCTGTCCCAATTTGCCTAGATAACCAATTCTAGGTTTCCATCTACCAACCACACATTGTTCTTTCCACCCCAAATAGTATCTTAGTGTTTGTACTTGGAACTACATCTACAAGCAATTTTAATATTGTTGTTCCTGGATACAAGACAGAAATTTATTCTGGCTGATATATGATAAAATGAAATTTATTAAAAGGAGTTAGGTAGCTCATTTAAGTACTAGAAGAGCAGGAAAATTAGAGACATCACATTCAGGGAAAACACAATCACTCAGCAGAACTCAATCACTTAGAATACTTCTGCCACAAGATGCTGGATACTGCTATTCTCACCACTGCCATTCTGCCTGGGAATCTGGCCATCTTGCAACTATTTCATAGGTATAAAGAGACTGAAAGATTGCATTATAAATAAATTTTCATCTTCAAATTTTGACTTCTACCTAGACTCATAAGAAGAAAATCTCCAAAGCTATTTGAAGAATTTAGATACAGGGTATTCTCCCCAAGTTGTTTGTTTCTTCCTTTCTTTCCTTTTTTCCTCACTCCTCCCTCCCTTCCTCCCTTCCTCCCTTCCTCCCTCCCTTCCTCCCTCCCTTCCTCCCTCCCTTCCTTCCTCCTTTCCTCCCTTTCTTTCTCTTTCTTTCTTTCTCTTCCTTTCTTCCTTCCTTCCTTCCTTCCTTCCTTCCTTTCTTTCTTTCTTTCTTTCTTTCTTTCTTTCTTTCTTTTCTTTCTTTTCTTTCTTTTCTTTCTTTTCTTTCTTTTCTTTTTTTCTTTCTTTTCTTGTCTCAAATCAGTAAGTGTTTTTCTCAAGTTATGTGAAAAGAATGTGTTCCTGGACGAGTTTGACTTGAGGATACATTTGGGAGAGAGAAGCAGGCACCAAGCTACCCCCTGCCCTCCTTCACTTCTTGCATCCTGATAAGATGAGCTCAACTCCATTTGGAGTATTTCTTTTATTGGCAAAGCTAGTTTTCCTCTCTGTCTTTCCCCATTAATATCTCATGTATTTACCTCCATTTGCCCTTATATCATTAGAACATTATTTCTTCTTAGGCAAATTGTTTATATTTATAAGGTATTTATTGTATTATATCTTAAAGTAAAAACATTCAAAGTGGTAAAATGTAAGGGAGTGGTATGACTGTCTTAGCTGTTCTTAATATAGATGTTCTTAATATATGTGGAAGAAGCTGCTCTGCATTTATCGAAACCTGTATGCCCTTCATTTTGGGCATAGAACCAGACAACATTTCCCCAGCTCCCTTGCAGCTAGATGTGACCATGTGACTAAGTTCTCGCCGGTGGAAAGTGGATGAAAGTAATGTGCACCATTTTAAACTACTGTACACAATCCTACATGTTCTTTTCCCCTTCTGTTTGGTTAAAGTGGAGACATTGTCTAAGGTGTGGAAAACAGTATAGCTGCAACATGGAAAGAGGAGACATGGACAATGACCCTGCTGTCAACTACAACTTTGATTTTAGTTCAATTGCATGAGCCTTATCATGCTATTTATTTATCCATTCTATTGATGCTACATACTTTGATATTTATTTATTTATTTATTTATTTATTTATTTATTTATTTATTTATTATTGAAGTGTAGTCCGTTTACAGTGTTGTGTTAATTTCTGTTGTACAGCACATTGCTTCAGTCAAACATGAGTATACATATATTCAATGACTTTTAGAAACTTCTTTTCAAATATTATCCTCCTTGGTTGTATTCCTTGCACCTTCTTCTAATCATGTATATTTTGAAATCCTGTTTGGTTACTGATCTCTTTTTTTTTTCCGTTTGTCCTCTCTAACCTGTACATTTTTCTATCTCCTGGGTCCTCAAAATCTGGCATCTGTTTGACCATAACCTCTACTCTTCCACTCCCAAGTCCTAATATAAAAAGTGGAAATCCAGTCTAAGAACCTTTGTAGCCTAGTGTAAATTAATATAACAAAAATGAATGTGATAACAGTATTATAGACATGGATCCAGGAAAAAAATATTTTCCATTTTTATCAATTCTCACTATGACTAATGTGACTTAGGGTCTTCAACTTCACAATGAGATTATAAGATACTTCTCTTAAAATCTGCTTTCCATTAAAACTTAAAGATAGCTTTATTTAGTAAAGGTTAATCTAAATGCTTCTAAATGAAATATGTTTTAAAAGATAAAAGATGAAATTATTATTATAGTTTCTCATGTTTATATATTTCATATCCTATATATAAAGCTGAATGGTTTTGGAATCTTGATATTTGTCGACACTGATTTGATTAAGTGTTAGTTTTGTTTTTATTTTTTATCTCTTTAGTGTTGGAAGATTTGGCTATTAGGATATATTCAAAATTATTTGTTTCTAGCTTCTATTTCTTTCTCTGTTTGTGATGTTGAATCACATAGTAAACTTGTCTCTCGTCCTCTTCTTGAAGGCAGGAAGAAAGCCCCTCACCAAGTAGACATTGAACAATTTCCTAAAGATATGTACAGGCTGTTTTTCTTATTAATATTTTTCTTTTTAGAGGATAAATGTCATTGAAAGCCTGATTTCCCTTCTCTCCACCACCCACCACTTTCTGCTAATGACATCAGTACCTGGAGAAGAGAGTGAGTAAAGGCTAACACAACTGGGTATTGATGAACTCCTACTGTTTAAACATCCATTATAGACTAAGAGATAATAAGTGCTGTTCACTTCTTAATGCAGAGAGGATTCAAGTAAGAAGCCTTGGATACAAAACATGAATATAATGGATATTTTGCTAAATAGAATGTCTCTGTGTAATATAACAAATAGATCCTTCAGATTTCTTTATAGCCTTCACTTATTGTAAAGGGTGAAGTAGTATTCAAGAATACTAGAGTTCATTGCTGGAAGAATATCTTCTAAAATAAAGATACAATGACAACTTCATAATATGTAAAGCTTTTGACTGTCAATTTAATTAAGTACATGAAATCTCCTTTGTTTATTCAGTATTGCTTGTGATTTTATGTGCGCCAATGAGGAACTTTTAAATTTTAAATTCTAGATTTCACCTCACATCATGCATCCCTCTTGTGTGAATTTAATGCACTAAATTAACACATAATGTGGCAATTTAAAATTGCATACCAGTGAGGTTAGGGACTTGTTTTCCTGGAATTATTGAAAACCTCTAAGCACTTAGCACTGTGCAATTCTTAAAATGGGTACTCCAAGAATGCACTTTGGAGTCGAGTGGAAACATGGAAAAAGTATGGTTTAAATGAATATTTAACTTTGTCTTTGACATTCTTAATTTTAAAATTCCTACACTAAAAAGAATAAGTATTTAAAAATGAATAACTTGTGGTGAATTGATAAGGTTACATGAGGAGTTCAGATACCACATTCAATCAATGTATATATATTTTACTTAAGCTAAAAACATAACATGTAAAACCCACACAGTGTAGCCTGAGGAGATATGATAAATCATCATGTGGTGTCCTTTATTTCAAGAGAGATTTTGTGGTACAGATTTTGTCTAAAAAGTTTGCGAGCTATGAGGAAAGTCATATAAATTTATAAATTAGATCCATTTGGGAAGGAAAGTAATGCCATATTACTTTGGTTTTGCTGATATGGTCTTTAGCTTTTAACTAGAAGCTGCCTCAAATCTAAAAAATAAACAGCCTTTGTTTAACAAAATTCCTTAACTCTATATCTGGGTCTATTTACATTTAGCAAAGGCCAGCCTTTACTGACGCAGTTTAGATAATTGAATAATAGAAGAGAAGTTTGGACTTCACTCTTGAAATAATGAAGACAATAAAAATATAGTTATTTGTAAAAATTGATTCAGTTGACTATTAAACAAATCCAGTTTCAACCCTGGCAAACAAGGCCAATTATTGGTCATTATTTGGAAATAAGGAAAAGTTAGGGGGAAAAACTAGGACAGCACAAAAGACATTTGTCATGTACATACTTGTAAAAGAGCATTTCTCCGCATCCCAGGTTAGTCCCCATTAAATTCTTCCTGAATAATGTGCTTTACCTAGGAGGTAGATGATTAATACTAATGTGTGGCTTTTTAAGTAAATTTTCTTCTTCCTTATGGGCTCTCAGGTACCATTTTGCTTCATGGGCTATTGTCTTATGCTAGGAAATACACCCATTGAAAGAGCTGTCTTTCATGTAAGTAATCTTACCCATGTAAGAGATTTCCAAAAGCCTGAATGTGTTTCATTTCTATTCTTTGTTTTTGAATATTCATCCCAGGTGAAAAAATCAGGTGTTTATATTGTGGATAGAGGTCATGAGAAAACTACTACCTCAGTATATCCTATTTAAAAGTTAACTAACAAAAAGGAGAGTGCAATTTATCAGAAGATAGTTTCTCCTTGTGAAATAATACTGAAGTTAGTGAACTTATTTTAGAAGGCATAACATGAGCTATTAAATGCCATCAGGACTAAGAGCAGAGAAACTTTGGACACAGTGAGCTGGGTATTTGGATAGCCCTAATCACTTAATTTTTTTTTTTTTAGAGAAAATGGTGGACTGTTTTCCAGAAATAGAGTGAGAGTTGTAAATGTGAATTGAGGTGGAAGTGAGTATCTTATTGTAAAGAAATGAATTTGCTCTGTGATATCTTGAAATGAAAAAAAAAATCACATTCCTAGTCCCTATTTTCAGGCAAATGCTTCCTCCCTCAAACCTTGAATTGCTCACCCTTTGAGACATTTTGGACCTCTGGTCCACGAGCCTATGCTTTAGAAAACGAATTCCCTTGGGACTAGGACAATTTAGGAATATGGGAAATGAAAGCTCGGCTATTCTTCCAAGATGGAGAGTAAGGGAAAAATTGTTTTTAGTGTTCTGAATTACTTATAATAAATAGACCAAGACAACAATTAATGTTTTAGCAGATTATGCTTTATAATATGTTTGGAGAACAGTCAGTTGCAGGTGTATTAACAATGTTAAACCCAGGTAAGAATATAAGGCAATAATAAGTATTTCCAAAAACTTAATTATTACTGAGTAAATACTAGATATTTAGTGGCTCACTTATTTTTATGGAGTTTGGTCACATTGCAACATTGTACTTAATTTGCCATTGTTTTATGAACTTGGAAGAATTTTATACAATTGAACCACTTAAAAATTTTGCAAAGTAATTTTTGTAAAAACATTAAATGTGTACCAGATCAACTAGAGTACAAAATGTACTTTGAAGACTTTTAGGAATGAATTGAAATAAAGGGGGAAGGCACAGTGTCATTTTTTAATGAAATTTGGAGGAGATAAATTGTATTCTTCTCCTTATTTTAGACAGAAGTTAAAGACTTAGGACAGTGTTTGGAAACCATGGGTTAAAATATATTTATTGGATTTGAAAATTCTTCAAAGTTTACGTGTGGTTACTTTAAGAAATAAAGATTTTAAAAAGATTTAGTATATTTGATTTCCCATTTACTATCCCAAAATGAGATGATATAAATTGAGATCATCTTTGCTTCTCAAAAACAAGTTAGCATGGCCCAGAGACCAGGAGTGCTGATGCCTGTGCAGTCTCTGGGTGGTATTTGGATTAACATTACAAAGAGTGACCATTCGTGCTGGACTCAAGCTGAAATTCCTGAGAACAATACCATATGCATGTGGGCACGTGTTATGGAGAAAAGGCAGTTAGAGTGGATGAACATAGGCTGTTTTATAATCAAATCTGTTTCAGTATACATGCTAGGTCATGTTTATTTTTGAGTTTCAGGGATCTCTTAAGAGCAGCGTTCAATCGTATAATGCCTAACACATAAAGCATGTGCTTCTGAATGCCCTTTCTTTGTTGTTTAAAGGGTTATCCATCAGCTCTTAAATCTATGACATTTGTGTAGACCCAGAGCAGTGGGACTTATACAGTGACACCAAATCTGACACATTCACTTACAGGGGATGCCTTTTAGCAGGATTTTCCTCTTTACACAGACTTTTTTGGCCCCTCTTCCTTCTTTCTTTCTTTCTTTTTTAAATCTTGTTTGCACTGATACTTGTTTTGGTTGCTTTAATGTGACTAATGGATTTATAGACACTTTGTTTTTCTCTGTATTGTCGTATTTGTGACTGTTTCACCTGAATTGGAATCAAATCTCCAAGCCTATTTGGTAAAAATATTGAAAGTCCTCTGTGTTCAGTTAAGCTAATATTCACTTTAAACCAAAATGTATTTTTCATTTGCTTAACATCATGAAAAGTTTTGCAGGAAATTTGGAAAAAATGTAAGACAAGAGAACTACATCAGGAAGTTAAAAATTTTTATCTAGACCATTTGGAGCAGTTTGAAAACACGGTATAATTATTGGCCAAAATACGTAGTACTTCAACCTCAGATTTTAATATAGAATATTCAAAGAGAAGCTCAATTGCAGTTTGAATAGCAAAGAAGGCTTTAGGAGGGATTTTAATTATGCCATTGTAATTTAGGATTTGATTGAAGGACAAAAAGAGAAAAAAATAAGAATTAATATTTGTAATGACTCTCCACAATTTAGTGCTTCTATTTTGTTTTGTTTTCCCACTGCTTTTTCTCTATTAGGATTTAGTTGATACTCTCTTTCTCTATTAAAACAGTATGCCAGGTTTGGATCCACGTCATAATGAGCTTACCTTTTACATATCGGCAAAACTGCTGTTTCTTATGAGTCATTAAAATGGGTATCAGAATTCCATTTACCTTTCTAAAATCGTGTGATTTTATTTGACTCCTTGTGATAGTCACTGAAAGAGTAGGTATTTGTGGGTGATTGGTTGAGAACCATGGAATTAAAATTTCTAAAACTAACTCTTTCAGAAATATCAAGTCTTCATCTCACTGAGATATTGTTGAGATAACCTGATGGCTATAGAAACACAAAGATGGTTCATTTTTTTCAACAAATATTACATACTTTCTTTGTGCTGGCTACTGTGACACTGAGATGGTCAGGATATGGGTCTTTTCCTTGAGAAGCTCTCTGTCCAGTCCAACCTTCTGATGTACAGTTGAGAAAAACCAATGTCCAGATAGGTGCTGAGACTCGTTCAAGGTGATAAAAATGATTTACAAAGTGGCAAGGACTCTAACACAAGTCTCCTCAGTTTAGGGAGATAGAAGAAGCACATAGGCTCATTCTCTTTTTTCATAGACCTCTGTAAATTAGGAATATGCAATTAGCCACACTGCACCAAATGGTACCAGTCAGTAGAGTTTCTACATTACCCAGGTTGGTGGAACTAGGAGTATGGTCCACAAATTTCAATGTAATGAATGACCAAAGGAATGAGTAATGTTCCCTTGATAGTATTGCTAACTGGTGTTCTACCCTCTCAAATTCTATTGATATTTAGATATCCTTCTGTATTAGATTTTTTTTTTTTTTGACTACTAACAAATTACCACAAACGAAGTGACTTAAAAGAATACAAATTTATTATCTTACTGCTCTGGAGGTCAAAAATCTGAAATGGGTCTTACTATGATAAAATTAAGTTGTCAGTTGGGCTGTGTTTTTTGTTGGAGGCTATAGAAGAGAATCCTTTTTCTTGCCTTTTCCACTTTCTTGAGGTTGCCTGCATTCTTTGGCTTGTAGCCTCTATCCATCTTCAAAAGCAATAATGGCTGTCTAGTATTTCTCACATAACATCACTCTGACACTGACTCTTCTGCCTCCCCCTCCATGTTTAAAGACCTTTATGATTACATTGTGATGCGCAGATAGTCCAGGGTAATCTTCCTGGGCAGCTGATTGGCAACCTTAATTCCATAGATAATCTTAATTCCCCGATTCCATGTTAAATAATATATTATCACAGGTTTTGGAATTTAGGACATGGACATCTTTGGAGGGCCATTATTCTGCCAGCACACCTACAGATGCTATTATCCAAATGGACTGAATGGTACTCTGACACTTTCATGCTTCAGACATAGGCCCAAGAAGACTCAGTGAGTTAAAGACTGAGTATTTTTTCATTGACAAACCGGGAGCTACCTTTACTTTATTATAGATGCACCTTGTATGCACATCTATCAGATCTTACCACGTAGTTTATTTCTCTCACTGGACTAGTGTTTCTCATTCTTCACACTATTGACATTTTGAGCCAGATAGTTCCTTGTTGTCAGCATTGGGAGCTGTCCTGTGTATTATAGGAAACTAGCAGCATCCCTGGCCTCTACCCTCTGGATGCCAGTAACATCCTCTAATCCCTCCCTAGTTATGACAACCAACATTGTCTTCAGACGTTGCTAGATGTCCCCTGGAGGCTCATGCTGCCTCTGTTTGAAAACAGCTAGTCTAGATTGTGAACTTGTTTAGGTCAGGCCTCATCTTTGTAATACGAGAATCCCTAACAGTGCCGTACGTATAGTAGGTACCTAGTAAATTTTAGTTTAATGAAAGAAAGAATGACTAGAAATCTCAAAATTAATCATTATCATTACAGAAATAGAAGCTTCTCCTAATTCTACAAGGGATATTTAGGATACAGTCTTATTAAGTTTCATAAAATATTGCACATACACAGTATTGAGTTTGAGTAAACACTTTAAAACTTGACAAAACTCATCATCACAGTGAATACCATCTACTGAACACTTACTACATACCTGCTATGCTTTACCATCTGCATATTTAATCCATGTGACCCAGACTTCCCTTAGACCTGGGCAAGAGGGGCCCCAGCTTTGAGTCCTGTGACTTAGAGAGCCCTCATATCACAAGTAAAATAGCAACAACAAGAACAAAACATAATCTGTTAGATTCTTTGGCACTTTCAACATTGGACAGTGGGCTCCTTAAGAACCAACACCCAGCAGGGACAAACTATGGCCCTTAGCCTTAAATGTCTGCTCTATGACCTCAGAGCAATGCTTTTCCACATCTCTTGCTCTGTGTCTCTGAAATGAAGGATAGTCCTTCCAAATGCTGTGTGAATTGTGCTGTTATTGACCTTAGACATGAGCACTGCTTTGGAGTATGATGAGGATTTGAGCAATGAAAAGATTCTGGTAAGAGAAAGGACCAACTGACTAATTAGTGAAACTCTTCCTCTCATATCATGAGTGCAAAGATTCTTGCATGACAGACATTGTTTGCTGGAAGTATGAAGCTTTATTTTCTTCTCCTCTGTGTGTTCTGATTAGTGGTTACAGCTGGTTACAGCAGAACTCATTAATTAGTACAAATTTTGTAGCACTTGTACACAGAAACATTTTGCCATAAAAACAATCTATATTATTCTTAAGTTTGTGTGTGTATGTAACATATGATGTGAAATATTATATTCATTTTTGTATTATATGAACTGAATAAGAGAATTTATGAATGTTTATTAAAATATTTAATATGATTTCATAATATTTTTAAAACAAAGGTATCTATTAAATAATTTTGATAAGCAAATGTTAGAAGGAAATGACTTGAAAATACAAAAAATATTTATTTTGATTTTTATATTTATTTTAACTTATACAGTCTAATAAAATATATTTAAATTTGTACATGTTTTGAGTTTAATTATATGTAATTTTAAAGTCTTTTGATCATCATTTTCTAGTCAACAGAAAGTGTGTAAAAACCTTGATTTTTTAAATTTATTTTTTAAACTTTTTTTTTATTGAGTTATAGTTATTTTACAATGTTGTATCAAATTCCAGTGTAGAGCACAATTTTTCAGTTATACATGAACATATATATGTTCATTGTCACATTTTTTTCTCTGAGCCACTGTAAGATATTGTATATATTTCCCTGTGCTATACAGTATAATCTTGTTTATCTATTCTACAATTTTGAAATCCCAGTCTATCTCTTCCCATCCCCTACCCCCCTGGCAACCACAAGTTTGTATTCTATGTCTATGAGTCTGTTTCTATTTTTTGGGTTTTTTTTAGATTCTGCATATGGGCGATCTCATATGGTATTTTTCTTTCTCTTTCTGGCTTACTTCACTTAGAATGACATTCTCCAGTAACATCCATGTTGCTGCAAATGGCATTATGTTGTTGGTTTTTATGGCTGAATAGTATTCCACTGTATAAATATACCACATCTTCTTTATCCAGTCATCTGTTGATGGACACTTAGGCTGTTTCCACGTCTTGGCTATTGTAAATAGTGCTGCTATGAACATTGGGGTGCAGGTGTCATTTTGAAGTAGGGTTCCTTCTGGGTATATCCCCAGGAGTGGGATTCCTGGGTCATATGGTAAGTCTATTCCTAGTCTTTTGAGGAATCTCCATACTGTTTTCCACAGTGGCTACACCAAACTGCATTCCTACCAGCAGTGTAGGAGGGTTCCCTTTTCTCCACAGCCTCTCCAGCATTTGTCATTTGTGGACTTTTGAATGATGGCCATTCTGACTGGGGTGAGGTGATACCTTATTGTAGTTTTGATTTGCATTTCTCTGATAATTAGTGATACTGAACATTTTAAACAACATAATCATGTTGCTGAAATGAAGGCAAAAAAGTGTTATGGAATAAATGGGTCATAATTTGCATTATATAAGTTTTTATTTCATTACTCATCCCAAAACTGCTAGCCCATCCACAGAAGGCCTGGTCTTTGATATTTGCCTACTTTCGAACCTATAAAAATCATAGCTTTACACATACTGTTTTGGATTTTGTCATTATGAAGGTTTATTTGTCAAGGTAAGAGGATGGAAGATATTTTATTTAACAGTTTGTTGGCTTGATTTATAACTTTTAAATATTTAGACATACGGTATGTGGGCCTCTATTTGTGTTCTTGTCCTGGGTGGACCTACAAACAATAACTTTATGAGGTAGATACTGTCATTTTCATCTTTTGGACAAGTGATCTAAAGCACAGAGGAATTAAATAAGTTGCTTGAGGTAGCCCAGTGGAAGAGCTCACTTCCTGATCTGGTCTTTTTGCCTCCCAAGATGACAAAGCCACACCAGTCAGTCAGTTACTAAAGATTACATCTCCTGCTATTGGTCTTTATAAGGAAAACACAGAACTGGAGAGCACACTCTACAGTAGGGATAATGCTCCCCTCAGCTGCCTTCTCTCTCCAGAAACATCGAACTACCTAGATGGATCTTGCATTTCAGAAATGTGTGTGTGCATATGTGTGTAGGCAGGCATGTGTTAGACTAGGTTGAGGGAAGAGTTAGAGACTGAAGCTCTAGTAGCTTTGTAAATAGCAATGCAAGATGGTCTTTCCTAGTAAGTTTCTTTGAGAACCAAACTGCATTTGATTGTTTTAAATACAGAATGAAATTGCCTTATGTCAAGATATTAATGTCCCATATTCTTTGAGGAATGGATTAATATCTAGTAACAATTAGACTCATTAGACATTATACAGAAAATCTGCCTTTTTCTTGCTCATTAAGTGAAGAATTTATTTTCTCTCTCTCTCTCTCTACAACTTTGCCTCCTCCAGAGTTTGCGATTACAGGTTATAGGTTAATGCAGTAATTAAGATGATTGATTCTGGAGGCAAGCTGCTTAGGTTAAAATCTTGGTTCTATTAC